>NC_058091.1:308536363-309157727 GCF_020171115.1 Neogale vison | reverse complement strand
TCTCTGAAGAAGAATCTTTTAATAAATAAAATAAATCCTAAAAAAAAGAAATTCTTGACCCAGGAAATACAGGAGATTTTTGTCCTTACAAAAATGTTTTTAGGTTGTGTTTCTCAGTTACATTCTGTCCACCACCGAGAGTTCAGTGCCCGTTTATAAGGGGAGAACTGTAGATCTTTCCTAAAATCAAAACCAGAATCTCTCTTAAAATACCTCTGTCCCCGAGGTACTTTTATTTTAATTCCAAAGCCTTCCTGCTTGTAGGGTTAGCAGCTAATCAGTATCGATCCTAGAAGCTTTGGCGTTTTCCTGACTGGTCGCGCGCTGTCCTGTCCACAGTCCTGGCCGGCGCCCTGCTGGAGGAGGCCGAGCAGCTGCTGGACCGCGGCATTCACCCGATCAGGATCGCCGACGGCTACGAGCAGGCTGCCCGCATTGCTATCGAGCACCTGGACAAGATCAGCGATAGTGTCCTCGTGGACATGAAGGACACTGAGCCCCTGATCCAGACTGCCAAGACCACGCTGGGCTCCAAAGTGTACGTTTACAGTAGAGCGCCGCCGTTGGCACTTGTGCGGAAGCCAAACGTGTGGGCTTGTGACGAACGACGTCCTTCTGAGGCCGCTGGTAGCCTCGTACTCGTTCCGTGTCCTGCGTTCTGTTTCTGTTACTTTGGTTTGCTTCGTTTGTAATACAGGTACAGTCACATGTGCCTGTTGTAGCTGGAAAGTGGAGTTCCAGGCTTGGGTGGTAAATCCTGTCCAGTGTTTGTGAGCGATGCTCTTTAATTCAGCAGGATAGGTCCTCCTTGGGCAGTGTTCGTTTTCAAAACACTCACCATTTCTTTGCTTTTAAAATGACTTTTAAAAAGCCATTTAGGGGGAGGGGCTCCTCTTATATATTCAACAAGCAAGTTATGGGTTCAGAGTTTTAATTTAGTAAGAAGGGACAGTCTTGAAATTGACTTATTTTGGGTGTTCTCCACCTTTGCCGAATGCTTGCTGTTTGCCAGGCCTGCTGCCGTTTCTTGGGGGCTCAGAGACACAGTTCCTGCCCCTGGAGACTCAGCAGCCTCAGCCAAGGAACACACTCATTTACACAGTAATAGAGATTTACTGGCTCTTGCCGTGTTGTAGCATAAAAGTCTGGCCTGAGGTACTTTATTACACTGGTTGTTTTGAATCAAGATCAGTGTGAGAAATAATTTAATTACTAATTTGTGTATGTGGTAGTTTCAGCGAAAAGGAAGTTACAGTCGACTTGGGTGTCAGGGCGAGTGCAACAGAAAGTGTTGTTGCTCCTTCTGTCCCTCGGGGAAAGGCCTCTACCACAGTGCTGTGCTAGGTGCCTCTGTCGTGCCGGTGCTGGGTGCGGAGACTGGCTGTCCGGAGGAATGGCCTCGGCCCCAAGCCCAGCACAGTCTTCCTCCCGGAAGGCAGGTGTTACCCTTACCCAGAATGCACGGATCTCGTGTTACAGCTTTATAAGCTGGCCTGGCTCTCTCTGCAGGGTTTCACAAAGTCGAGCACACGTCGGTCTTTAGAACCAAGGTGTTCAAAACACCAATAATGGCCAAATGTATGTAGTATAACGCAAAATACTATAGATACCCCTAGTTAGGATCCTAAAAACTCAAATGACTTCATGGTTCTGCTTCTCTCATAAATGATTCGAGATTTCTGGCTCTGTGTTCAGGTACTAAATTTCCATGCAGTTTTTCCAGAACCAGAAGTAAATTTATTGAGCAGTCTGTTCCGACATTTTAAAGGTTTCAAAAAAGATACCACTACTGCCACCCCCCTAGTCCGTAACTGATGTTGGCGGAAGTTCCCACAAGAGTAGCAGCCGGCGGGTCAGGCTCTCGCTTCTTACCAAGCGCATCACCTCATTCAGACAGGATGTCGTGGCTTTCCCTGTCCATTACAGGTTTCTCTGGGGTCTGTGGGGCCCAGAGTAGGAAGCCCTGCCCCAGGCTTGGAAAGCACAGGTTCTGGTGGCACTGCTGGCTACAGCCTCTGAAACGTCACTGGTTTAATGAAATGTACCTGAGGGACCACGTTGTGTCACGTGTCCAGCTTCGGTTACAGTCGTTGCCGGCGAAAGTGGACGGTTTCTTGGGCTCCCCCCCAGGGTGAACAGCTGTCACCGGCAGATGGCCGAGATCGCCGTGAACGCCGTCCTCACTGTGGCCGACATGCAGCGCCGGGACGTGGACTTCGAGCTCATCAAAGTGGAAGGCAAAGTGGGCGGCAGGCTGGAGGACACCAAGCTGATCAAGGGCGTGATCGTGGACAAAGACTTCAGTCACCCGCAGATGCCCAAAGTAAGTCCGCGCCCCGCGGCGTTGTCGTGCCCTTGCCCTCGCCCTCGCCCTCGCCCTCAGGGCTTCTCTGTCCCCGCAGCAAGTGGAGGACGCCAAGATCGCCATCCTCACGTGTCCGTTCGAGCCGCCGAAGCCGAAGACCAAGCACAAGCTGGACGTGACGTCTGTGGAGGACTACAAGGCCCTCCAGAAGTACGAGAAGGAGAAGTTCGAGGAGATGATTCAGCAGGTGGGTCTGGCCGTGGCCGTCAGTCGCACTCAGGCCCCCGCGGGCCGTGCTGGGCGAGCTGCGGGTGGTCCGCGGTGGAGGCCGCAGGGCGCTCGCCTGCACGGCCTGGGTCCCTTGCCGTGTGGCCACAGCTGGCGTGTTGGCAGCAGGCACCCCCCTTCCTTCGGTTCCGAGTCAGGAAAGTAACGACCGTCCACCCTGAGAGGAAATCCGAGGGCACCGGGCACGGAGAGGCTCTCACGGAGGCGAGTGAGCCGATCCTGGCTTAGCGCCGTAGCGCGGGCAGTGCCTGGAAGAGCGGCCGGCCGGCTCGGAGCCAGCCACGTCCCCTGCTGGCCTTCCCGGACGCCTCTGCTGGCCCGTGCACGGTCCGATGACTTCAGTACAGCGTAGCGCGTCCAAGGCACCTGCCCCTGGCTGGGAGGGAGGAGAGTTACTGAGGAACAGGAGTCCCGCTGGAGCGTAGTGAGTAACGATTCCTGCTCTTCGCGCACGTGAGTCCGAGTACTGTAAACGCCTTTACCAGCTCTTCCGTGGTTGTTAGTGTCTTAGTGTGCATGACCCTAACAGTGGCTCCTCTTCGGAATCCTGTTCTTGGGAGTGTACAGCGTCCGCAGCTTGAACGTGAACGTTGCTAGGGTGTGACAGACACCCTAGAAGCTATCATGACATCTTTCTTCATGGAAGTAGTTGGATTCATCTGCTCTTACGTGATCTGTGTCTACCATATGCCAGGCGCTGTTGTAGGTGCCTGAGATGTATCAGGAAATAAAGCAGAGTTCTGGCTCTTGAGGCAGAAGGGGAAGGTGAGTAGGGGCTCTGCGAAGGACACTGGTCAGAGAAAACCTCTCTCAGGAGGTGACATGTGGCCAGAGACCTAAGCAAAGTGAGAGCGCTATGTATCTGGGTGGAGAGCATTCCAGGCTGAGGTCAAATGGGCGTGGGCAGCATGTGCAGAGGTCCTGAGGCAGGAACATGGTTGGCATGTGCAGGGAACAGCAAGGCTGAGAGGTGGGAGAATGCTGGCAGGAGTTTGTAAATTAAGACCCATTATCTGGGCTACAAGACTGCCGTGGAAAGGCCAGCCAAGGTGCACTGGGCACAAAGGTGGCAGAAACTAGGACCAGGGGAGTTGGGTGGAGCATGTTGGTACATGTGTGGGTTGCCAGGAATGTGATAGGACTAGAGGCTAACGTTCTAAAGAGAGTTGGCCACAGAGGAATGTTGTCGTTAGTTGTGGGGACCAAGAACGACCCCCTTCTATTTTGAGCACATGGGAGGGAAAACCAGCCGTTTGAGGAGCAATACTGAGGCCGATGGATCTCAGGGCACAGTCAGGGTTTGTTCGCAGCAGGAATGTGCCAGAAGCAGTGCAAGAACGAGGGGGCTGTTAACAGACTGCGTTCCTGAGGGTCAGGGACTAGAAGCAGAGAGCTGGTGATGGAAGATTCAGGAGGCTGGGTGCTGTGAGGCATGGCCTAGCCACCACAGGGGACCGCCAAGGGCAGGATGCACAGACGGTTCTGGTCACTGCTGCCTTCCCGGGACAAATGGCTTAGCCGTCTGCAGGGATGGGAGGCAGGATCACCTCTGTGCGCCCCTGAGGTAGTGTGTTAATCCACAGAGGGTGGTGCACTCGAGTGAGGAAAGCACGGGGGGAGAAGGTGTCTCGAAGATGCTGTTTCTCTTATATGCACACACGAGTGAACTTGCCTCACCGGTATCTGTGGTGAAAGACAGCTGTCACCCCGGGTCGGGGGCCGTGCTCACAAACCTTGTTGACACGTCTTCGTTTTATTTCCCTGTAGCCACGGGGTTCAGCATGAATTCCTGATTCTTAAAGCATCGTTTACAAACTGAAGTGATTCCAGGGGTGCCTGGAGGGCTCAGTCAGTTGAGCACCCCACTCTTGATTTTGGCCCAGGTCGTGATCTCAGGGTGGTGGGATCGAGCCCCGTGTCGGGCTCTGCACTCAGCTCAGAGTCCACTTGGGATCCTCCCCCTCCCCCACGCTTGCGCTTGTACATGCTCCGTCTCTTGATAAATCTTTAAAAAAAAAAAACTGCAGTGATTCCCGTTGATAATCTGTTCATCGTTTGGAATTTGGGCCTGACAGAAGGTAGATGCTTGGGTGTTTCTCCTCTTTTCTGTGCTTTGTTTTAGTGCACACCCTGCTGTGTATCCCAGCTTTCTTCAAGCACAGGGAACACTTCTAGTGAGTGACATGACTGTGGCATTTTTTTCCCTCAGATTAAAGAAACGGGGGCTAATCTAGCTATTTGCCAGTGGGGCTTCGACGACGAAGCGAATCATCTGCTTCTTCAGAATAACCTGCCTGCAGTTCGCTGGGTGGGAGGACCCGAAATAGAGGTAGGACGCGCCGTGCGCAGACTCCTACGGACACAGGGGCTGAGCTCATGGTCCCCAGTGTCTTGGGGCTGCTTTTTTTGTTTGTTTGTTTTGTTTTGTTTTGTTTTCCCTTAATAAACATATTTTTAGCCCCACGGGTACAGGTCTGTGAATCATCAGGTTTACACACTTCACAGCACTCACCATAGCACATACCCTCTCCAATGTCCATAACCCAGCCACCCTCCCCCTCCCCCAGCAACCCCAAATTTGTTCTGTGAGATTAAGAGTCTCTTATGGTTTGTCTCCCTCCCTTCCTACCTCCAGAACCCCCCACGTTGCATCTCCACTTCCTCCTATCCGGGAGATCATATGATAGTTGTCTTTTTTGACTGACTTATTTCGCTGAGCATGATATCTCTAGTTCCATCCACACCATCACAAATACAAGATTTCACTTCTTTTGATGGCTGCATAGTATTCCATTGTGTGTCTATACCACATCTTCTTTATCCATTCATCTGTTGATGGACATGTAGGTTCTTTCCATAGTTTGGCTTTTGTGGACATTGCTGCTATAAGTATTTGGGTGCACGTGCCCCTTTGGATCACTACGTTTGTATCTTTAGGGTAAATATGCAGTAGTGCAATTGCTGGGTCATAGGGTAGCTCTATTTTCAACTTTTTGAGGACCCTCCATGCTGTTTCCCAGAGCGGCTGCACCAGCTTGCACTCCCACCAACAGTGTAGGAGGGTTCTTGGGGCTGCTTTGATAGCACTTGTGCCAAGGCTCCATAGGTTAGGGGAGGGGAGCTTGGGGGGGAGGTGCCGGAATCTTTTTTTATTTATAAAAACATAAATTGTTACAAGAATAGCACAGCCGGGTAGTTCTGGTGTCCTTGGTTTTCAGAAATGCTCTCCATCTGTCATCCCACTTGGCGCTCTGAGGCAGAAAGCCCTGTCTTAGCCACTTCCATGTCAGCCGCGTGCCGACGGCGACCCCACATGTGGTCTGTGCCCAGACACACACGGCCTCTGGCCTTCACCGTGGCCAGGAGTTCTTGGGAGTATGTGCAGGGTGATGGGGCCCGACCAAGACATCAGCCCTTCAAACCACACTGAATGACACGGTTTTTTGGGTTGACCTTGACTTTCTGGGCGAGTGTGGGTTAGGACTTGGATGCACTATAGAGCTTGGCTCACGTGTGGTCTGATTGGAGCAGTTCAGTGCTCACCAGCTCTTCTCTCCTCCTGGCCCCGCCCCGCCTAGCTGATCGCCATCGCGACGGGAGGCCGCATCGTGCCGCGGTTCTCGGAGCTCACCTCGGAGAAGCTGGGCTTTGCCGGGCTTGTGAAAGAGATCTCCTTCGGGACCACTAAGGACAAAATGCTGGTCATCGAGCAGTGTAAGAACTCCAGGGCGGTGACCATCTTCATCAGAGGAGGAAATAAGATGGTGAGGCTCCAGTTCCTTGTCTTGCGTTTCATTCGCTTCTGGTATACGGTTTGGCTTTGCCTATCAGGTGTTTACCTGAGACACGATTGCTTACCAGGATATGAAATGACCAGGACTTACCAGGAAATGAAATTATCAAAGACCTTGTTCCATTGTTAATCTACAAGGCACACTGGTTTTTGAGTCACTTAAGTGAAAGTAGGGAACCCAACTAAATAACCACGGTAATCTCTCCCTTCTCCGAAAAGGGGTATTTATTGCATCGTGATTATTTAAACGGTGAAGCTTTTCTTGGTCAGTTTTGGATTTTCTGACCCCTTCCCTCGGTCGTGGGTCTCAGAATGAGTCTATGGCTGCGTCTGTGTGGTTCTAACTACATTACGGAGAGGAGAGGGAGGGTGGAGGTAGAAACCATCTGGTAACGAACATTCTAGTGTGTTCTCTCCATTTGTTCTTAACCTGGACCGTTTTAATGGGGTGGTAGTAGTACTTCCAGTGCCCAGCAAACGCGGCCGGCGGCTGGCTCTAGGCACATCGTGGTAGCGGTAACTGAGGCAAAACTTCTTCCCTAGATCATCGAGGAGGCCAAGCGATCGCTTCACGACGCTCTGTGTGTCATCCGGAATCTCATCCGCGACAACCGCGTGGTGTACGGCGGGGGCGCCGCCGAGATCGCGTGTGCACTGGCAGTGAGCCAGGAGGCCGACAAGGTAGAGCCCGGGCGGGGCTTCTGGACTCGGGCAGGGACGGTTGCGGTGCCGCCAACAGAGCGTCGTAGCCGTGGGTGCCCAGCGTCCGGTCTGGGATTCTCGCCATGTTCGTGTCCAAAACTCCCTCTTCTCCGCCTCCTGCGGCCATTCCGGCCTTTACAGTTGCTCTCCAGTCACGCAGTGGTATTCGAAGCTCCAGGTTAATTGGCCATCGTAACTAAAAATAAAGTAGGGAGAGCTGATGGGAGCCCTCTCTCGTGTGTGACCCTTTTCTCCCTCCATAGTGACAGCTACGTACTCTGGTAGATTAAAAATAGCACTGCCTGTTGGTAGAGCTCTGCGTGAGTTAGGTTTTCAAAGTACGCGCTTTAATTACATTTCCAAAGTGCTGGCCTCTTCGTCCTTATTGCCAAGCTTGCTAACCGCATCCCCGTCCCTTCCAGTGCCCGACGCTGGAGCAGTACGCCATGCGGGCGTTCGCCGACGCGCTGGAGGTCATCCCCATGGCCCTTTCTGAAAACAGCGGCATGAATCCCATCCAGACGATGACCGAAGTCCGGGCCAGACAAGTGAAGGAGATGAACCCCGCTCTGGGGATCGACTGTTTGCACAAGGGCACAAACGGTGAGGAGCCCGCCGACCCGGAGGGGCTGCGTTGGGTTGAAATCGAGCGATTCGTGCTGACTGCGTGGCATATGGTGCACAGCGTGAGCTTATCCTGTCTTCTCAAGTAGAGGCTCAGTAGGTCCCGAGTTTCAGAAAGTTTTATTCGATTACTTAGGAGTTGGTTAGACTGCTGGTCCTGGCAACAGAGGACTGATTTCAATCACCGAAGTATAAGGTGCTGTTTTTATACCAAAGGTGATTCCCATTTCAGTCCTTGGTTTCACAAAAACAGTTCCCAGCTTTCTCTTTTACACAGGTGTGTGTCAGGTAGGTTCTGGGTGTCCTGGGAAGCAGCTCTGAAGCAGACTTGGTGTTCTCCGAGGATCCTGGGGTCTGCGTCCACACATTGCAGGGTGTTTTCCTGTGATGTGCGGCCGCTGCTGGGGCGTCAGGCATGAGCTAGCAGAAGCTAACTGCAGTGGTGGTGCTCATGGTTCTGGGGCTAGCAGGGCCGAGTCCAGAGTTCCACGTTCTCCCAAGCCTGGAATCTGAGGATTTGTGCTTTTACTTGGAACGACAGCTGTGCTGTGGTTTTCATGTTCACAGCCAGCAGGTTTTAATAACCGTAGCGACTCTTTGTCAGACAGATGATTAAATTTGTTTTTAATTTGCGTGCCTGGTTCTGTTGATGTTTTTAATTTTTAGGCCTTTCTTGTAATTATTTATGTTAGTAGCGAATACTTTATGGGGCGAGACGTGTCTGCAAGGTTTTATGTGGGCGCTCAGCACTTGGGCTTGTCAGTGGAGAGAGGGGTGTGTGTGTGTCCCCCGCAGCTTTCTGGCACCCAGGTTCAAGTTCCGTAGTGTCCTTGGGACTAACGAGATCATCTTCCTCTGAAAATGTAACTAGGACTGGGGGCTTCTTCCAGATTTGTACTTTTTTTTAAGTTTTATTGTGAGTCTGTGAATGAGAACAAGTTATTACTATAAATTATATTTAGGATAATGTGTTTGTGTTTTGCAGATATGAAGCAGCAGCATGTCATAGAAACTTTGATTGGCAAAAAGCAGCAGATCTCTCTTGCAACGCAAATGGTGAGAATGATTTTGAAGATCGATGACATCCGGAAGCCTGGAGAGTCTGAAGAATAAGGGGAAAATGGAGACTACGATGCAGTGAGGCCCCCCGCCGTGGCGGAATAAAGGGGTGTCTGGTGGCGCATCTGCAGTTGTTAGTGTCTCCTTCCCAGACCCTGCGGGTGCTGCTGTAATAAATAGGAAACTGTTTGGTACCTGCGGTTTTCCGTGCTCAGAGACTCATGCCAGCGGATGTGCTGTTGCGCGGGCTTCTGTGTGTGTCCCATTAAAGCGGGCTCTCCGGCCCACCGCTGTCTCCTTCCTCTGCAGGAGACTCCCGACTGTCATTCAAACGCTGCCTGGATGAGGGGGTTCAAGTGGGTCTTTTTTTCAATCTGTAGGTACATTTAACAGCTTAAAACATTGAGCCTGTGCTACAGATGCCGTGGACTGTGGGCTCGATCCTGTGAAGGGTGTGTTAGGGCCTCAGCAGATGCAGAGAGCCGTGGGAGGGGAGTGTGGGAAACCACGAGACAGCAGGGTGGCCTGAGCGCTCCTAGCCCAGAGCCACACAGCGAGCGTGGGATGAGACTTCCCGTGGTCCCCAGGGAATCCCGGGACCCTGGTCCCACGCCACCTGCAGGAACTCTGAAGAGCCGTTCAGAGCCCCACCAGGGTCTCCACTGGGACGGAACTCGGGGAGGTTAGAGTGGGTTGAGTGGAAGGAAGGGCACCGTGGCTCCCATTCCCAGGTGGACCAGTGTCTCTCACCTAAAGTGACCGTGGCTCATGGGACCTCGCCCACAGCAGAGGCCAGTCCTTTTTCTGAGAGTCGGGGCTAGCCTCGCACTGCGCTCCTCTGCTGGCTGGGGAGCAGTAGAGCTGGGTCGAACCCAGTGGCCTGACCCCAGGGGCCCCTCCTCCCCATGCCATTTTGCCCCATGTATGGTTCTCTAGATTCCGTTTTTCTGGAGAATCCTCATAAAATTTACTTAGAAGCCACCAGGGGGAGAGGAATCCTTACGGGACCAGTCAGATAACCAGAGTCAAAAGGTCACTTGTCTACGCTGACGTCAGTGAAGGTTCAGAATTGCCTCTCTCAGCCTGGAAGCTGTTGGGTTAGTTCTTCTCTCTGACTGCGCTGGTGGTTTGGCAAGCAGGTGGCCTGCAGGCTGGGAGTGCGTGCTGGTTGTGGGGGGCAGTCTGGTTCTGAACGCTGCCCCGGGTGCCTGCAGGGCTCAGTCGGGTAAGCATCTGCCGTCGTCGGGCTCAGGTCAGGTTCCCACGGTCCTGGGATCGATCGAGCCCCAAGCCGGGCTCCACACTCAGCTTGGAGCCTGCTTCTCCCTCTGTCCCTCACCCCTACTTGTGCTCACTCGCGCACACATGCGATCAGATGAAGAGAAGAAATTTAAAAACAAAAACCTACCGCACGTAGCACCTGGTTCCGCGTTTCATTCTCAAGCAGCGCAGTAGCCCTGTTGCTGTCCGGACTGCCGGCTCTGGGTGCGGGCTCCAGTCAGACCCACTTCGCGGGGACCGCTTCCCGCCCGCGGACGTCACAGCGCCTCGCTCTGGACCGGTCTCCCCTGAAGGGGTCCGCGGTGGTCTGAGAGGAGTCACTGGGCGAACCACTCCCTCGCGGCGTGGGTCTCCCCCGCATCCCTGGTGGGTTTGGGGGCCGAGAAACGACTCGGCCTCTGAACAGAAGAACCCGCAGAGGCCGCCCGCCAGCCTGTCTGCGCTCCGTGGGGGCTCAAGATTGCACGCCACCTTTCTTACTTGCCAGTTACAATCCTTGTCGAGTTAGGGTCCCCCTTTTTTTTTTTTAATGTATAACACAGGACATTTATTTCCGTGCTCCAATGAGGATACCGGTCCAGGGAAACCAGTCTCTGAGATGCAGAGCACCCGGAGCCTGGAATAGCCGACACTGGGACCCAGGCTCCCAGTGCGGGGTGCGGGGGCCCTGGCCGGGGCTGCCTTCGGCTGTGAAGTCACCTGCTGCTCAGCAGACTTTGCGAACGTGGGGCCTTCCTGCCGGGCCGGCTTGCCTAATCCTGACCACCGGACAGGTCCCGGAGAGCTGGCTCCCCGGGTCAGGGTCCCCCCCCCCAGTGCTCCGGCGCCCACTGTCCACACGCGGCAAGAGTGACCGGAGGCAGGGGACCCCCGGGCCAGACGCCCGCACCAGACCGCGGCCGGCATGCCGGCCACCTCGGACGCTAGCAGGTTTATTCGGTGTTCGCGAGGGGGCCTGGTCTCGTGACGAGCAACCACTCAAAGTACCGCTGCTTCTGGGAGGCCCGAGAGGCCAGCGTGTCCGCGGACGGGCCCGCCCGGGAAGGCCGCTCTCCGAAGGGGGGGCCTTGCCCAAGCCACGCGGACGCGGGGCCCTCGGCTCCAGCCTGGAGCGCAGCCGCCCGACGTCCCTTGCCACAGCGGGTGGCGCGCCTGCTCGCAGCTCACGTGACGTCCCTGTACTTGAAAGGCCGCCGACCTGCTTCCACTTCCCCAGAGGGATGCAGAGAGCCTGGACCTGTGGCAGATCATCATCGTTCAGGCTTCTAGAAAGAAGTGCTGCAGGTGGTGGCTTGAACGTTGCTCTCACAGCTCTGGAGGCTGGGAGTCCCAGATGGAGGGCAGGGGTCTTGGGAAAGAGTAACCCCCCCCCCCAACAAAACCAGAGCCCTTGGCCCCCCTGCCCGCCCTGGTCGGTGTTCTGTGAGGGCGAGGCCTGCCGCCGGGCCTGTGAGGAGTGTGCCCAGAATGGCGGGCACACACCCGTGTCCTGACTTCCCCAGGGCCCGAAACCGCTCCAGGACCCAATTAGGAATGTCGTGAGAGAAACTTCGGTGCTACTCTCTCAGCCACGGTTAGTCGAGCCACTGTGAGTCAGGGTATTTGCAGCCCAGGAAAACCGTATCTTCCAGCCTGGACCCAAACCAAACTTTCCCCCACAGCCCTGCTTCTCTCCCTAACGTGCAGGCCTCAGACGGTTCACAAGTACTCTTCCAGATGCTCTGGAATCCCTCCTCTCCATTTCCCTGCCTGGGGGAGGCCCACATCACTGCTTCCTTCTCTCCCTCTCCAGAGGGACCCATCTTGTCACTAATCCATCAGTCACGTGGGACTCTGCAAGCCCAGCCGTGGAAGAAACGAAGGGTGGGTGTGGATCCTTGACATCGCGGGGACCCTTCTCGCTCCTGTCTTCCAGAAAGGAAGTGCGTGGGCTTCCTTCCCGGAGGCCCAGGATCAACAGGAAATGGCTCCAGGTTGGCCACGGTGCACGGGGGTGAACAAGGTCCCACCCTGAGCCCAGGAGCCAAGTGGAAAGGCCCTCCCCAGGGTCCCACCGGATGGAGGGCACATCCTGGAGGGCCCAAGCCTGGGTGGGAGGGGAACAAGGTGGCCTTTCTGGATCTGCAGACTCAGAGGGGCCGGTGGGATGACCGCCGTCCAGCCTAGGGTTCGTGGAAAGTCAGCAGGCTGCAGCTAGAAGGAAGAGCCTTTCCTGGCGCAGACTGACTCTGTCCCAAATGGCTCCTCCCGGCCACGTGTGGCCGCTGAGCGCCTGGCACAGGGGCTGAGGCTCCCACAGAGCTGAGCTGGTTCATGGGATTTCATCTCAAGTAATTCAAATCTAAACACTGAAACTTGACCCTGTACCCCTTCCAAGTGATGCAGCTCCAGGCCCTTGGCCTGGAAAATGCCGTTTTAGAAAAACACTTCCTAGGAGACAGTCACTGTAATCCATCAGTCTGTATTAGCTTTTAGAAGAAGCCACACATTCAAAAAGTAAGTTTATTGGCTTGATGTAATTAGGTCAATGAAACCCTATTTCAACTTCAGGATTTCTCACAGTGCAACGTATGAACGTCATAGACCGATCCGTATTAGGATAGATAAATGCCCCCTGAAGCTGGGCTTTGAATTTGAGTTTATAGCTCACGTTCTTCATGGCTATACTGTGCTCATCAACTTTTTTTTTTTTTTTTAAAGATTTTATTTATTTATTTGACAGAGAGAAATCACAAGTAGACAGAGAGGCAGAGAGAGGGAAGCAGGCTCCCCGCTGAGCAGAGAGCCCCATGCGGGACTCGATCCCAGGACTCTGAGATCATGACCTGAGCCGAAGGCAGCGGCTTAACCCACTGAGCCACCCAGGCGCCCCTGTGCTCATCATCTTAAAGGATGTACTTAATTAAAACGCAAGAAGTCCACATCTGAGCTGTCAGCAGGCCCATAACCAGCCCTAAAGATTCTATTTATTTGACAGAGACAGACACGGCGAAAGGGAACACAAGCAGGAGGAGTGGGAGATGGAGAAGCAGGCTTCCCGCTGAGCAGGGAGCCCCAAGCAGGGCTCAATGCCAGGACCCCGGGATCATGACCCGAGCTGAAGACTGAGCCCCCCCAGGTGCCCCAGCAGCTCCAGGTTCTTACAGTTGGGATATTATCCTATCAGTCAAATCCATTGTTTAGGGGCTTTTTTAACATGTTAAAAGTTAAATTATATCATGCATTAACAGAGGAAATAACGAGTTTCAGGATTCCCTGGTTCATAAAAAGTGAAAATTAAATCAAATGATCCAAATATCCCAAAGCACGTTTGTGGGTGCAAGCAAGCTGTCTTGAAGTTACGCTTGGCCACAGCTAAACATACTTGTGCAGCCACTCAAGTAAATTTCTTCTTGCCTCGTCAATATAGGGCTTGTCTTCCGCTGAACAATCTTCTCTCTTTCGATGCACGAAGCCATGGGTTTGCCCTGAAAATGTTTTAATTTGATATTCCACTTTGCAGTGTTTTTTCAACTTCTGGGTCAGCAAAGAGACCTGATAGACAAAAGGATTTCATGATAGTGTGATTTTAAGTCTAGTCATTGTTTCCATTCCCCAAATCCTCTCTGAATGCTCAGAAAAGAAACTTAACACCAGTGCCTTAAGTTCTGTAGCTATTATGAATTTTTTACTTTTATACCTAACACGGTCCTTATAACCTCTGGCAAAGGAGAAGATTCCAAGCAATATAAAAATGATACAGTATCAGTTCTTTGAAACTATATTAATATCTTTGGTATACCATTCAATATATAACAAAACATTCAATATATTCAAGTAGAAATTATTTTAAATTTGTATTAATATAATGTATTAGTTGTGAATAACAATAATTTCTAAATGATTGCTTTTCAACCAGTTTTCTTCTGCTTTTTTCTTTTTTTTTTTTTTTTAGATTTTTTTTTTTTTTTTTGTATTTGACAGAGAGAAATCACAAGTAGATGGAGAGGCAGGCAGAGAGAGAGAGAAGCAGGCTCCCTGCTGAGCAGAGAGCCCGATGCGGGACTCGATCCCAGGACCCTGAGATCATGACCTGAGCCGAAGGCAGCGGCTTAACCCACTGAGCCACCCAGGCGCCCTCTTCTGCTTTTTTCTTATCAACATACTGGGTTGAACATACCCACCTTTTTTTTTTTAAAGTAAACCCCCCACAATGTGAGGCTCAAACTTATGACCCAAGGTCAAGAGTTGCAAGCTCCACGGAATGAGCCCACCAAGTGCCCCACACCCACATCTTTAAAGACACAAGCCTTATCTTAACTCGTGGGGTTTTTTTAAAGATTTTATTTATTTGAGAGAGAGAGAGAACACAAGTGGGGGGAGCATTAGAGGGTGAAGGAGAAGCAGGCTCCCCGCTAAGCAGGGATCCCGATGTGGGGGCTCGATCACAGGACCCTGGGATCATGACTTAAGCCGAAGACAGACTCTTAACCCACTGAGCCACCCAGGTGCCCCATCACCTTTATAACTTTAACACTGAAAAATATTTGGAGCAACAAATGAACCTTTGGGACATTTTCCCTGAAAGGTCAAATCATGTTATTAAATATAGAAATGAGAGGAGGGGCACCTGGGTGGCTCAGTCAGTTAAGTGTCAGACTCTTGATTTTGGTTCAGGTCATGATCTCAGGGTCAGGAGATCAAGCCCCGGGGCCCGCCCGTGCTCAGCAGGGAACCTGCTTGAGGATTCTCTCTCCCTCTCCCTCTGCCCCTCCACCCACTCACGAGCATGTGCTCTCTCTAAATAAATAAATCTTCAAAAAAAAAAATGAAAAGAGGAAAGATGCCAACTTACTTGCTCAAGGGGAATCACAGCATCATTTTCAGCGAAAATGAACAACGTGGGGTTCTTTAAATTGTGCACGTCTTCAGAGTCCTTGACGATGCCTGGAAGATGGGGACAGACACGTGAGGTAGGATTTCCAAATATGGGCCTCAGAAACCTCTGTGGGTCTGGTTTGATTTTTCAAAGTAAAATATGTGCTTTGAGGTTCAGTTTATTTTCTTTTTAGTAATTCCACAGAAGTGGCCTGGCCTATAAAATCAGTCTCAAAGAGAAACTTACCTAGCTAGACCTTCCTGCTCTCTACACTTCATGAGAAGTCAGGCCAGAAATAGTGGAATTAGACCTTGCTGTCTGCTTGGCCTGCCCAGAGGCAAGAGCAGCCTGAAAAACGCCCCCTTGTGCGACGATGCCTTCCTTTACAAACAGGGGACAAACTTTCAAATTTGGACCATCTGGCCCCTCCTGTTCTAGAAGTCTCTCACAATCCACAGAAGCCCCACAGTGTCTGACCTCAGTTTGCCAAGTGGCTTCATACATAAGGTGGGGCGGCTGTTCCCCAGGCTATTGGTGCTCCGACCAGACCACGGTTGTGACGTCACGGGTATGACATCACAGATGTGGTACCCGGTCCTTTCATCCTGTGTTTCAGAATTTTAGCGTGCATTTGGTCCAAAGCCTGTTCTGCCCCGGGCATTCAGACCACAGCCGGGGCTCTGCCCACGATCTGTCTGTGATCCAAAGCCATTTTAAGGTAACTAGTGTTAAAGGAAATTATTCTGACATGGTGAAGGAAGTTTTATTCAAGAAGGACCACCAGAATGAGGTCTGGCTATAGGAGAGAGAGATCGCTCAACCCGAAAACCAGGACAACAGGGGATTTAGCGCCAAGGAGCAGGGCGCGGGGGCAGCGGGTGGAAAAGGACTAAGAGCAAGCATCAGAGTGAGACGGATTCTGGCTGGAGGACGTGACAGAATTCCAGCTCACGCGATCCTGAGGGTGGGGGGTGAGGAATGTGGTCAGACATCCAAAGTTGGGGGATTCTCACTAGGCTGCCCCAATGGGCCAAGGACAGAGCCCAGTCGGGGCCCCCCCAGAAAGAGGACTCACAGAGGAGCCTGGCTCAGGTCTGGTCGGGACAGGCTCCAAGTCAGTAGGAAGAAGAAAATAAGGGGCATCTCTTGCTTCCATGTCTGGTAGGCAGCACAGCAAAGCCAAGCAGCCCAGAGGGCTTCCCCTCCCCTATAGCCCCTTTCGAGGAGGCAGGAAGCCACAGGAGGGTTGGCCACGCTCCACAGAGGTGCTGACCCCTCTGTTAAGGTCACCATGCATCACTGGACAGCAAAGGTTCGATGCTCCCAGGCGTCTCCTGAGTCCTGCCAAGGCCCTCAACTCGCGCAGTGCGCACCAGCGGCCACAAGGGGGAGCCGGCGAGGCGTCCACGCGGGAGAGCCTTCGTTTCGCAGAAGGGGACGGTCATCCCCGTTGTGCCCACAGCCAAGTGACAACGTGTTCTCTTCGGTGTAAGTATATTTAAAGGATTCTTTTAATGCTAAAAGTAAGCAAAATCACCACAGCGAACAACCACTGATCCAGATAGGAATCCTCGGTCCGTAACTGTAGGACATACGATCATGAAAGAAAACCAGATTCCCTTCTGTCTTTTTTCTTTTCTTCTTCTTTTTCTTTTCACGTGTTTAAGGGCCGCTCCTCCAGCGGGGACGCCACGCCCCCGCGCACGCGCGCTCTCGCTTCGTTGCCATGGCAGCGGCGGTCCGTCCGGCCGCAGCGTTTCCGCGCCGCCGCAGGGCCCTCCCCTCCCCTCCCCTCCCCTCCCGTCCGTCCTTAGCCCGCGCCGCGCAGCCGGACCCTCCCGCTCGGGACGGCGGCTCACGGGGTCCCTCAGAAGGAACGCGGCCGGAGAGCCACCACGATCCCGGAGACACACGTTACCCCCGTCGCCCTCGGGCTCGGGGACGGTCCCGACCGCACAGCGCGGGGACCGGGGCTCGGGGTCCCAGGGACAACTCCAGCCGGCCCTCCCCTCTCAGGGCTGCAGAGCCGAGCCCCTGCGGACGCGCCGCCCCTCCCCCAGGCCTCCCGCTTCCACCGCGTCGGGCGCGCCAGGCGGATTTACCGTAGACGGACACGCCCGCCCGGAGCCCGGGGTACGTCATCATCACGTGGTGCGCGGCCACGCCCCCCCAGCAGAATCCCACGACGCCGACGCGCCGCGCGCCGCACTGCCGCTGCAGGTAGGTCAGCACGGCGTCCACCTCCCTGGAACGGAAAGTTCGGGCGTCAGGGGCGCCGGGGCTGCTCGGTCGGCGGAGCCTCCGCCTCCGGCTCGGGTCGCGATCCTGGAGGCCGGGATCGAGCCCCGCACCGGCTCCCCCTCGGCGGGGAGCCCGCTCCTCCCTCTGCCCCTCCCCCCCGCCCTCGCGAAGAAAATCCTACAAAAAGCGAAGAAAGGCGGGAGAGGCCCCTTGTAGGTGGGCTCCGGAGAGCCAGCCTCGGAGCCGCGGTCGCCGGGGCGGGGAAACACCGCACGAGGGGCGCGGACTCCGGCCCGGAGACGGGCGAGCCCCGGGCTGCGGCGTGGGCAGAGCTGGTGACGCGGTCGATGCCGCTGCTTTCCGGGCGCGTGGGCCGCGGAGGGCGCCGGCCGCGCGCGTTCCCGCCGCCGAAAAGAAGGTAACCCTGGGACAGGACGGCGGCGCTGCCAGAGGCTAGGGTGGCAGTCATTTTGCAACATATAAACGTGTCGAATCAACACTGCACACCTTCCACTTACACAACATTATGGGTCAATTATATCAATAAGGCGGGGGCAAGGGGCGGGCAAAAAGACAACCGAGAGCCATCTTGTGAGCACCCCGTCTCTCGCCCCCTCCTCCCCCCCACGCAGGGGGCGAGCGCGGGACAGCAGGTGCTCAGCCCCTGGGCAGTCACGGGGCTTCCGCAGCAGCTCTGCCTCCGCGGTCTGCGATTCTTGCATTTGGAGCTCTGTCCTCCCCCGCAGCTGCCGCAGTGATGCACATCGCCCCACGGGTCTTCCCAGGTCTCTCCACCAAGCACAGGCCTCCTCCAACCACCTGACAGAGCGGCGGGCGGGCTCTTTGCAAACCACAAATCACACTAGCCCACAGCCCAGATGAAAGCTGAGCCCTGACCTTCCACAGCCTCCCAGTAAAGGCCAGAGGCCAAAGCACAGTGTCCTAAGACCTGATCCCAAGATCCACCCCCGCACAGAGCAGCCCAGCCTGCTCGCCTCTGGCAGACACGAGCCCCCAGCCGGGCAGCTCCCCAAACTTCACTCCCGCAGCTAACACCCCGATTCGGGACCGCTGGTTTCTTCCTGTGCCCAAAGAGCAGAGCAGGACTTGGAAAGCTGCCAGCACGATGTAAGCCAGAAGAACACCAGGAGTGGCCCTGTCTTTGCAAATGGTTTATTTGCAAATTGCTTGTTGGGAACTCAGTGTATTTTCAGCTAGAAGCAATACACCCAAACGGAGGTTTGGTGCCAGCCAGAAAGTTCTGGTTTGATCGGATAAGGAAGAAATGCTACAGCTTAAAAGAGAGAGAGCAAGCCATTCTCTTGCACTTCCTCTCCCTTTTGATCATAGCATATCCTGGAGCACCTTGAAATAAATGGATTCTAGTGCTAAGTACAGGGCACTTAACAGTCCTCATGTGAGCGATAATTAAGTAATTCCGCAAAATAACGTGGAAAGAGCAATAGTTCTTGACATTTGGGGTTTTAATTTTTCCTCGGATGCTTTGATCTCAAGAGTAACTGCCTTAATTGGAGACGAGGAAGAAGAGGTCACTTCTATAAAAACACTTGAGCTCGTGTGAACATGTCTTTGCTGGTGCTGCTCTGCAGGTGTTCCCTACTTTTCTGGAAGCACCAGGGTTCAGCTTTGGATGAAGCTCTCCTCCCACCCACCAGTGCTTGGTTCATACACCTTGGGGGATTCTGCACTAGGTTCCAATTGTGAAGTGTGTGGTGCAGGCTGACCGGCAGAAAGCATAGCCATTTCCTGGCCACAATGACTGATTCCAGGACAGACCTAGGACTGAGCCATAGCCATTAGGGCAAAATGTGAATTTTGCTGGGTTGCTGGAAAAGGGACCGATGGAAGGCTGGAGCTGCTGCAGCCATCTTGTCACCCAGCAGCAAGAGCTGCCTGAGAATGGAGCCAGTAATACAGTCAACCTAGTAGAGAAATGTTGGAAGGCAAGTCCCAGAGATAGTTTCTGTACTAGGAACCAACCCCTGCTTAAGCCAGAAACTACCTCTTTTCAGCTCTATAAACCAATAAACCCCATGACTGCTTAAGCAGTAAGCATTCAAGATGGATTTTATGTTACTTAAGAACACACTTGACCAGATACAAGGATTTCAGTCTCCTTTCAAAGTGAGTATTTCTCTCTCTCCCCCCCCCACCTTTTGTTTTGTTTTGTTTTGCTTTGCTTTGCTTTGCTTTGTTTTTTGAGAGAGAGAGCACACAAGGGCAGGGAGAGGGGTGGGGCAGAGGAAGAGGGGGAGAGAGAATCTCAAGCACAGAGCCCAACATGGGGCTTGATCTCACGATTCTGAGATCATGACCTGAGCTGAAATCAAGAGTCACACGTTTAACCGACTGAGCCGCCCAGATGCCCTAGTGTTCTCTGTCTCATTTTTAAATGCATTAAACATTTTAAATGTTTAAAATGCATGACTCTCCTTTTCCCCAGTGGAACAGTGCCGCTGGGCTGCTCCACCATCTGCCAGAAACGATCACTCTGCTTTGTGCTCACAATTGGCAGGCAGACACCCGCCCCAGTTTTTCCTCAGAAAGTCACAAAAGGTCCTAACTATTCTCCCTGACCCCGGCCCCCCATGGAAAGATGAATTCCACAGTCGCATCCTGGTCTCTGTGGTTCTCTTGTGTTTCTACTTCTAATTTTTCTCTCTACATCTGGCTTCATTTTGGTTTTCTTGGGGTTGCAGGTTAGGGGTGCAGGTCTCCTGGGAGGGACTAGGAAGAGGTTAAGTGTGCGGGAGGCTTCTCCCCAGGAATCTCGGGGCCAATGCTGAGGAAGGGGAGGGAAGGACACGGAGCCAGGCGGGGGGAGCAGCCGGCTGTGACAGTCTCCACACAGGCCCCAACCAGCTCCTCAGGGAGGCTTGGAGCCAGGGTGGCCGCTGAGGATCCCCCTGACTTGAGGCGAAGGAGCCAGGCCTACACAGCCCTGCAGGAAGACTCCTCAGGAGGGACAGAGGAAGACAAGACAGCTGATGTTCCAGAGACAGTGCCCCGGACCACTGCTGCGCTGGTCTCCCGCCCGTAAGCTTGGCCATGCCGGGAGCTCCCAGTGCAGCCCGCAGCACAGGCCCTGCGAGAAGGGGTTCCCAGTGAGTGTGGGCCATGAAAACAGGGCTGAGAAGCCAGGTAGGGGCACTCAGCAGGGCCCCAGGCCCCTTTGGGCTAGGGGCAGAGGTCTGCCTGGGGTCCACCAGCCCTGGGTGTAGCTCTTGAAGGGCATTCTGGTGGGGGAAGGAACAGAAAGTTCCAGGGACCGCATGGCCATGGGCAGGGCCCCACATTCTTAGCAGTTTCCCCAACCTCAGCTGGGGGAGCAGCTTATCAGACCCAAGGCTCACGTCCGGTGACAGGGAAGGAGAGGGTTCAGATGGCCAAGGTGATTTGGGCTGATGTTGGGGGAACCTCCTTTGCCCTGGGCTCACACTGACTTGTTCAGGAGAAGCCTGGCATCAGAGAACCTTCCTGGCCCTTTCCCCCTGCACACTTAGCCCAGACAGAAAGAGCTGTCTGGACGGCAGCTAAGCGCGCTGTTCCTGGCTTCTGGGCCACAGGAGCTAATTCAATAAAAAGCTGAAATCCTGGGGGGATCCCCTTCTTTTACTAATCGCTGCTCCCTGGACCCTGACAAGATGGCAGTCCTGGTCTAATGGGCCTGGTGTCAACACCTGAAGTCTCTCAAGGGGGAGGTGGGGGGTCAGGTCTAGGCTTGGGGGAGGGGACAGCCCTTTAGGTTTCCTGTCAGCTGAGTCCTAGTTGGGCAAGCCCCTGACCCAGCTTCTTTTCTCTGCCCACTGCCTCAACTGGTTCTGCAGCCTGGACAGGAAGGAAGGATTGTTGACCCTATGCACCTCGAAAGCATCCTTGTCAAGGGAAATTGGGCCACCACAAAGTCGCTCAGAGAGGGAAGCAGAGAGCCTGCTGGTGTCCCGCCTTCCAGGCCACACACAGGCTCCATGAAAGCCGGTTTCCTTAGGCATTAGCCGTGGCCCTGGAAGTCCCACACGAGGGAGGGTGGGGGGTGTCTGAATAGTGAAGCCGTACCCGCTTCTCCCTGCAGCCTCCGCTCTCCCGGGAGTCCTGGGATGGGAGCAGGGGCGGGGGGTGGAGGGTGGCACAAACATGGACGATCACTTACTTATCGATCTTCCTGGCATCTCTTGTCTTCAACCACTCCGGGAAGGTGGACCAGTCCCCAGACGGGTGCCATGGCTCCTGACCTACGAAGAAGTCCGGGACGATGGTCCTGTCAAACAGGGACATTCATTGCTCTTCATTTCGGAGCTGCTGGGCTTTGCTGACATTCATGAAGAAGCCTGTTACACTGGTGATTCTGATTCACAGTGCGGACCACGAAGGCCAAGTGTGATTGCATCAGAGAGGCCAGTGGGCGCCAGGCCAGACCACCGGGGATTTCACAACCATAGGTGCGCAGTCTCTGCCAGCCTCCTCGGAGCCCAGCCCATCTGAAGTGACAAGGTGATCCCGCGGGCACAGTCCCCATGGGACTGACGACCCAGGAAGGAGCCCCGAGCCCCCTCCCCCACCCCGGAGGAGCCACCTGGCTCAGCTGGCCTCCTGCGTTAGTCCCAGGTCAGAGGGTACACCCGGGTCCCGCGTCCAGTCACGGTGACCAAGCAATTTCGCCCCAGCCTCCGCCCAGGATGCCGACAGGGCACAACCTCCTGCTCAGAGGGAAAGGTCTCCTGCAGGTTCTAAAACAGGCGGCAGAGAGAAAACAAGCCAGTTCCCCTGAGTCCGTGTCCCTCCTCCATGTGTGTCAACCCCCCCCCCCGCCGCCGCCCCAAGGCTGGGTCCACACGGCACCGGCCCGAGACTCGCTTCCTAGAATAAAGGCCATGGCCACAGATGAAGGAACCCAGCTCTTCCTGCCAGGGTGGAAGGAACCCTGGAATCTGGGTCATTAGAACCCAAGTTCAAGCCCCAGTACCACGCCCGCCCACGCCGTGACCTTAACAAGTCACTTTTAGCCTCATTTTCTCGGTCTGATGAACAGACAGCCCTGGCCAACCTCGGCGGGTTATTCTGACGGCAAAGGGAGAGCTCCGTAAGTCACGGGCGCCTTTGCTCATCGTTTGTGTTCTGTCTCCAGCTAAGGACCCACCGTAGGACAATGGAAGCCACCACGCCGGGGCCCAGCCTGCGGGTCACTGGGAGGATAAAAGACCTATCCCTACAACGCCCTCCACATGGGGTCCGTCCAGCCCAGCCTCGGAACAACCAGGGTTGGCTACGGTGCTTCTCACTGGGTTTGCCCCTAGTAAGTCACGTGGCCTCCTGTTCCAGACATTTGGGGGCATGAAAAAGTGAAAACTCAAGCACAAACCCTCTTTGCCATCCGCACTAACGCTGAGTCACACAACAGTGGGCGTGTGACCTTCAAATCGATTTCTCTGGTAGGGAAACAAGGTCGGTGCACACTGGATTTGCAGTTTTCTGAGAAAACAAAGGAAATCGCAGTGCACCCCACTCGGGGCTGGTGGGTGGTAGGCTGGCTGAGGCTGGAGGGAAGGACCGGCCCCTCTCCTCTGTGTTTACGGACACTATGCCAGGACCCGGTGTGATGGGAAGCAGACAGGTGTGTTCTCAATACTCAATCCGGCAAAGGCCTAACCTTTAGGAGAGCAGTGAGGTCTCACAACAACTTCTGGAACCCCTGGACTCAGACAGGACCCTGATCGCTTGTGTTTAGCGTGTGTTTAGGCTAACCATGGGTGCCCTGCTTGTAAAATCTGACCCGACTGAGACGTGTCCAAGGCCAAGGAGCAGATCCATTACAGAGCCAGCAAGGGAGGCCGGCCCCAGGTGCCCTGCACCTGCCCAGGCAGGCCCCAAAACCAGCAGTAACTCCCTCGGAGTCCAAGGGGTCTACAGGCCCAGGCAGGGCAAGGAGGAGCCAAAGCCCTGTTGGGGTGGGGGTGGGGGGCCACCAGGGGTCTGGGTGCAATGGCAGCCTCTGGACGCCAGGCAGGGTGTTCAGGTCACGTGACATTCCCCATTTGCGCAGGGGGGGGGGGGTAGGGCCACCATGAGATGAGGAAGTAGTAACCTAACTTAGAGTGCAGGTGGGGCTTTTTGGCTTTGGTTTTGTTTTCCCTGAAGGGACCATAACAGAGCACAGAAATCCCCAGGAATTTAAGGAAAAGAACAGAACTTCCTACGTACGTGTATCCATTTCCTGCGATCAGGTCAGCCATGTATCGGGTGTTGGGCAACTGCCAGCCAAATATATCTTGAATGACAATCACGGCCTTGTCCGTGTGGAAGGGGGCCTTCGTCACGTAAGCCTTGATGTGCTCGACTTGAACTTCTTGTCCCATCCCTCCATACTCTAGCCTGTGCCCAATGTCACACGGACAAGGGTGAGCCTCATTAGCCATTGCAGAGATTGAAGGTGGGCTACAAAGAGAGAGAGAAACGTGCATTATGTTCTGAATGGTGCAAATCCAAAGATGATAAATAGTAAACTAAAATCAAGAGGGTAGAAAAGAATTCATTTTAACTATTTGCATCGTGTATTTCATGGAGGAAATCGCTGGTAACTTGTGATTGAGTGGGGCTAACAGGAATCCATTCCCATTACAAACACTAGAAATACCAGAGGGAATGGAACCAACAGATAAAAATTAAAATGGTGGAGCCCAAAAAGGGAACAATCCCCAGCCAGGATTGGAGAGACTTGAAGCCAGGATCATGGTGGCAACGAGCAGATACTGAGTGAGCCCGGCGATCCTGGGGAGCAGGCTAGACCCAGGAACAAGCACTAATACCCCCTGAGATGGGGATTAGTGACTGAGACCCCACGCAGTGTCAGAGCCCCCAAGGTTTATATTTACTGGGGAAAAAAACAAGAAAAAAGAAAACTCCACCAACAAGGACTAGGACAAAGCTTAGAAAGCCCAGGGAGGGAAAAAAGAAACCAATCTCCCGAAATTTCCCCTCTCCCTTCAAAGTAGGAATCCGTAGGTGGTGAAATGAACCAAACACGTGACCCGGGGCCGCGAGATCCCTGCGCACCCGCAGAAGCAAATGCAAACCTCCTTAGAGCAAGACTTCCACAATCCAAGACAAAAGACGCTACCCTGAAGAGGATCGGCAAAGGGGACAGCCTGAGGGTGGCTGGGGTCTGGACACCATGTGCCGGGAGAGCCGACTGGTTTTGTTGGTAGATGGCATGGCGGAGGAGGAGGATCAGGCAAAGAGGGGTCGGGGACGATGAGGGTTTTTTGCCCGAGCAACTGGAAAAAGGTAGCGTGTCTTTCAACAAGAAGGGGGAGACTCAGGAAGAGCAGGTTTGAGGAGATTGGGTCTTAAAAGTGGGGTGGTAAGTCGGAACCCTCTGTTGGACAAGCTGAGTGGCAGCTCCTAACAAGAAGATCGGGGCAGGGGTCCAAGCGGAAACGACAAGCTTGAAAGAGGAGCAGTCCCCAGCCCAGCCTCTTTTTTTTTTTTTTTTTTTTCAGATTCCATACACATGAATTTGCCTCATTGCAAAATTTACTGCAACTCCAAAATCAGTATTTGTTATGCTTTCGCCATCATCCACAGACTTCTGTAGAGCAGTAGCAGATCTGAGTCACTGACACGCACAGTTTCTGCCAAGGTCAAACAAGGCAACACTCTCCCTCCTCCTTCAGCCCCCACCGCACACAAGGATCCACTCGCTTTCTGTTGGGTCCCACAGCTTCCGCATTTTGCACTTTCGATGGCGACTTCATTGTTTATGAACAGACTCCAGACGTAGTGCTGAAGAGCCCTCTCGTGATCCTAAGGGCTCCATATGCCCCCGAAGATAATACGGACGAGACAAACCTAGCTCAAACAGCCGCTGATGACAGGTTCAATGTCGTCAATGAATCAACTCTATTATTAAGTAAGGCGTCTCTACTCAGAAACACACATAAAACGGGGTGACCCATTGACCAGTGCACAGAAATGGGACCAGAGGCTCAGAGCGGTGGTTCGGGATTTGCTAGTCTGCTATCCACCTGACTTTATCGCCTATGACTATGTTTGGCCCTCAACGCGGGTTTTAACTGCACGGGTCCACGTTCACGTGGCTTTTTTTTTCCATAAATACACTCTAGGACCATAAATGTATTTTCTCTTTTGTATAACTTTCTCAACATTTTCTTTTCTCTAGCTTACTTCATGGCAGGAATACAGTATTTAACACATATTAACATGCAAACTATGTGTCAATCATCTGTCTATGGTACCGGCAAGGCTTCCGGTCAACAGTAGGCTATTAGGATTACATTTTGAGGAGTCAAAAGTTCTAGGCAGGGGTGCCTGGGTGGCTCCGTTGGTTGGGCGACTGCCTTCAGCTCAGGTCATGATCCTGGAGTCCTGGGATCGAGTCCCACATCGGGCTCCCAGTTCCACAGGGAGTCTGCTTCTCCCTCTGACCTTCTCCTCGCTCATGCTCTCTCTCGCTATCTATCTCTCTCTCAAATAAATAAATAAAAATAAAATATTAAAAAAAAAAGTTCTAGGCAGATCCCTGACTGCCCAGTGGTCAGCACTCCCAGCCCTGGTGTTGTCCAACTGTAGTGTAAATAATGAGGATCAGCTGCACATTATGGTTAAAACCTTGAGAGTGAATGACATCAGGAAGGGAACAACAGTAGATAAAGAAGAGAAGGATCTAGAAGTTCCAGCCCTGGGACCTTCACCATTAAAGGCTTTGGGGAGTAGGAAGGAACAAGCAAGCGAGTCTGAGAAGAAACAGCGAGTGAGCGGGGAGGAACCCCAAGTCATGGGCCTGAAGCCACGTGAAGACACAGTTTCTAGGAGGCAGAGTATAGACCGAGACCTTCTGCAAGAAACCCTGAGAGAGGCACCGGGCTAAGCAAGGTGGACGTCAGGGTGACCTCCACGAAAACAGGTCTGGAGGACTGGGGAGGGCAAGACAGCAGCAGGCTGCAGAGAATGGCAGGAGAGAATCAGACCCGGTGAACACAGAAGCTCTTCATGACTTTTGTCAGAAACAGCAGCAAAAAGAGTGAGCAGAAGATGGAGGGAAAATAGGGCAACAGTCTTTTTATTTATTTATTTATTTATTTTTATTTTTATTATATTTTATTACCTATTTTATATTTTTATTTTTATTATATTTTAATTATAATGTGTATTTTATTTTTAAGATTTTATGTATTTATTTCAAAGAGAGAGGGAGTGAGAGAGAAAATGAGCAGGCGGAGAGGCAGAGGGGGAGAGAGAGAGAGAAGCAGACCCCCAGCTGAGCAGGGAGCCTGATGTGGGGCTCGACCCCGGGATCATGACCTGAGCTGAAGGCAGACGCTTAACCAACTGAGCCACCCAGGCGCCCCTCTTTTTATAATGGAAGAAATTTTAGCACATTTCCATGTGGATCAGAATGGCAGCTCACAGCGGAAAACAAAGCACAAGCAAACCAAACTGACAATGAGAGGGGCACAGGGTCAGCCCAGGGAGAAGGTCAGCTTCCCCGGAAGCTCAGACGGGACCTCCACGTCCCCAGAGGCAAGGCAGGAGGCTGTGTGGATGTCCCCTACCTGCTTCTGCTCAGAGAACCGAGAGCCATGTCAGCAGTGAGGGGGAGAGCGGGGGAAGTCGGAAGGGACAGGAGCAGAGGGAAAATGAAGGACCAGGGAAATGGACATGGTCCCTGAGGCTGTGTCCCTCCAGCCCCGTCCCGCAGCAGGAGGATGGTCCGAAGAGGGCAGAGAGACGGAGCAGAGCAAGACCGGGCTCTGGAGGTCGAGGGCATAAGGTGGATATGGGGGATAAGACGTGATGACCCTGAGGGACCCAGGGGAACGGACGGGTCACAGTGGAGCCCCCCCTACCGCTGTGCAGCCCGGCCAGACGGAGAGAAAGAAGCCTGAGGAGGAAAGCAGAAGGAACCTGTTAGAGAACACCGTTTTCTTGACCCTTGGCGTAAAGCAGCATTCCTTACACTAGACCCAAAAAACACAAACCAGAAAGAAAGGGTTAATAAAGTTCACGAAGTGTGTATTGGGCTGCTGGAGCTTCTATAACAAAATAGCACAGGCAGGGCAGTTGACATGACAGAAAGGTATTTCTCCCCACTCCAGAGGCTGGACGTCCCAGATCGGGATGCCCGCAAGCTCGATGCTGCGAAGGGCTCTCCTCTCACTCGTGACAACCGCCTTCTTGCTGTGTCCTCACAGGCACCCACAGAGAGAACACACTTTACGGCCTCTTCTTACAAGAGCACTAATCCCATCCTGGGGCCCCGCGCTCGCGACCTCCTCTAAACAGAATCACCAAAGGCCCCGCCTCCAATTACCAACAGGTTGAGGGTTACAGCTGCCACCTATGAACTTAGCGGGGACCACAAGTCCGTGCACAGCAGTGGCCAACTGTAGAATCCACTCGTAAGACAACTGGGGGAACCAAATTGACTGAATATTTGATGGCACTGAGCATTACTGTTATTGGGGGGGATAATACTATCACAGAGATGGTTGTGTGTGTGTGTGTGTACGCGCGTGTGTATACAATTCTTAACCTTTTACAGCTACATGCTAATGTATATACAGACCAAAAAACTACATGTCTGGAATTTGCTTCAAAATAGTCCAGGGGTAGTAAAGGTGGGGAAGAGTTATTATTTGAGATATCGTTCTCAAAGCAGAAGATTTAATATCTAGATAAGATATAGGAAGAATTCTTGGGGCACCTGGGTGGCTCAGTCGGTTAAGTATCTGCCTTCAGCTCAGGTCATGATCCCAGATCCTAGGATCAAGCCCCATGTCAGGCTCCCTACTCAGCAGGGAGTCTGCTTCTCCCTCTCTCTCTGCCTCCCAATCCCCTTGCCTGTGTGTGTGCGTTCTCTCTCTCTCTCTCTCTCTTGCTCTCAAATAAAATATTTTTAAAATTTTTTTTAAAAGGGGGCGCCTTTTTAAAAAGTGGGTTAAGCTGCTGCCTTCGGCTCAGGTCATGATCTCAGGGTCCTGGGATTGAGTCCCACATCGGGCTCCCTGCTCGGCAGGGAGCCTGCTTCTCCCTCTCCCACTCCCTCTGCTTCTGTTCCCTCTCACGGTCTCTCTCTATGTCAAAGAAATATATAAAATCTTTAAAAAAAAATAAGAGTAAATAAAAAGGAAGCATTCTTACAAATCAACAGGAAAAAGACAACCCAAGAGAAAAATGCTCCGAAGATATGAACAGGCAACTTACAAAAGGGTACACCTGAATGGCACATAGACATATGAAAAGATATCCAAACTCACTAGTATCTAAGAAATCGTACTATTTTGTACATGACACAGATACTATTTTGCACCTTGCAGATTGGGAAATGTCTATTAGCACCAAGAGCCGTTACTCACGCGGGGAAAAGGGAGGGAACACAAACAGATAAAAACTCTGGAAAGTACTCTGACAAGGTCTAGCAAAGTCAAAGATGCAGACACCCTGCAACCGAGAAATCCCACAACTGGGTGTGGGATTTCTATTCCCTAGAAAAATTTAAACCTCTGTGTGCATGCAAGCACACACACACACACACACACACACACACACACTCATGCCCATATGTGGTGAGTATGGGAAAAGATGCTTTCGGTGGCACAGATGTGATGACGGTAACAGGAAGCAATCTGACTTTCAGGAGAACAGGATAAACTGTGATGTATCCGTTGTTGTGGGTTGACTTATGTCCCCAGAAAGACATGTTCAAGTCCTAACTCCCAGAATCTATAAACATGCCATTACTTGGAAACAGGGTCTTTGCAGAAGTAATCAAGTCAAGGTGCGGTGTCTGGGTGGCTCAATCAGCTAAGGGTCTGACTCTCTTGATTTCGGCTCAGGTCCTGGGATCAAGCCCCACATCAGGCTCCACGCTCAGCAGGGAGTCTGCTTGAAACTCCCTCTCTCTCCCTCTGCCCTTCCCCCCTCAAATAAATAAATCTTTAAAAAAAAAAAAAAAGTTAACATGCGGTCACCCTGGATGAGAGCGGCCACTACCTCAGCAGCTAGTATCCTTGTATGAAGAGGGAAATTCAGAAACAGAGACACAGGGGGAGGAAGGCCCCGTGAAGACACAGGCAGAGACTAGAGGGAGGCTCCTACAAGCCCAGGAACACCGGGCAGTGCTAGCAACCATCAGAAATGAAGAAAGAAGCAAGGAAGGATTCCCCTCTGCAGGTTTCAGAGAAAGCAGGACCCTGCTGACACCCCTGTTTCAGACTTCTGGCACCCAGAACCGTAAGAATACACTTCTGTTGTCTTACGTCCCTCAGCTGGTTCGTATTTGTTACAGCAGCCACAGGAAACAAATACACTCAGAAACAAAGTACACGTATACTTCCAATATGATACATCTTAGCAACATAATGCTAGATAAAAAGACAATGGCCCTTTTGATGCTAAGTAAATACTAAAAGGAAAAATATTTCTTTTACTAATAAATATACTGTCATAAAAGTATAACGCATGGGAATAAACACACCACCATTAGACAGTGGTTCCTGGTGAGGGAGAGAGGGTGGAGACCACTGCCTTTAGCTGCATTTGTTACATTTTATTGCCTCAGAAAGTTCCAATTAAAGACAAAATGTTCACATTTCTTAAGCTTGGGTCATGTGAATATGGGTGCCTGTTAGACTCTTTCCTGCACTTCCCAGGATACTTTAGAAAGAAAATAATTAAATTTTAAAAGAAACACAAATTCAGAGCTAGTAGTTTAGGCAAAGAAAATATGAAACTATTCCTCATGGTTTTGTTTCCACAAGCTCAGTTATAAAACTATTATTAGTAAGAGAAGTCACAACAATCCAGGACCAACAGAGGCAAATCTTATGGCTAATGCACTCTTTGTGGACAGCTGGTTCCTTTGGCTGATTTCTTTCTTTCTTTCTTTCTTTTTTTTTTAAACTTAAATTCTGTTTAGTTGACATACGGTTTAGCATCATTTCCAGGAGTGGAGATCAGTGGTTCCTCATTTATACACAACACCCAGGGCTCATCACAACAAGCCTTCCATAATGCCCATTCCCCATCCAGCCCGTCCCTCCCATCTTCCTCTAGCAACCCTGTTTGTTCTCCACAGTTAAGATACTCTCATGATTTGACTCCCTCTCTCTCAGCCCCCTCCCAAATAGTCATGTTTTGTTTCTTAAACTCCACATGAGTGAAATCATACAGTATTTGTCTTTCTCTGATTGACATATTTCACTTAGCATAATACACTCTAGCTCCTTCTGCATCATTGCAAATGGCAAGATTTCATTCTTTCTGATGGCTGAGTAGTAGTCCATTTGTGTGTGTGTGTGTGTACGCGCACACGCGCATGAGTGTATCTGTGTGTGCACTGATACACACACACATACGTATATACCACTTCTTTATCCATTTATCGGTCGATGGACACTTGGAACTATTTCCATAGTTTGGCAACTGTTGATAATGCTTCCATAAACAGCAGGGGGTACGTACTCCTTTGAATGTGTATTTTAGAATCCTTTGGCTAAACCCCTAGTAGTGCAATTGCTGGGTCGTAGGGTAGCTCTATTTTTAACTTTTTGAGAAACTGCCATACTGTTTTCCAGAGTGGCTGCCCCAGTTTGCATTCCCACCAACAGTGTGGGAGGGTTTCCCTTTCTCTGCATCCTCGCCAACACCTGTTGTCCCGTGTTGTTAATTTTAGCCATTCTGACAGGTGTGAGGTGGTATCTCATGGTGGTTTTGATTTGTATTTCCCTGATGATGAGAGATGTTGAGCATCTTTTCATGTGTCTGTTAGCCATCTGGATGTCCTCTTTGGAAAAATGTCTATTTATGTCTTCTGCCCATTTCTTACGTGGATTATTTGTTTTCAGTGTGTTGAGTTTAATAAGTTCTTTATAGATTTTGGATACTAACCATTTATCGGATATGTCATTTGCAAATATCTTCTCCCATTCTATAGGCTGTCTTTTAGTTTTGTTGAGTTTCCTTTGCTGCGCAGAAGCTTTTTATCTTGATGAAGTCCCCATAGTTCATTTTTGCTTTTGTGTCCCTTGCCCCTGTTGACATGTCTAGGAGGAAACTGCTACAGCCAAGGTCAAAGAGGTTGCTACCTCTGTTCTCCTCTAGGATTTTGATGGTTTCCTGTCTCCCATTTAGGTCTTTCACCCATTTTGAATTTATTTTGTGTGTGGTATAAGAAAATGGTCCAGTTTCATTCTTCTGCATGTGGCTGTCCAGTTTTCCCAACACCATTTGTTGAAGAGACTGTCTTTTTTCCACTGGGCATTCTTTGTCCTGCTTTGTTGAAGATTAGTTGACCATAGAGTTGAGGGTCCATTTCTGGGCTTTCTATTCTGTTCCACTGGCCTATGTGTCTGTTTTTGTGCCAGTACCATACTGTCTTGATGATTACGGGTTTGTAATGGAGCTTGAAGCCCAGAATCATGATGCACGCAGTTCTGCTTTTCTTTCTCAGGATTGCTTTGGCTGTCTGGGGTCTTTTTTGGTTCCATACAAATTTTGGGATTGCTTATCCTAGCTCTATAAAAAATGCTGGTGGTATTTTGTTAAGGATTGTATTAAAAGTGTAAATTGCTTTGGGTAATATAGACATTTTAATAACATTTGCTCTTCCAATCCAGGAGCATGGAGTGTTTTTCCATTTCTTTAAGTCCTCTTCCATTTGTTTTCTAAGTTTTTTGTTGTTTTTTTTAAGATCTGATTTCTTTGACAGAGATCACAAGTAGGCAGAGAGAGTGGGGAAACAGGCTCCCTGCCGAGCAGAGAGCCCCGCCCAATGCAGGGCTCCATCCCAGAACCCTGAGATCATGACCTGAGCCAAAGGCAGAGGCTTACCCCACTGAGTCACCCAGGTGCCCCAATTTCCTAAGTATTTTATGATTTTTAGAGTATAGATCTTTTACCTCTTTGGTTAAGTTTATTCCTAAGTATCTCATGGGTTTGGTGCAGTTGTGAATGGGATCGATTCCTTGATTTCAGTTTCTGTGGCTTCCTTATTGGTGTCCAGGAATGCAACAGATTTCTGTTCATCAATTTTATATCCTGCAATTTGCTGAATTCATGTACCAGTTCTAGCAATGTTTTGGTGGAGTCTTCTGGGTTTTCTACAGAGTATTATGTCATCTACAAATCGTGAGAGTTTGACTTCTTCCTTGACAATTTGCATGTCCTTTGGCTGATTTCTTACCTGACTTGTCCTATGGGGCTGCGGAGACCCCCCAAAATCATGGCCATTTCAAAGTGCCCTTGAGCCTGAATCTTTTTTCTTTATCTTTAACTGATACCCACTTTCTAGAACGGAAGTTTATGGCCAGGAGAGCCACCATCTGGACTGATCTGCACAAAGGGGCAGTACCCAGGACAGCCTGGGTATGGAAGGCTTCACTCCAGCCAGACCCACCAATGGCACAACACTGGTCTGTGTTCTAGGTCAAGCAGAGTTTCCAAGGACCTCTCTCCACTGTGGCTCGCAGGGAAAGACCCTCAGGGCAGTTCTACTGACTGGAGGACACAATGTCTGGACATCCCTTTCAGGATTTTGGCTTTGCTTCACCCCTCCCCAAATGACACATTTGTTAAAGGAGAATTTTCAGAAAAAAATAAAAAGATGACTCTCATAAGTTTTTTTTTTTAATGAACACATTAAGGATTTTATTGTACTCATATAATAGGAGGGAATGAGGCAGCTGTGACAGCTCGTTGGAAGGAGAAGGAAAGAGCAAAAGCGTACGCGGAATAAAGGCATCACGAAAGGAGAGAAGTCTGAGATCACGAAAGGAGAGAAAACAGGTTTTTCCACAGGTGGGAGGAAGCCAACTGATCCTCCACCAGAGGTGACAGAAGTTACTAACCCACTGGTTACCAGCGACTTACAAAGAATCGTGGTGGCACCAAGGGGCCAGAATCAGACGACCCAGAAGGGTGTGCCACCGGTGACAGAGGCTGTCCCCAAAAAACACAAAGTTTCTTCTGTGTGACATTCATCATGAGGTCGCTCACGGTGAGCAAAAGTTTTCCTCCTATTGGGGAAAACCCACAGAGATGGGACAGTGGGTCTGACACAGACGGTGGGAGCCTCATAAAATGTGTCAAGGAGGACTTTTCTGGAGAACCTGGCTGGCTTGGTCCGTAGAGCATGCAAGTCTTGATCTCAGGGCTGTGAGTTTGAGCCCCATGTCAGGTGCAGAAATTACTTAAAATCTTAAAAATAATAATAATAAATAAACAGAAGAAGAAGGGCTCTTCTGTTTCCTAGCAGGTGGGCCTGGCAGCACTCACTGGCCACCTCGAGATCGGATCTGTGGTCTCCACTAGTGAAGCCTCTGGAAGTCTGAACACTCCTCATGGCACCAAGGATAACCAAGACACACCCCTGCAAAAGAGACCCTGACTGGCACCTTTACGAGGCCACACTGGCTAGCAGCGCTAACATCTCACCATCCGCCCGCAACCTTCATGCAAGATGCAACAAGACTGTGAATGACCTCAAGGCCCACTCTCCCTAAGTGACTTACGGTCCCTTCACCAAGCTCCTCTGAACTCTCTTCTCAAATAGACCCTGATTTGGGGGTTTCCGATGATGTCTCTGCTACGTTCCATTCCAGGAAGAATCCCCCTAAGTCAGCTTCACAGAATTCCTGACTCTTCAAATCTAATCTAGTTCCTCATCCTCCACAGCCAACACCCACACCCCACCCCTAGGGTGAGGTCTGATCCCGCTGGCTTGTCTTTTGCAAGAACCCATTGGGTCGGTTTTCCAGAACTCCCATCCCCTATGATGCTTCCTTCCTCTTAGCCATTTTCCATGCGCTGACCCCCGCTCCACTCTTTGGCTCTAAATTCCCACTTTTCTTTGTGATTTCCGGAGTTGAGCCCAATCTCTCTCCCCCACTGTAAAACCCCACTTTACTGGTCCCTAGCCCTATCCCAGTGGTCCTGAGTAAGGTCTGCTTTCCATTCTTTACCAAATGCCATGAATGAATGATTTGTCCTCCCACACCCTACAGCCCTACTTCACATACCAAGGGTTTCTACGATATCACAAGTCAAGACCCACGGGGATCACTGGTGCCTGTCTGACCTGCCAATTCCCAGGGGCTGACGTGTCCTGTCCCCTCTCCTAACTGGAACCTTTCTGAGGCATTCCTTTGCCCCATGTATCTCCATGCTTCCGGACTCCTCTCTTGAACCAGTTATAACATCTGGCTGGTTCCCTTTTTCATGAATGAAATAGAATCTTTTAAAATGTGCTCATTAAAAAAAAAATTTTTTTAAGTAATCTCTACACCCGACATGGAGCTCGAACTCACGACCCCGAGCTCAAGAGTTTCCCGCTCTACCAATGCAGGCAGCCAGGTGTCCCAACACGGGCTTATTTCTGTATCTGTATGAGAGTCACGATTTTACCTCTCACTGAAAATTATCTTTTAACAACGCGACGGAACAACATTATCTTTTTCTCACTGGAAGTCAAAAAGCAAGAAACGGGTGGTAAAGCATGGTCCAGCGAGGCTGGCTTTCCTGCTCTCATACCCTCAAGGATTTCAATAATTCGTAAGTCAGACTTCTCTATGCAATGATGTTCTCCAGCAGCAACAGAGAAAACAAATTTCGACGAGCAAGGGGAACAGGCGTCAATGGGACTATAACCAGCAACGGTATCAAGGAATAAATCGCTAGAAGCTTCAGAGATTTAGCCAAACACAGGCTAAAAGGTACCAGGAAGGCAGTGGCTGAGAGGGAAGGCTCAGGGTTTTCCCCCTACTGGGTAAACAAAGCAGAAACTTGCCTGGCCACTGATTCCCGATCTTGAAGCTGGGAAGGCTCAGCCACCGCCCTACTTACCCATCTACCCCACGATGATCCTACAACCGCCAACAACTCCAGATATTTATTTGTCAGCAATCCTGCCTGTATTTTCCGGAGGGTACAGGTCTAGGCAGCAAGCATTAGAAAGGCAGACCCATCAGCCCGCTGGCCTGCAAGCATGCCAGTCACGTGGCCGCCTTTGGCCTTCTCTCAAGTTCTCCTGAGGCCTGGAGAGCCCTGCCCCCAGACACCTGCGGGGCTCACTTCTGACCACCTTATTCTCAGTGGGCTTTGGAAACAACAGGTTGTATTTGCCCCGGGCACAGCCAGCCCAGTCAAGGGACACGCAGCAGCCGTAGGGTCAGCCCTAGGGTAAGAATGCTTGCTTAAATTACTATCCTAAGGAATATAAATATTTTGCAGATTCCAAACTCCTGAGATGGAAAGACCTCCAGGGCACAGACAAAGTGGTCACCTGCTAGTATGACCTCACGGGCCTCCAATCAGCAGTGTCCACCTTCTCAGGAGATCCCCTCCCCGAATTCTGCCCCTAAAAGCCCTCATTTGCAAGCCATCCAGGATTCTGGACTTCCGGGCATTGGCTGCCTGCTCTCCCGGGTAGCGCCGCTCCAATAAACCCGCTGGCTCTCTCCTCTGCAGAAGCTCGGTGTCCATTTTCACCGGCTTGCTGCGTATCTGGTGGGCAAACTGTCCCTCGGTTCGGCTACATTTTGATGCAGATGTGCTCATTCTCTCCGCAGGCTTATGCTGGTAAGAACCAGACAACCAAAGGTCCCACTGTAGGTCAGTAATTCCAGAGCATTCAGTGGCATGAAAGAAAGGCACCAGATAAATGGGAAAACTTAACACGAGTTTCCGTACTACAGCATGACTTCAACTACGCTTTTCAACAATGTGGCTAAACCACGCGGGACAACACACCAAGGCGGGCTGGCCAGGGCTGCTTTTCCGCGGTGACAAGGTACTATGCCGCTCTGGTACAAAGTCAGGTTTTGAACAAGGGCTTCGATCGGCTCGTGACCTGCGCGCACCGCGGACTCGCTCTACCTCCGGCAAACGCGCGCGCGAGGGAGCAGAGCGGGCTGCGCGCGTTCCTGGGCCCGCGCAGTGCACGTACCTGTCCACCGCCCGGAGCCTGCGTTCTCCCAGCGCCGAGACGGCCCGCCGAGCCCGGGGACTGTCGGGGCGGGCGGGGCGGAGGCGCCTCCCGCCGGGACGGAAGTGGACGCGCTGACGGAGGGCGGCGGATCCCCGCGGGCCAGTGGCTGCCCCGGATTCCCAGCCTCCCGCGAAGGCCCAGCGGGAGGGAGGGAGTGGGGTGCAGGGGAGGGGAGGTCTGGAGGGCACGGGGCGGGTGGGGGAGGGGAGAAGGGCGGGGCGGGGAGAGGAGGAGGCAGGGAGGCGGGAGGAAGGCCCGAAGCAGGAAGACGCCCCGCCCGTGAAATTTGCATGAGCGCCGGCCTCCTAGGACCTGTTGTAAATCTGGATTAGGCCATTTTTTAAAAATAAATTGTTACATAGTTCCATATTCATCGTTGTTCCCCACTTCATGCTTTGGTCACCGAAAATCGTCATAACCAATTCCGTTGGATGCCAATGTTAAGAAAAGAGGAAGAAATGCGCATTAGGAAAATCAGTGACCGTGGAGAAAGGAGCCGCTTTCTGAGGCTACAAGAAACTAATCCCAGATCTTGGGACCCCCAGAGGGAACCTCATTAATTTAGTTGCTTCTAATAGGAAAATGCATGAGTCCGGACTAAGGGAGACTTTTTCCTTCAGGGATCTTTCGTGCAGAGAGAAGGCGAATCAGTTAAGATAGAAAGACCGCGGCAGGAAGGTTTGTGAGGGAGACAGCTGGACTGTTGTTCAAGGGTAATCGTCCGGCAAAGATAGAATCATGACCCGTGTTAAAGATTTTATGCTCTTCATTCATTAATGAGGGATCCAGGCAGATGTTAGAACGAGTTCAGAGGCGCAGGGGTGGCTCAGTCAGTTACACATGCGGCTCTTGATTTCAGCTCAGGTCGTGATCTTAGGGTTGTAAGATTAAGCCCCCCACCAGTTCCACAAGCCTGGAGCCTGCTTGAGATTCTCTCTCCCTCTGCCCCTCCCCGGGCTCACATGCACTCTCTGTCTCTCAGATAAATAAATAAATAAAATCTTAAAAAAAAAATGTTTTAAAAGAACAGCTCAAAAGAAAAACCAAAAAAAATCACACATTTGCGTTTATAAAGAATAAAAAATTTTTGAAAGTGTAGAAGGAGGCAAACTGGCTTTCTTCCAGGGGATGGGAAAGGAGGGCGGGTGATAAAGGACAGTCTTGGTGTCTACCATTTACGTGCAACTTACACAATTGTCAGGCGTCTCCAAGACATTGAAAGATGAGAATCAGCCTGGAAAACATCCTCTAGACAAGCCTAGTTTTCCATCAATACACAAAATTGTTTCTATAAGACTGTTTTGAAGCACCTTCCAGCATCTTGGAAGTACCATTGACATAGAAAGACCAGATATGACTAATGACACGTCATTTTTGTCTATTTGCTAATTTGGCTCCCTAAGCATCATTACTAACTTCTGATTTGATAACACAGTGGTTAACACGCGAGAGTTCATAATCTCAAGACTCTATGCCTTGCTGCAGTTTGCCGGCTCAGTGTTAAAGTTGTCTCCCCATCAGTCTCAATTAGCAAAATGTGCTGTAGATTCAAATGTTATGAGGCAGCCCTTTATTACAAAATACGCCTCTGCCACAGTATTCAAAAGCAGTTAATTCCTACCATTTTTCCACCTTGTTTCCCAAAAGGATCTAGCAGATCCTTTGTACGGTTTTACTCATCATTTACTTGTACCTTTCACTAGAGCCCGCCTGGACTCCTTCCTGCCCTGCCCTTTCCTTCCTGCGGCTTTCCCACCTTGGGGAGAAGGCGGCCCTCTCTCTTACCATTTATACAAATCATCTTCAGCTTTTAGAATTCTTCTCCATGAAGCTTGCTTGAGCGCTACTACTCTTCTTCTTCCTTTTTTTTTTTTTTTTTTGAAGATTTTATTTCTTTATTTGAAGGTGAGAGTGAGCAAGAGAGAACAGGACCAGGGAGGAGCAGCAGAGGGAGAGGGAGAAGCAGACTGCCTGCTGAGTGGGGAGCTTGACGTGAGCTCTGAACCATCGAGGCTACAACTCTTTTGCAATTCCCTCATCTACATTCCTAAAGAACGATTCCTTTGGCATTTTGTATTCTAAATGCGGTCACTGGGTAAGTATCATGTTCTCATGGAAGAAAGCCTTGTTTACACACATGTAGTGACCTGAGGTTTCTCAGAGCAGACGCTGTGAGTATTCTACTCTTAAAGCACTAGAGCTCAATGAAGAATGCTTCCCATTCCTGTCAATTTTCCTTAACCCACAGACATGTCCCTTCTCTTTGGATTTGGTTTCCTTAACTATAAAATGAGGGATGACACCAGATATGGTTCTCAAATTTTAGCCTCCAAATCCCCTGGAGGGCGTGGGAAAGGGCAGGACCCCAACCAGAGCCTCTGATCCAGAGGGGTCCAGGATGGACCTTGGGAATTTGCCCGTCCAACAAGATTTTGGGTGATGATGCTGACATTTCTGGTCCAAAGACCACATTTTGAGAACTAAGACCAGAATTAGAGACTAGCGAACCCACTTAACCGATCATCAAAACCACTTAGGAAACTTGGAAGGGAAATTCAGATGTCCTGGGCTCAGACCTCCTGAGCCAGAATCTTCATAAGTGACACAGGGAGAATTCGTATTTCAAAAAAGCTTCCCTGACAACTCTTATAATGGACAGAATTTAGGACCTGATTGAACTAGTTAATCTGTACAAGTCATGTCACTGTCGACCTTCCATGGTTTTATATCCTGAGTTCAGCAAGAACTGAACGTCCTTCAGCTGAAGGACGACAGGGGCAACTCCCAGGCTAGAATATCCCCTGTAGCTCAGTCAAACCGGAAACATACAAGAAAAGGGATTTCTGGGGGAAATGGCTGGGTCTAGCCAAGAGGACTCACTGACAGCCCATCTCACCACGGTGGGTGCTCTTCCTGTCCTCCGCATTGTTATCCGCTGGAGATACACTTGTTGATCGTCAAACAGATCCCTTTATATCCCAGTCTGAAATGTCTGTAATCAAATTATTTTACTGCCTTGGAATTTCTCCAAAATAAAGGGTAGGTGTTTATGGGGTTTTTTTTTTCCACATCTGAATTATTATTCAATTATCACCAAGAAACTACCAAAGTGTTATCACCAAGAACACACTGAGGGGCAGCCTTACCCATAAATTCTTGTTTCTATCCTGAAACGCCCAAATGTCTCACAACACCCAAAATGGCAGTTTTTCAGATTCCCCAATTTTAGTTCCAAATTCCTCTGGAAAATTCATCACACAAGTTAACATTTAACCCAGGCTCTTAAAAAATTGTTTAAAGTTACATTCTTACAGAAATACTTGGTGTCGGCGGACACTAGGATTTCAGGGAGTTCCTTAATGGGCGGAAGAACTATGACTCAGCAGACACAGCAGGTATCTTTCCAAAGCTGTTTTAGTTTTCCTTATGAAATGAGGAACTAAAGTCCAGGGACTGAATGAACCCAAGCTGAATTAACAAACAGGGCAAAGGCAAAGCTCAGCAAGACTGCTGACTCTGCTAGAACCCCATGATTAACACTGACCTTGAAGGCAAGGTCACGAAAAGTATTCCGTGGAACTGTTCCTCCCAAGAAATCTTGGAACACCATCAGAAAAAGTGCTGGTGTGTTTCAGAACATCTCGAAATAATACCTGAGGGAGAACATATTCCAGCTCATCTGTTACCACTTATGGGGCCTGAGCTGCTGACTCAGTTCCCACCCCCGACCCCGCAGCCTCCGATGCAGCTGGAGGTAGCCAGCTGGGAGAGCGTCGTGTCTTGTGTGCAAGGCAGGCACTGCTGGTGAAGACAGGTCAGAAAGCTGAGTGGAAAAGAAAGCAACTGGCTTCTGGAGGATTCTTTAGCCAGTCGGCCATCTTGTCACCCCCAGAGAGAATGCCTAAATTTCGCTAAATTTGTTTCATCAATCTCTTTTTTTTTTTTGCCCAAGTATGTAAGTTATGGGCAACATGACATTTTGCCCCTCAAAAAAAATGTGTGGTAGTCAGCCTCCAAGATGACCCATAATGTGCTCCTTCTTCTGGGAATTCACACCCTCCTGCAGGCTCCTCCCACAAACCGAAGGGAGAGAACAGAGAAGCAGTGTGTCTCTTCCGGTTTGGGGTTATAAAAGATGGCTTCCATCTTGCATTCTCTCTCGTGCACTTTCAGATCCTTTCTGTGGGGGAAGTCAGCAGCCACGTCATGAGTAGCGCTGTGGAGAGGCCCACAGAGCAAAGAGGGTCCCTGATCGATAGCCACCTGCCTGGACCATTGCGACCGTGGGTCCCCCAGCTCCTGTCCAGTTTCAGGTGACCACAACCCCAGCCGGCATCTTGATGGTTACCTCCCGAGAGACCATGTACCAGAGTCAGCTGGCTGAGCCACTCCCGGGCTCCTGACCCTCACACACAGCAGAATAATAATTTCTAGTGTTTCAAGTTGATAAGCATGAGGCTAAATTGTTACATAGTGGTAAATAGTTGATACATACTTTTTTACTCTATTGTCCCACATTTGGGGACAATAGATTCCTGAGTGTTTTCCCATGTACAGAACAGACGCTTGTCCTAGGTCCAGAGCCTCGGTTGAGCCTCAGTGAAAGGGCCGTTTCGGGGGGTAGGTGCCCCAGAGAAGAGAAACCCCAGACAGGTCCTGGCCAGACAGGACCAGAGATGAAATCAGGCCAATTTTTCTTTCCCTGTCTAATGAGTTAGTTGCAATTTTTTTAAAGATTTTATTTATTTATTTGACAGAGAGAGATCAGAAGTAGGCAGAGAGGCAGGCAGAGAGAGGGGGAAGCAGGCTCCCTGCTGAGCAGAGAGCCCAATGTGGGGCTCAATCCCAGGACCCTGGGATCATGACCTGAGCTGAAGGCAGAGGCTTTAACCCACTGAGCCACTCAGGCCCTTCTGCAATTCTTAAAACCCTTTCTTTGAAATGGCCCTTCTCAACCTTTAGTTGTGGGGTTTGTTCTGCCCGTTTTCAGGTTGATTTCTGGGGTATTGGGGATGATTTCAGAGTGATCTAGTTGTAGTGTGAAGCAGCGAGCCCGGGGGTCCTCCTGCTCTGCCCCGACCTTGCCCGCACACCCCCTGCATTGTATCATAACCTGCAAGGAGGAAGCTGCTGTGCCCAAACCCTCCAACATGGGAGCCACCTGGGGCAGCGGGCTTTGCTGGGAGTGCTAGGGAGAGCCTGAGGGGCCTTGAAGAGGCTGTTCCTAGGAAAGCCATGGTGCCTAAAGGTTCAGGGAAGAGCTTGCAGGAGAGAGAGGTAACTGTTTCTAGAACCTGGAGAGAGAGGGCCTGGCTTTGCTGCTGCCTGTAGACACGTGGACAGAAGGAAACGCACGGGCGGACTCCCGATCTAGTTAAGGAGATTTCGCACCCGAGTACTGAAGTGCTCCCTGGTCTCTTCTCATGGCTTCCAGTAAGACGCAAGAGAAGGGGGATGAAGAAAAATCAAAAGGAGCTACGACTGGATGGTTTTGAAAATTCTCAACCTTCCCAGATGGTGATTTACGCTAGAAGAAAAGAATGGCTTCCAAGGCAGGGCCCGGCCGGGAACACTGTGGTCCAGAGAGAAACCTAAGAGCTAACCTGTCGAACCGCTCTGAGAGATTTCAGGAAGACGGAAGGTCGGAGGGACCCCAGAGCAGCCTTCTCAGACAACAGGCCCTTTGAAGAGATTAAAGGTGTACCTCATGCTGCGTCAGAATGCTGTGTCCCCTCCAACTCCATGTGTGGAAATCCACATCCTTAGGGCAGGGGTGTTAGGAGGGGAGGCTGCTGGGGTGATGAGGTCATGAGGGTAGAGCCCTCAGAATGGGTTAGAGTCCTTACGAAAGAGACTGACAGACCCACAGAGCTGCCCGGCCTTGGCCACCCGGTGAAGTAAATCCGCACCCTGGACGAGGCCTCTCACGGCCACACTGACGCCCCGATCTCAGACTTCCGGAACCTCAAGATAAACTGCACAGTGTGCGGTGTCTTGTTAGAGCAGTCCGAATGCGCCAGGACGCGCACAGGCCCTGGCAAAGGGCAGAGCTTCTAGAACATGTCCTCATACAGACCCTCAGCTGTGGGCAGGAGCCGGAGATGGAGAGGGGACCCGTGTCCGAGAGACTTGAGGGGGTTGTCTTTGTCTAATGGAGCGCGTGCTCAGGAAAGTCACAGAAAATTCATAGCTTTGGGGCGCCTGTGTGGCTCAGTCGTTGAGCATCTGCGTTCGGCTCAAGTTATGATGCCAGGATCCTGGGATCCAGCCCTGCATCGGGCTCCTGGCTCAGCGGGAAGCCTGCTTCTCTCTCTCCCACTCCCCCTGCTTGTGTTCCCTCTCTTACTGTCTGTCTGTCTGTCTCTCTTTCTCTCTCTCTCTCTGTCAAATAAATAAATAAATAAAATCTTTAAAAAAAAAAAAAAACAACTCATAGCTTTTAGGAGAAAGACGCGCACAGGAATATTGCTGGCTCAGACCGAAGGGGCAGAGACGGTACAAAATTCATCGGGGCCTGCGGACCCTCCAACTTCTGCTGGCAGGCGGCTGGCTGAGAATGTCGCTCAGGGGCCAACACCAGATGCCTTTCACCAAAAAGGAAGGATGACTCACAGGGAGGAATCAAACACCCAGAGGCCCGAGTCCAAAGCCTTGGGAGTCTAGCTCCTAAGCCCCGAGACACAGCTGAAGAATGGACAGTAGCCCCTGACTAGATTCTAGAATCTACAGGGAGCAGCGACTTCTCCCTTGCTCTCATTTTTCTCCCTTTTGGAGCAAGAGCGTCTGGGGTGGTTTTCCTATGTCAGTCCCAAGAGACATTCAGTGGGGAAGGGTGTTAGGGACCAAAAGTGTCTCCTCAATATTCAAACACCGAAACCCTAACACTTCCACAGGATGGTATGTGGAGATGGAACCTTGAGGGGGAATTAGGTTTAGAGGAGGCCATGAAAATGGGGTCTTCGTGATAGCACTGGTATCCTCATTGGAAAGACACCGGGAGCTAGCCCTTTCTCTCTCTCTGCCACGTGAAGATACACCAAGAAGGCAGCCAGCTCCAAGTCAGAAAGAGAGTCCTCCCCAACGCTTGACCATCACGGTACCCTGATATGGGACACCCCAGGCCCCAGAACTGTTGTTCAGAAACCCCCCACCCCCGGTCTATGGTATCTTGCTACGGCAGCTGGAGCTGACTAATACAGAGGTTTTGGGGGGCCGACAACTTGTCAAGAAGAACCATGCTGGAGGAACTGTATTTAGGGAAATATAATCACACCGAAGGGACATACGTTGTGAGATTCTGGACATAGAGCAGCCGCTATAGTAGCCCGAAACTTCCAGGCACTCCGGAACGGGATGGCTTCATTTGCGCGCGGGAAGGATATGAGTCTTTGGTGGACTGTGGCAGTCTACAAGCTGGCTGGCTCCGTCCCCCGCCCCCAGGATTCATGTGCCCCCACAGTCGCCCCACAGTTAGTCCGCGTGACCCACAGCACACGGCAGAAATGATGACACTGCCGATGTTAACTTATTTTTATAAGTGCAGCTAACTTTTCCCTCATCCTGTCTTTCTCTGTTTCTCTCTGTCTCTGAGAAGCCAGCAGCCCCGTCAGGAGGCCTACGGGGTAACTAACTGGGACTGGGGCCCAAAGCAGCAAGGGGCCAAGGCTTCTTTCCAGCGCCATAGGCGTGGGCTACCGTGGGCACAGACCCTCAGCCCCAGGCAAGTTTCGGGGACCACGGTTCTGACGGGCATCCTGGCAGTAACCCGGAGCCCAAACCACCTGGCTAAGCCCCTCCTGGATCCTGACCCCCAGAAACTATATGAAATACTAAAAATAATTTGAAATCACTGTGTGAATTAGTCATCTGTTCCTGATACTTTGACATCTGAAGGCTTGCTGACCTTGAGAGATTGTCCTTAGCAGGGCTAAGCCAAGACAGTGCAGACCTTTCATAGGCAAACCAAGCAATCCACGGCCTACACTCCAGTCACTTCCTTATGGGACTCTCCTAGGGCTCTCCCACTCTGGGACCCCATCTACCTGCACCAATCACCCAGGTCCCAGGCAACTGGAGAAAGCCCCAAGGCCCCCGGGTCCCCCGGAACAATTCCCACTAGTCAATCTTAACCTTGCTTTCCCTGCTTTGCCAATTCTTTCTTGAAAAGCACAAGTAAAGTCTCCTGCTCACATTTCCCCGTGACTCCCTCTGCCTCCTGGATGACCCTGGTGCTTCCCAGTGTGCCCCACCCCAGGCGGTGTACCCCTCCTTGGGGATGTGTGATAAACCAATGGGAGTCACCCCCTGATCTGTTGACTCACATTTAAAATACTGTGATTTAGGGAATTTGTTACACACGCTAGATAAGTAATACACTTAAACACACCTGTCATTTTCCTTCATACCACAATGTCATCTTTACATCTAGGAAAATGAAAATGATTCCTTAATATCACCTTAATATCACCTAGGGGTGCCTAAGCGTCTGCCTTCAGCTCAGGTCATGATCCCACGGTCCTGAGACTGAGCCCCATATTGGGCTCCTTGCTCAGCGGAGAATCTGCTTCTCCCTCTGCCTGCTTGTGTGCTCTCTCTCTCTCTCTCTCAAATAAATAAATACTCAAAAATATATATAGGAGCACCTGGGTGGCTCAGTCGTTACACGTCTGCCTTCAGCTCAGGTCATGGTCCCAGCGTCCTGGGATCAAGCCCCACATCGGGCTCCCTGCTCAGTGGGAAACCTGCTTCTCCCTCTCTCACTCCCCCTGCTTGTGTTCCCTCTCTTGCTGTGCCTGTCTTTCTGACAAATAAATCAAATCTTAAAAAAAATTTATATATATATTATATATATATAATATATCATTAGCTGATATATAGACATATATATCAGCTAATGCCTAGATCTACTTGTAAAGGTCCTCCATCTCCCTAGAAATGCCTTTACAACTGGTTTATTGGAGAACAGGATCCAAATAAGGTCTACATATTCTATTCCATGTTAAGTCTTTCAAGTCTCTTTTCAAAGTAGAATTTTCAAAAACACAAAACCACAAGTCTCTTATTAACATAAACTAACTAGTACCAAATATTTAATTAACTCATTAGTGAGGGAAGCAGCAGGATGGTTAAACTGGTTAAAAGAAACTTTCAGAGATGAAAGCATCGGAGAATGGCTTATAGGTGTTTAAAATTCTGGGTAACAACCTCCCAGGCGATAAAACCGATCATCAAAACATTTTTTATTACCTTTGCAACCAGACAAGGAACGATTTGCATCCCTACAAGACAAAATTAAACTCAACTTCTGTCAGATAAGAATCATTTGCCTCTTTCAGTTTTGTACATGTTATCCTCCCCCTCACAGAATTGTCAACTATCTTAATGAATCTTAAACAGTCTGAAATGAAGGTGTACCCGCCCCCACCCCCCACCCAGAGCGTTAGTGTCCAGCATGTTGTTGAAAGCAAGGAGAGCAAATCATGCATTTCCTATTTCCAAGTTTTGAGATTTGTTTTTCTTTCTTTCTTTCTTTAATTTTTTTTTCCTTAAGTAGGCTCCGGGTCCAGCATAGAGGCTAGTTCAGGACTTGAACTCACAACCTCGAGATCAAGACCTGAGCTGAGATCAAGAGCCAGATGACTGACTGAGCCACCAGGTGCCCTGAGGTTTTCCTTTTTCTTAATGCTCTTTTAATCTAGAATAGTCTCCCCATTAGGTTGTTACCCTGCAGAAAGTTCCCACATTCTGATTGTACCTGCTTCCTTCTAAGTGTACGTCAGTCGACTGTGATTTTAAAATCAACACCTCATTGTTAGGATAACACATGGCACTGAATGCATGAGATGGTTTTTGTGCCCATGAGTTATTAAACTATTACAGGATGGTGAGCTAATGTTTTGTTAATTTGTTCACTGTGTTGTTGACCTCAAATTCAAACACGTCGGATTCCCATTGGGTACTCTAAAAATTGTGAATGTGGGTTTGTTTCAGGAGCACTATCCTGGGGTTGCCTCTTGATCGTGAACCTGCTTCCATTTCCTCCAGGAGTCCTTGGTTCCTAACAGATAGAGGCTTCCTGGTGGTTGTCTTTGAAACCCTGGCCTGCAAGTTTGAAAGGCCTCTTCTTCCCCACCCTTATTCCTTACCTCCGCGAGTCACTGAAAGTCTGGGAACTTCTGTTTTTCATAAACAACCCTGATTTTTCTCCTAGACATCAATTTCTAATTTGTTCTGCTTTCCCCGTATGGCTTTAATATCATCCTCACGGCTTCTCTACCTGGTTTAGCAGAGAGAGCACCCCACAGGAAGCCCCTGGGTTTGCTTCAGAAAGAACTTTCTCTGAAGCGAATGAGACACCCACTTGCCAGAAAAAGAAGAACATTTATCTTGCCAGATAAAAGAAGAGCATTTATGGAAAGGTGAACGTTCTCATGTTCCTTATGGGCAGGCCAAGGATGACATCCAAATTCCTTCACCCGGAATTTGACCCAGTTATCCTCATATATTTATCCACTTTTAATTTAGAAAAATGTTGAAAGTGTAAAAAAGTAAAGAATTAGTACAATGAACACATATGTACTCTCCACTGAGATTCCAGTGCTAGTATTTTGGCTCTTTTTTTTTTAAGATTTTATTTATTTATTTGACAGAGATCACAAGTGGGCAGAGAGGCAGGCTAAGAGAGAGGGGGAAGCAGGCTCCCCGCTAAGCAGAGAGGCCGATGCGGGGCTCGATCCCAGGATCCTGAGATCATGACCTGAGTCAAAGGCAGAGGCTTTAACCCACTGAGCCACCCAGGCACCCCTGGCTCATGTGCTTTATCTCTTTTTTGTTTGTTTGTTTTACCTGTTTGAAAACAAGTTGCAGACATCAAGCCATTTCACTGCCCAATACTTCCATCTGCATCCTCTAAGAATAAGGACCTCCTTCCATGTCACCACAACGCCCTTGTCACACCTATGAAAATTATCAACCATTCCCCAATCTGTGTAATACTTGTTTCACATCCCAGTTTCCCCATTTGTCCCCAGAATTACTAATATGACTTAAAAAAGAAAAAAAAATGCAGGAGCCAGTCAGGAATGTGAAACACTGCTTTTGGTCTCTTTATCTCTTTATCTAAAATAATTTCAGTAGTGATTTTTAAATATGTCCACAAACGCTTTGATTCTCTTGATTCAATGGTAGAAATTCCTCTGGAGTGTCAGCTGTCCTCTGACTCATTTCTAACAAACAGAATGAGCAAAAGTGACAGCTCATGCCTCTGAGACTGGGTCACACCTGGCTTTCTCCTTGCTCTCTCTTGCACGATCCTGTGAGCTACTGTTCATTGCTGTGTAAGCAGCTCAGCTTGGGGGTAATTTGTTACTGAGCAGGAAATAACCGATTCAGTATCCATTCAGCTTCTCTCTCGATCCTTCCTTATGTCTCCTATGTACTGGAAGTTAAGTTTAAAGGCTTAATGGGGTTTAATCCAAACATTTCTGGAAAGAGTCTTGATGCATTATTCTAAGAAGTTCACGATCCAGTAGGTCAGGAGTTTCCTGATGGTAGGAGTCCCACTAGGAGTGGGATTATGTTTGATCCTTTAGTTCCATTACTAAAAACCTTGTGCCATGTGATAGATTATTGCTCAACAACCTTCTCCCACCCACCTAACCTCTGTAAGAGGAGGACCCTTCCCCACTCCACCAGCAGAAGGCGGCGGGGATGCTTTGGCCGATAGGATGTTCGCGCGCACGACGCAAACGTGCTTGCCTTTCGGGGCTTGCCCTCCTGTACTTCTGCCATCACCATGAGAAGAGCTCCTCCCTGGTGGCTGTCGCGCCTGCACCCGAGCCCCAGGATCGTCCAGCCAAGCCCAACCTCAGCCAGCTGCCCTGTGATCTGTGAAAATAAATAATTGTTATTTTCAGGTATTCATTTGGGGGTTTTTTTGGACAGTTTTTGGCGGGGGCAGTAGCTAACCGATATGACACAGCACAATAAGACAGCTGCTACAGGTAGACACCACTGGACACTGGCTTTTCTCAAAGAATCAGCCTCCTTATCCACACGGATACATGCACCTGGCAGCCAGGTTTCTATGGCAAATCTTGCCCCTAGCACCATCGGGGATGAGACCAGGGAAGGGCGCCTGAGCTATCCAAGTTGGCTTTGGGGGTGAGCACAGATTAGCTAGTTTCCCCATGTGGCTAGAATAGTAACACGTACGTGCAGGAGCTATGGGGTAGTCTGTTCTCCATGGAGGCAGGGCAAACGTGGCTGCGGAAAACAAAAAACAATGAAGCAAACACAAAGAAAAACAGGGTCCTGCCAGCATTCCAGGTCCTGGCTCTCATCCCTTTCTCTAGCCCAGATTCTTTCTTGACCTTCAGTTCTAGTGCTCCATATCCTTACAAGTGACTCTTTTATGAATAAGAGTGTCACGGGGTTTCTATACGTGCAACTCAAGGATCTTCATACACATGCAGAAACCTGTCTCGCCCAGGTGTGCCCCGAACACGCCTGCATCAGTTGCCTGAGACCGGCAGCGAATGCCACAAACTTGGTGGCTTAAAACAACAGAAATGTCTTCTCTCACAGTTCTGGAGACAGAAGTCTGGCCGGGCTGCACTCCCGCTACGGACAGAATCCTTCCCTGGTGCTTGTGGCTTCTGGAGGTTCAAGGTGGTCCGAGACCCAAGTCTCCCTCACTCCAGTCTGCACCTGCGCTCTCGTATGGCCTCGTCTGTGGTTTTACGTTCTTCTCTCCTGCCTCCCAGAATGACAGATGTTGGATGGAGGGCCCACCCAGATTATCCAGGAAGATCTCATCTCAAGATCCTTCACTGAATTACATCTACAAAAACTCTTTTTCTCATCATGCCACATACGCTGCGTCCGAGTATTAGAACGTGGACTTCATACCTCCCGCAGCTTCTCTCCAGGCCTCGGTCAGTGGGACAACCTCATACATGGGTACCTGTGTGTGTGATCTACAGAATTCAACAGGAGAGCATTTTAAATATCCATAGAAGTTGTGCGTAGTCTGAAAAAAAAAATAAGAGAAAGCAAAATTCCAACAAGTTTTAAATTCTTTTGTGTTGAAAGGAACAGACATTTTACATATTTTAGGATCCCTCTTAAGGTCCAAGGTATTTGAATGTGGTATGTATAATGGGAACATAAGGATTCAAGCTACACCAAAGAATCTCCTAGAGACTCTGGAATCACGGACAGAACAATCGTGCACAGGACTCCCCGCATGACTGCCAGGCAGGAAGAAGACCCACCTTGACCTGGCAATGTTCAGCCTCATATTTGCCTGTAGCCCGTGGCCTTAGTAGCCTCAGTAGCCTCAGTAGCCTCAGTGAGCTGGGTTGCTGACTATTTTCTGCCGTGCACAAATATCTTTTAGTCCACGAAGATTTAGAATTAAGTATCAAAAACTTTTGAGACTCAAAACCATTATATTTTATTTTAATTTACTTTTAAGTAATGTCTACCTCCAGCATAGGGCTTGAACTCACAACCCCAAGATCAAGAGTCACACATTGTACTGACCAAGCCAGTCACTTGCCCCTCAAAAACATAGCATGAAGATGAAATTTGTTAGGTACGATATGCACATTTGGTATTGGATATTCTTGGGATACTTAAGAGAATTTGACCTATTGGAAGCTCAGCTATGTCACACTGAATTTCAAATGTGCAACTGAATCATCAATTTGACTTTCGTTTTGGGGATGAAGTCTTATCTTACTAAGTTTATTTACCATGTTGAAACAGTTCAGAGAGAGCTTAAGCTTTGTTTCTTTTGTAACTTTGTTAGATTTCCTATAATCAATAGTCAGGAGTTTTTTGTTGTTGTTGTTGTTGTTGTTTTAGGTTTGTTTGTTTTTACTTTAGGGGTGCCTGGGTGGCATAGTTGGTTGAGCATCCAACTCTTGGTTTTGGTTCAGGTTGTGACCTCAGTGTCATGGGATCAAATTCGGCATTAGGCTCTGTGCTCAGCAAGGTGTCTGCTTGGGATTCTCTCTCCTCTTCCTTTGCCCCTCTGCTTAAGCTCTCTCTTTCTCTAAAACAAATAAATCTTTAAAAATTAAAAAAAAAATTGGGTATGGACACTGGGGAGGGTATGTGCTATGGTGAGTGCTGTGAAGTGTGTAAGCCTGATTATGCACAGATCTGTAACCCCTAGGGCAAATACTACATTATATGTTAATTTAAAAAATACTATAAAAAATAAAAATAAATTTCTTTTACTTTTAAGTAACCTCTACACCTGCTGTGGGGCTCAAACTCACAGCCCCGAGATGGAGAGTCACACACTCTGTCAACCGCACCAGCCAGACACCCCAAGAGGTTTTTTTTATTGTTAATCCAAATAACAAAAGCACCATAAGAGGAAATCAGTTCTATGACATTTTACTATACAGCTAAAAAGATCTGCGGGTGGGTGGGAGGAGAGGGGATTGAAGGCATGACCTTCTAGTTTTCAGAGAAACAGGCGCTAGTCTTCAGCTCGCCCTGGCCTCGGGTGTGCAGGAAGGATAGGAGGGTAGATCTTCCGAGTGCTCCCCACAGGAGACATTTTTTCCCTCTTCTTTTTGTTCTATGTACATGAGGTGAAGGATGGTCACAAAACCTGTCGTGGTGATCACTTCCCAGTGTATGTAAATCAAGCCTTCTTACTATACATGTTAAACTTTAAAAAATGAATGGTAATAAGGCAGCCAAAGAGAAAAAAACTGAGCATATGATGAGAAGAAAGCCATGTGTTCAAAGGCTCAATGAGCTTAGGTGTATAGCGTATTTGATTAACTTAAAGAAGCCAGAAAACTATGTCCTCTTAGACTGGAGAGGCCCATGGGAGCAGACACAGACATCGCATATCCTTTCTGTTTACTCACATCACAAGAGGAGTATGATGCCTTGAACTGGAAGCTCGGGGCTGGCGATATTTTGGCTATTATTACAGAATTCCAGTAAGGCTGAAACGACACATGTATAAAAACATTGTAAGGGTGTTATTACAAAGGTGTGAGTCATGACTAATGCTTTAGATTTGAGTTCAGAAAAAAGCTTAATGTTTTTCTTTTTATGAAGTTGGTCTTTTCCCCACCATTTGTGAATTTTAGATTTACTATAGAAAGATAATTCTGATTTCAATTGTATTCCAGTTATAATAACCTTTATACTCACTTACACTAAAAAAAAAAAAAAAAAAAAGGTTTGGGCGCCTGGGTGGCTCGGTGGGTTGGGCCGCTGCCTTCGGCTCGGGTCATGGTCTCAGGGTCCTGGGATCGAGTCCCGCATCGGGCTCTCTGCTCGGCGGGGAGCCTGCTTCCTCCTCTCTCTCTCTGCCTGCCTCTCTGCCTACTTGTGATCTCTCTCTGTCAAATAAATGGATAAAATCTTTAAAAAAAAAAAAAGGTTTGAGGAGGGCTAATTAATTAAATTAGTAAATGGGACCAAGTATCATCCAAAGATCTACTTAAACCGATGCCTCAAATTTGCTCGAAATATAAGAAAAATGAGATCTGTAACTTAAGCTTTAATAATGAAAGAAGAATTGTTTAGGATTAGGAAACTTCATATATTGAAAATTAAAATATAGAGCCAAAGTGAACACCTGCACAGTTCTTTCTGCCTCCAAAACTACCCTCAAGAATGCCCAAACCCTCAAATCAACAAATTGGGGCCATCCCTTGTCCCTTTCTGGCTGCCAACATCGAATACTTTTTTAGGCCCAATCAAAGTGCGTCAATTTAAAAAAAAAAATGTATTTGTATCTCTTCTATCTTCTGATCATGTGTAAAGTCAACCCGTTCCAAACGGTCATTTCACTGTGTTTGCATCCATTATGTAAACTTGATCTTGCTTGGCCTTGGGTCCTGGGAATTTGGGCCGGCTATTTGCAACAATGTGGATGGAGCTAGAGAGTAGCTCCCTTCGTGAAATAAGTCAGAGAAAGACAAATACCATACGATTCAAGCCTATGTGGAATTTATGAAACAGGACAAACGAACAAAGAAAAAGAAAAACACAGAGAGAAATAAACCCCAAAACAGACTCTTAGCCATGGAGAGCAAACTGGTGGTTACCAGAGGAGAGGAGAGTGGGGGAGGGGGAAATAGGTGAAGGGGCGTGAGAGGACACTTCTTCCGATGAACTGAACGCTGAGTGATGTAGGGATCTGCGGAATCACCAGACCCACCTGAATCTAATAAAACGCTGGGTGTTAGCTGTACCGGCACTAAAATAAAATTAAATAAAATTTGTGGTTGCAGAGGGGCACCGGGGAGGCTCAGTCGGTCGAGCACCCCCAACTCTTTGTTGGGGTCATGGTCATGGGCTTGTGGGATCCAGCCCCGTATGAGGCTCTGCGCTGGGCGTGGTGCCTGCTTAAGATTCTCTCTCTCCCTCTCCTCTGCCCCTCCGCCAGCTCCTGAACGCTCTCTCTCTCTCTAAAATAAAATAGATAAATAAATGTTTTAAATAATTAAATAAATACAATAAAGAGACATTTGCAGCAGCTCAACTCATAATCGCCCCAAACAAGAAAAACCTGAACATGTTTCAATGAGCAAGTCAGTAAACAATCAGGGATATATCTGTGCATAGAAAGTTACTCAATATAAAAAGGGGCAAATTATTCAGACACCCAAAAACGTGCATGGATGAGCTTATGGTCTACTAGTGTGGGGAGAGCTAACAGGAAGGAAGGGTCAGCACGGAAAAGGGGCAGAAAGGGAGAGCATGATTTTGCTAATTCAAAGCCAAGTGTGAAGGGCAGTCAGTTCCAACTCCTTTGAGTACAAAGCAAGCAAACACACCAGTAAGGCGAAAATGGCAATTTTCCGGCAATCACAGAACCCATTTAGCAATTTCTTTTTCTCTGCCTCCCTGAACTAGCTCTTAGTTTAAATAATGAAACCACGCAGTTTTCTTTTTTTCATGGGTAAGCATTATTATATTTTGGCATTTAAATCTAAATTCACAGATGTTCTTAAACAACCCTGCTTCCTTTTTTTCCAAGGAAGAAACCCTACTGTTACTGTTCTGGAAAGTGGGAAACTTCTTCATTTGTTTTTAGGGATGACATCCGTTTTCATAGAAAAAGGACACCATCCTATCACCATTTAGGGTCCCATTTGTATTAGTTATCTTTTTGTTTTTAAAGATTTTATTTATTTATTTGACAGACAGAGATCACAAGTAGGCAGAGAGGCAGGCAGAGAGAGAGGAAAGGAAGCAGGCTGCCTGCCGAGCAGAGAGCCCGATGCGGGACTCGATCCCAGGACTCCAGGATCATGTCCTGAGCCGAAGACAGAGACCTTAACCCACTGAGCAACCCAGGCACCCCTGTATTCGTTATCTCTTGTTGCATAACAAACATCATTAAAATTTAGTGACTTCAGCAAAGAAATATATGGTTTCTCAAGTTTCTGCTGGCCACCCCTAGGTTCAGACAGCTGGTCGAAAAGCTGAGGCATGGATCTAAGGTGGTTTCATCCCCATGTCTGGGACATTCTGTACAGCAGTCAGCTCGCCTTTGCTCTCCACAGGGACTCCGAGTGTTCCGAAAGATTGACAAGAGAATTTACAATATCCCTTAAGGCCTAGTCTTAGAGGCTGCTCTGTGTCATTTTTGCTGCATTCTGGTGGTCAAAGCAAGTCACCGGGCCAGCCCGAGGTTGGAGAAATGAATCTTAGTGCTTGATTTAAGGAGGAACAACAAAGTCACATTGCAAACTGGAAAGGGCACAGGGACGCTATTCATCAGGGGACCATGACAGTAACAATGTACAACTCTGCTGTTAATGATGTTTAAAGCTCATATAAATATTAATTAAATCAGCTCTTAGATCTGAAACTGAATGAAGTTAAGCTAAAGAGAAGCTCAAGTTCACTCCAGCTTTGATGTAGTTAATCCTTATTTGAAAACCATTGGAAACAACTTACAGACGATTCAGAGATATCTGACCCTGTGGTTTTTATGAAGATTTTAACCATCAACTAACAGAAGAGTAACCTGGAACCCATTAGCTATTTTAAAATGCGCTGTTATTATCTAATCGTGTGTCAACTCCCCTAGGTGTCCTAATGGCTAAACATTTCACAATGTTGTAGAATTATAAAAGGATCCAATTCCCAAAAGGATGAAAGCACAGAAATATCCACCAGAGCCGAGTGCTGGAGGTCTCTGGAGCAGAGGCACAGAGGAAAACCAAGATAATCCTTGTGTGTGCGGTTCAGACTTAGTCTTCTGTCACCACAGGCTGCCAAACCTGTCACCTTTCCGGCAATAAGGAGTGATGCTCACATGGGGACCCAAGCCATGGTGACACCTGGCTACCTCTGTGGTCTGGGCTAATTCCAGGAATTCCCTGGGGAAAAGTATCATGCACAAACATCAAGGTCAGGAAACTGCCCAGACACCTGTCCCAATTACTCAGCCTCACTGAATTCCTCATGCTCCTTCCCACTTGAAAGCCTCCATGCTGGCCGTCCTTGACGCCCCAGGGTAAGTAAAGAAGAGGAGTATAAATCAAAGCCAGGGAGTTGGCATCCTCGAAACATTCTGGCTTGCCCCCGTGTTGCTCCCAGCCTGGATTTTCGACCTCCATCCTGCCTTAGGGATTGATTTTTCCTCTGACACCTTGAGTCAAGGGCACTTTTGCAATCCCCAGGCTGTGCCAGACTGTGCCTGAGCCTTCTTGCTGGGGGAGAAATGACACCGGCTCCTGCAGACACAGATCCTGCAGAGAACACTGGGCAGCAGGAGTGTTCCAGATTCTTCCGGAAGATCAGGGAAGTAGGGAGAAGAAGCCCCAAAACAGAAAAACAAGAAAATGAGGAGGAAAAAGTGTGACTCTGGAGTTAAGAATATCCTTTTCACGCTTCTGCTGCCCTGGGGTGGGCCTTACATGCCCATGAGGAGGAACCGGAGGGGTTTGTAGTGTGGGGCTGGGCCTGGCATTGGGTGGTGTGTACCACGAACGGAGCCATCCGCGTAACGGGCGCCATTATAGCATGGGCACTCACACCCGCACCTGATGGAGACAGAGAGCGAAGGCTTTGTCCCAAACCAAAAGAATCTGCAAGCCTCTCTGAAAATTCCGAGTTTCCATGTGAAGCTGTCTTGAAACAAGCGGTTAAAGCATTTAGCAGCTCTGTGTGCCCAGGGGCTGTAATGCCAGCCATTCTTTCTAGAAAAACCCAAGTGTGTATGACTCAGGCAGCTCTCCCTCTCCCCCACACCTCCCACCTTTCATGCAGTCCCGGGGACATCCTTCACTGGCCTCTCCCTCCCTATCCCCACCCCACTCCCAGGTCCTTCTGGTCTCTCTCTCCCCATGGAGCCTCTGCCCAGATCCCCATCCTCAGGACTCCCTCCCTCCCCTCCTCCAAGGGCATGGCTCCAGAACAAGCTGACCACCCTGCACAGCCCCAAGTCCTGGGGCAGATCCCAGAACCTAGGGTTCAAGGTCAAACTCCTTAGCATGGCTTCGGTTTACTCCCATGGACCCCGCCCCTCTGACTCCTAGCCTTTCTCCAGGACCAAGGGCATCGGGCACTGTCACACTGCTGGGCTTCAATCCACGCTGTTCTCTTCTCCCTGCTGCAAACTCTCTTGGAGGTGGAGGCAAATATTTTTTCAGCTGTAAGGCTGCATTCTTCCCCACGACCTCAGCAGAACCCTCGCCCTAACCGCTCACTGCGGCCCCGGGCCCGTGGGATTTCTGCTCGCCATGTGTTTCAGTCCCTGTGATGGGGGACAGCTGGGAGCCGGGATGTCTGTCTCTCTTCTGTCCAGGAGGAGGATGTCGTCACTGCATCCTGCCCTCCCTGAGCTCTGTCTCATTCCACACCATACAGTGAACTGTTCCTCTCATAGGTCTCCATGCAGAGGGCTTTCTGAGGAGAAGGTTCTCTGTCAACATGTGGAAGCTGATTTACCCATCCCTGTTGTAGATCTATTCAACTGTTTTTTGAACTGACCGCACCTTCCTTTTCCCAAAAAAAACCTAAAAATAGGTCTCTGGTGGTTCTTTGAGATGGTAAAGTTACCATATAACCCACCAATTCCACTCCCAGGTATAGAGCGAGGGAACAGAAGACCTATGTCCACACCAAAATCGAGACAAAAAGGTTCACTGCAGCATTATTCATAACAGCAAAAAGTGGAAACAACCCAAATGCCCACCAGCTGACGAATGCAGGGATAAACTGTGCTCCATCCACTCAGCGGACTATCCTCCGGCTGTAAGAAGGAACGAAAGTGCTGGCACGTATCACAATATCGATAAACCTTGAAAACATTACGCTAAGTGGAAGATGCCAGACACAAAGACCACAGATCCCATGATTTCATTTATAGGGAATGTCCAGAGGAGTAAAATCTATTTGACTCTAATCTTTCCATAGTAGATGTATCGAAAGGCTAGAGTTTGGGGAAGTCTGGGTGGCTCAGGCGGTGAAGCATCTGCCTTCGACTCAGGTCATGATCCCGGGGTCCTGGGATGGAGCCCCGCGTACTCCCTCAGCCTGCTGCTCCCCCTGCTTGTGCTCGCTCTCACTCTCTGGCAAATAAATCATAGGAAAGGAAGGAAGGAAGGAAGAAGGAAAGGAAGGAAGGAAAAAAGGAAGGAAGGGAGGGAGGGAGGGAGGGAGGGAGGGAGGGATAGATTAGCGTTTGCAGGGGCTGGTGGGTGAGGAGGAAGGGAGTTGGCTGGTGGGTGCAGGTTTCTGATTACCTGGATTAAAACGTCCTGGAGCGGGTGGAGGCTGGAGGCGGTGACTGCTCAGCTCGGGCAGCTCGGGCAGCGACGATCAAACCTGACTTGTGGGTCTGGAGGGGGTGACTGGTACGTGGGAGTTACACCTCAGATAAAGAGGTCAAATGGAGAGGAAAAGAATTGTCCTGGGAACCTTTCAAGGGATATTCTAGGCCTTGGAGGCCCAGATATTGTATGTCACATCTGTTCTAAGCGCAAGAAAAAATCACTTTCCGAAGATCTTCTGGCTTTTGGCCTCCGTTAACTTCTCTTCAAGCCTCTGCTCTCCCTTTTCTCCCCGCCTCGGGTGGGGTGGGGTGGGTTGTTACCGACAGAGGGTGGCTGAGAAGCCTCGACTGCAGGTGCAGGAGGAAGCCCCCCCCAACCCGCCCGGGAGGCCCCCCTGCAGGACGGTCCCAGGCGGAGGTTGCATAAACGTGCCTGCCCAGCCCCCAGGGGCTGTGCTCTGGGAGAAGGGGGACACCGCACTGTAAGGGAGCTGTTCCGCGGCAGGTGCACCCAGCCTCCCCAGAGACCCCGACCCAACTTTAACCAAACTCCCGGGGTGGGGGGAAGCCCGGAGGGGAGTTTTCAGGGGGCTCGGGGAGCGGCCACCCGCCGCTCAGCCATCAGGCACGTGGATCACGTCCGTTCTGGTTCCTGCCAACCTCAGACCGCGGGGTGGTGGGGGGGAAGCTGTGGGTGCCGCCCGGGACAGAGAGGGCTGGTGTCCTTGGGTAGGTGCGATGCCTCCCAAGGGCCACCCTAGAGATTGGAGGTGGGGGGCGGAGCGGGGAGGGGAAGGAGAGCAGGAATACGGGTGCCGAGTCAGCGGAATCCGTCCCGACCCGAGAGAGACCTGGTTCAGAATCAAAGGCACAGCAGGGGCGGGAGGGTTGGAAAACAGCAATATTTGTATTAGGGGAGAAAAAGCAAATACAAATGTCCTCGCAGTGGGAATTCGGGGGTTCGCAGGAGAAAGCAGACAGGGGGGCCAAGAGCCAGTGTGGGAGGCGAGGGCGCGCCAGGGACACAGGGGACCCCTGCCCAGCCGGGTGGGCGCTGTGTGGGCCTGGCCGAGCAGGCCCCGTGCGGAGGAAAGAAGCCTAAGGGAGCTGATGGATGGTGGCGGTGTAGACGCGCTTCCTGATGTCCCCTCTAAAATGCGCGCCCGCTGGGGGAATCTCAGCAACAAAGAAAGAGAGCCCCTGGGAGCTGGAGGCTAGAAGGAGAGCCCCTACTCAGCCTGGAGCCATTCGCTTGGGGCTTTGACTTTGAGGCTGGCTCAGACCACCTGGTCTCCAGCCAAAGGGCAGAGGTGGCCGCTGCCAACAGGAGTCCCAGGGGGGAGCAAGAGAGCGTCTGTCCATCTGGGCCTTCTTTCTTACAATGGTTTCTCTTATTACCAACATATTTCATGTTCGTTATTTAAGAATATATCAAATACATTATTCTGGTGTCCTGGCCCTCCCCAGATGTCCGCCCCCTAATCCCTAGAACCTGCAAATATGCTCTATGGCACACATGGCCCCGCACAGTGGGGGGTTTTGCATGTGTGGGTAGGTTGAGGCTCTGAAGGTGGGAGATTAACAGGGATTACCTGGGTGGGCCCAGTGTGGCCACAGGGGAGAGAGGCCAGGGGGAGCAGGGTCAAAATAAGGAGCTATAACTGCAGAAACCAGCAAATCCATCGCTAGCTTTGGAGATGGGGGAAGGGATGCGAGTTGCTGAATGCTGGCAGCTTCTGGAAGGTGGAAAAAGGCAAGAAAAGAGTTTTGCCTTGAGCCCCCAGAAAGAATCCAGTCCTGCAAACACCCTGATTCCAGGACAGGGTAGTGAAGCCCATCTCGCACTTCTGACCTCTGAGTATAAGACGATAAATCGCTTCTGTTTTAAATTACTAAATTGGTGATAATTTGTTATAGCAGCACAGGAAAGTAATGCATAAATACATACATTTTTAAAAAGAAAATAAATCAGTTGTGATCCACCAGCCAGAATAAAATAATAATTTTTAATATCTATAATTTAGCAGTCAACGGAGGACAAGAACTGGTATGTGAAGGCACTTGCGAAGAACGCAAGTGTCATGGAGCTCACGCTGGCCTGTCCAGGTGAAGATGCGTCAGTCATTTCACCAGCCAGGAGAGTGTCCAAGCTCGCCCGATGCCCAGATCTGGGCTTCTCGATATCATTCTCCCCTCAAAGAAGCCAGAACTCTTTGGATAAATGGCTAATTTCAGGGCTCAAATAGGAAAGATACAAATGAAACCAGATGGTACTATTCTGTGAGACAGCGAGGAAGTCCTCAAAGAATGACAGGAACTTAGCCAAAGAACCCAAGAAAGTTAGCTTGGAGGAACTCCCTTTCGACAAATCTGGAATAATTGGACCAACAATACCGATAGTATTGAATTATGACCATTCTTATTTTACCTATCCCAATCATAGTGTAAAGTAAAAATCCACAAGTGCTGACAGATATAATTATGTAAATGAAAAAATAATTGGGGAGAAGAGAAAACTCTTCTTATGGTGGAATATCAACTAGTAAGTGTCAAAGGAGTAATGGAAGTCGAAATACCAGTTGCCATCAGAGCATTAATTGTCTCAGAGAGAATCGTCAGTGGATGCTGAAGTAGTGGGTGAGAGTTTAATGAGAAATGGGATCTGTGCACAGTCTTACTCTCTCCTCGCACGATACGAACCGTAAAAGGGAAAGTAACAACTTTCCAGCGGAGAAACCTGGCAGCCCCCTTGGTCAAGGGATCAAAATTAGTGTCACTGGGGCGCCTGGGTGCCTCAGTGGGTTTGTCCTCTGCCTTCAGCTCAGGTCATGATCTCAGGGTTGTGGGATCGAGCCCCGCATCGGGCTCTCTGCTCAGCGGGGAGCCTGCTTCCTCCTCTCTCTCTGCCTGCCTCTCTTGTGATCTCTGTCTGTCAAATAAATAAATAAAAATTAGTGTCACCGGTAATGGAACAAATGGACAATGTGAGCCTCTGATACAATACCACTGACGGTCCCTGTCATTTTGGTGCTGCTCCTGCCAGAAATTCATAACCTCAGTTTGTGAGGGGCTAGCAAACAAATCAGATTGAAAAGTATTTCTACAAAATAACTGGCCTGTATCCTATAAAAATGCCCATGTCATGAACAACAAAGAAAGATTAAGAAATCATTCCTTATTAGGGGACACCTGGGTGGCTCAGTTGGTTAAGCAGCTGCCTTCGGCTCAGGTCATGATCCCAGCGTCCTGGGATCGAGTCCCACATCGGGCTCCTTGCTCTGCAGGGAGCCTGCTTCTCCCTCTGCCTCTGCCTGCCACTCTGTCTGCCTGTGCTTGCTCTCCCTCTCTCTCTCTCTCTCTCTCTGACAAATAAATAAATAAATAAAATCTTTAAAAAAAAAAAAAAGAAATCATTCCTTATTAGAAGGGACTAAAGAGGCATGACTCCTAGCTGCCCTGTGGATTTGATGCTGGATCCTGGACTGGGAAAAATGGTATCTTCCCCCCTTTCTTTTCAAAGGACATTAGTCAGGCTACAACGTGCATGAACCTTGAGGATCTTAACCTTATGCCAAATGAAATAATCCAGTCAAAAAGGACAAATATTGTGGGATTCCGCTTTTGTGAAGTACTCAGAGTTGTCAAATTCAGAGATAGAAGAGATGGTGGTTTCCAGGGGCTGAGGAGGTGGGAGGGGGGTTAGTGAGTACAGGGTTGAGATGGTGTGATAGATGGTGTGCAAGTCGATGGTGCTCCCTATAGACGGAATGTTTGCAGCGCCCCCAGATTCATAGAGTGAAACGTCATCCCCAATGTGATGGTGTTTGGGGCGCCTGGGTGGCTCAGTGGGTTAAGCCGCTGCCTTCGGCTCAGGTCATGATCTCAGGGTCCTGGGATCGAGTCCTGCATCGGACTCTCTGCTCAGCGGGGAGCCTGCTTCCCTCTCTCTCTCTGCCTGCTTCTCCATCTACTTGTGATTTCTGTGTGTCAAACAAATACATAAAATCTTTTTAAAAATTTTTTTAAATGTGATGGTGTTTGGAGGTAGAGCCTTTGAGAGGAGAGTAGGTCATGAGGCAGATCCTTTGTGAATGAGATTAGTATTCTTCTAAAAGAGACCGCAGAGAGCTCCCTTGCCCCTTCTGCCATGTGAGGACACGATGAGAGACCGCCATCTCTGAACCAGGAAGCCTCCTCGCCAGGCACCTGACTTGTCCGCACCTTGATCTTGGACTTGCAGCCTCTAGACCTGTGAGAAGTAAATGTCTCTGTTTGTAGGCCACGTGATCTACTGTATTTTTATCACGGCAGCTCACATGGATGAAGACAGTGGTAATGGCTGCACAACACTGTGAATGAGTTTAATGCCACGGATTGTATGCTTAAAAATCGTGATAATGGACAACAGGTGTTGGCGAGGAGGTGGAGGAAAAGGAACACTTGTACACTGTTGGTGGGAGTGCAAACTGGTACAGGCGTTGTGGAAACAGTATGGAGGTTAAAAATAGAACTACCTTACCATCCAGTAACCAGACTACCCAAAGAATACAAAAACACTAATTCAAAGGGAAACATGTACTCCTATGTTTACAGCAGCATTATTTACAATAGCCAAGATATGGAAGCAGCCCAGACATCCATCAGTTGACGAATGGCTAAAGATGTGGAGATTATATATGTATAAATATATATAAAATTCAGCCATAAGAAAGAGTGAAATCCTGCCATTAGTAACCACATGGATGGAGCTAGTGAGTATAACGGTATAATGCTAGGCAAAATAAGTCAGTCAGAGAGAGACAAATATGGTATGATTTCACTCATATGTGGAATTAAAGAAACAAAACAAATGAGCAAAGGGAAAAAAAAAAAGGGAAAAGAAGAAAACCAAGAAACAGACTCTTAGCTCAGGAGAACAAACTGATGGTTACCAGAGGGGAAAGGTTGGGGAGGTGGGGGAAACAGGTGACGGGAATGAAGGAGGGCACTTGTCGTGATGAGCATTGGGTGACGTATGGAAGTGTCAAGTCACTTTACCGAACACCTGAAACTAGTATAATGCTGCATGTTAACTAACTGGAATGAAAATAAAAACTTTAAAAATTATAGAGAATATTTTAAAGTTAAGGTTAAAATGCTAAATCTCATGCAATATGTATTTTACCATAATAAAAAAAGGATTTGAAAAATCCTGCGACTTTCACAAACACACCCATCAGTAGCTGACCGGCAGAATTTTCATAAGGTCTGTAGTTATATAATACGGGTATGCCAATGTTCATTTCCTCATTTTTAAAAAAAAGATTTTATTTATTTATTTGTTTATAAAAAGTTTGTTAAAGGTTTTATTTATTTATTTATTTGTCAGAGAGAGAGAATGGGAGCACACAGACAGGGGCAGGAGCGGGCAGAGGGAGAAGCTATTTCCCCACTGAACAGGGAGTCCGATGTGGGACTTGATCCCAGGACCCTGGGATCATGACCTCAGCCGAAGGCAGACACTTAACCGACTGAGCCACCCTTGGTGTCCCAAGATTTTTTATCTAGAAAGAGAGTGTGTGCGGGCATGCAAGGGGCAGAAGAAGAGAGAGAATCCCAAGGAGACCCCCCCCACCAAGCGTGGAGCCGGACATGGGGCTCAATCTCACGACCCTGAGTTCATGACCTGAGCTGAAATCAAGAGTCAAGGCTTAACTGACTGAACCACCCAGGGGCTGCTTTCCTCATTTTGATAAATGTACCATGGCTATGTACGAAAATGTCCTTTAAAAAAAAATAGAAACATATAGTGAAGTATTTAGGGGCAAAGAGGCACAGTGTCTACAATATCTTCTCCAGCAGTTTAGAAAAATTAATGTACGCAAATTATTCATATATGGATGATGTGGGAAACAAAGACAGAAGAAAAACTTAAATTTCCCTACTCTCTGCAGCCCACTGACAAGTCCTTGAAACAGGCAGAGTGACATTCCTCTAGGGACTCAACTGCCTCAATGTTAATACTCTGCTAAGGGCAAAAGGTAACCCCAGCCCGACCCCCAGGATCCTGTGAGTCTACTTTCACATATAAAAATTCCTTTAGAAATTCTTTTATATCTAAATCCCCCAAGATACATTTCCCAAGGATATGACCCACCGATATACATCTGAAGGGTCTCATGACTAAGGTTTCATTAGATGGCAATAAATGACCTTTTCCCGATAGCTAACTCCCTCAAGGTTCTGGAAACCTTGTTTCTAAAATTCCTGAGAGACTTACCCTAACCTCTTCCCTACTTGAAAGTCTATAAGGGGCCACTCCTCATGACCTCAGGGCAGCTCTTTCTGCCCAAGGGTCCTGTCCCTGTGCTTTAATGAAATCCTTTTTGCACCAAAGACGTCTCAAGGATTCTTTCTTGGCTGTCGCCTTTGAACCCTAACATCTTTCCTACATCATGGAGAGAAAGAATGGTAAAGCAAATGCGCAAAATATTAACATTTGGGAATTGGGGGTGAAATGTAGAGAAGAATCCGTACCATCATTGCAACTTTTCTGTAAACGTACTTCAAAATAAACAGTTTAAAAAATTCGAAGAACTTGAACTGACTGGAAAGGAATGAAATGGTCTGGAGGGAACAGGATTCTCATGCCTATGGCTATCTTGGCCACCTGGGCTCTGTGACACCCTAACTCAGGTGGCGCCAGAAAAAGGGATGTAGGGTCTTAGCCACTCAGACCTAAGGGGGAAAAATAGGCCAAGAGTCCTTGGAACAGAGGCTAGGGCAGCCCCAGCCACTTGCGGAGATGAGCCAATACATAAAGACCCTTGGGGAGCTTCGCTTGGGCTCGAATGGATAGCCATCAGGAGCTCTAGTGGCAAAGGTGAGGCAGAGAAACCAGGTGGCAGATGAAGTTCAAAGCCCTAACAGTTGTGTTGCTGGGAACAGGGCGAATCCAACTCCTCCGGCTACACACAACGGGGAACTTTCACGGACTCCATGATGAGCGCAACAAGTCGGAGTCCAATGGTCCACGCAGCCTCATCCCACCCATCTGAAGTTCAAAAGCGGAGCAAACTGTCGGTGATGGAAGTCCCATTCCTGTCCCTGGGGGACGGGTACTGAGCGGGAAGGGCAAGGGAATTCTGCGCAGTCCTGGAAGTACTCTACAGCCTGTTCTGGGTGTTGGACACAAGTTATCAAGATGTACACTTAAGCTTTGCGCACTTTTTACTCTATGTGTTAATCCTATATTTAAAAGGGTCTAGCCCCACCCCCGCCTTGGCGCGACAGCCCTGACGACGCGTCCGCGTGAACGAGGCTTTCACGCAGATTCAATGGAGGTTCGATTTACCTTGTTTGTTATTTCGTTGCTAAGCAACACAGTCCGAGCTGCACAACCAAGTGACGCCAGCGACGAGAGCCAATGTGGGGGATGTGCTAGACAGGGATCCGCGAGTGACCGACAGCGACAATCCCCGCTCCCGCTCCGCGCTGGCTCTGGGAGGTGGGGGAGGGGAGGAGGTGGGGGAGGGGAGGAGGTGGGGTGTTGCCGAGCAGGGCGACGTAGCCGCCGCCCACCCCTCCCGGGCTGCCGGGAGCCGCTCGCCCGGCCTGCGAGCGCCTCCATCGCTATGACAACCGCTTCCCAGCAGGGGGCTGGAAGGGGCCCCTGCGGGTGTCAGGCAGGGTTTGGAGGTCTCACCTCCACGGATGGAGGAGCCTGACCAAGAAACTCATGAGTCACCGCAAGGAAAGGCTGATGCTTAGGGTCGCTGCTGTCAAAACGGGCAGATCGGAGGCTGGGGGACAGGTCGGTGAGCTGGGGGGAGGGTTCTCAAGGCAGGGGTGGGCGGGGCACCGAAGGAAAGACTGAACCCGGGTAAAACCCAGATGATGTGGAAATGCACGAAGGCCACCCGAACGGGAAAAGGCAAAGGCTCTTCATCCAGAGCTCACTGCGCGCACGGAGCCAGCCACCCTCCGCGCGCAGACACTCGCAGGCCGCAGAGGAGCCGGGAAGCTTCCTCACGGAGAAAGGAAGACCGCGGATACGCTCCGTGTGGACGCTGCTGGCCGGGAACCCAGCGGCCTCCTGCGCGATCAGTTACAGACGCGCGGTGGCCTTCTCTGACTGGTCCGGGGGCCCCAAAGTTAGAGACGCTGACAGGGATCAAGCGCTGACCCTTCCAGGCCAATAGCTGCAGGGGTTGAACTTTGGCTTCCTGGGCTGACTTTGCAGCTTGTGGGTTAGAGTTTTCTGGTCCCATATGGTCAGGCCATCATCCGTGTGGGCGGTCTCTCAGGGAATACCCAGAAGTTAGAGGTGGAGAGTGGCCCCTGTGGTCTTATTCACAAGGAAGTGAGAGCCCCAGCTCGGGGTGGGGGGGCACCCCAGGAGACGTGGGACATGGAGCATCCCAGGGAGGAAGAGTAGCGGGCGACGTTAAAGCCCCATGTGAAGTCCGCAGTACCGGGATCAGGGGCACCTCTGATGGGAATCGGAGTCCCCTGAGAGCCCCGCATGTGTTTTCTGGCGCAGGCCCTGGACCCAGACGTTGAGTGCGCTCCTTCCGACGTGTCAGACCTGGTACCTCGCTGAAGCTGAGCGCTCTCTTCCTCAACGCCTACCTCCTAGGAGTGCTGAGTTTGGGACGGAAAATTGTGCCCAAGTTCGTTGGACAGGGCCTGGCCTTCAGCAAGGGCTCAGTCAAGTTAGATGTTATTTAGTGCTTCCAAATGATTGATCAGAAATTTAAATTCAGAGTATTGTGGGGATGAAACCCCAAACTGTGGATTAATTGTAAACTAAAGTGTCAGAGGCCTGGGCGCAGAGTGGGGCCCGAGGGTGGCTGGTGAGTGGATAGAAGGGGCTGGAAGGAGAGAGCCCGTGGGCACAGTGGGCACCAAGAGGAGGCATTTGTCCAGCCTAGACCAGGTGCCCTTCCCAGGGGGGGGGGAGGAAGAGGGGGTCTGCGCCAGTGGTGGGACTGGCAGGTCCCCTAGAACTCCGTTTGGAGCGAGGCAGGAATAGTTCTGTAGAAGGCAGGCGGGTCAGGGGGTGCCCGGCCGGCTCAAGGAGTAGAGCATGCGACTCTGGGTCTCCCAGTTGTCTGTTCAAGCCCCACACTGGGCGTAGAGCTTACTTCAAAGAGGGGGAGAGAGAGAGGTAGACAGAGAGCAAGGCAGATCTTGTTGCCAGGAGACAAGAAGGAAGAATTTCACAAACAAAAATACCATATATGTCATACGCTTTAAGGGTTTGTGCTCAAAAAGATTTAGGGACACCTGGGTGGCTCAGTCAGTTAAGTGTCTGCCTTCAGCTCAGAACATGATTTTGGGGTCCTGGGATTGAGTCCCCACATCGGGCTCCCTGCTCAGCGGGGTGTCTGTTTGTCCCCCTCTCTCTGCCCTGTCCCTGCTCATGCTCTCTCTCTCTCTCTCAAATAAATAAATAAAATCTAAAAGAAGAAGAAGATTTAAACCTAAGAAATCAAGAAATCCTAGTTAGACTTCAGAATTACATGTAAGCAGTCAGAACGGAAATCATTACATGGGAGCCCCAAGTGCGGTTGTGATGCTTTCCCGGTAAACCTAGAAAATGTTTTTGAATTCAATGGCAACTTCTTCAGGGACAGGAAGTAAGTCTTTGATCTGCCTGATCTGCCTGACCTGCTTATCTCCAGGATCTAACAAAGTAGGTTCTACAGAAAAACCACTCCGTGAATGTTTGATGGTAACGGAGACACACAAGACACAGAAGAAACTCAACCCGGGAGCTGAATGTTTTCCATAAACCAGGAGGGTGAGGTGCTAGCCTAAGGATTCCTCTGGGTTCCATAGGGCTAGGAAAAAATCTCTAAGGGAGAGCCTCGGTTTAGGGCAATGACACAATTTCAGGGTAGAAGCCAATCAGACTGAAATATATGTTTCAAGGGACACCCCAGAGAGAGATTCCCCTCGGGCCCCGGGAGCTGCCCCAGAATGCTGGGTGGAGGGGGTGTGGCAGAGGGACTTGAAACTGGGCACAGGCTGCAACCAGCCAGTCAGTGCTGAAGCGGACCCTCGTGCGGGAGCTCGAATATTCCCTGACCACTGTGTCAGTTTTCTGCGGTTGCCGCAACCAATTACCACAAACACAATAGCTTAAAACGACAGTTATTATTTCACATCACAGTTCTGGGAGCCAAAAGGCTGAAATCGAGGTGTTGGGAGGGTCACGTTTCCTGCAACAGCTCCAAGAACCCGTTCCTCGCCTCTTCCAGTTTCTGGTGGCTCTAGTTGTTCCTGGCTGCGGCTGCACTGTTCCAACCTCTGGCTCATTTTCACGGGGCCTCCTCTCTGTGTCTCAAAGATCTCTCTACCTCACTCTTTTTTGCTCTCTCTTCTTTTTTAAGATTTCATTCATTTATTTGAGAGAGAGAGAGAGAGCATGAGCAGGGGGAGGGGCAGAGGGAGAAGCAGGCTCCCTGCTGAGCAGGGAGCCCAGTGCAATATGGGGCTTGATCCCGGGACTTGGACTTAACTTACTGAGACACCCAGGCGCCCCTCTTTGCCCCACTCTTTTTATTATTATTATTTTTATTAATATATAATGTATTATGTGTTTCAGGGGTACAGGACTATGAATCCTCAGGCTTACACATTTCACAGCACTCACCATAGCACATACCCTCCCCAATATCCATCACCCAGCCACCCTATCCCTACCCCCTCCACCTCCCAGCAACCCTCAGTTTGTTTTGTGAGATTAAGAGTCTTATGGTTTGTGCCCCCTACGATCCCACCCTGTTTCATTTTTTTCCCTCCCTACCCCCCAAACCCCCTGCCCTGACTCTCAAATTCCTCATATCAGGGAGAGCATATGATAATTTTCTTTCTTTGATTGACTTATTTCGCTTAGCATAATACCCTCTAGTTCCATCCACGTTGTTGCAAATGGCAAGATTTCATTTCTTTTGATGGCTGCATAGTATTCCATCGTATATATACACCACATCTTCTTTATCCATTCATCTGTTGATGGACATCTAGCTTCTTTCCATAGTTTAGCTATTGTGGACATTGCGGCTATAAACATTAGGGAGCCTGTGCCCCTTTGGATCACTGCATTTGTATCTTTAGGGTAAATACCCAGTAGTGCGATTGCGGGGTTGTAGGTAGCTCTATTTCCAACTTTCTGAGGAACCTCCATGCTGTTTTCCAGAGTTCTCTGCTTCACTCTTATGAAGGCACCTGTCAGTGCATTTTTGGTCCACCTGGGTAATGCAAGATGATCTCATTTCAAGAGCCTTGACTTAATCACCCTGAAAAGACTCTTTTTCCAAATAAGGTAACACCCACAGGGGCTGGGGATTAGGGCACGGATGTATCTTTTACCCTTCTAACCCACATCCCAAAGGTCAGACATGACATTCATAGCTCACTCCTGAAGATGCTTGTGGACTGCCACAGGGCTTCTGTGATACTCCGGAACTGACTCTTGGTTTTACACCAGGCAACCCAGCATCCAGAGATGGGATGGGGTTTATTACCAGCCTGGGGGGTCTGTCTTAGTCTGGGAAATCCAACATTGTTTCAAGAAATTCCTGGGCTATGGGATCCTCTGGATGTGCAAGATTTTGTGGCCAGTTTAGAAGCTTTTCTATTCTTAAGGGTGGACCTCTTGGTTCACTTATCCTTTGGGTCCCATGGATGGGTCAACATTTTGCAGAATGCATGCTTGGACATTCCAGCTGCATGAGATGGCCTTTAGGGAAGGGTTCAGTGGCCAGATACTTGTGGACACCACTGGTGACATTCCCTTTTTGCAAATCCTCAACACATTTTAATAGATTAAAGGCACCCAGGAATCTTACAGTAGAGAAGACCAGTATTTCCCAACTTTCTTGGAACCGTTGACAACTCATACCTTGCTTTGGAAGGGAGACCTAGTAAAGAGGAAATGTACGGGTATGAGTTTGGCCTGTGTGTCCTCTGGGTTGGCAGCATGAGCGAATGCCAGATTATTCCTCATTTCTGACCCTCTTTGCCATCCCAGGGCTGGTGCCAGCTGCTGACTCTAATGGGCTCCGGTCCCCATTAGGTACCTGCTCACCGGCTGACGTTTCACTTTGTCCCAGGATTCCGCTGTGCTTGCCCAGGACTTATTGATCCTGCTTTGATGTTACAGGGCAGAAGGCACAGTCCTTGGTTGTGCTTAGTCCTCCCGGCCCTTCCCACATTCTGCCCTTTCACTACAGCTGGGGACCTTGCCTTGTTTGTGGGTGAAATTTTGCATACATGGCATTAAAAGGCCTCTTTAATCAGGCTTCATTGAGTAGTAAGGTCAGAAACGTGGCAGTTCAACCTGAATTTGTATGAGGATCAGAAGGGGTGAAGGGGTTCCTAACTTCTCCTTTCCCTTTTTTGGTCTCTCTAGGAGGAACTCTCAAGGCCTGGCCTACATCACATGGAGAAGCACTCAGGAACCAGTCACCCAGGAAGACCAGCAGAAGTCAACTGTAGATTGACTTCCTTCCTTCTTTCCTCCCTCCCTCCCTCCCTTCCTCCCTTCCTTCCTTTCTTTCAAGATTTAATTTATTTATTTGGGAGAGTGGGGGAGAGGTAGAGGGAGAAGCAGACTCCCTGCTGAGCAGAGAGCCCTGTGTGGGACTTGATCCCATGCCCCTAGGATCATGACCTGAGACAAAGGCAGATGTTTAACCGACTGAGCCACCCAGGCGCCCTTTCCTTTTATTTCCTTCCTTCTTCCCTTCCTTCCTTTCTTTCCCCCCTCCCTCCCTCCTTCCTTCCCTTCCGCTTGCTTGCTTGCTTTCTACAATTAGGAGATTGATACAAATTAGAACAAGGCTTTATTTCACTGGAAAAATTAAGGGAGAATTTCATTATAAAGAGTGCAGAAGATCTTGTCAATTATACTTGTTATTAGGAATATCAAGAATATTTTTAATGATAACATGCAATTTCAAAAACAAGAATAATTTTAAAACCTAGCTGTTCTCCTTAATGAGGGAGATATGAATAAAAGGATATGAAGGACTGTGACTTTTTCAACCTGTTATTCAATAGATTGTTAATAAATGGTGAGACTTGGTAGCTGTCACTTTAACTGAGGGACCGAACTCAGTCGCATTAGTAACGGCTCGACCTGACTTTTCGGCCTCCCGTGTGCTGTACTAGGAAAGATATGACACCACCTATGAGATATTCTTTCTAAGGAAATGTTTACTATGGTGAGCTCTGTGAAATGTGTAAGGCTGATGATTCATCTGTACCCCTGGGGCTAATAATATGTTATATGTTAATAAAAATAATTAAAAGAATATTTAACCCTAATCAAATCAAGCCTCTAGGCCAACTTCCAGTTTACAGGAAACAGGGGTTAAAGTAACCAGTTAAATGACAACAGGAAGAAGCAATCAGACAAATCTAGAATGAGAGATATTGTATGAACAGCTGTCCTGTGATCTGCTAACAGACATGTCATCAGAAAACAAAAGGTACAGGGACTGTTTTATTTTCATTTTTTCTTATTTTATCTTATTTTTATTGTCTACTTTATTTTATTTTTTTAGAGAGAGAGAAAGCATGAGCATGTTTTGGGGGGTGGCAAAGAGAGAGGGAGAATCTCAAGGAGACTCCACGTCCAGCAGGGAGCCTGATGTTGGGCTCACTCCCATGACGCAAGATCACGACCTGAGCTAAAATCAAAGGCTGGACGCCTAACCGCTTGAGTCACCCAGGTGCCCCCTTGCGACTGTTTTACAGTAAGGGTGGAGACCATATAGACTTACACCAGTGGCGATGCATGAAGCTAGATTGGGAGAATCCTTGTGTTACAATGCTTTTTTTCAGGGGCGCTTGGGTGGCTCAGTCCTTTAAGGGTCTGCTTTTGGCTCAGGTTCTGACCCCAGTGTCCTGGGGTCAAACTCAGCATGGGGCTCCCTGCTCAGCGGGAAGCCCCCTTCTCCTCCTCCTTCTGCCCCTCCCCCACCGCTCCTGCTCTAGCTCTCTCTCAAATAAATAAGTAAAATTAAAAAAAAAAACACCAGGGGCGCCTGGGTGGCTCAGTGGGTTAAAGCCTCTGCCTTCGGCTCAGGTCATGATCCCAGGGTCCTGGGATTGAGCCCCACATCGGGCTCTCTGCTCAGCGGGGAGCCTGCTTCCTCCTCCCTCTCTGCCTGCCTCTCTGCCTACTTGTGATCTCTGACTGTCAAATAAATAAACAAAATCTTTAAAAAAAAAAAAAAAAACCAAAATTTTTTCAAAACAAAATCATAAAAGGCCCTCTTGGGACAATTACAGAAACTTGAGATTCTAGATATTATTATGGGGTGCTAAGGATTTTAAAGGAGATTATTCTAACTCTGGGAGATACACCTTAACCTGTTCAGGGGCAGGATTGTTCAGACACATACTTCCAAATGATATGGAAAAGAAAAATATGTAATTAAAATACATATGGCTACATGTTAGTAATTGCTGAATCTAGGTTGAGGACAGACAGCTGCGCATTGTACCATTTCTTTACCTTTTCAGTATGTTTGAAAATGTTCAGAATAGACATCTGAGAAAAAAAGGAACTGTGATCTTGAAGGCCTTTGTCTCAGCAACATTTTGGCTTAAATTGTGAAGGATTTTTACATGAATTTCATACCCAGATAATGTCAGTAAAATGAAACTCCTGGGACCCTATTGATGGTTTGGTTTGACTCATTGTACATCCTTGTTGAGAACATCTGTGTGAAATATTGAAATTTAACTTATTACAACCAAGAAGTGCAGCTGTAAAAGAACAGACCCATGAAGGTAATAATGTATGAGTGTTATTCAAGGTGAGCTATGATATGAATTCGTCTCTTCCTAAGAAAGGCCTTTATATACCTATTGTCATTCCAGCATCAGAAAGTATCTCCTGAAAAAGTATACTTAATTTATTCAGCCAATGTTTATTGACATGCTGCTACATGTTAAGGGTTATGTTGGCCTCGAGGATCCATCGGTGAATGGAAAGTGACCAGTGAAGGATCACAGGCTACAGACCTCCGTAGGTACTAGGACAGGAGCAGCCTCCTTCACGCTAAAGTGCAGAGTTCTCTCAAGATTTTGCTTGCATACTCCCTCAAAAATTACATATACCTTTATTCTTGAACAATGAAATAATGTTCAGTTTTTGGTTAAATGGCGGCAAAAGACAGCATTATGTTATACAATTACCATTTTAAAATAAAATTGTTTCATCACCTTTTAAAAAATATCCTAAGTGTAGTTTCTTTATCATCTGTGTCTAGGAATTTCTGTATCTGTAGTTTTTGTAGGGTGGTTTTGCTGTTATGTGAGTTCTTGCTCAAGGCATCTTGTGACATATATACACACATAAATAAACATACACACACATACATTTGGTTATGTTTATTGTGTGTAGCTCATGGTCCTTGAACTTATACAGGAAGGTTCTTTGAGGGCTGGTGTTATGGACAGAACTATGTCCTCCTAAAATTAATTTTTGAAGCCCTCAGTCCTGATATGACCATATTAGCAGATAGAGCCGTCAGGGAGGTAATTAAGATTAAATGAGGTCATGTGGGTAGGGCCCTCATCCAGTAGGACAGCGGTCCTTGTAGGAGGAAGAAGAGACACCAGGGACACGCACACAGATGAAAGACCATGTCAGGGCAGGCTGCAAGAAGGCAGCCATCTGTAAGCCAAGGGGAGAGGCCTTGGGAGAAACCAGCCTTGACCGCATCTTGACCTTGTACTCCCAGCCTCTAGGACCGTGACAAAATAAATTCTTGTAGTTTAAGCTACCCAGTCTGTGCATTTTTTAATGGCAGCCCCAGCAGAGCAAGACAGCTAGGAAATCGTGCATTCCTCTAGAGGGAATCCACATCTGCTTCTACCAGGCGCTTGGGGCTCCCAGTGATCCAAGATCATTTTGAACTGAATTCACTGTCAGAGATTATTTGGTCACTGGGGTGATAGAAGTTTGGGGTACAATCCGTGCCAGGCCTGGTTCATGGGTATCATCAGCAGACAACTTTTCCTAGATGTCTTGGAGGGGGTCAGATTTACTTCTGGCTCACCATTCCCCAGAGATAACAGGCCTATGGGCCTTGGGAAGAATCCTGGAGGAAGGTCCATTAACACAGTCTCGTGCTGGGCAGGTTCTGGGCTTCCATGATTTTGCTTGCTTCTGGAAGCTGTCAAAACACAAGCTCAAGTTTGCCTTGCTCAGCAGAGCATAAGTAACTTCCACGTTCCATTTACCTCTTGTCCTTAGATTTTGGCCCAATAATTTTCTTACTGTTTTTCTAAACGTGTAACAATATGTTTTTTATATTTCACTTTTTATAAAAAAATTTTATTTGACAGAGAGACACAGCGAGAGAGGGAACACAAGCAGGGGGAGTAGGAGGGGAAGAAGCAGGCTTCCCGCTGAGCAGTGAGCCGGATGTGGGGCTTGATCCCAGAACCCTGGGATCATGACCTGAGGCGAAGGCAGGGGCTTTAACCCACCAAGCCACCCAGGCACCCCACCAAAATATTTTTATATAATGTTGGTGTTCTCATTTGAAAACGGTGATTCTAACATAATGAGCATCTATTATTTTGTCCTCTCCTTTCTCAGGGGAAATGTTCCTTTCTCCACCTCAGTAATGTAGTTCAATGACAGTGTTCATGTTCTCACAGATCTTAGCTCTTTAGCACAATCATTTGGTTCAGGGATGGGCACCTACCTGGACCAATGACCTGTCCTTCCCTGGGACAAGTTAAAAAACTTGGCACTGGAGATCATAACCCCCTGCCCATCCGAGGGTGAGGCTGAAGATATAACCTTGAAAGCTACCGGTGGCCTTTTCTCCAGCCATGTGGAGGAAGCTGGCCTGACAGCATGAAACTCACATGCAGAGAGAAGCAGAATTTAGGGGTGGAGGCAGAGAGAGCGACTCTGGTTCTAGTAGTCCATCAGGCCCCCCGGACCACTACCCCATTACAATTTGTTCAAATCAACAGTACATTCCTCCAACATTGCCTGCAAGTTTAACTGGGTTCCTGTGAATGGCAACCAAGAGAATTGTGACTGTTTTATGTATCCTAAAAGGCTGTTGTGAGGATCAGTGCTTGGCACACAGCAGGACTTAACAAATGTTGGTTCCTTACTCTTATTTTTTTATTTTATTTTTTCCTTACTCTTATTTTTAACTTCCAAATGCTTAATGAAAAAACGCTGGGGCAATTCTCAATTCTACAAGTAATGTTTTTGAGCATCACTAAGTAAGACACTTAGAGATGAGAGGGAGCCCTCTACCCCACGACATACACACATTTCCCTCCAGTCCTACCTCAGCTCTGCTGTCCTGAGGTTCAGATACCTGCCCTGAAATATTACCAGTACTTCTCAGCCTGTCTCACAGAATCCCTCCCCCTTGTGCATACAACATGAGACTGGGTTTGGTGTTCCTGAACTGTGCCCCTGGTCTGAGCTCAGGGAGAAGTGTTCCACCACAGGCCTTACAGGGGTGAGAGCTCATGTTGGCGTTGGGTGGGAGGGATGTGGGTTGGGGAATGAGCCTCCTTCAAATTCAATTTCTTGGGAGAGAGTATCAGCATTTTTAAGTAAAAGCTTAAATGTGATCAATTCTTAAGTTCAGGCCTTGGAATCAGTGGGTCTCCATTATCGTGTCAAGAATTTACCTTCCTACGTTGGCTAACGAGTGAAATCAGTCAAATCAGTGACATTAGTTTTCAAGGACTGCTCTGTTTTTGGACTACGTTTCATTATTTGTATTCTAAATCTCATTCTGATTTAGGAGGCCTGGAGGAGGGATCTTTCCAACTCCTTTAGTCACACGGATGGAGAAGGGATTGCTAGCATTCTGGAACCCATTTCTGCATATCATCTGCATATTGCTTAAAGTATTTGGGGGCGGAGTTTAGGTACATCTTTGCTTCTATTCAGGCCTTTCTAAACCGTATTTTCTAAACAGATCTTCATTTAAAGAAAGAGTGAAGCTACGGCGAGGAAAGGTGGACTACTGACGGAGGCAGAGGTCAGCCTCTCCTAAGGCCGAAGCAGGTCAGCTCCGGCCAGGCAGGCGTCCATAATTCAATACACCAAATCCTGTTCGCCTCGGAACCGACTTCAAGTAGAGGTGGATGTTCCAATCTTCGGCCCAAGTGGTTTCCTGAAGTCCTTCCAACCAAATGCGGAAGCCTCCCCGGGAGGCATTTTGGCAACGTCAACGCGCGTCTTCTTACATTTCAGGGCCGTTTCAGTACTTCTCGAAACGTGCACCAGAACTACCCGGGTGCCAAACAAAAACGCGCATTCCGGGGCCCACTCCAGGCACGCGGGACTTCGGCGTCTCGCGGCAGGAACAAGGGGCGCAGAGCCCGTCTTCTCGCCCAGAAACTCCCTAAGCCTCCCAGGGACCGGCCTCCGTCGTGCACGGCGACCGGGGCCCTCGCTGCGCTCGCGGCCAGGCGCCTGCTCACGCTGCTCTTCACCGCCCCCCACCCGCCCCCGGCGTGCGCCTCCTCTGTCGCGGTCCTCGATGCCACCAGAGCTCGGCTCCCGCTCAGGTTTCCGCCCCGCCGCCCACAACAACGCCCACTCGCAGCCCCACCACTCGCAGCAACACGGCTCGCAGCCCCACCCACGCTCAGGGAGCTCAGCCCGCCCCGCCCGCGCGCCCGCCAGCGGCGGAAGTGACGGCGCGCGTCGTTGGGGCGCTCCCGCCCCTTCCGCCCGGCGCCCCGCCCAGGCCTGTCGGCTCCGCTCTCCCCGCCCCTCCCCCTCCCCTCTCACGTCCGCTTTCTGTCAGCCTGTCTCCCTTTCCCTCTCCCCCTCTCTCCTTCCTTTCGCTTCCTCTCTCGCACCTGAGCACACGCACCTGCCCGGACCCGGCTCCGCTCCCTCCTCCCTCCTTCCCCTCCCTCCCTCCCCGCCCCGGCCGGAAGGCTCGGGCCCCGGCCGCGGGAGCCTCGCGGCTGCGTCACCGCCGCCCCCCCAGACAAGATGGACACCGCCGAGGAAGGTAAGCGGCGGCGCCCGCGCCCTTGCACCGGCGCCTGGGTTCGGGCCAGGCCCGCGCCCCGGCCGCGGAGCTCGAGGCAGGCGGCGGGCCCCCCCCCGCCCGATCCCCGGGCGGCGCGGCGAGGCGGGGAGGCTCCCCTCGGGGCGGGGGCGCGCGGTGACAGCGGCGGGGCCGGCGCCTGAGGCCGTTTGCCCGCCGCGCTGGGCGCGAGGAGCGGCGGGCCGACGGGCCGCAGCGGGGAGCGAAAGGTGACCCCTCGGCGCCCCCCGCCGTTTCCCGCCCGTGCGCTCGGAGGGCGGGGATCCGCCGGGGTCGGGGGCTTCGGGCCGTGGGGATCGGGGCCGGCCTGGCCTCCGCGCCCCCTCTGTCCCCCCCCAGTCCCCGGGGGACACGCTGTGGTCGCTGCTCGAAGTATGGGGGCGTATTCCACGCCCTTCCCCCACCCGGTTTTGTCTTTCTTACTGTCGTTTCGCCTATTGCTGCTGTGCAGGCCCTACCCCCGACAACAAAACTTCTTTGTTGACTCTGAAACTTCGCGAAAAATGCCCCGCCAGGTGACGGCTGAATGCAGTGGACTGAGCCCCGCGGAAGAACCTCGCTCTCGGCGTCCCTGCTCCCAAATAACTTGCTCCCTAGACGGGGAAGAGGAACGTCCAACGGGGTTATTAGGAGGAGGGAGGTTGCCGAGGATTCTTTTGTTTTGGTAGTTTATTCTGCGTTGAGTCCCCGACACCAGTCAGCAGGGTTTTCTGTGCTTTGTTTTGTGAGCGCGTGTGTTTCGGAACTAGCTGAGCCTCGTCCACCGAGTCCGTCGGTGCAAACATCTGTTGAGTATTTAAATGCGTTTGCTCGTCCACGGAAGGCGGGCTGGTAAAGCGCTCTCTCTTTGTAGAATCTGTCAAGTCATTTCGTGAGTCTGTAAAGGAAATTAGTAAATTATCCCGTTTCTTGCTGCTTTGGTTATCCGTGAAGAGACATTTATGCATCGGGTGTACTGATGTGGGGGTCTATGTCTTTCAGTCTTCATGGATTTCGATTCGGGTGGTTTTAGATGAAAGTCGTCGAATACTGCCGTGGTGTGCAATAGTGAGTAATACAGGCTTGATATTGTCTGTGTATGTAATGGATTCGTAGATCTCAGTTTCTTGTTTTTTAAAGAAGTCGGTCCTCAGAACTTCAACTGTAGGGACGTGTGTGCGCGCGACGGTTTTCAGAGCACATTCACACGCGTTTACGCTTGATCTTGCAGAGCAGCCCCAGCCGGTGGGGAGGTGGTAAGATCTTTTACAGATGTGGAAATTCAGGCTTAGTTATTTTAACAGCTTGTTCAGGTGTCACACGCTAGTAAGAGATTTCAACCTAGATATTCTGATTATAAACAGAGTTTTCCTCTCATTGTGCTTCAGTTGTGTTTATTGTACACAGTGAGTGAAAGCTAGTCGCTGCAGGAGACTCCCTTGTAAAAATAGTAAAGTGAAACTGCTGAGGGGTTAGGAATTACTTTCTTTTTGACAGATGGTCCGTGTGTAGATTTCTATCTGCATGGATTTCGGGTCATTTTGGATTCACATTTTAATGACTCAGTCTAGTAAGGGAAGTATTTATTTATCACAATGTGTGCAGGCGTATTCCATTAAGTTGTGTTTGAGCCTGGGTACTCATAGTACTTGCATACACACTTATGGTGCTGTAGTTAGTGGAAACTCAGGAACTGCAGAATCTCAGACTTTATATGGACTCATGAAAAAAAGATTTTCAATGTACTTCTAATGCTTAAACACTTTTTTCCTTGTAAAATTATAAGCAGGGTAAGATACAAATGATTTTTCTTTAGTGGCTTGAACCCCGTTTCCTACTGAAATAACTATGAGAACGTGTGTATGGCATTTATTTTGCTAAACACTTTATACACATCTTACTCAGTTCTCTCAACATTTTTTTTTTTTTTTTTTTTTTTTTAAGTTCTCTCAACATTTTAAGGTAGGCTGTATCCACTCTTTATGGAGAGGAGATGGTGGGTTGGTATTATTAGTGACTTGCCTAGCTTACAGGGAACAAGGTCAAAGGTAAGATTCAGACTTGGGTCTGTCAGACCCTGTTGTTAAAATAAAATAACTTATTTTTGTTGCTCCCTTTATAAGATGAATCATTTACAAATTTTGACAGAACCTTTTTATTTTGGCATTTGTTTTATGAAACTATTAGTCATGAAATGAAAGTGAATTTTAATACTTCTCATGCCCACTTTTGCCAAATTCCAAATCAGAAGACTTCTGAAATTTTCAAAATTAAATTTAAACTTAACTTGAAAAACCATTACAGAGGATTTCATGATAAAGTGCAGAACAGCTTGGAAACAACTGCTCTGTTTGCTGAATTGGTTATTGCAGATTATTATTATTATTTTTTAAAAGATTTTATTTATTTATTTGACAGATCACAAGTAGGCAGAGAGGCAGGCAGAGAGAGAGAGAGGAGGAAGCAGGTCCCCGCTGAGCAGAGGGCCCGATGCGGGACTCGATCCCAGGACCCTGGGATCATGACCTGAGCCGAAGGCAGAGGCTTTAGCCCACTGACCCACCCAGGCGCCCCTGCAGATTATTTCTAAAATTGAAAAAATACAGTTGGATTTTTTTTATGTGATTTCAAAAGAAGCAGGTGTTTTTTTGTTTTTGTTTTTGTTTTTTTTTTTCGGTAGGAGACAGTAAAAATGGAAGAAAATTATAAAAATATGTATAGAAAATTAAATTTCAAAATTGTTACCTATTAAAAACGCTGATAATATTTATTTTCCTATTTTTTAAATATGCTAATCTGAGCCAAGAGACTAAGAATGTTATTAAAATACCAACCATACAAGTAGAGTGTAACTCTTCCCACTCTTAAAAATAGCATCTTGCTTTTCTCTAGAGGACTATATATGATATTATAATGCTAAGAATGTTTTGTGTTTGTAGTAAACAATATTGAAATCAGTTAGAAAATTATTTGCCAGGTGGATTTTGGCCCTTCGTATTAAGTGTTTGTTAGATTTTAAAGGTGCTTGTTGTGTTAAATTTTATTTTCGTAAAATCAATAGGTTTATAATCCATTCTCATTACACAGGATACATGAATCATTCATGTTGTTTGTATGTAGTTTGTATGGGTGTAGATAGTTTATATAAACAGCTGTCATCAAATCTTTAAACTTCAGAGGATACCTTAGATATGCAGCTTCCTCATTTTATGGATTAGGAGTCTGATCCTGCAGTGCGCTGAGATTTTTCAGTTTCAGGGAAAAAAATAATGTCTTTTGCTCAAGGATATTCATTTTTTAGAAGGAAAGCACCACACTGTTGGAATAGATGTTGGAAGCAAGTTTGGTGTATGAAAATCTCATGAAGATATTAAATACATTTTGCATAGTAGAGTGTTCTCATTTCAGTCCAGTGATAGAGACCTGACTTTTTAAAAAAAAATTTGCTAAATTACTCCTTACTGTAGCAAAACGTAATACAAAATCTCATCAGTAATTTTTTTATGGGGTACCAGAACACTTCTTCTTTATGCTTTATGAGACGCCCTGGGGAGGTATGGGGTTGAAGTGCCCTGCAGTTGATCATGTTCTGTATTTACCATGGCAGAACCTGAGGTGGCATAGATTCGCAAGAGATGAGTAAAAGGGATGGGAAGTTGCCATAACCAGACAGCTAGTTATCATCTTTCTAGAACCACATGGTCTTGCATGTCTGCTTTCAGACATGTCTGCTTCATTCTTCTCACCACGGATCTCCTTTCACTGCTTTGGCATGCTAATGACCACCAAGCAGACATCACTTATTTGACAAACGCTTATTGAGCACCTGTTACAGGCCAGGCACTATTTTATGCTTTTGGGCTAGGCAGGGAACAGAATAGACAAAATCCCTTATTTCGTTGAGTTTACATTCTTTTTTTTTGTTTTGTTTTTTTGTCTTTTGTCTTTTTGAGTTTACATTCTTTTGGTTTGGTTAGGAGAAAGGGAAGACAAAAAAAAATTTATATAGTGTAACTGGACGGTTATAAATGCTGTGGAGAACAGTAAATCTGTAGGAATTAGGAGTGCCAGGATAGGAGGATGGTGCTGCAGTTATTAAATAAGACAGTAAAGGAAGGCCTCACCGAGAAGGAGCAAAGTAAGAGAGGGAATTAGACATACTCTGTGGGCAGAGCATTTTAGGTAAAGGCAATAGCCATTGTGAAATCTTTAAGATGGGAGTATGCCGGGAATGTTTAAGTACTAACCAGGAGACCAGTGTGAATGGAGTGAGTTAGTTGGGTAAAGAGTAAGTAAAATATGAGGTCAGAGAGATCATGGGGCTAGGAGGAGTGTAGAAGGGGAGCAAGTATCTTTCTTATTTTATAAGACTTATCTTCACTTCTACTTTTCTGAGTTAGGGTTTTGAGCAGAGGTGAGGCATTAATTGTCTCGCCATTCTGTTACTGGCTGTTTCCTTGAATATCTCTCTTTCCTGACCCGCTTAATCTTAAATCCAAATTTCTGGTAGCTAGAATCTGATTTGCCCATGTTGGGTCAGGTGCCTGCCTATGATCCAGGTAGCTGGGTGGTGGAGGGGAAGATAGTGGAAGTGGAAGAATAAAAATCATGTCAAAAGGCACAAACTAACAGTTATAAGGCCTGGAGATAATAGTATACAGCATGGTAACTATAGTTAATACTATCTTACATATTTGAAAGTTACTAAGAGAATAGATATTAAAAGTTCTTACCATAAGAAAAAATTGCATGTGTGATATATTTAACTAGACTCATTGTGGTGATCATTTCATGATATATACATATGTTGAATCTGTGTCATACACTTGAAACTAATGTCATATGTCAGTTACATCTCAATAAAAAGAAAATGAATAAAAGTCATGAATGGCTACCTCCATTCTTGGTCAGGGCAGACATCCCAAAAGGTGTCTCTTCCAGTGTTGAACTAAATACCTTCTAGGCTGGAATGCTATGAGTGATTAATGTGGGGCTTCCTGGGTATTATCTTCCAGACCAGGCTTATTTTTGTTGGGTTTTACCTCTCTCCTGTACGGAAATGAAGATCGCTTATTTTTAGTGTAATACAGGTAAAATGGAAAGTTCTTAAAAAGAGAACAGGAAGTAAAACCGCAAGGGAAAATTTACTAATTCAGATTATATTTTAGAATGCTTTCACACTGGGCAAGGCAAGATATATTACAGGAGTTTTAAGTTCAGGCAATGGAAATGGAAAGAACGAGGAAGAAGCAACATCAGGTTAGAATTAATAGAATATAGTGATCGATGAGATGATAAAGGGAGGAGGATTTGAAAATGATTTCTGCTGCAGTTTCGTTAGCTCTGAATGGGAAGAGAAATTCAGTTTTGGATATTGTATTCGTAATGGGTGCCATAACAAAGTAGCATAGACTGGGTGGCTTCCACAATAGAAAGTTACTTTCTCACAGTTCTTGAGACCAGAAGTTTGAGAACAAGATGTCTGCAGGGCTGGTTTCTTCTGAGGCCTCTCTCCTGGGGTTGCAGATTTTTGTCTTCCTGTGTCTCTATATGATTTTCTCTCTCTGCAGGTCTGTGTCTTAATCTCTTTATACAAAGGCACCGAATGTTGAATTAGGGCCCACCCTAATGACTTTATCTTTAACTTAATTATGTCTTTAAAGATCTTGTCTACAAATACAGTCATTCTGAGGTTCTTGGGATTAAGACATCAATATATGAGTTTTGGTGGGGTGTTTGGGTGGCTTAGTTAAGAGTCTGCCTCTGGCTCAGGTCATGATCCCAGGGTCTCAGGGATCCTGGGATTGAGCCTGGGGTCATTGGGCTCCCTGCTTAGCTGCGTGTCTGCTTTTGCCTCTCCCTTTGTTCCTTCCCCCCACTTAAGCTTGAGTGCTTTCTTTCTGTAATAAGTTAAAAAACCCCATACGTATACACACATATATATTGGTATATATGTGAATTTTGGTGGAGCTGGTGGAAACAACACAATTCAGTACATAAGAGACATGGTGAGTTCTTGAAGGCTTGGAAGACATTGAAACATTTTCTGTATGCTCATTTCTTGGAACAATTTCATTATAATCTTACTTTTCTCTCTCTCTTCTCTACCCCACTTGAGTATTCTTTAATGCTAGGTTAGTGAGGTGTAATTTACATGCAATCAGATTTAGCATTTTCACTGTAAAGTTCTGTTATAGCACTTTGAGATAAAAGATTTGGAGATTCCTTGCTTTTTTTTTTTCTTCTCCATTTATCAAATATTGAATACTTGCTCTGTGCTTAGGCCCTGTGTCAACTGTGTTTCTTGCGTGAATTTCATTTCCCCCATTCCTAGCCATTTCAGAGTTCCTTAGAGGCACTTTTTTTTGGTTTGTTTTTAAGATTTTATTTATTCATTTGACAGACAGAGATCACAAGTAGGCAGAGAGAGAGGAGGAAGCGGACTCCCCGCCAAGCAGAGAGCCCCATGCAGGGCTCAACCCCAGGACCCCGGGACCATGACCCGAGCCGAGAAGGCAGAGAGGCTTTAACCCACTGATCCACCCACACGCCCCTTTAGAGGCACTTCTATTAAATGGATCAGTTTGAAGACTATTGCTTTTGGGATTCCTTTATACTTTTAAATACTCAAGACCCATAGGACTTTTGTTTATGTGGAGGATATCTTTTTAGTATATTAGAAATGAAAACAGAACTTTAAAAAATTTTTTAAATTTTATTTTTAAAATATTTTGTTCATTTATTTGACAGAGAGAGATCACAAGTAGGCAGAGAGAGAGAGGGGGGAAGCAGGCTCCCTGCTGAGCAGAGAGCCCAGTGCAGGGCTCGATCAGAGGACCCTGAGATCATGACCTGAGCTGAAGGCAGAGGCTTAACCCACCCAGGTGCCCCAGAACTTTTTTTTTTTTTTTAAAGATTTTATTTACTCATGAAAGAAAGAGAGAGAGAGAGAGAGAGAGAGGGGCAGAGGGAGACGCAGGCTCCCTGCAGAGCAGGGAGCATGATGTAGGATTTGATGCCAGGACCGTGGGATCATGACCTGAGCTGAAAGCAGATGCTTAACCGACTAAGCCACCCAGGCACCCAAAAAGAACTTTAAATGCAATACATATTAAGAAGAATAACTTTGTGATAAATGTATTTTCCAAGACGAAAACTTTAGGGAGAAAAGTAGCATTGTTTCAGTTTTTTGCAAATCTTTATGTCTGACTTGTTAGAAGACAGTTGGATTCCCATCTCTGCCCCTGCAGTTACTCTTGTGATATGTTTTGGTTAAAATGTATGAAGAAGATTGGGCTTGTTCACACAGATAGTTTGAAAATGGGAGGGGCGCCTGGGTGGCTCAGTGGGTTAAAGCCTCTGCCTTCAGCTCAGGTCATGATCCCAGGGTCCTGGGATCGAGCCCCGCATCCGGCTCTCTGCTCAGCAGGGAGCCTGCTTCCTCCTCCCTCTCTGCCTGCCTCTTTGCCTATTTGTAATCTCTGTCTGTCAAATAAATAAATAAAATCTTAAAAAAAAAAGAAAAAAAAAAGAAAGAAAAAAAAAGAAAATGGGAGTTGTATTTTTAGGTAATTTTTTTAAAAAAGCTTTTATTTATTTATTTGACAGAGAGAGATCACAAGTAGGCAGAGAGGCAGGCAGAGAGAGAGAGAGAGAGAGAGAGAGAGGAGGAAGCAGGCCCCCTGCTGAGCAGGAGCCAGATGTGGGACTCGATCCCGGAACCCTGAGATCATGACCTGAGTTGAAGGCAGAGGCTTAACCCACTGAGCCACCCAGGCGCCCCTTTAGGTAATTTTTTATGTCCTCTGATACTATGCCAAAATTTGACAAGTGGTCGTTTATTTTTTTCTTCTTCTTCTTTTTTTTTTTTTATTTAAAGTGGTATTTTCTTTAAGTGCTATTAATCTGAAAGCATACACATCACCTTTTAAAAATTAAATCAATGGGGCGCCTGGGTGGCTCAGTGGATTAAAATCCTCTGCCTTCGGTTTGGGTCATGATCTCTGGGTCCTGGAATTGAGCCCAGCATTGGGCTCTCTGCTCAGCAGGGAGCCTGCTTCCCCCTCTCTCTCTGCCTGCCTCTCTGCCTACTTGTGATCTGTCTGTCAAATAAATAAATAAAATTTTTTAAAAAAATTAAATCAACTTAAAATTCATTGGTTTGATGGGTCAGAATAGTCCAGAAATAGACTCATATATATGTGGACAATTGATTTTTGACTAAAATACAAAAGCAGTTCGGTGGAGAAAGCATAGTTTTTCAGCAAATGGTGCTGGGATAATTAGCTGATCATAGACAAAAAATTAACTTTGAGGCATACCTTTCACCATATACCAAAATTAACTCAGAGATGTTAGACCTAAATGAAAAACCTAACTGTGAAACTTTTAGAAGAAAATATAGGAGAAAACCTTTGTGATTTTGGGTTAGGCTAAGATTTCTTAGATAAAACATTAAAAGCATGATCTGTAAAAGAAGAAATTGATAAATTGGATGGCATCAAAATTCACAAGTTCTGCTCTTTGAAAGATACTGTTAGAATGAAGACAGGCCACAGAATATGTTTGCAAAATGTCTATCTGATACTGGACTATATAAAAATTTTTCAAAACTTAAAAATAAAATGAATGACACAGTTTAAGAGAGGCCCAAAGATTTGGACACCACACCAGAGAATATATACATACGGTTTATAAGCATATGAAAAGATGCTAAGCACCACCCGTGGTTAGGTACATGCAAATTAAAACCAGAGTGAAATGATTCACACCCACTAGGATGACTATAATCAAAAAGAACATACAGAGGAGAGGGAGAGGGAGAAGCAGACACCTTGCTGAGCAGGGAACCCTGTGTGGGGCTCGATCCCAGGATCCCGAAATAATGACCTGAGCCACCGAGGCGCTCCCTCAGTGGAGCTGTTTTTAAAAATACTTTGGTTTGTTTTTCAGTCATGTGTGGTTTTGTAACATCATGTGTTGGTCTTTTGGTAGATAATCAGTCATTGAGTTATGCAGGTCTTCCAAATGTTGATAGGTTTCATGTGTATTATAAAAGCTTACATTCCTTAACATCACTACCTGTCTCATCTTGAAAAGCCTTTTAGCAATTGGGGAAGCAGTCATGCTCATTGTGGTGGATACAAGTTTTCTAAAATCCTAATTTTTGCTTGAAAGTTTGATTTTTATTATTGGCAGCAAATATTGTCAGTTTTCCTTGGCTCCTAGGCTCACTTCATTCTTTTGTGATAAAATGTCTGCGGAATACTCAGATCTGTCTGAATAACTTGTTTTTGTTTTTCTTTTCAGTTTTTTTTTTAAGCTATGGTAAAAATGATGTTTCAAAAACAAACATGATGTTTCTTGGGAGGAAAAAATAGTTCAATTGGTAATTCCAAAGAATTGTACAAAGTACTTTTTTTTGAGGCAAACATTGGTGTTGAGCTCAAGTCGAGGAGTGATCCCACACTCCCTGTATTTTCCAGTTCAAAACTTTTAGTTGGTTCTTCTTTAAGTATTTTTTTTTGCAGTCTTGATCTAGTGAAGAGACAGATGACACCCAGTAAGTTAAGCAGAGGAAGTTGAATTACTAAGCTATGGGAAGAAGGTAGCTAAAGAGATGTAAACAGTGCAGTAAAGGGTACCTGGGCAAGAAGGGAAGTATCCAAGTAGAGGCCGACTTGGAAGAGGTAGGGCCACTTCTTACAGTTATGGTTTAGACACCACTGGAGGAGTGTGGAGTTGTCCAGAGCTAGTCTGGGCTAGCAGGAGGCAACCCTCCAGGGTGCAGGAGAGTCAGAGGTGGTGGATGGGCATGTAGGGGGAGTTGGATACCACTGTTGGGTACAAGACCTGGTGTGTCTTATATTCTTGGTGTCTTGGATTCTTACCAGTAGGGTTGTGAAAGGTGGTCATTACAACAAACCTACTGACAGTGCAGCAGGAGCCAGAAAATCACTTCCTCCTGTGTTGTCCCTCCAGTATCTTCTAGTGACAATTTTTTTTAAAAAAAGATTTATTTATTTATTTGACAGATAAAGAGAGCACAAGTAGGCAGAGTGGCAGGCAGAGGGAGAGGGAGAAGCAGGCTCTCCACTGAGCAGGGATCCTGATGCGGGGCTCCATCCCGGGATCCTGGGATCATGACCTGAGCCAAAGGCAACTGCATAACCAACTGAGCCACCCAGATGCCCCACAAATTTGTTTAAAAAAAAAAAAAAAGTTTTGAGTTCAGTACCTGATGAGGTACTGAAGGAGAGATTTGGAACTGAGGTGAAATAAGTTGATACCTGGCACACTGTTCCTGTAATTGTTGGGAGCCACTACCTGTGCTGCAGAACTCGGGGATGCCCACTGCTCCTGGCCAAGTCACCACAAGAGGTGCCTGGCTGGCTTATTTGGAAGAGCATGTGACTCTTGATCTCAGGTACGTGAGTTCAAGCCCCACGTAGGGTGTAGAAATTACTAAATCAATAAAACTTGAAAAAGAAAAAAAGAATCACCACCAGGATCTCTGTAACTACTGCAGGAGTTCAAAGCATTTGCAATTAGCTGCCACTGCTGTTTTTAGAGCCAGAAATAGAAAATGGCTTCACCTTTTCCCACAAAAGTGCTCCCTTTGATTCAGTGCAACTCAAGCCTAGTCAGCAAAGAGGCTTCTAGGAGCAACAGTACAGGTGAGTGTTAAGTTTGTAATTACCAGTAATCTGGAGAGAGAAGAAAATAACTAAACTTTGGGATACATGTAGAATTGGGACTTTATGTTTGCAAGGCCTAATTAGCACATACATATTTTTTTTATAGGTAGTTTTTTCTTGTAGTTGTGAAAGTAGCGATGAAGCACTAGAAACTTGGGGAGAGAAGGCAAGAAAATCACCCATGTTCTTATCTGACCAATTATAATGGCTGTTTTTTTCATATTTTCTCTTTTAGGCTATTTTGATGTTTTTACCTAGTAGGAAGTACAGTGTGTATTCTATTTATTCTTTATTTTTGCTTTGCTTATTTAGCAGGGATTTTTTTCATGTTCTGTGTAGTCAGTGTACCACAATTTAGATCCCCCCTCGCCTGGTTTGGGATATGTAGGTTATTTACAGACATTTTGAATAATAGTTTTCAATCATAGATTCTTAATATTTACTTACTGTGATCATAGCTACTAACTGTAAAAGTTTTTGTTGGTAATCGGATACTAGAAATCCTTGTGACTTCAGCCAAATGAGTCAAAGCCAGCAGTAGCCGTCATGATTCATGTTAATGGTTTACCCTTGATATGATGTGATCAAAATGGCACTTTGCCCCTGTCCTTTACTTCCCTCAAAGCCATAGCCCTGTTCTAGCCATGAGCGAAACATAAGACCAATTCTGTTAGGGGGCATCTTACAAGGTGCCAGACCAGTACTCCTTAAAATGACCAAAGTCATCAAAAACAAGAAAGCCTGAAAAACTGCCAGAGCCAAGAGAAACTGTCTTAGCCAAGCTAGGAAGACATGACAACTAAATGTCAGGTGGATTTTGAAACAACAAAAAAAGGACATTAGGTGAAGATTAAGGAAATCTGAATCAACTGGCTTTTAGTTAATGATTCGTGAATGTTGGCTCATTAAGTTTAACAAAAATACCATGCTAATGTGGGTGTTAATAATAGGGGATACTGGGCACTGTGTGTATGGGAACATTGCACTATTTTTTCAAATTTTCTGTAAATATAAAATTGTTCTGAAAAATAAAGTGTACTACTAATAATTTAACAGTCCTTTGTTTATTGAATTATCACCAGAAGGATAATTACCAGAAGGAATTTGCATACACTTTGAAATCTAATGTGGAAAAACTTTCAAGGTAGATAGTGACCTAAAAATTATGACATATACCCAAAGTTTTTAGGGTTTTTTTTCTTCTTTTTTTCATAGTTGGTACTTAGGACATATTTGGTGAGCTGAATTGTTGGCTAGAAGAACTGGTAGCATGAGCCAAACCCCCGTGGGTGTGGACTTCCAACAGCTGGTTCCAACTTGAGAACCTGCTCTTCCTGGTTGTTGTTTTCTCCTCCCTCTCTTTTCCCGGGCAGTCTCCATACTCAGTCACTTAAGGATTTGAGATTTTTCATTAAAACATACAAACAAACAAACGGAAAACCTTTATATTTATTGAGCTCTAGGCACTGTGCTTGGAACTTATAAAAAAGGTATGCCTTGCTAAGATATTAGGTATTCAAATAAAGCGACAAAAGTTTCCACAGGATTAAACAGAAGAAATTTGCTTTCGAAAAGCAGGAGGAGCCTGGAGAGCTGGAGGTGGGAAAAAGCAAAGCAAAGCGGGAAGAGTTGCTTTACTGTTTCTAAGTTGATTTGCGTTAATAACAAGTGCAATGCTTTTATTTTGACCTGAGAGAGATTTGTAATTTTACTGCATGTAAATCTAGCAGGAACCTTATCCTACCTCAAAACTTCATTATTTTGGTTTTAGTAAAGGGCCTCAGACTGCGCCTTTTGTAGATAGTCTTCTTTTATAACCCTGGTGGTGTTACTCTATTGAGGTTTTGGGTGGCGGGACTGGTCTTCATAGACAAAATGGGTTTATTCTCTCATTGACTTTCTGTGTTGGTAGTAGTTGTGCTTGTTTTAGTCCCCCCTGCCCACCCCCAAGCTGCTGAGACTCTTTATGAAACACGATAGGCTAATTTATGTCTTTGTTACAAACCTACCCCAAACCTCAGCAGCTTAAAGCAACAAAAGGTTCTTTTCTCACCGAATATTAGGTCTACTCAGGCTAGGGGGAGATGCTGCTAACTATGGTCACTTACAGACCTAGATTGGTGGAGACTTTGTGTGTGTTTTCTTCCACAATCATTGAGGCAGGAAAATGTAGTTTGATGTGTTGTGTTCACTGGCTTCCAGAGTTTTCTGCCCAGGAGTGGTATATGTTACTGTAGTTTGTATTTCATTGACTGAAGTAAATTGCATGTCCGTATCTAATTTCCGAAGTGGCAGGGAAGTGCAGTCCTGCTATGAATCCAGAAAACGGAATGCCAGAAATACTTGATGTCCAGTGCTAATGATTTCCTCCGCAGTCCCTAACAGCATTAATTCTTATCTGGCTGGATGAAATTAATGTGCTTATTGGGATACATTTCAGTATACAACTTCATTAGTGAGGAGAACAATAGTTTCTTTTCATGTCATTATCTTTTCTCATTTGTTCTTATATGTCTATTTAGACAGTCTTTAGAAGTTGTTTTTAAAATTAAACTGTAATGTAAATATAGTAAAATTACCTTACTTAATGTTCATGAGGTTTTTGTTCTTGTTTTGGTCTGGAATAGTTTGATTTTTTATTTTAATTCCAGTGCAGTTAACATACAGTGTTACGTTAGTTTCAGATGCACAATATAATGATTGAGCAGTTCCATATACTATTACTCAGTGCTCATCAGGGTAAGTGGACTTTTAATCCCCTTCACCTATTTCACCAGTTCCCCTGCCCACCTCCCCTCTGGTAACCATCTGTTTGTTCTCCTATAGTTGAGTCTGTTTTTGGTTTCTCTCTCTCTTTTTTTCCCTTTTATTCATTTCTTTTGTTTCTTAAATTCACATATGAGTGAAATCATATTTGTCTTTCTCTGACTTACTTTGTTTAGCATTATACTCTGTAGCTCTAGCCATGTGGTAACAAATGGCAAGATTTCATTCTTTTTTATGGCTGAATAATACTCTATTGTATATGTGTGTGTTACACACACATACACACACGTCTTATATTTTTATATAAAAATATTTTTATATATACACACATCACATATATATGTATATATATCCTTTACCCATCTGTCAATGGTAGTGTCCGTGAGTTTTTGGCAAATGCATACAGTCATGTAGCCCCCACGTTCAAGAGGTGGACTGGTTCATCCACCTCTCAAATATCCCTCTTCCCTTTTGTGATCACTCCCACCCCCAGACCCTAGCAGCCACTGATGTATTTCTGTCTTTGTAGTTTTACCTTTTCCAGACGTCATAAGTGGAATCATCTAGTATGTAGTTTTTTAAGTCTGGCTTCTTTTGCTTAACATATAATGCATTTGAGATTTATTCACCTTGTTGTATGTATAGTATTTCATTCCTTTTTGTTGCTTAATAGTACTCTTTTGTAAAAAAGAATATTGAATGTACCACAGTTTATTCTCTAGTTGTGGAATGCTGTGATTGGTTGTTTCCATTTTGAGGAAATTATGATTGAAGCCATTATACAAATTTATATGGGTTTTTGTATAAGCATAAGTTTTCATTTGACTAAGTTAAATACCTAGGAATAGGATTGCTGCATCATATGAGGAGTGTTTTTTTTTTCTTTTTATCATTTTAATCAGTATGTAGTGGTATCAAACTGTGACTTAAAATTTTTATGGCAAAATACACATAACAAAATTAACCATTCTAACCATTTTTTAAGTGTACAATTCACTGGCATTAAATATAGTCACACTGTTATGCAACCATCACCATCCTATTTTGATTTTAATTTGCACTTTGCTAATGACCTCAGCATTTTTTCATTTGTATACTTTCTTTGGTGAAGTATCTGTTCAAATCTTTGGCTGATTTTTTAATTTTTTGACTGTTTTCCTATTATTAAGACCCCATTTAATAAACTGGACAAAGAACTTAGAAAATTCACATAGAAAGAGAATTTGTGATATGGTTAAAAAAAAAATGTTGACTTCACTCATCATTAGCTGCTGTACTACCTAGTTATTTTACCTTTATATTTCAGTGGTGTAATGTGTTTTGCCAGAGGGAGCAGCCTACTATCCAAATGGAAGAATATAACAAAGTTGAAGAGTAGATAGAAAATATGTATAGAATATTGACATTAAATTGTGAAAAAAATAAAACATTCAAACAAAGATCATACAACCAAATTGGACGAATGAGCAAGTTAGAGGGAATACTCTTTTGTAATTGACGGTTATATTTTAATCATTTCCTCATTAACTTTTTTGATAATGTATTTGGGCCTCAGTAACTGACATAGAGTCAGCTAATCTAGGTCTGCTTCCCCTCCTGGCCTTGGCTGCTAGAGGTGATGTTGGGGCCTCATTTTTTTTTTTTTATTTTTAAAGATTTTATTTATTTATTTGACAGAGAGAGATTACAAGTAGGCAGAGAAGCAGGCAGAGAGAGAGAGGAGGAAGCAGGCTCCCTGCTGAGCAGAGAGCCCGATACGGGACTCGATCCCAGGACCCTGAGATCATGACCTGAGCCGAAGGCAGCGGCTTAACCCACTGAGCCACCCAGGCACCCTGGGGCCTCATTTTTTCCCCCTGTGGTATTTGGCTGGGGTACAGAAGCATTTATTGTCTAAAAATTTCCTGTCTTGCTAAGTTGCCTCTTTCCTGGTCTTTGGCTTTTTTGGGATAAGTTTATCTGTTCCATTGGTGTTTTCAGGTTGTCAGCTTCTCCATTTCTACCAACAGTCTCCAGGATACCTGAAGGAAAAAAGCCCAGAGAACTCACCGGATATGATTCCTTGGGTCACCAGATCCCTTGCTGCTCTGGCTTTTCTTCACTTTTTTAGAATCTTCTTCTTTTTATATATAATGTCCTGCGCTTTTGGCTGTACTTGGTTGTACTTGACAGGAAGTATAGGGAGAAGCGTGTCGATTTCATCTGGGCCATTCTCTTCAGTCCTCTTGCAGTCTCTACTGCCTCTTTCCTAACTACAATGCTGACTTCTAATAAGTGTTAGTTTTTCCTGTTTGTGAACATTTATTTATTTATTTTAAAGATTTTATTTATTCATTAGAGAGAGAGAGCACAAGCAGAGGGAGAGGGAGAAGCAGACTCCCTGCTGAGCTGGGAGCCTGATGCGGGGCTCAATCCCAGGACCCTGAGATCATGACCTGAGCTGAAGGCAGACTCTTAACCAATTGAGCCTCCCAGGCACCCCAACTTTTTTGAAGTTTTTCATGTGGAATAGGTATTCTTTGTGTCTGAGTTCTTTCTGTGTGTGTGTGTGTGTGTGAGAGAGAGAGAGAGAGAGAGAGAGTTCTTTATCACTGAATATCACTATGCAATAAATACGTTGTGGTTGTAGTTTTAGTTGGTTTATTCTCATTGTGATGTTGTATTCAGTTGTTTGAATATACTAAAATTTATCCATTCTACTGTTGATAGACACTTAGTAGTTTCCATTTTGGAGGTGGAGCTTAACACATAGGTCCTGAACCCAAAACCCTGAGATCAGGACCTGAGCTGAGATCAAGAGTCGAACGGTCAACCCACTGAGCCACTCAGGTAGCCCCCATTTTGGAGGTATTTTTATGAAACAGTGCTGCTGTGAACGTTCTTGTACATGTCTTTGTAAGTTTATAAGGAAACTATTAATTTTAATATTAGGGTATGAGCAAAATAATACTCAAGTATATGCTGTGGACATGATACATATATAAAATGTGTATTTCCCCCAAAACTGATCCACAAAGTCAGCAACTTAACATAAAGTTAACATAAAGTTAATATTTTATGTATCCTTCCAGGAAAAATGTTTAGCTCTGTATACCTATGATTTGTTCCAGATTTTTCCACTGGAACATGGATTGGCAGGGAAGAAGCTTCCATTCCTTCCTAGTCCACAGAGAGGCTAGCTAAGGAAATTTAGTTGAGAATATAGAGTGAGAGCAGGTGCAGTCTTTCACTTTGGCCACTTTTCCCAGCTTCCAGTTTCCCAATAAGGTATGATTCTGCCCTTGGCACAGTCTAAGCTGGGGTTGGGGCCTGCTAAATAGCCAAATGTTTGCCTTACAAGTATTTTATAGCTAGGGCTTATTGCCATTCTAGTTTATTTATATCAACAATCTTCACCTGTCCAGTTAGGGTGATATTTATATTTGAGGTGCTTTTGAACAACACTCAGATCTTCATGATGTGGGAAAAAACAGGGTCAGTACTGCAAAAGAGATTAGTGATATTTTTTTGGACCAAATTCCATTTTAAAGTCATTTAGATTAAATGGTTTAGATTAAAGGCATTTAGATTAGGGGCACCTGGGTGGATCAGTGGGTTAAAGGCATTTAGATTAAATGATTTAAATTAGAATTGGGTTGGTGGTTGACAGAATGAGGCTTTTAGGAATGGTGAGACCTATTATTTAAATCTTACTCTGCTTTCCCCTAATAAAGATGTAGCCAGTGAAAGCTTTATCACATTTTAAAAATTGTGATTAGTGAAATAAAATCTAACATGAGTTTTCAGGTTTGTGTGTGTGTACGAGCGTGCACATACATATGAAACACATCACATGCTGGGCGCCTGGGTGGCTCAGTAGCTAAGTGTTTGCCTTCGGCTCAGGTTATGATCCCTGGGTCCTGGGATTGAGCCCCACATCAGGCTCCCTGCTCAGCGGGAAGCCTGCTCTTCTTCTCCCACTCCCCCTGCTTGTGTTCCTTCTCTCACTGTCTCTCTCTGTCAAATAAATTAAATTAAATTAAAAAACCCCACATGCTAATAAGCCTTCTTGTTGAAGAACTTCATTGATAAAATTGGACTTGGTAGTGTCAGTACAATGAAAGTTCAACTGTGATATTTGTAAATTGCATGGTTAGCCATTGCTTATTTTTCAAAAGTTTTATTATGTAAAATTTTACTTTTAAGATCTTATTTATTTACATATTTAGAGAAAGAGAGCACTCAAGTGTGAGCTGGGAAGTAGGGCAGATGGAGAGGAAGAGGGAGAGAGACAATTTTAAACAGGTTCCATGCTCAGTGTGGAGTTGGATGCAGGGCTTGATCTCATGACCCTGAGATCATGACCTGAGCTGAAATCAAGAGTTGGATGATTAACCTACTTAGTCACCCAGGCGCCCCTAGAGATTTGGTTTTACTGACTGATTGATTTTCAGAGGTAGAATTTAGTGATTCATCAGTTGCATATTACACCCACTGCTCCTTACATCAAGTGCCCTCCTTAATGCCCATCACCCAGTTACCCCATTTCCCCACTCACTTCCCCTCTAGTAACCCTTAGTTTGATCCCTATAGTTAAGAGTCTTTTATAGTCTGTCTCCCTCTCTGGTTTCATTTAATCTTTTCCTTCCCTTCCCCTGTGTTCAGCTGTTCTATTTCTTAAATTACACATGAACAAAATCTTATGGCATTTGTCTTTCTCTGACTGATGTATTTTGCTTAACATAATACCTTCTGGTTCCATCCATGTTTGCAAATGGCAAGATTTCATTCTTTTTGATGGCTAATTTTCTGTCTTGCATATATACCACATCTTCTTTATCCATTCATCTGCCAGTGGACATCTGGGCTGTTTCTGTATTTTGGCTTTTGTGGACATTGTTGCTATAAACTTTTCAGTGCAAATGCCCCTTCAAATCACTATGTTTGTATCCTTTGGATAAATACCCAGTAGTACAATTGCTGTGTCATAGGGTAGATCTATTTTTAACTTTTTGAGGAACCTCCATACTGTTTGCCAAAGTGGCTATACCAGTTTGCATTCCCACCAGTAGTGTAAGAGGGTTCCCCTTTCTCCACATCCTCGCCAATATTTGTTGTGTCCTGAGTTGTTAATTTTCGCCATTCTGGTTGGTGTGACATGATACCTCATTGTGGTCTTAATTTGTATTTCTCTTATGTCTAGTGGTGTTGATCATTTTTTCATGTCTGTTGGTTATTTTTGTGTCTTCTTTGGAGAAATGTCTGCTCATGTCTTCTGTCCATTTCTTGACTGGATTTTTTATTTTTTGGGTGTTAAATTTGACAAGTTTTCTTTGTAGGTTTTGGATACCAGCCCTTCATCTAATAAGGCATTTGCCAATATCTTCTTTTATTCGGTAGATTGTCTTTTAGTTGTGTTGACTGTTTTTGCCATGCACAGCCTTTTTATCTTGATGAAGTCCCCATAGTTCATTTTTGCTTTTGTGTCCCTTGCTTTTGGAGACATGTCTAGCAAGAAGTTGCTGTGGCTGAGGTCAAAGAGTTTGCTGGATTTTGATGAATTCCTATCTCACATTTAGGTCTTTCATCCATTTTGAGTTTATTTTTCTGTATGGCTTAAGAAAAAAATGGTCCAGTTTCATTCTTTTGCATGTGACTGTCCAATTTTCCCAACACCATCTCTCTCTTTTTTTTTTAAAATATTTTATTTATTTATTTGACAGGGAGAAACATAGCAAGAGAGAGGGAACACATCAGGCAGAGTGGGAGAGGGAAAAGCAGGCTTCCTGGCAAGCAGGGAGCCTGATGTGGGGGATTGATCCCAGGACCCTGGGTTCATGATCTGAGCCGAAGGCAGATGCTTAACTGACTGTGCCACCCAGGTGTTCTTCCAACACCATTTCTTGTTTATTTTTGTTTTGTTTTGTTTTTGTTTTTTAAAGATTTTATTTATTTATTTGACAGACGGAGATCACAAGTAGGCAGAGAGGCAGGCAGAGAAGAGAGTGGGAAGCAGGCTCCCTGCTGAGCAGAGAGCCCCATGCGGGGCTCTATCCCAGCACCCTGGGATCATGACCTGAGCCGAAGGCAGAGGCTTTAACCCACTGCGCCACCTACGCGCCCCTCCAACACCATTTCTTGAAGAGACTTTCTTCTCTTGTGTATTTACTGCTTTGTCAAAGATTGGTGGACCATAGAGTTGAGGGTCTGTTTCTGGGTTTTCTGTTCTCTCCCATTGATCTGTGTGTCTGTTTTTGTGCCAGTACCACAGTCTTTTGATGTACAGCTTTGTAATACAACCTGAAGTCCAGAATTGTGATGCCTTCAGCTTTGGTTTTGTTTTTCAGGATTGCTTTGGCTATTTGGGGTCTTTTGTGGTTCCATACAAATTTTATTGTTTGTTCCAGCTCTGTGAAAAACGTTGGTGGTATTTTGATAGCAATTACATTGAATGTGTAGATTGCTTTGGGTAGCATAGACATTTTAACATTATTTGTTCTTCCAGTTCGTGAGCATGGAATGTTTCTCCATTTTAAGTATTTTATTTTTAAGTAATCTCTACACCCATTGTGAGACTCAAACTCACAACCCTGAGACCCAAGAGTTGCATGCTCCACTAGCTGAGCCAGCTAGGTGCCCCATCATGTAAAATTTAAAACAAAATAGGCTAATGCAATAACCTCTGATAACCAGCATTTTATTCAACAGATAAAGCGTATGGCTGATAATTCTTGCATCTCAACCCTTTTCCTTTCCCATCTCCACACTTCTCCTGCATCATTTTAAAGCACATCCCAGGTATGAAATCTTTTCACCTGTAAATACGTATCCTAAGAGATCACTTAAAAAATACACACACAACCACAATACCAGCATCAGACTCCTTAATGGGTTTATCCTTCCAAGTGTTAAAATTATTATCAATATTATTGCTCTTCACACCACGATGACTGAATTCTGTTTAGGATTTAATTACAGTTTCTTCTGTCTTAGAATATAGCCTGCTAGGCATATGTGATCATATTACTGTTTTAAAGTTTCTAAAGTAATTCTTTTCTGTGGTTAAACTTGAGATATATTTATAATATATATATACACACACACACACACACACGTATGGTTCATTTGTTATAATTTGTTTTTGGTTTAGGGGTTGCTTATTTTCCATTTTGCTATAATTTTGTAATTATGTAAAAAATCTCCATGGTTCTAAAATGAGGCAGTTGAGATGTCTAATGTTCTCTTCCTTTTTTTTTTTTTTTTTTTAAAGAATCAATGGAGGCTTGTGAAACTCCTTACAAAATAATGAAAATTGTCTATTTGTGTATTTTGAGAGAACCATAGTTATTCTGATTTTTCCCAAAAGTTTCACAAGCACACACACAAAAAATGTTCTTGAAGTTTTTGGCCTCAGGATCCCTTTACACTCTTAAAAACATTGGCATATCGTTAAGAGCCTTCATTTGCCATTAGAAAATGAAACAAAATTTGGAAATACTAATTCAGTTAACACACCTGTTATATGTTAATATCTTTTTTTTTTTTAAAAAGAAATAACTATATACTTCAGACCTAAAATATTGGTGAGACGAGTGGATTTGTTTTATATTTGCAAATCTAAATGTTAGATTTAATGGGAGGCTGGTGGATTTTCTTTCATCTTGGCTGCATTCAGTCAGTTGTGTTGGGTAGCATGTGGAAAACTCCACTGTACCCTGGAAAGACAATGAGGATAAAAGGCAAAGCCTTCGTGTTATGTTGAAAATGGTTTCAGCCTTACAGAGGTGGGTGGGTCCAGTACTCTGTCATGTGTTAAGCAGAACCTTACAATCCATGTAGATTGTTGGGCTTGCTGAGTTTTGTGTTTGTTGGTTTGTCGTTGAATGTGGTCTTGTGGAGATCACTGTCTTGTGCACATGTGTTCCCCGTCTCCCTCCCAACCCCCACACTGTGCCTTCTGCAGCCCCCCACCCCCAATCTGGCCAATGCGTGGTCCTCCTTATAGCTCTCCTGTGCCACCTGGGGCTGGGCTGCCCTTGTGAGGCTGGGCCCCTTACAGGATGAGCCACCAGCATCAGCCTTTCGCACTTGTGGATACTCTCCATTGTCCCTGCATCTTGTTGGCAGCTGTGTGCTAACAAGGAGAGTCCTTGCCCAGTCAGTCACTTTGTTTCTGGAGGGCAACATAGCAACCTGCGTTTGTGTGAGCGCAGCATTGTCTCTGCTGCTTTCCTCTACACTGTGTCCCAATGCAGGACACACCTTGCCACAGTTTTGCTGCTGTGCCCTACTTCTGCAACTGCCTGAGCACTGGCTGCAGAGACAGGACAGTGTGGGACTGCTTCACCCTATGTCTGCACTGGCTCACCCGTATTTGCCCCCAAACCACCCTACCTAGATAACCCCTCACTAGCACCTGCCTGTCTTTTAAAGTTAATCTGTAGGCATCCTGGCCCTTGGGCCAGTGTGGTCATGTTCCACATGGCTTTAAGTGCTTGTTCTGCTCCTACCTGGGTAACTATGGTAATTGTGGAACTAATTGATGCCACAGGCACCAGTAGCTCTGGTGAGTCTTGATAACCAGTATCAGTTGCATGTTCCATGGACCTGTCAGCTATTTTAGGTAGAAGTCATAGTGTCTACAGTGGCAGCTATGGTGACCAGAAATCCAGGTTCGGTACCATAAAGGGAGCTTGATGATCAACTTCCCCCAACCAAGAAAGGCAGCAATGTGCAGATTATCTACTTCAGATCTGGGAGAGCAGTGATGAAAAACGACACTGGACTCATTTTGAATGAGTGCATTTTGAATGCTTTAAGGAGGATCCATGCAGGGCAAGCCTGGTTGTTGGCCGCTGTGGTCATCTCCACTCCAGGGCAGGTATTGAACCCAGCGCAGTTCAAATGCCAGCTTGATGCTGGATCTCCCGTGCGGGCAGCGGCAGATCCACCACAGGGGATGGTCCTTCCAGGTCTTACCCACCCCCTTGGGTGAGCTCCTGGCTCTTAGTCCAGTTTCCCTAGGCTGAAGTGTACACTTGGAGAAAATTTGAGTGTTGAAAGCAGACTCAAGCTGCCAGGATACTGCCCTTAGAATCATGGAATTCTAGTGTGGTTCTGTTTTGTTTGTGTCAGAACTTTGCAGAGGCTGGTTAGGCAGGATTGTTGGGACATTCATATTGTGTTGCTAGAGCCCAGAGTCTTAGACTGGTGCAAGACGGACCAGAGTGAAGCTTTTGCCAAAGATGTTTTCATTAATCAAGGACGAAGGTGAAAGTGGGCGTTTGAAGAGGCTTGGACCCCATGTATCCTGTGTAGTTCTGACCGTAAACGATGCGGACAGCCAGCGTTGCTCTCATGACCCACAGATGGCTTCCAGGAAGCCGGAGTCCTCTGGCTGGCGGTGGTGGTGGGGGGGTAAGGTTCTAAAGCTAACTGAAAGACACAGCCCTGGAGTGGGCTTGATTTCACTCAACCTGGACAACCCTTCCTGGCTCTCGTGTAGGTAGAACTGGCACAGCAAAAGCTCTTCTGTGGGTGGTGGTGTGTGGCCTTTCTATGTCGGCAGTGATCCGCCCGGCTTATGGATAACTCTTGGGATGAGTGTGCTAACCAGTAAGGCAGCCCGAGTAGTCATTATCCGTCAACTTTGATAAGTGGTGCTCAGCCTTCCTAGGTTGAGGAACACACTGCTTTTTAACATTGGGGGCCGAGTGCCACACTGATCAGTGTATGTGTCCCTGGTTAAATCCATTAACAGTGGGCTTGGGTTGCAGTTACTCCCCATGAACGAGGAACTCCCTTGAGAGAGTAGATCAAAAGTTTTCTTTACCTCTTTGTCTCTAATACACTGCTTGTTGCCCCTCACGTTGCCCACTTGGGGTGGGCACATAGCCCTGCAGATCACAGAGAAGAAGGTGTAAATAAAAGTTGTGACCACTTTCCATAGGTTGTCCTGCAGAGGGAGCATTACGGAACCTGTGAGTGGGATGGTTCTTGGCATTTGGAGTTTTTCCTCAACATATCATGGGCCACCAGACAAGAAGATGGGCAGATGTGCTCAGAACCACGTGGGGCAGAGTGGAGGGTGAGCTCTTGCCTCTGGCCTCTGACCAGGTAGTCCTGGGCTCCGGTACTTCTGCTTAAGGTGACCTCTGGCTCACCTCTCTCTGACCCGGTGCCTTTGTAGTTTTGGGATGCAAAACTCACCCTATTAGTGCATGTCTCTGTATCTGTGGTGGAGTGAGGTGAGGCTACAGGGGTGTCTCCAGGGCTGCCCACTGCCATTAAGTCCTTGGTTGTGTTTTGTGGAGATTAAACTGTGAGGACTGGATTTAGGATTTTAAACTGTTAGTACTGGAGCTTAAAACTACTAGGATACCAGTGGTGACCTGATTTTGTGTTTTTCTATTTGGCATTAGTTATGGAAGAGTACAGTTAATGAGTACAGTTCTCACTGGAAGGAACAACTGGCCTTTTTATATACTAGGGAATTTTTTGGTTTTGGAATATATATATATATTTTTGAAAGATGTTATTTATTTATTTGACAGAGAGAGATCACAAGTAGGCAAGAGGCAGGCAGAGAAAGAGGGGGAAGCAGGTTCCCCGCTGAGCATAGAGCCCGATGTGGGGCTCAATCCTAGGGCACTGAGGTCATGACCTGAGCTGAAGGCAGAGGCTTAACCTACTGAACCACCCAGGCGCCCCTAGTTTTGGAATATACTTGCTTATTATCATAACACTTTCATTTCTCTGCTGCTGATAGATTCTTTAACACATTATTTTTGTTTTGGGGTTTTTAAAAAAAAAGTTTAATCAATTTATCTTTTTCATTCACAGACATATGTAGAGTGTGTCGGTCAGAAGGAACACCTGAGAAACCTCTTTATCATCCTTGTGTATGTACTGGCAGTATTAAGTTTATCCATCAAGAATGGTGAGTCATCCTTTTAGAAAATTTTATGTCTGAGCTTTGGTTTTGTCATTTATATAGTAAGGGGGATTGTTTCAATGAACTTTTTCTATAGTAGGTTTTTTTTTTTTTTAATTGTGAAAATTTGGAAATTACCCATATTCCTTCTTACCATTCCCTGTCATTTTGGTGTTACTGTTTTCCAGGTGCATTTGAGTACCTGTTTGTTCGTTTCTACCGTGGAGAGCTTATTTTGTTCATTGGAAGTGTTAAAGTTTTCTGATTCTGCTTGACATGTTAATACCTTACATTTGTATAATGCTTTGTGCCAGGTGGTGCTCATTGCTTTTATAGATCTTAAATCATTTAATCCTTAGAACCATGAGGTGGAATGTTTTATTATGCAGATAAGAAAACAAGCGTTAAGTAACTTGTTCTGGGTACACAGCCAGCAGGATTCAGACCGAGCTACCCATGGTAGCAGTTTCATCAGACCAGTATTAGAACTGATGTGACACTTGGAGATTCTTTCATAGTTGAGGTTAGCCTTGAGGACATTACAATTTAGTTAACTGAACTTTTTATTATTTATTTATTTATTTATTTAAATATATTTTTTATTTATTTGACAGAGAGAGAGATCACAAGTAGGCAGAGAGGCAGGCAGAGAGAGAGGGGGGAAGCAGGCTCCCTGCTGAGCAGAGAGCCCCATGCGGGGCTTGATCCCAGGACCCTGAGATCATGACCTGAGCCGAAGGCAGCGGCTTAACCCACTGAGCCACCAGTTGCCCCAATTGAACTTTTTAAATAGTAGAAACATATCTGTTACAGTTCTGTACTTTCAGAAGGCATTAAGTTATAAAAAGTAAAAAAGAATATTATAAATATGAAACTGTTGAAATTGTAAAAGCTCTATAATACCTTAAATTTTAATAGAACATTGGTTTTCAGTGAAACCTTAAAATATCTTCATTGTAACACTAATGAATGTGTTTGTGATTGCAGCTTAGTTCAGTGGCTGAAACACAGTCGAAAAGAATACTGTGAATTATGCAAGCACAGATTTGCTTTCACACCAAGTAAGTTCTTTAGAAGTTTACATTGCATTTTTGGGTTGTAACTGGATGCAAAAAGGTTTTTAAGCAGTTTTAAAGTAACTATTTTTAACTTTGTCATTGATAATAACAAAGTATTGCTGTAACATTTGGAAAATATTTTTTTAAAACTACATGTCAGTTTTTAATACACAGACACATATGTATGTGAGAAAGACAGTGATTTGATTTGTAGAATATTTCTTTCTTTTTTTTAATTTTTTTTTTTTTTAATTGAGAGAGAGCATGCGTGCCGCTAGTGGGGGAGGAAGGGGCAGAGGGAGAGGGAGAATCCTAAGCAGACTCCATGCTCAGCGCAAGCCCCACTCAGGATTTGATCTCAGGACCCTGAGATCATGACCTAAGCCAAAATGAAGAGTTGGACGCTTGATGGACTGAGCCACCCAGGTGCCCCTCTTTTTAAATTTTTTATTATGGGCAAGATCAAATGTATAAAAAATATGTTCTTATTCCCCACCTCTCTATCCATTTTAAAGCAAATGCCATCATTTATAATTTCATCTGTACATATTTTAGTATGTATCTCAGTCAGTAAGGATTCTTTTTAAAAACAGTAACTATGATTCCACCATTTACTCAGAAAAATTAGTAACGATGCCTTGATTTTTATCAAATATCTCCTCACTGTTCAAACTTGGGGTATCTTTTGACTTAAAATTGTGTAGGTTGGAAAATAATAATAAAGAGAAGGTTCAGGAGTCACATGGTCTACTTACTGAGCCAGGCGGATGCCCCCCTTAATTCACGTTTTAAAAATGAGACTTTCTAAGCTTTATATTTTTGTAAGCCAGTGGCACATACTTTGTAGGTCTTTAAAATTCCAGTTATATTTTATGATTCCTGTGCCTACTGCTTGATATTTAATGTTATTCATCTTAAGTAGAGGACTAAACTGGCAGCTTGTCAAGAATTTGAAGTATACTTTTCATTCTGGGATTATAGTACATTGCCCTCTTCTTCCAAAGGTTTTTGTGTTTTTTTTTTTTTTTTAAATAGTATCTTGAGCTGCTGAATATAAATGCTCTACTCAGTTAACTGAGTCTAAATGCTCTAACTTAGTTTTACTTTGTTTTTATTTGAGGGATTATAAATGACTGAAGTCATTACAGTTTTATTTTTGGAACTTTATTACCATCTGAAAAAGGTCAAGTAATTTATTTTGTATTCTTTAATTTTCTATAGGGCGTAAAAACTCTACAAGTTAAGGTTTATAGCAAAGTAATTCTGAGTAATTGAGTATTTTCATGACGTTTCCTAGGAATTACTTGTGTGAGTTTTTTTGAGACCAATAAAAGCTCGTGTTGGTACATTTTAGTTAGCATTTGACATAGGCCATTCTCTTTATCTTTCTCAAAAACTTTATTTACTGGTTTGATGACTTGTGTATCAAGTATCCTCTTAAAGTAGGTGATCTTTGTGGGTATATTGCAAAATTGCTTATTCCTGAATGTTTTCAGCTCTGAATAGTTTTTATAATAGTTCATTCATTAGTTTTAGATCATTGATTTTAAAGCTTTACACGTCATAATTCCTTATGTTGGCCTCACTGGAGAAATGTGTTGGTTCCTCCCATGTGTTCTTTCTGAGACCTGTGGTAGAGCAGTGGTTTTTTTCATTGAAACCATTTAAAAAGAAAGTCTTTCTCAAACATGGAAAAACCTTTCTCTGAGTGTGTTGAACCACATCTTACAGAGAGATGGGAAGATCTGAATTTACTGGTTGGAATATTAATTACTGTTGAAAATTGGGCGAGGGGGATGATTGGCCAACAAATGTCAGTAGGTGATTTGCTTCCACATGGAATGACTTTGCTACAGATTGTACTTTTTGAGTGCTGGGTCTAAGGCTTGTATTTGGGAGGAGGACTTGCTCTTTTTTTCTTTTTTTTTTTTAATTGAAGTATAGTTGAGACACAATGTTAACGTTAGTTTCAAATGTACAGCACAGTGTCTTTGATGTTGTGCTTGCCACAAATATGGCTCCCATTTTTCACCATACAGTGTTTGTATATATTCCCTCTGCTCTACCTTTCATCCCTGTGACTTATTCCCTTGTACCCATTTTGCCCACTCCCCCTTTCCCTTTTGCATCTGCCAGTTTGTTTTCTGTATTTGTATGTCTGTTACTGCTTTTCTGTTTGTTCATCTCTTTTGTTTCTTAGATTTCATATGTAAGTAAAATCATATGTTCTTTGTCTTTCACTTACTGACTTAATTTCCTTAGCACAGAACCAGCTAGGTCCATCCATGTTGTCACAAGTGGCAGGGGTCTTAATATTTTTCATGGCTGAGCAATATTCCATTGTGTATATACACACACTATTCTTTCTTTATTCATTTATCAGTGGATGCTTGGATTGCTTCCATACCTCGGCTGTTGTAAGTAATGCTGCAATAAACATAGTGCATATACCTTTTCGAGTTAGTGTTTTTGTTTTCCTTGGGTAAATACCCAGAAGTGGAATTACTGGATTGTATGATACTATGTATTTTTAACTTTTTGAGGAACCTCCATACTCCTTTCCACAGGGGCTGCACGTCTTTACATTCTCACACCTAACAATGTGCAAGGTTCCTTTTTCTATACCTCCTTGCCAACACTTACTATTTCTTTCTTTTTTTTTTTTTTAATTAAAAGATTTTGTTTATTTGGCAGAGAGAGACACAGCAAGAGAGGGAACACAGGCAGGGGTAATAGGAGAGGGAGAAGCAGGCTTCCCACTGAGCAGGGAGTCTGATGGGGGGCTAGAACCCAGGACCCTGGGATCATGACCTGAGCCAAAAGCAGATGCTTAACCCCTGAGCCCTATTAACCCCAAGCACCCCTATTAACTTTTTGATACTAGCCATTTGACAGGTATACGGTGATATCTTACTATGGTCTTTACTAAGGAGGGTTCTTTCTTGGTAACATGTCAGCAGCTTTACTTTTTGCTCCTGTTGGCTTTAATCTGATACTTTATAATTTGGGAAGCCAGATAATTGCATTGTTTAAATGCTAAAATATGTTTAAGTTAGCTTTGCATGAAGTTCATGCCGATGACTGAAGGTTATGAACTGTCCTTGAACCTTTTTTCCTGCACAGAGACCTTTTTTGTTGGTTTCTACATTTCACATGTGATTTGCTTCCAGATGACTTTTGGGTAAATGTGGCATTGTTTAAGTATTTGATTCACTTTTTTCTTTAAATATTTAAAAGATTTATTTATTTATTTATTTGACAGAGAGAGAGAGAGAGAGAGATCGATCACAAGTAAGCAGAGAGGCAGGCAGAGAGATGGGGGGAAGCAGGCTCCCTACTGAGCAGGCCCCTGATGTGGGGCCTGATCCCAGGATCCTGAGATCTTAACCTGAGCCGAAGGCAGAGGCTTTAACCCACTGAGCCACCCAGCACCCTGATTCACTTTTTTATTTTTTTATTTTTATTTTTTTTAAAAGATTTTTATTTATTTATTTATTTGACAGAGAGAGATCACAAGTAGGCAGAGAGGCAAGCAGAGAGAGAGAGGAGGAAGCAGGCTCCCCGCCGAGCAGAGAACCCGATGTGGGACTCGATCCCAGGACCCTGAGATCATGACCTGAGCCGAAGGCAGCAGCTTAACCCACTGAACCACCCAGGCGCCCCTGATTCACTTTTTTTTTTTTTAAAGATTTTATTTATTTATTTGACAGAGAGAGATCACAAGTAGGCAGAAAGGCAGGCAGAGAGAGAGAGAGGAGGAAGCAGGCTCCCTGCTGAGCAGAGAGCCCGATGCGGGACTCTATCCCCTGACATGAGATCATGACCTGAGCCGAAGGCAGCGGCCCAACCCACTGAGCCACCCAGGTGCCCCCCTGATTCACTTTTTTAATAGGAAAAGATATTCAAGTGAAATAGAAAGATTGAGAGTTAAGCAAGCTATACATGCCTATTTTTATATTTATGAATTAAACTATTACTGAATGTTTATGATTCAATATGTCAACTATATGTATTATGTTTTATATGTATTTATATTATGTTATGTATTATATGTATATGTCAATTCAAATTATATGTACTTTTTTTTTTTTTTTCTCTTCCAGTTTATTCTCCAGATATGCCTTCACGGCTTCCAATCCAAGACATATTTGCTGGACTCGTTACAAGTATTGGCACTGCAATACGATATTGGTTTCATTATACACTTGTGGCCTTTGCATGGTTGGGAGTTGTTCCTCTTACAGCATGTGAGTATTCATTTCTCTGTGATTGGATTTACACAACTTAAAAAGTTGTATAAATATTTGATTTTATAATATTGCATCATATTTTTGTTTGATATTTATTTGATGCTACCATTTCATGTATTAGGAAAGCCTCACTTAGAAAACATTGTCCACCTAAATTAAGAACTATTTTTAACAGATCATTTTCTTGAATGAAATGGGAATGAAAAACAGCATACAGAGGCTAATAATGAAAGTTCATGAAAGAATTGAAAAAGCAAAACCAAATTATAATTAGAAGGATCTTGATTTTTATTCTTTGAAGTGTATTAGAACTTTCAAGGATGGCAGAAGTTGGATTATTTTTGAGATTTTTTTTCTTTCCTTTTAAAAGACAACTCCTGTATCTGTAATAGTTCTGAATAATTGGGAGGCTTATCTTTCAAGATACAGGAAATTTTCTGGGAGGTTGTTATACTAGCTCTTAGTTGATCCCTTTTGGGTTTTTGTTTTTAGAGACATGCAAAAGGGTAGGTAGTAAATGGTGCCAGAGTATGTAGCTATGATTCTTTGGAGTTAAATGCAAGTGAGATTTTAAATAAGTATAATTAATATCCTTGAGTCCCTTTAAAATAAAATAAATAAAATTGATCATTTATGAAGATGCAAATCTTTGGGGATATGTTGAATAGCAGAATAGGTATTGTTGAAAAGTGAAGAGGTAAACTAGGAGATTGAGCAAGGGGTTCTCTTGGATATAACTCAGAGAACAGAAGTTGCAAGTGTGAGGAGGAAAAAACCGGGAGGTAAAGTCTGGATCCAGTTGTTTCAGCACCTGTCGAGGAAGTAGTTTCACAAGGTGAAGGATCATGGACATGAGGAAGTGACAGGCATCTTTTTGATCGAAAGAGAGAGAGCTCACCATGATGAAGGACGGCGCCTCACAAACCTAGACAAATTCTAACATTTTCCAGGACTGAATAAAATGGTAGATGTTCTACTTGCACATTATCCTACAAAGTAAAAATCACATTGGTGTCAAACTTAAAATCAGCAGCTCTGAATGCTAGAGGACAGCAAAAACTTTAGACTTTGATGTTTCTGAATCTGAAATCTACCCATAAATTATCCTCAGATGGAGGGACAAAATAAAGACATGCCAGTAGATTCAAGGGCATGAAAAGTTTGCCACCTCAAACCATTTATGAAAAAGAAACTGAGAATATATTTTCCCAAAATAAGTGACGAATCAGAGAGAAAGGCATGAACTGCAAAGAAAGAGAGACAGGTGCTTCCCCCAGCTAACTAGTAGTTGTTTTAATCTACAGTGACTGGTAATTTTTAGGTAGTAGCCTGGAACTCAAGTTGGGAGAACTGAGGAGAGGGTAGAAATGAGAGCTTTTCAAGTTGCTTATCTTATTTGTGAGTAGACTGTAGATGCTCTAGACAGAGATAGGAAAACACCGTGTGACTCTGCATTAAAAATTATGGGGTAATCAACTAGAGTCCAGAACTAGACCCACATCTGCATCATCACCTGAGTCATAACAAAGGTGCCACTGCTGTTCAGTGGAGGAAGGACGATTTTTTCAGTAAATGGTGTAGTGTCAGCTGGGTGGATGGCCATACGAAGGAAAACAAATCATGTCATTATCTCACACCTGACACAAAAATTAATTTGAGATGGATCGTAAGTCTGAATATGATCTTTTTTTTTAAAGAATTAAAACTCTTTTATTTTTTTATATAGAAATTTTTAGGATTTTGGGGCACCTGGGTGGCTCAGTGGGTTAAAGCCTCGGTCTTCAGTTCAGGTCGTGATCCCGGAGTCCTGGGATCAGGACTGTCTCTGCTCAGCGGGGAGCCTGCTTCCTCCTCTCTCTCTGCCTGCCACTCTGCCTACTTGTGATCTCTGTTTGTGTCAAATAAATAAAATATTTAAAAAAGTTTTTTTTAGGATTTTACTTATTTATTTGACAGAGACCCAGCGAGAGAGGGAACACAAGCAGGTGGAGGAGGAGAGGGAGAAGCAGGCACCCCATTGAGCAGGGAGCCCTATGTGGGGCTCGATTCCAGGACCCTGGGATCATGACCTGAGCTGAAGGCAGAAGCTTCACGGACCAAGCCACCCAGGCACCCCCTCAATGTAAATGTTAAAATCAAAAGATTTCTAAAAATATGGTTGTACCTGGATGGCTCAGTCAGTTAAGCGTCTGTTTCTTGATTTTTGGCTCAGGTCATGATCTTAGGGTTGTGGTATTGATCCCTGCATCAGGCTCCAGCTCAGCACACCCTATTTGCTTGAAATGCTTTCTCTCCCTTTCTTTCTGCCCTTTTCCCTTATTCATGCACATGCTCTTTCTCTGAATAAATAAATAAAATCTTTTTTTTTTTTTTTTTTTAGATTTTTATTTACTTGAGTGAAACAAAGGTAGTGAGAGAGAGTACGAGCAGGAAGGAGACGGAGAAGCAGGCTTCCCACTGAGCAGGGAGCCTGATATGGGCCTTGATCCCAGCACCCTGCAATCATGACCTGAGCCAAAGGCAGATGCTTAACCTACTGAGGCACCTAGGCGTGCAAAATAAATAAAATTAAAAAAATATATATATATATATGTATATATACTTGTATGTGTATATATATATAACCATAAAAGAAAATGCTGAATAAATTGGATTTATTAATTAAAATTAAGAACTTTTATTCATGCTTTGGTACCTTTAAGAGAGAAAGGCAAGCCCCCCTGAGTGAGAGAAGATATTTGCAATACACACACCAAACGAAGGACTTGTATCTAGACTATGTAGGAAACTCCCAAAAATTAGTAAGGAAAAAGTAAACAACCCAAATAAAAAGACAAAAGTTTTGAATAGGTGTTTCTGGAAAGATCTAAATAGCCAGTAACACAAAAAGCTGCTCAGCCTCATTAGTCATGAGGGAAATGCACAAGAAGGTACTGCTACATACTCAGCAGAATGACTAAAATGAAAAAACAAGACAATACCAAATGTTTCTTAGGATGTGGAGCATTTGGAGCACGCTTATATTGATGGTGGGAGTATATATGGTATAACTCCTTCGGAAAACTGGCAGTATCTACCAGTGGTAAATATAAACACCTTATGATTCAGCAGTTCCGTTTCTAGGAATATAGCTGATGGAAACCAGAGCATTGTGTCCACTAGAAGATGTTTAAGGATGACTGCAGCGGCTTTGCTACTAGTAGTTAAAGACTGGAATCAACCGAATACCTATCAGCAATAGGAGAGCGGGTGCATCATGGTTTTTCGGTATAGCGGAGTAGTACTTAGTGAGAAAAGAGCTCATTATCGGGACATGGAATAACGTGGATGAGTTTTACTCTGAGAGAAAGGAACGGGCACAGAAGAGTATAGATTGTGTATGATTGCATTTATATGAAATTTTGAAGTAGGCCAAATTGATCTGTGGTGATAGAGATTGAATGGCAGTTACCTTTTTGCTAGAGACACTGACTAAGAAGAGGGTTGAGGAGCCTTCCAGGAAACTAGAAATGCTGAATATCTTGATCTAGGTGGCAGTGTCCTGGATATGTTCACATACAAAAATTCAACCAGACATACACTTAAGATTCATATAAATTTTACCTTAATAAAAAGTAACAAAACTTAAAGCTAAGTGCCGGAAGAATAGAAATGGGATTATGAGTTTTTGTCTTGAGAAGTCAGAGTATGAAACAGTAAATATTTGGAAAGTCCATCAAAAGACAGGAAAGACAGGGTTGGAGGGTAGAGGAAGGGATGTAAGAGAGGAAAGGGTAAGACTCAAGTTCTGTGATCATAAGAGTTTACACAGTTGTGTACAGAGGAACGTGGTTTACTATGAGAAATAAGTACAGAGCAGCCCAGGTTAATACTAGAGAGATGTTAGCAAATGCTGACAGAACACAGGAACAGTGATCATCAGCCAGATGTATACAAGATGAAAAACTTTAAATGGAGCAGAGCATTGTATTTCATATTAGTAAAGGGCATAGTCATAAGAAAGTAAAACTAAAGAACTTTTATGCATCAGAGTACTTCGAAATATATAGAGCATTCACTGTCAGATGGAAGACTAACACCTCTCCAAAGTCACAGCAAATAATCAAAAGTTAAGTAGAGGGGCGCCTGGGTGGCTCAGTGGGTTAAGCCGCTGCCTTCGGCTCGGGTCATGATCTCAGGGTCCTGGGATCGAGTCCCGCATTGGGCTCTCTGCTCAGCGGGGAGCCTGCTTCCTCCTCTCTCTCTCTGCCTGCCTCTCTGCCTACTTGAGATCTCTCTCTGTCAAATAAATAAATGAAATCTTAAAAAAAAAAAAAAGTTAAGTAGAGACTCAGAGGATGTAAGTAATGCAGTTAACAAGCTGGCTCTCTGTTCTGACTTGTTTACATGCGCTTATACACAGACTTGTAATTAAAATTTACGTTCTATCACAAAATATGTAGTTTGTAGATTTTTAAAGTTAGCAGTGTACCCTGGTATCTTCTGTATGAGAACGTGTTGAGCTACTGTACTATTTTTTTTTTTTAGTTACCTTATATATATATTTTTTAATTTTTTTAAATTTATTTAACAGACAGAGATCACACGTAGGCAGAGAGGCAGAGAGAGAGGGGGAAGCAGGCTCCCTGCTCAGCAGAGAGCCCGATGTGGGGCTCGATCCCAGGACCCTGGGACCATGACCTGAGCCGAAGGCTGCGGCTTAACCCACTGAGCCACCCAGGCGCCCCTGAGTTACCTTATATTTTTAATGGATGCACAGCACTCTGTAGGAAGGAGGTCTGTAATTTCTGAATCCATTTTCTGATTTACAGACATTTGGTTTGTTGTTAGTTTTACTTTGTTACAGGTATACTTGCCTTGACTATTTTATAAACATATGTACTTTCTATTACAGAAGTTTCATTTTGAGTTGACTTTTTGAAAACAGCCATTGAAGTCACTAAAAATTTCTGATACTAGGCTATAGGGGATGCTTAAACTAATATACAAGTTTTGGTTAGAAAGAAAATCAGCTTTTTCCTCTTGGGCCCTATTTGTGTTCTTGCCTTTCTGACTAAGGATGAGGCTGTGCATTCACCCATGCTTTATCTTTTTTCCCCTTCATGGCCAAATTTAAGAATCTTTTTTTGAGGACACTTGAATCTGTGTTTTTAAAAAATTGGTTGTTAGTTTGCCATTCATGTTATTGGACCATTATTCTTCTGAAAGGTCCTCTTAATTTCAAATTTTGTAATCCCAGAACTGAAACCCCTTATTTTCATGAGCAGACTCCATGAATTTTAGAGTTCTTGGTTAAAAAAAATTCTCCATATTGTAATTTAGAGATCTTTACTTTTTTCTTTTTTTTAAGATTTTATTTGATAGAGATCACAAATAGTCAGAGAGGCAGGCAGAGAGAAAGGAGGAAGCAGGCTCCCTGCTGAGCAGAGAGCCGGATGCGGGGCTCTATCCCAGGACCCTGAGACCATGACCTGAGGCAAAGGCAGAGGCTTAACCCCCTGAGCCAGCCAGGTGCCCCAGGGTTTTCTTTCAATGTAGTATTTTAGGACAGCCTTGCGAAGACTATTTCTAGGGGCTTACACTTCACCTGTTTAGCTGAGTACCTGTCTCAGTTCATGCTGTATGTTGTAACCGAATGCCGTCTTGCCCTTCTTTGCAGGCCGTATCTACAAGTGCTTGTTTACTGGCTCCGTGAGCTCACTACTGACACTGCCACTGGACATGCTGTCCACGTGAGTACTTGTGAAGCTGGAAAGCTGCACAGAAGAGCTAGTGCTGGGTTTTCCTGTACGCTTTTATTTGTTATAATTTAAAAGTCCTTTTGTTTCAAGGACAAAGAGTAATTTATGTTTCTTACTCTGACAGTTATAGCTACAGTAGGAGTAGCTGACATATGTACGTGTTTGTTCTAAAACATACCTGTTTTGTTTTTTTTTTAAAGATTTTATTTATTTATGTGACAGAGATTACAAGCAGGCACAGAAACAGGCAGAGAGAGGGGAGGAAGCAGGCTCCCCGCTAAGCAGAGAGCAAAGACCGTTTTGTACTGTGGGACGATCTGTTAAACAGGCAGCCATGCAGTGTGAGATACGTGCTATCATGTTCATGTGCCGAGAGTTCATTTAAACATGTATTTTTTTTAACAGCATAGTCATTTGAATTCAAATTTAGTTTTTAAATGTTTCTTGTGATTATTAGAATATGGACTAAAAACTTGTTCACTGTCATTATTTTACTGTATCATAATTTGCCATTAAGCATTGTTAACTGTTTTCTTGGGAAAGATGTGTTTTTATTACTGATGTCAGAATTAGAAATGCCGTAAATGATTAACTGTATCAAGATCATTAAATATTAAGCCTGCCAATGGTTGCACCTGTATTTGCTAAATCTTTTTTACCCAGCTGACCTTAGGTTTCTGATTGCTGTGTCAGTAAAGACAGAGAACAATACAAAACCATCCCATGGAACAGAAGTATTCAGAGTATGTTACCATTAAAATAAGCCACAAGGCAAAAGAAGAGAGCAGGAGGGCATACTATATTTCTGATAGAAAAGGAAATAAGGAGGAGTTCTTTTAAGTCTCTTGCATCTGCACCATTATTTTTAATCATGTTTCTAAATATTTAGAAATATTAGATGTGTCTGTGACTTGGTTTTTCTGCTTGCTGGTGATACATTTTTGGAACAGGTCAGGTATTTCATTTCTGTCTGTCTTTAGGAGCGTGGGGAATAATAGATAAAAAGTTTTCACCTTGAACTTATTTACGTTAGAATTATTTTTTGTTTTCTTTGATAAAGTAATGTTTAGAGTAGACAGGGGCCTTGAAAGAGGGTGCTCTTAGCTGTGGCCGTGACAAAAAAGAGAAGCAGTAATTTAACACATTTGAAAGTTTGGAGCTAGTGTAAGAAGATAACCCTTTGTGTAAAAATACAGGCCTTTTGTGAAGTGACCCAGCGGAAACAAATCGGATGGCATTCCCATTTCCGGACATCAGGTTTTTATCTCAGCCATCCAGAACATGGTCTCAGTATAGCAGTGTAAGAAGTTTGTCTTGAATGGCTCAGCTGCCGTTCATTATGTCTTTGGTATATGACATTGTTCACCTCTGGCTGGAACATCACAGAGATGCGTATTGGAAGTAGTGAGAGAAGTCCGATAAAAGCAAAGGTGACTGCTAAGAATGGTGGATGTTTTATTTTAACATGTGTAAGCTAATAAAAGAACCATTTCAGGGGCGCCTGGGTGGCTCAGTTGGTTGGACGACTGCTTTCAGCTCAGGTCATGATCCTGGAGTCCTGGGATTGAGTCCCGCATCGGGCTCCCAGCTCCATGGGGAGTCTGCTTCTCCCTCTAACCTTCTCCTTGCTCATGCTCTCTCTCACTGTGTGTCTCTCAAATAAATAAATAAAATCTTTAAAAAAAAAAAAAAAAAGAACCATTTCACATAGGGTGTTCTTGTTCCGTTTAGTTCAGGCCAAAATTTTCTAAACCACGGTAGTTCACGAGTGTGTATGGTAGCGGCCAGTCAGTATCTCAGTTGTTTAGAAAAGGAGACTTGAGTTCTGATCTTTGCAGCTTAATGAAGCAGAAATGCATTATTTTTCTAATGATTTCTGTTTTAATTGGCTATGTTAACATTTACCAAAGCCTAAATATGAAAAACAGGTGCTTATGGAAGGCACGTCAGTGAAATGTGAGACAAACAGGTGTAGTATCCTGCTTCCCTCCTCTCTTTACCACTTGTCGGTGCAGCTGTTACCCTCTGGTTGTTGGGCAGATGTGATCACTTAGGCGATAGAATGAGGGAGTTGGTTGTAACAGAAGGAACCCTAGCATTTGAACATGGTTTCTGTGTCTGCAGGTTATTTGGTGACTTTGGGCAAATCATTGGCCCTTTCTGAACCCGTTTCCTCCTCTGTAAAGTGAGGAAGATCATGCCTCAGGGCTTTGAGTGGGCTGTTTAAAGATTAAATTCACATATATACATAAAGACTATATATAAATTTTGAGTATTAGGTTAATGTATAGCAGAATTTTCATTAAAGCTCAGAGCTGTTGCTTGTCTTACGTTGGCAGGCTCCCCTCTGTTTCTAACCTGATTGGTTAGTGGGCCACCAGAACTGCCTTCAGGAGACTGCTAGTCGGCACAAGAGGAACACCAGAGGCAGGGCTGGGGATAGTCAAAAGAAATTATAAACGTGGTTTGGTTTTGTAGTCCCATGCTGCATTTTACAATTTGAAGACTTGAGCCAGTTTTCCTGAAAACTAAAGTCGTTTAAAAAACTTCTTTAAAAGTACTTTAAGGGACGCCTGGGTGGCTCAGTTGGTTGGACGACTGCCTTCAGCTCAGGTCATGATCCCGGAGTCCTGAGATCGAGTCCCGCATCGGGCTCCCAGCTCCACGGGGAGTCTGCTTCTCTCTCTGACCTTCTCCTCACTCATGCTCTCTCTCACTGTCTCTCTCTCAAAAAAATAAATAAAATCTTAAAAAAAAAAAAAAAGTACTTTAAAAGTAGTTTAAAGACCTAAGTTGTCCCCCCCCAAAAAAACCTAAGTAGTTTAACTACTTTTTTTAATGAGCAGTGTTTCATTTTCTCTGTAGTATTAATTTTATTTATGAAATTTTACTTTAAATTTTCTTAATATTATAGTAGCTGCTTACATATCCTGTAGCTCAGTTCTTTAGATCATCTCAAGGCACAACATATCAATTAATTTTGCTTCAGAGCATACTGTCCCCAAAGCTTACTGGCTTAAGACAGCAGTAATTTTATTGGCTCATAATTCAGGGGTGAGCCGTTTGGGCCGGGCTCAGCCGACGAGTTCATCTGTTGGGCTTTCCTCGGTTACTCAGGTGTTTCACTGTGGCTGGGTGGTCTGGGATGGCTCCAGCTGTGCGCCTGGGTTCTCTCTCTTGTCTCTCGGAGAGCCAGCAGGGCTTCTCTACGTGTGCGCGCAGGGCAGCAGTCCAGAAGGGTGACAGTTGAAGTTCACCAGCTCTCTTCTAGTCTCTAAACGCAGGCTGCCTCACGTTGGTCCAGGCAAGTCGCAGAACCAGTCCAGAGTCTAGGTGTGAGGGAAAAGAACTCGACAAAGGGCTTGTCACTGTTTAAAATCGTCATCAAACAATTGTTATTGCTGATGATGAGTACGGAGTAGAAGTAGTGGGTATTTAGTCTGAGGTTAACAAAGTTTTAATAATCTGGAGGGTTTCTTAGCATGGGAATGGTTAGATTCCTCTTTTGATTAGGATACATTTCGGGTCATATCTGTGGGCCACATTAATGCATTAAGTTTGGAACCAGTAGGCTGAGGTCTTTCAGATGGACCCCTCTCAGATTTTCCGTGGTGGAAGAAGTCCTTCTGGTACGATAAAGGATTTTCTGAAGGCCACTAAGATTGAGTTATCCTTGAATTATTCTGAAATCAGACATAGACTAGAGAATGACAAGCCCCTTCCTTCCTCCTTGAGAGGAAAAGAACATGAGGTCTTTGGTGTTCGAATACTACAAGTATTGTAACATAATTTGTCTATCTGAATTTGTTGAGGAGCTAATAACATACTTAGGATATATTTGCAGTTAGCATAAAAATTTAATCTGCTTTCCAAGTGATACCTAAAGTATATTACAGACTTCTTTGTCTTGCACATTGCATCCTGAGTATCTCTCAGCTTGCTTGCTTTACATTGTCATTAGACCTTTCTGGAGGTTCTTCTTTTCTGATTTGCTGATTATTTGTGTGGGTATCAGCTAACCAAGTTTATTAAACTTGTGTGTAAAATAAGGATAAGGAAATTCTTAGGGTGGGTTGGACAGTCATTCCCCTTTCATAAATTACATACATACTTGGCCTTGGTCAGTGTTTGGTTGCTTTTGGGTTTTGCCTTTGCCTGCCTGTTTCTAAGCCATGTTCAAAGAATGGCTGGGTAGCTAATTTCATGTAGTTCTGATGTTATTCTTCACTTATTAAAATACAAATACATATAATACAATATATAAATAAATATATTTGGCCAGCTTATAAGATAGATAGAATTTCCCCTATCTCAGAGAAACTGATTTTCACCCAGAAAATTATGACTCGTTTTCTGGCTCTTCTTTCTGACATTTTAGTTTAAGATGAAATGTTGTTACCTTTGGTTTCTTAATTTTAAGCATTCTTTGGAGTAATTCTATATAATTTTTTTTTAATAGGGACAATTTATTGGCGGATTGTTTGCAGGGTTGTTTTGTGGTGACATGCACGCTGTGCGCATTCATCAGCCTCGTGTGGCTGCGAGAGCAGATCGTCCACGGGGGCGCCCCGATTTGGTTGGAACATGCTGCCCCGCCCTTCAACGCAGCGGGGCACCACCAAAATGAGGTAACCCCTCCATCCCTGAACCGGTTCTGTTTGTGTAGTTCTGTTTGTGTTCTGTTTGTGTTCTGTCTTGTGCCTCCTTGCAAAGCAGGATAGTGAAAGGTTTGGGAGAAGATTAAGGAAGAAGGCACTTCTACTTTGCTGCTTAATTTTGGAGCGAGATCGGGAGCAGTGTTGGGGGTGTACTGAAGTACTCTTTCAGCCCCTTTGCCAGATTGACTGCTTCATGCCGGCCCGTAAGCGAACATAGAGACTCCCCGGTGATGATGCCAACATGCTGTGGGCCGCTGAGGAGGTGCCCTGCTTTCTGGGCTCATCAGTTTCTTCTTATGCAAAATGCCTTGTGTTTGCTGCTCCCAGTAGCAACGATACTAAAAGTAGAGTCATTGGAACTCTGTTGCACAATCTGGTGCAGTTTCACTTTTTCTTTATGAGAGATGCATGCTTAATGTTAGATGCAGGAGCATTTGCTAGATGTGTTAAGAGAAAGAGGATTAGATAAATGACTTTTAGTGTCTTGCTTGCTGAGAAATTATTGGGCTGAAAATGTTAAGATTTAGCTATGTACAAAAACTATGCTTTGTAAAATTTTATTACAAAAAAATGACTCTAAGATACTTAAGATGATAATTAACAACTTAATTTTTTCATTTAAGGACCTTTTGCTGTATCAGTGTATAGTTGGATTTCCATCAGATTCTGCCATACTTTTTTCTTTACAGGGTTGAGTGTAACTTCTTAGCAAACCACACATACGAGAAATGAGACTAGAAAGAAAAAACACTTCTTACCTAGTATTAATACTTTTATCATTGTATCTCATATTTTGAAGCATTAATGCATATTTTGAAATACTTAATGTTGCTCTTTTAGAATCTTCATTGACTCCAGGGCATTCAGTGTTTTCCTTAACTATGTCTTTGCATTAGGTAGGTAGCCAGACTCCGTAAAAGCCTGAGGAACTGACAGAGTCCATACGGACAGGTTTACCTACTAAGCAGCAATTAGAAATTGTTTCCTTAAGTGTTTAACTGATAACAGAGAATTAAGTTACAGATCTGTATGGGTATAAACAAATAGGTATGTAGGTAAATACGTCTTCATCCCTGAGGCAGTTGGTAAAGGCAGGAGATGACTTCTAAAGAAGGATTATGGCCCAGAGTTGGTCGTGGGGTTTGAGTCTCATTATGAGCTGGCCCCCATCCCTGTGGCCCCTGCCCTCCAATGTGGCACATGTGCTAGAGTCTGAGTTCTGTTTCTCCAAAGTTCAAGAATGGAGACTGAACAGTACCAAAGACACAAAGAAACAGTACCAAAGACACACAGAAACAGAGAAGCCCAGAGTGATCAAATAAGGTCACCACCAAGTGAGATGATGGCTGAGAAGCCAGAGGTTATCCTAAGAATGGCTGTTCAGGTCCAGGTTCCACGAGAGCTTCCTGGGGTTCCACCAGATAGCCTTGATGAAGACTATGTTGAAGACCTTGAGACCATTCCATGAAGGAATCCTCCTAACCCTATAGTCATAGGTTGCAACTGGGCCAAGGGATGTCCTCAGACCTTTACAGGAGCTTGCTGTACAGTGGCTGAGACCTAGTGTTCACAGAGAGGAGCAGATTGTGGAGATGCTGGTACAGAAGTAATTCTGGGTTGTCTTGCCTGAGCAGTGATGTCAGCCTGGGGTCAGAATCACCGGCTGAATCTCATTGCTCCCTTCTTGCTTAACCTACTTTTGGTGAAAAGTAACCAAGGTTCTCTTTGTTGCAAGATCCAACTGTGGTCATGGGAAATCTGAACCTTGGGTTTCTGTGAGTTTGTCCTTGACTAGTTGTAATAAGATTAAGTCAGAACTTCTATCTGGGCCTTTTTTTGGGTGAGGCAGCTCTATTTCCAGAAACTGAACTCCAGAAGGAGTTCCTCTGCCCTGTTGTTAAGACAGACAGCCTGCTGCTTGTTTTTACTCTGTTGAATGCCTTGTTTTTTGCACTTTGTGACATGTTTTAATGTTTTATTTATGTGTCCAGAGAGGTAGTGGCTTTAACTTTCTGAATTCTTGATTCTTGCTCTGCTGGCATGAGTAGAAACTTCCGTAACTCTACCAGTAACTGGTTTGGGATGTGCCTGAAGTGTTAAAGTTATCCAGATTTGTTGACCCATTTTCTGTAATACTTTGTAAAATCCCTAAATTATACTGAATGAATATATACACTGTGAAGTGAGTTTATGTTCTCATATGCCGAGTAGATCCAAAAATCAGATACTTGTAGAAAAGATAACTATGAGAAGTTTTTTTTTAATAGTTTGTGTTTATTTGCTAGTTTTGTTATTTTTTAATGGAAAGAGTGCGATTTGGAAATAGAATTGAGACAAGTTAGCTACATTTCTGGGCTCTTCTATCATTTTAGGCTCCAGCAGGAGGAAATGGTGCTGAAAATGTTGCCCCTGACCAGCCTGCTAACCCACCAGCTGAGAACGCGGTGGTGGGAGAAAACCCCGATGCCCAGGATGATCAGGCAGAAGAGGAGGAGGAGGACAACGAGGAGGAAGATGACGCGGGTGGGGAGGATGCAGCCGATGCCAACAACGGGGCTCAGGGTAATGGCTGCTGGCCCGCGCTTACCCTTCCTTCGTGACCATGAGTCTATGTACAGCTTTCCTTGAGAAGGACTGGAGATTCATTCTTTTGTGGGTTTGGAGTTCTATTTCTAACCTGTTTTTACTTTATTTTGCAGATGTGCATTTATGGATATACATATGTGTAAATTTTTTTGTGTGTGAAGCAGGGCACATTTTATGTTGTTTATTTTTTAAAAGATTTTATTTATGTATTTGAGAGAAAGTGAGAGGATGAGAACAGAGGAGAGTAGGCAGAGGGAGAAGGAGAAGTGGACTCCTCGCCGAGCAGGGTGCTGGAGGCAGGGCTCGATCCCAGGACCCTGGGATGGTGACCTGAGCTGAAGGCAGATGCTTAACTGACTGGGCCACCCAGGCACCCCAACTTTGTATTTTAATATCCTGCTCAACAGGAATTTTATAGGGTGGATAGGAAGAAGTTATTTGTAAGTTGTACTGGGCTTGAATATTTTTAAAGGAATTTGATACAGATTTCTATATTTCCTTTTGTTTCTCTTGAAAAGCACAACTTTTAATAGCAAAGAATTCTTGAAGTGTACACTGCAGGTCAGATGTCATTATGAAGACCATTTTCTCATTTTCTAGCAGTCGAACTCCAGAATGCAAAAGCCGACCCAGGACTGTGCCCACCAGTCCGCTGGCAGTGGCTCACCACCTCTGCTTGTCTCCTCCCGCCCCAGACTTTTCCTCTCCAGCACTGCCCTGTCTCCGTCCACTGGAGATCGCGGGTGGCTGAGGGTCTCCTGGGTGCCAGGCACTCAAACAGATTCCTGCCTTCATGGAGCTCCTGGTCTAGTGAGGAAGCAGGAGTGCCCAGGTGCACAAACACCTCATTATGCGTTGTGATAAGTGTGCAGGTTGCTCTGAGGATGCTGTTGGGAGAGTCTTTTAAACAAGATTCTCCAGGTAGCTCAGAGTAGGTGATACTTGAGGTGAGCCTGAAGGATCAGAACAAGCAAGTTGTGTGCTGGGAGCAAGGGGCCTTTGTAAGGAGCAGAGAATCTATGATCAGACGCTCCAAGAAGGCAGCCTGCTGCCACTGGTGTGGCCATCCTTTCCTTCTCTTCGTCTAACGCAGCAGCTCCCGATTGCGTAGCTTCTGTCTTCCACTGTGGTCCACATAGCGCTCCCAGTGCTCTCCTGCTTTTAAAATCCGATTGTGGTTTTTCTGTTACACTAAAGAAACAAAATCCACATTTAACATCCACTCCCCTGCCACCCATGATCTGATCCCTGTCTGCCTTTCATTCTTCATCTTCTACCTTTCCCTCCCCACCCCCAGAGAATTCTTGTTCCTTGGCTTCCTTGTTTCTTAAAATTGCCAGATTTGTTCCTGACTCAGAGCAGTTAAGTTCTCACTTTCACGTAACCCTATTTGTTTCCTTTCTGGCACTTAACCACAATCTACAATCACATTATGTGTGTTGCATTTATGTATTTGGGTTCTTATTACCTAACAAGCAAAGAATGTAGTTCAGCTTCTCATCAGCAGCTTACAAAACACGAAATTAAAAGCGTATGTTTTATTACTTACGGTTCAGGTTCCATCAGTAATCTTTCAACTACAATTCTTTTTCCAGATGACATGAACTGGAATGCTTTGGAGTGGGACCGAGCTGCAGAAGAGCTTACGTGGGAAAGAGTAAGATTCTTTCTATCATGCATTCTGGTGTTTTAACCTTAAACTATGTGTTGAAGTTCGGCATGTCTAGATGCATACACCAGTTTCATAGCTACATTCATTGGAAGCTGTAGTAGACTTTAGTTTCTAGAAAAAAGTGATGTGTTGTGAAAATATTAAAAATATTATAATGTTGATTATTTTTCTATTTTCTGGCCTTTAATACAAACAAATTGTGGACTTCTGTAAAATGAAGTAACAATTTAAATTGAAATATTCTGATAGTGCAGTTGATATACCATGAAATCTTGGCTGGCTCCTTATCCATTGTGAAAATCAAACACATAATAGAACTGTTTTTACTTTATAATCATATGATTTGGAGTAAAAGGTGGCCCAAGTATAAAATTCTAATAAACAAGTTTTTTACTCTTTGAAAATGATATGCTGTATTGGAAAGTAGTGGCTAAGGATCATGTTTAAATATAATTAAAAGTGAGCCTTTTTTCTGAATAGAATAAAAAATCCTGTTGCATCTTGAACTTGTGCATATTGTTATTTATTTCAGATGCTAGGACTTGATGGATCGCTAGTTTTTCTAGTAAGTAAAGCTAATATTTTTAAATAGAGTTTTGACTTATGTATCTTAATCATTTAGTGATTTCAAATTTATAGTATGTCCACACTTTTTATAGTAAGGGTCAGCATACCCTTTGAATTTTGATTACTGAAGAAAGTCTGTTTTGTGTATTGAAAATACTGGCAAAGAACAAATGTAATAGTATTTAAAAAGGTCATTATTAAGTACTTGATTTTTGAAAAAGAAAATGAAATACAGATTTAATAGTAGTTAAGAACTTGATCTTCTTTTAACCTTGCAGTGTTTAATGCTTTGCAGTGCTCACAATGAGACCCAGTTTCATGTTCGGTTTCTACTGTTAACCAAACCTCACCTGTCTTTACCTTATTAGCAAAGAGTACAAACTCATAGGGGAGGAATAATTCTGTAAAGAACCTGTTCTTTAGGAGAAGCGATGCTATTTCTAGGTTCTGTATTATAAAATGACTTGGGATTTAAGTGGCTTTGGGTGTCGTGATAACTTAGCTACTGGTCGAAGAACCCCCCCCCCTCACTGACTGAAACAGGGACATAAGGTCACAGTCATCTTGGAGGTGATAATACATAACTGGGGGTGGTGGTGGTGGAGTAGAGACCGAGCGAGAATGAGTCTTCTAAGACTTCTACCAAGAAAACCGGGGTGCCATAGGCAGAAAAGGGACCAAGGAAGAGAAGTGACCTTGCAGAAGCCGTGAGAACAAAATGGACACTGGAAAGAAGCACTGTGTGGTTTATATTGATGTGGAGTTCTAGAATTAATGCAATTTTCAAATTTTCCTCCATTTAGATTTTTTTTTTTCCTCCTCCATTTGGAATTTTTCAGCATCATTTGATTTAAATGAAATCTGGCTGTTATTTCTGAGAATCTGTGTAGTTTGTAGTGGCATACTAATTTATGAAGAGGAAATGTTTATGGGTTGATTTTTTTTTCTTGCATGTAACATTATGAACTTGAATTTTACTAGGTTTAGTTTTATGAGCTATCTAATGAAAAATGAGAAGTTGCATGTAATGAAATCACAACATTATTGAGTGAAGATTTCAGTCTTCACTAAGTGGAGTAGTCCAGTTAGACATGGAAGAAGAATTGAATATATTTTATTAATGCTCTTTTCCTTTAGGAACATGTCTTCTGGGTGGTGTCTCTAAACACATTGTTCATTCTTGTTTTTGGTAAGTGGTGTTTATGATGCTGTTATTTATGGTAGTATGATAGAAATTCAGTTTTTAAGGAGCCTTGTTACAGGTTTTGTTTTTGTTCTTAAACACTGGAATATGTGAAATGGTTGCAGATAGTCATCCTGTATAGGAAGGCCCCAGGTACACAGATACATTTCTTTCCCAAGAACATTGACTACAGTTACTTACCATCTCTGCTTCTTTTGGGCATCTCCATCTCTTTTTATAGGAATTGACTTTAGGGGTGTCTGAGTGGCTTAGCTGGTTGAGGGTCTGCCTTCGGCCCAGGTCATGATTCCAGGATCTTTGGACAGAGCCCCTGCCTCGGGGCTTCCCTGCTCAGTGGGAAGTCTGCTTCTCCCTCTCCCTCTGCCACTCTCCCTGCTTGTGCTCTCTCTCTCTCTCTCTCTCAAATAAATAAAATCTTAAAAAAAAAGTTGATCTTAGACTGACTTGAGATTATGCAGCATCCTTTCCCCGGAACTAATTTTGTGCTGATTATCTGTGTGCTTTTCCCTTTGGCAGAAGATCTTGTTTCTTCTCTCAGAATCTTGACCAAGGCTTTACCAGAGACCCTGTCTTGGGAGCTGTCACTAGGGATAGATACAAGCTTGAGGAGCGTGAACCTTTCTAAAGTGTGAAATCCCTGTAGAACCAAATTCCAGTAAACTCAGAGTCACTTCCAAACACTTTTCCCAATTGTGGCTGTGAGGATTCTTGTGACCACACAGGAATCCCTGATGTTGGGACTAATCAGGGAAAGGAAGAGAGGGGTGGCAGGTTTTTCCGCTTTGAGAAAGATAAAAGAAACTGAATCAAGCAAAACAATGCTTTAGAATTTAGTTTCTGCATCTCTCAAGGGAAAGAAAGTGGAAGTGTGATAGAATCAGGCTCTTGTTAGATTGTACTATGAATTGTGTCTCTTAGAGACACCTAAGTCTACAGATAGCTCTGTAGGAATGAACTTTGATAAATTCCTTTTTTATGCATATGAGTTAACCCTCTTTGCTGCTGAGGAAGAGACATAAAGATTTTCCAGGGTTTTTCCACTGGATTCCAAGTTACTTGCTTCAGTTTGGGGACCACATTGTGCCTTAAAAAGCAGTTGTTTTCAACAGGAAACCATGTAGTCAAAAACTGAATTATGTAAATGAGAATAAGACAAAAATTAATTTCTGAATATTACTTACAAAAGAACAAAATTAATTTACAGGTATCTTGTTTAAACAAAATTATCTTGAAAAAGTTCCATTGATTCTCAATTTTTAGTAGCTATTTAAGATGGTGCAAGTTAATAGGAAACTCTTCCCTTTTGCATAGGGGGTGGAAACAAAAATGCAGATGTCTACTTTTTCATTATGTAAAATAATTGGTTAATATAGAGTGTGCATCTGTTTTTGATTCTTGACCAGATTTTGAGAGGAAAAAATGATCTATAGATTTAGTCTTTGTTCTTGAAAGAAAGGCTTAATGCTAAATTAATGTTTGGAGGAAAAAGTCACCTTTAACATGTGAATTGTAGTGGGGCACCTGGCTGGCTCAGTCAGAGGATCATGTGACTGTTGATCTTGGGGTTATGAGTTCAAGCCCCACGTTGGGTGTAGAGATTATTTAAAAAAAAAAAAAAAACTTAAAAAAAAAGGAAAAAAACCCCACATGAATAATAGAAAAGATAACAAACATTTATGTAAAGCACATCACATCTTAAGTAAATTTTTTTCCTAATCCAACCTCCTAAACTTATATACCATGAAGAAATAATCTTCGTAAATCTGTATTATACTTAGGATTTTTTGAAATGAACCAAGTTGTTTTCCTCTTTTTAGGAGCATATTTTCCCTTAAAGGTGAATGGTCATTGGGATTAAGCAGACTCCTGTTTCTTTCCTACTTGGGTTGCTGTGTTAGAATTTTCCGCTTGCATTTTTGGAGTCGTGTAGTCATGTACTTTGCAGAATTATAAACTTAAAATGTGGCTATCTCCTAATAGAAGGGAATGTTAGTGAGGTAGTGACCTTAATTTCAGAATACTTAATCTGATGTTTGCTGTGTAATGGAATAGAAATGGATTGTTAAAAATTGGTGCTCAGGTTAATAGTTCCCTATGTAAATAGAGTTGGAACTTGAAAATTTGCCTTTCCCGGAGGCCAATTTGAGTCATCCTCAGAGTTGGGTGAGACAACAAAATAGGAAAATTCTGCAAATAGTTTTTTCTTACTCATTAAGAATTTCTTGTGCTTTATAGTACACATAATATATTAGTAAAATGTGTGTATGATTTATAAATTTTAATATGTTGGGGATACTTGTTCAGAAAAATTTGTACCCATGGAATACTTGATTAAAAAGGTTTGCTGGCCAGATCCCTATGGATTCACTCTGACTTTTGTCTTCATGTTTGAGTCCCCCTCCCTGCTTTACTTACAATCTATGCTGTTCAACTGATTTTGCCATAAGGAAAACACAATTAAATTTTATTTTAAAAAAGTAAAATTTTATTAACATGACACAAAGACTTGAAGAAAAGAGACTATAAAAATATTTACTATGAAAACGTTAAGGATTTTTTTTTCATTTAACTGTAGTAGTATTATTACACCATACTAAATTAGCAGAATTTAGTGTTTCCTAACAACTCTTCATATTAAAAATTCCTAGATTATCTCAAATGTCATTTTACAGTTGGTTTGTTTGAATGAGGATCCAGATCTGCACGTTACTTTCGGTTAAGTTTAAGTTCCTTTTGATCTAGAATAGACTTCTCTTTGCTCCCTTCATCTACTCCTACCCTGTTTTGCCATTGATTTGTTGACATGACAAGTTAGCTGTCTGTCTTGCATTCTACATTTGTCTGAATTGCTTCCTGTATGATGTCCACTACCTCGCTCTTTTGTCTCCATATTTCCTTTAAACTGGAAGGTCTAAGTAACATCTTAGTTACCCTGAATCTGTTTGTTCAGAAGCTGCAAGACAGGTATGCAATCCTTTACCCCAGTTACCAGTTTTTAGGGTAAACAATTGATGTGCTATTTCCAGGGGTGAGGAAAGTGTTATTCTTTATGTTTTCTTTTTTCCCTTTGTGTTTTTTGTTTTTGGCTTTCCCCTTTTTGGATATTATGAACTCATGGATTTTTTTTTTTAAGATTTTTTTTTTATTTATTTGACTGACAGATCACAAGTAGGCAGAGAGAGAAGCAGGCTCCCCGGCAAGCAGAGAGCCCGGTGCGGGGCTCGATCCCAGGACACTGAGATCATGACCTAACCGGAAGGCAGAGACTTAACCCACTGAGCCACCCAGGCGCCCCGAACTCATGGATTTTTAAAGCATTCTTTGTTCTCTGTCTTTGTTCTCTGGTTATAGAGAATGTCCTAGGCAGTGCATTTTTGGCCCCAGATCTGGAATCTTCCATTTCTCCAAAAAGCCCTGGTTTCTTTTACTGTGGATTGGTACTAGGAGTGTTCATTGTTTTGATTTTGACGTTTTCATTTAATTTTTCTCCCCCTTTTAGCATTTTGCCCTTACCACATTGGTCATTTCTCCCTCGTTGGTTTGGGATTTGAAGAACACGTGAGTATAATACTTTTACAAACTTAACTTTCATTACTTGCCTTCAAACTTGATATTTGTTGAGTAAATGATAGTGTCGTAAAGAGTTAGGTCATCTCTTAGTTTGCCTTATACAAAGCAATATTTACCCAACACGAACTCATTTTTTTTTTTTCAAACCGACAGTCACTCAAACATAGAAGGTCATGTTGCCAGCTAAGAAAAATGTGTTCTGAATCCTATGGTACACTGCCTTCCTGTTGGGCAGGCCAAAGGCATGCTACTGGCAAGTTCTCTTATAGGCTGATTTTTGACCCATTCCATTAACTTGCTCCCTTTTCTCCCTTTCCCATAGTGATTTAGAAAAGTAATAGTATATCAGTCAAGTTAAAAAAAAAAAAAAAAGGTCTGTTTTGGAATGATGGGCTACAGTGTTTTCTAACGAATTTAATTTTGACTTTAGATAGAGAAATATTTGAATGGTCAAACCTACAACTGTTTTACAGGGTCTCCAGAAAGAACTAGTCTTTTAAGGAAATCTGACATTTCTGGAATGTTCTGTTCAGTTTGTGTGCGTGAATCCTGAAACATCACATTCTGGATTGTTCTGGAAGAGCAAAGAGATGTGTTCCAGTATTTCATGTGGCTCTCAGTTTTCATTGAACACAAGAACTTGGACATTTCAGATACATGCTTTGATAAATTTGAATTTCCAAACTATCAGCCCTTGCTGTCAGAAATTTAGGAACCTAAAAGATTTGTCACTGTCCAAATTTGTACTTTCTGTAAGCTGAAAATGGAATAGATTTGGAGAACAGGGAAAACTTCAAGTCATTCCTGGGGTAGGAGGTGAGGTGGCTGAGGCTTACCTGGCAGGTGGGCTGTTGGGACGGTGGGCTGCTGCTTTCATTGCTCAGCCTGCATCCCCCGCAGGACGGAGTAGGTGCGGACTAGTGTAGTGCAGCTTTTGTTTTCGGAAAATTTAAATCCCTCGATTTTGCCTGCTTGAGTAGATTGCTAACAGTGGGAGAATCTGGTTTGCAGAGATGTCGTTCAAAGGAACTTCATAGTTGTTGTAAGTTGCTGGGACAGTTCACTTTGAGTCTGCTCGGATTGTTAAATACATTGTTAAGCTGGGAGGGAGGCCGTATGGTAAAATTAAATTCTATTTATTTTTATTTCTAGGTCCAAGCATCTCATTTTGAAGGTCTAATCACAACCATTGTTGGGTATATACTTTTAGCAATAACACTGATAATTTGCCACGTATCCTTTAATGAACTAATAACATGGATGTTTGGTGGTATTATTATTCAAACCAAAGAGTTGTTCCTGTTAGGGACAAAACTGTTTCTCTTCTGTCCTTTCAGTAAAAGTTGTAGCTATTTGTAGTGAGGATGAGGGCAGACGAAGTATGAAATTAATTTTGTCAAATAATACGTGTTGCCTAAATAAGTCCCTATTTCTTTGTACCCTTAAATGTTCGATTTTTTTCCTTGACTAGATGCTATAGGGCTTGGCAACTCTTGTTAAATTTCATAGGTCTCGTCGTTTGCTGGGAGTCTGCTATATTGTTGTTAAGGTAATTCCCGTTAGAAGTTAAAACTGGAAATGATTTCTCCCCATTTGGATGGTATTTGATGGTTTTTGTTTTTACTTAAGGTTTCTTTGTTAGTGGTGGTAGAGATTGGAGTGTTCCCTCTCATTTGTGGCTGGTGGCTGGATATCTGTTCCCTGGTAAGTTTATTACTCGTTAAGATATAGTCAAATAATGTAAAGGTGTCGAAAAGGGAGGTCTTTAGAATGAATTTCTTTTAAAGGAAACTCTGTGTGATAATAATTTGCTTTGTTTCTCCTGAGAATGGATAATTGTGAAGGCTTAATGTTACTAATTTTTGAGTACCTGATATTTTTTTGAGGCTTTGTGAAAATTTTTGATGTTAGAATATTTTGACTAGAACCTTTCTAATAACCAGTGAAAATTTTCTTACTCATTTTACTCTTCTTAATTTTACAGTAATTTCAAGACATTATACACATAAGGAGAACAATCTGATAAGAACAGTCTTTGTAATAATAAGTAAATTCAACTCTAACCATTTCTTTTAACTAAGATGATCAGTTCTGATTATAATTTTTAGTTACTGTCAGTGGTAATCAGGTTTTGACTTTTCAAAAATACTTTGTATGTAGAAAAGCTGCCTTTGGTTCTGAGAGAACATTTTCACCTGTACCTTACTATTAAAACTTGTCGGGGGGGGGGTGCCTGGATGGCGCTGTCTTTTACGCATCTGACTCTTGGTTTTGGCTCAGGTCCGGATCTCAGGGTCTAGAGATCAAATCCAGTGTGGGGCTCCATGCTCAGTGAGGAGACAGCTCTAAGATTCTCTCTCTCGCTTTGTCCTTCCCTCCTGTGCTCTCTCTTTCTCTGTCTTTAAAAGAAAAAGAAAAAATTTTGTCATGAGATATATTTTTTTTTCCTAAGATATATTTGCTTTATTAGAGTGCACACAGCAGGGAGGGGCTGAAGGAGAGGGAGAGAGAAACCCGAGCAGACTTGGTGACAAGTGCAGAGTGCAGCGTGGAGCCCAGTGTGGAGCCCAGTGCAGGCTTCATCTCACGACCCTGGGATCAGACCCGAGCCAAAACCAAGTCAGATGCCCAGCCCACTGTGCCACTCCGGCACACCTGAAAGAAGTTATTGTTAACCAAAAATGGTTCTTCACGGTAGCAGCAGTATTAAAGTTCTTATTCACCAGTTGGTTCACCAGTCTTCTTAGAGTTAAAATGTTATATTGTCATTATACATTTTTGACATAGTATCCAGCCTTACTTAGATTTCTTTGACACCATGAGATGGCATTGAAAGAACTGGAGTCCTAGAACATCATAACCCACGCACATGCTGATTTATGCACTTCTTGGAAGATGGAGATGTTAATTTGGCAAATGTGAGCGGTACAAATCTCTCTCACCTGTTCTGTCTTGATTTAGGAAATGTTTGATGCTACTCTGAAAGATCGAGAACTGAGCTTTCAGTCAGCTCCAGGTACGACCATGTTTCTGCATTGGCTAGTAGGAATGGTGTACGTGTTCTACTTTGCCTCCTTCATCCTGTTGCTGAGAGAGGTAAGTTCTGCAGGGAAATGCCAACACTGAAAATTTATGGAAAGTACTTTTGTTTTAACTGCAAGTCGTACATCAAAGGCTAATGATGATTTCCTGACTAATTTTCTCTGTTATTTTAGTCTAAGAGATAGATAGTTTGATAGATGAGTCTGGCGTTTTAAGATTTTATTTGTTTGACAGAGAGAGACATAGACATAGACAGAGAGAGGGAACACAAGCAGGGGGAGTGGGAGAGAGAGAAGCAGGCTTCCCACTGAGCAGGGAGCCAGATGCCGGACTTGATCCTAGGACTCTGGGGTCATGACTCGAGCTGAAGGCAGACACTTAATGACTAAGCCACCCACGCGCCCTGAGTTTGGCTTTATTTCTTGAAATTCTTTTTAGTTACTTGTCTCAAAAATGGACAAGTTTTAGTATTTCTGAATATAATTAGTTACGAGTTTGAAAGATGAGTAGATTGAGGGAAAAAACTAAAAGTACTTGCTTTACTTGATAGTTATTGTGACCATCCTCTCATACAAGTTCTTGGAATTTTATGTGATGTGAGTCTGTCTTGGACTCCATTTAAGGAAATACAGTACTGGAAATATCCAAAGCGGGGAATACATACTCAAAGTATGTAGTCAAACACCTTAAGCATGGAATTACAGTGAGGGGCCTTTATGATTCCAGTTCACTTGCTGATGGATACCAGTTCTCATCCTGTTTTTAGAATATAGTCCTTACTGAGGCGCCTGGGTGGCTCAGTGGTTAAAGCCTCGGCCTTTGACTCAGGTCATGATCTCAGGGTCCTAGGATGGAGTCCACGTTGACTCTCTGCTCAGCAGGGAGCCTGCTTCCCCCACCCCTCTCTCTCTGCCTGCCTCTCTGCCTACTTGTGATCTCTGTCTATCAAATAAATAAATAAAATCTTAAATTAAAAAAAAAAAGAATATAGTCCTTACTGATTTGAAGAGAGTGAAATGAAAATAGGGTCAGTATTTGATTAGTATAGATCTCATGCTCATTCTGATTCTGATGCAGTGGGAAGTATAAAAATGAGTAATTTTGACAAATGTACTTGCTGCTGTGCATTATTTCCTCAGATACTACTCTATGTTCACTCTGGGCCAGCACTATGCTGATCTAATAGTAAGAAACAAAGATGGGGGGCGTCTGGGTGGTTCAGTCGTTAGGTTTCTGCCCTTGGCTCAGGTCTTGGTCCTGGGATTGAGCCCCATATCTGGCTCCAGGGAGCCTGCTTATCCCTCTACAGCTCTCCTGCGCTTGTGTTCCCTCTCTCACTATCTCTCTCTCTAATAAATAAACAAAACCTTTAAAAAGAAAAAGAAAGAAAAAAAGACAGGATCCCCATTCTTTTTGATTATATATCCTGGGAAGGAATGCAACCATCAGAGAAGTCAGCCTGTTCCGCTGAGAGTGGTGGTGAGAAGTACGGGGAAACGTGCAGGAGTGCCAGAGGAGGCCGATTAATCCAGTGTGAGCGGAAGACGGAAGCACCTAGGTTTAATGCTATTCTTGGTGTACTTTTCCTTTGAGATACTGAGGAGTTAAGGAGTGGGCTGGGGTCAGAATGTTTTCCTGAATTTTATGGTGTAAGTTCAGTAAAGTCTATTTGTAGATAAAACTTGTATTCTTTCTTTGAAACAAGCATTTGAGACTAAATCTTTTCCGAACTATAATTATATACAATCTCTGAAATACACTGTTAAGTGATGAAGTGTTTTTACATCGAAGTTTTTCATCTCCTCGGCTTGGTGGTTTTTTTGTTGGTACAGAATCCTAGGATTAGGGATCTGGATGGAACTATAGAGGTTGTATACTCCCTCACTTGGAAGATGGGGAAATAGAGTTGGGGCAGGTGAGAGGCATACATGGGGTAACTCAGAGAATTTGGGCCACTCAGGACTGATACTCAGACTCTTCCATTGCCCCGTCACCCACAGCGTCTTGGGTTGATGATTTCCACTGAGAAAGGGAGAAAAGATGTAGACAGTAGAATGAAATGCTGAGAAGCTTTAGGGTTTCTTAGTTAACAAGATACCTCCTCTCAGGAGAGTAAGACTGGAATCAGATCTTCTATTTAGAACATTTATAAATTGCCGTGTAATTCTTTTTTACCAGATGATGCAGTATAATGACAGTGTTTTAAAAAAAAAGATACTTACTTTTGGGGCGCCTGGCTGGCTCAGTGGGTTAAGGCCTCTGCCTTCGGCTCAGGTCATGATCCCAGGGTCCTGGGATCGAGCCCCGCATCGGGCTCCCTGCTCAGCGGGGATCCTGCTTCCCTTTCTCTCTCTCTCTCTCTCTCTCTGCCTGCCTCTCTACTTGTGATCTCTGTCCAATAAATAAATAAAATCTTAAAAAAAAATACTTTTCACCTCAGAGACTTAGATTTCTTGACAAATTGCACTTACTAAATTTTTTTCATTGAATGATTAAAAGCATCAAAGGACATCAAACACAAAATGGTTTCCGTACATGTTCTGATTTAGGAACTTGTTTTCATAGGAAAACCATGTGAATTTTCTGGGGCCCATTTTATTAAGCTAAAATTTTAAGAATCTATTTGTATGTTAATATTTTAGCTCATATTACAGAGTCTGAAGATACTGGTATTTATAGCATTTAAAATACATTTGCAGGTACTTCGACCTGGTGTCTTATGGTTTCTAAGGAATTTGAATGATCCAGATTTTAATCCAGTACAAGAAATGATCCATTTGCCCATTTATAGGCATCTCCGAAGATTTATTTTGTCAGTGGTAAGCATACCTTTTTATTGTTTTTTAAGTAAAGTGTAATAACCCTTTTGTTTTGTTGGGGGTGTTTTGGTCAGGGACTGGTAAAGTACATATATTGAATAAATTTATGTTTATCAAAGTTTGTAGAGCTTTGTTGTCAAATAGTTGTTTTATTGGTTACTTCTATAAAGTAAATAAAATGTTTACTAAGACAAAAATGTCCTCCAGTTCTTAAGTAGTGTAATTGCCAAATTATGGGTTTTAGAATTCCATTTCATTTGCATTGGAGAAGTGGAGATTTGTTAATAGCTTTTACATTAAACTCTTTAACAGAACTATGTCAAAGCTTATTCCCTGCCTGGAAGAAAAAATTACCTAGTTAAAACTAAGTTTTTCCAAAATGAAATTTAAAAAGCAGTCTTACGCCCTTTGGAAAATTTGTAGCCGTTAATATGGGTCACATCTTACAATACTTACAGGTGATTTAAGTTGCAGACAGTTCTGGTGCTATATTATAAGTTTCTGACTCTCTCCTCACATACCATGCAGTGATCATCCTTTGTGGCTCCTGTTTGAGCCCTGGTGTTCTAGAGAGAGAGGAGCAGCCTCCCTAGGAATGCATTCTGTCCGCAGGGTGACCCAAGTTTAGTGTGTGGAGTGAGAACACTCTGGACCCTGGATGGGTGTAGACTTGGATTGATTGGGTATGTTCAGAGTCTGCTTGTCTCTCGTGGGAGTGATTTACAGTGCCGTCATGTCTTTTGTTTTACTGCAGATTGTCTTTGGCTCCATTGTCCTTCTGATGCTTTGGCTTCCTATACGTATAATTAAGAGTCTGCTGCCCAATTTTCTTCCATACAATGTCATGCTCTACAGGTAAGTTTTTGAAATGTGGAAACTTTACTAATTTAGTTCTGTTGATACCCGTTCATTTCTTAACAGATACTGGAAATCATTTGATAGTTGCTTTTTGCCATTTTAGGTTATATATAAGCATTAGTTTAGCATTTGCATTTTCCAAAGGAAGACTTACTTTTCTGCAGATGAAGTGCGCATTTGTTCATCATTGAAATGTTTACCATACTTAATGAGAGCACGTTAGCCACAAACATCTTTATACGAAAAGCACATCATATACACTATAATAGGGTATTTAGCTATAGATTAAAAATAAGACATAAGGCTTACAGATGTAAAATCTTTTTGATTTAAAAGTTTGTCACCTAGAAATCTATGTTCTACCACTTCTCCTTTATTCCTTTTTTTAGTGACTTGCATTATCCTTTCACTTACCTGAACAGAAATCTGCTGGGAAATTGGGTTTCTTCCTCAGATTTCTTTTCTTTTTTCAAGATTTTATTTATTTGAGAGACAGAGAACACAAGCAGGGGGAGCAGCAGGGGGAGAAGGAAAAGTGGGGCTTAATCCTAAGACTGTGGGATCATGATCTGACTGAAGGCAGATGCTTAACCAACTGAGCACCCAGGCACCCCAGTTTCTTCCTCAGATTTATATCTCATTGGGCTTTAAATCTTTTAAATCTCGTTTTTTAAAAAAGATTTATTTATTTTTGAGAGAGAGCAAGCATGCTAGTGAGGGACGGGGCAGAGGAAGAGGGGGAGAGAGAACCTCAAGCACACTCCCTGCTAAGCGTGGAGTCCCACACGGGCTTGGCTCCAGGACCCTAAGATTGTGACCCGAGCTGAAGTTAGAAGTCGGACACTTACCCAACTGTGCCACCCAAGCACCCTGAGTCTCATTTTTAAAGCTCTCTTATCTTACCTTATCTTAATCATACCAGGTGAAACTTGGTATGCCACTTACTTCCTTAGTTTAGGCCTTCCTCTTTTTCTCTTTTTATAACCCATCCTTAACACCCTACCTTTTCCTCCATAATCTCAGTGATAATGTCTAGGTCATTTAGAGAGATCTGCAAGCCTTGGTATAATCTCACAATGATTTCCCAGCGTCTGGTCCCAGCATTGTCTAACTTGAATTCTCCTCTCCAGCCGTACTCCCTTCCATTAAGTCTCCCTTAAAAACAATAGCTAAAATACTTAGCTATTTCTTATTTTTCCCTTTCTGTTTGGAGTAACCGTCCCCATGTTTGCCTGGCAAGTTTTTGTTATCTTTCCTCAAAATCCAAATTAAGGTTTCATTGTCCGAGTTTTCCCTGAACTATATCATCACTCCTTCCTTATGTACTTGGATCTGGTCATGGAACCAGGGAAGCACAGGTTTTGGCTTTAGGTATTGTTAAGATAGACCCATTTTGGTAGTCAGTTATACCTAGAAGTTTAGCAAAGTTTTTGAACTACATCGTGGCTTTTACTCCATTCTTCCATTAAAAACAATTGAGGACCCATGATATGCCTGGTACTTTTCTGTGTACTAGGTGTATAACAGTGAACAAAGCAGAATCAAGAAAATTCCGTTCTTGTGGAGCTTACGTGATGGGGAGACAGCCATAAAAATAGATAAAAGATAGTGAGGTGTATCGGGTCATAAATACTATGGGGGAAAAATGAAGCAGACAAAGGGAATAGAGAGAATGGTCAGAATGGGGTTATAATTTAGAAGGGATTGATGACCTGAAGAGGGGACAGTTGAGGAAGCTGTGAAGGAGGTGATAAGGGAGTGAGTCCTGTGGTTTCCTGGAGGTAGAGTGTCCTTGGAAGGGGTTGGGCAGGTGCAGCGACATTGAGGTCTGTTGGAGGAGCAGCAGGAAGGCCAGTTCGGCCGGAGTAGAAGAAAGAAAGCATGGTAGTTGGCTGTGAGGTCAGAAAGGTCATGGAAAGTCAGATCCTAGAGAGGCTCGTAAGCCGGTGTACACACTTTGGCTTTAACTTGAGTGATTTAGGGAGTTCTTGCGAAGGTTGGTATAGAAGAGTGATCTGATACAGGTTACCAAGTGTCACCGTGGCTGCTCTGATGAGAAGAGACGGGCACAGGGTGGCCAGGGCAGGATCAGGAAGCCAGCTGGGCGGATAGTGCCGCGATCCTGGTGAGAGGTAAGGGTAGTTGAGGTGAAGGAAGAAGCAGTGGGGGTCATGAGAAGTGAGATTTAGGGTACTCTTGGGGTCCACTCAGCAGGACTCTGGCTGTTCGAGTGTGGAGTGAAGAAAAGCCAGTCAGGGATCCACGTTTCTGTCTTGAGCACCTGGAAAGATGAAGTTGCCGTTTTCTGCAGTGCGGAAGGCTGTGGGGGAGCAGGATTAAAAGAGAAGAGTAGAAATTTGCTAATGATCAATTTAAGATGTCAATTAACAAGTCTGTAGGAGACACTAGTTGGCACTTTGGATATGAAGTTAGGAGTTAGGGAAGATGTCTGAGTGGTACATAGACATTCACGGAAATGTGGTATTTTAAGCCACAGGAGTTTGTATTTGTCCAGAGAGCATGCATAGGTGAGAGGAGAGAGGACAGAACCTGGGGCCCTCCGTTGTCTCCAGCCCAGGGATCTGAAGGGCTGCTAACAGATCTAGAAAGGCATCTAGTGAGAAAGTGTTTTGAGGGGCATGAAGTGACCAGCTGTGTGACATGCCGCTTGCTGTACTGCAAGTGAGGTGGGCACCGAGACTGATCACCAGATTTAACACCACCAAGGTCGTTGGTGACCCTTGTGGGGAACAGTTTTGGAGGAGTTAGAGGGGGAAGCTTTGCTGGCTTCGAGGGAGGGTGGGGGAGAGGTGCTAACAGTGGTGAGTTGGTAAGGCGATCGTGAAGGAGTTTTGCCCATCAGGTGTTTAACATTGATACAGTTATAATGGGAAACTAGATTCACGGTGTAAATTACAACTGTTTGTAATTGTCTTAGTGATGCTCCAGTGAGTGAACTGTCCCTTGAGCTACTTCTGCTTCAGGTGGTCTTGCCAGCGCTGCTTGAACAGGGACACACGCGGCAGTGGCTGAAGGGGCTTGTGCGAGCGTGGACGGTTACCGCTGGATACTTGCTGTAAGTAGGCCGGTCGTAGCCCTTCTGACGGAGTGTGTTCCATGCCCCACTCCGGAAATAGTAGTTTTAAGAAGAGACCCTTGGTGGTATCTGCAGGTTGTATATAATACTTCTTTTAATTAATGCTCAATTTTTCTTATTTTTTTTTAAAAGATTTTATTTGTATATTTGACAGCCAGAGATCACAAGTAGGCAGAGAAGCAGGCACAGAGGAGGAAGCAGGCTCCCTGCTGAGCAGAGAGCCCGATGCGGGGCTCGATCCCAGGACTCTGGGATCATGACCTGAGCCAAAGGCAGAGACATTTTTAAATAGACATTTTTTTTCAGTGCATTAAAAGCAAACCAATTTAATCCTGGTTTTTTATTATACTTTAAGATTTTATTTATTTAAAAGAGAGCATGAGTGGGGGGTGGCGAAGGAGGGGGAGAAGCAGAGTCTCTGCCAAGCAGGGAGTCCATCAGGGACTCCATCCTAGGGCCCCTGGGATCATGACCTGAGCTAAAGGCAGATGCTTAACTAACTGAGCCCACCCAGGTGCCCCATCCCTGATTATTTTAGAAGCCTTACCCTGGCAGGAGGTTTCTCAGGCATTCAGTCAACATGTTGCCTTTATTTTTTTCAAGTTTCCAAGTTTCATACTTATTTTTAAAGTTGAATCTTTGTAATTTAAATGTTTCTTTCATTTTTGAAAATGTTTCATAAAGTTTGTGGCATTCTGTAGAGACCTTATTGTGAAATGTGCATCTGGTTGTATTGGATTAAACAGGTGCCCTTCTTTGCTTGCCCCAAGCTGCTTCCTCCGCCCCTGCATGTTTGCCATGACTGACGTGCCCTCTGGAGGTTGTAGCTGAGCTCACGCCACAGTGGACACATTAGCTCAGCTAAATTCTGGGGAGTTGTGGACATTAACATTTAATTAGGAAAGGTTTGCTTTAAAGCAGGTACCAACATTTAGACCAGAATGAGGTATTTAATACTGCTACGTACAGATACTACTTACACATTTTCTACCGTAAGTAATAATAAGAAAGTTAAGTCTCTTTCTGCTGTTTTATTCTGATCAAGTGAGAATGTACTTTTTACACAGGGATCTTCATTCCTATTTATTGGGAGACCAGGAAGAAAATGAGAACAGTGCAAATCAACAAGTTAACAATAATCAGCATGCTCGAAATAACAACGCTATTCCCGTGGTGGGCGAAGGCCTGCATGCAGCCCACCAAGCCATACTCCAGCAGGGAGGGCCTGTTGGCTTTCAGCCTTATCGCCGGCCTTTAAATTTTCCACTCAGGGTAGGTACTATAAGAGTTAAGCAGAAGTCAAGTTTGTTCAAATTCCCTTTGAGAAACTGGTGCTGTTATTAGTGCTATTAGCATGTAGTCCTCTATACAGACATATCTTACAGTCTCCCGACAAGAACCCCTAGTCCTCCCATTAGTAGGAGAATATATGTAAATGTCAGAGAACTTTATCAGATTTTGGAGATGGATCATAGGGGTTGAGATTCTGTGTGCTTTTGCTCACTGTTTGAAAGTAGCAGCATTGAAGACTCTAGTGAAAATAAGAAATTAATGTTACTGATCTATGTCAGCTATGTGCCCGGAGCTGGAATGGGCATTCTGATGTTTTTCCCATTTACTATCCATCCCATTACTGCAGGGGAGTAGTCATCTCATGTTTACATCTGATGTAACTGAAGACAAGACTGGTTAACGAAGCAACTGCCTCCAGACTCCCACCAAAACTTCCTGACAAGGATCGTGGTGGGGGCTTTTGTGTTGTTAAATTTGATCGTGAGGTCTTGGTCCTCACCTCACTTGCGATATGGTGACTTGTTGCACAGTTAGTCAATCCTTGCTCCACAGAATGCTTTCTTCAAGGGCATCCAGGAATCTTTGTGGAGGAGGTGATGCTTTTAAGTTTCTAAAGTTAGGCCAGACAGAGAATAAAATGGAAAAATGGAAGGGCACTCCACGCTTGTGCCAAACCAAGAGGCAGGCTGGTAGGTTTGGGAATTAAGTGTATCTAGAAGGTTGGGTGTGCAGGTGAGCATGAGAGACGGGAGGAGTCCTGGGAGACGAGGCTCTGAGATGAGCAGAAGGTGCTTCCTGGCCCAGGTCAGAGAGAACGGATAGGAGGTTTCTCAAGCAAGGACAGCCGACAGCCTTAAAGGCTCCCCTCAGAGTGTGAGTGTAGGTCCTTCTCCATCTTCCCTCTGAGCTCGGCCCTCTGGGCAGGGGAAGGGGGCTGCTGCTAAGGTGGAAGGCGAGCAGCAGTTGCTCTTTTCTGCCCACAGCCGCTGCTTTTCTCTTAGTGTACTCCCTTTTCTCTGCACTTCTCAGTACAGCCACATGTAGTACGAGCTCCGTGTGGCTGTTGACGTTTAAACTTAATTCAAAGTGAATACAACTGTAAGGATGTGGTATGATGATGTGTTAATTACTTTAATGGTGGGAATCCCTTTATAAGGTGTACTTGTAGTAAATCCTGTTGCACAATTTAAATACAGTTTTGTGAGTTATAACTCAATAAAGGAAAAAAAAGGGGGGGAAAGCACTTTTCTGGTAGGAATACACACCAAATAAATACAGTGTAAAATTTCATGACTCGTTCCCACTGACCCTGTGTCAGGTGCTCAGTGGCCACTTGTGCCAGGGGCTGCTGAGTCGGGCAGCGCAGATTCCATCGGCACAGAAAGTTGTAATTGGACAGCATTTTCCTTTCATGAAAACTTGTTTTTGAGAATTTGATTAAAAAGTGAATGTTTTTAGTTTTAATTAATAGGTAAAATTAAAGGTGGTTGTTTTATTTTTATGCATTCTGATTAAAAAATACATTTACTTGTTACTTGCTGATGTGTCAGATTATATGAAAATAGACACTTACTTCGGCTGAAATTATAGGTAATTTTACCTAAAATAAAAATTCCCTTTTATGTGAAATGGAAGAAAACCTAGAAATATAGGCAATTTCTTTTTGTTGGGGGAATTGTGCTGATTTTTTGAGGGGTGTCATGAAATACCTTGAGCACATATGAACCATTTATGTAGTCTTATGTTTTGCCTTGCAGATTTTTTTGTTGATTGTCTTCATGTGTATAACCTTACTGATTGCCAGCCTCATCTGCCTTACTCTACCAGGTACGAGCTAATGATGTGAGATGCTTTTTATCTCTTTCATTGAGTATAAACTTGAAATAGTTTGCCCTTTATTTTTGATTGAATATGAAATATGATCTTTCTAGGGTTCTCCCTCTCCTTGGAATCACTTGTATTGGAATAGAGGGGAGAATAATATCAAGACAAAATTCCTGATTCATTTTTACTTTTTAAATTTTTTTTTATTTTTTCTCCTTCGAGTCCACGTGGGAACAGCGGGCCCCCTGATTCATTTTTAGAAGTAAAGTATGTGTGGTGACTCTGTTTTTTTTGGAGATAGTCTCTCTATAGTATGGGTTTTCAAAAAGTTACCTCTGTGGCTTTAATAATTTTTTCAAGCCAGTCTTTTGATGTTAATTATGTTTGCCCTCATTTTATCTTTCCGGTCCACTCTATGTTGTTACTAGACACTTTATGAAGCCATACTGTTTCCCTGTATCATCTGGTATTCACAAATAATAATCTTTAGTTTCAGCTAGACACCGTTTCCTTCTCTAACAAGTAAGACACTGTGGGGGGAATATAATAGTTTATCATGTTATGCAAAGGCCAGAGGTAAATGGGGTTGAGTCTAAAGCCAGTGACAAAGTCTCAGGAACAGCTTGTTGCCCCCACCCTCCCAGTTAGTGTGTATAGTAAGCCAAAACATTCTAAATCATCCTGATACATGTTAGCTGCTTAAATAATCATTCATTAAGTGAAAGATACTTTTCATCTCTTACAAGCACTTAAATGTATACTGAGTTGTTATCTTGATTATAGCACTACCTCTACACTTTTATAAATTAAATTTGTATTAAATACTTGAGTTTTTCCATGAGGGCTAATAAGGTTAGGAGAGAGCAAGTAGGAAATACAGTTTCAAGTGAGGTTTCTAAAAATAATGAGAATATTCTCTAATCTGTAGGAATTGTGATTGAACTTAAAGTGGTGGCAAAATATAAATTTTTTTACATGTTTCTGAATAAAGACTTTGTTCTTTAGACCTATGCTGAGAGCTCACTATTCCCCATAATCACTGCTCTTGAGATGACAAAATGTGATTAATGGTTAGGTGCAGTGTAGTAAACATGTTGCTCAGAAAACTTCGTTTTTGAATTTTGGACTGCTTTTATTTGTGGTTTTTATGTTCCATGTTCATGTTTTTATCAGAAATATTAAGAAAAATTTAAAAGAAGAGGGCGCCTAGGTGGCTCAGTGGGTTAAGCTGTTGCCTTCAGCTCAGGTGTTGATCTCAGGGTCCTGGGATCAAGTCCTGCTTCGGGCTCTCTGCTCGGCAGGGAGCCTGCTTCCCTCTCTCTCTGCCTGCCTCTCTGTTTACTTGTGATCTCTCTCTGTCAAATAAATAAATGAAATCTTTAAAAGAAAAAAAAAAGAAAAATTTAAAAGAAGAAAACATAGTTCAGTACCTGAATTTGGCAGTGAAAGTACAACCCAGTCCCACCATCTAATGGGAAAAACATAGTCATATTTAATCCTAGAAATGTTTGGTGTCATAGTATGCATTGAAGGTAGGAAGGAGGCTGTTTCCCCCCATAATTTACTTTTCTGATGATATTACTATAAATTAAAGCCATAACCCTGTTCTCTCAAAAACACTTTATTAGGGGCGCCTGGGTGGCTCAGTGGGTTAAAGCCTCTGCCTTCGGCTTGGGTCATGATCCCAGGGTCCTGGGATCGAGCCCCACGTCGGGTTCCCTGCTCAGCAGGGAGCCTGCTTCCCTTTCTCTCTCTCTCTGCCTGCCTCTCTGCCTACTTGTGATCTCTGTCAAATAAATAAATAAAATCTTCTAAAACAAAAAACAAACACACCTTATTAGAAGTATGTGAAATTATGTCTGTCCATGCAACAGTCTCTCCATCTATCCATCCATGTGTTTATTTCACATAACATTTATGTGTATTTGTCTTTAAAAACAACTTATCTTCACACCCAAACCCTTTTGTGATGTTGCAAAGAAGTCTGGTTGCCAGCATTGCAACTTGTAAGACTTAACTGTTGAGCTGGTTTCATTCACTTGGAGGCAGTTGGTGCAGTTTGGGTCACTGGTCAAGAGCATGAGCTTTGTCATGTAGGCATGAGTGCAAATCCAGCCTCCACCCTCACGTGACCTTGGATAGTGGTACTTGGGGGATCTGGGGAGGATTAATGGTATGATATATGGAAAATGCTCAGCATAGCCAGTAGCTCCTTTTAGGTATTTGAAGATGATAAATAGTACTGTATTAAGAGGAAATCAATCCGTAGAAAGATACACAAGACGTTTGGACCTTGCTGTTCTTTCTAGCCTTATGGAGGGACGTTCGGACCTTGCTGTTCTTTCTAGCCTTAGGGAGGAGTAACCATGCGAAGAAAGTTACTTTACAAATGATCTTGCCTGAGGCAGATTTTTATCCATACGTTGTAGAGTTTATTTGTATTAACTTTATCTGAAGCAGTCTGTTTTAAGTTTTGGCATATTTGAATCTTCTCTCTAAGAAAATGAATATGATGTTCTTTGATTATTGTGCTTTAAAATGTTATTATGCCCACTTACTAAAATTAGCTTAGTTTTCTGTCTTTTTTTTTTTTTTAAGATTTTATTATTTATTTGACAGAGAGAGATCACAAGTAGGCAGAGAGGCAGGCAGAGAGAGCGTGGGAAGCAGGCTCCCTGCTGAGCAGAGAGTTTGATACAGGGCTCCATCTCAGGACCCTGGGATCATGACCCGAACTGAAGGCAGAGACTTTAACCCCACTGAGCAAACCAGGCACCCCTAGTTTTCTGTGTTGATGAATGAGTTAATTGAAAGTTAATCTAATTATTTGTAATGTTCCTAAATTATGAAAGTATTGACAGTAAAATAATAAAACAAATTCCCCACTTTTGTCATATTATGTGTATAGTGATTTTATTTGGTGATAAAAACAGTAAGAACAACCTCCTCAATCTTTCTCTTTTCTGAAAGAGCAAGTGATTGGCATGGCCAGTCAGGATAGATGTCACAGGAGAGCTTGTCCCCAATGACTTCCTGTGCTTTGGTTGTGCCTTAACCAAATAATTGCATTCTTTAGAGTTTGTGGGGGTTTCTCTTGTTTGTTTTTAATGAAGATATGTTATATCCACATGTGATCTTTTTATTAATGACATAAAATGATGGAAATAAATTGAAAATACTAAACATCAGGATTATAGTTCTTTTTACATAGATAGCTGTATATCTCATTTATCAGCCTTTCTGTTTTCAGTATTTGCTGGCCGTTGGTTAATGTCATTTTGGACGGGGACTGCCAAAATTCATGAGCTCTACACAGCTGCTTGTGGTCTCTATGTTTGCTGGCTCACCATAAGGGCAGTGACGGTGCTGGTGGCATGGATGCCACAGGGACGCAGAGTGATCTTCCAGAAGGTTAAAGAGTGGTCCCTCATGGTAGGTTTTTCTGATAAAGAACTGATTATTTTTGACAGGACTAGTGGAAGTTTTCTTTTTTTTTTAATCATTTTTAAAAATCTTTTCACTTTCGTTTCTTCACTATGCTGGTAGTGTCAAGAGAATTGATTTTTTTGAGTTAGAAGGATTATTCCTTTCAGACAATAGTAGCTTTCTGGTTAATTCTGAGAATCGTGGTCAGATGTGTCAAAGATGTCCAAAGAAACAAAGATGTTTCTTTGGATATCAGTCAGTGTCCAAAGAAAATCATCCTGTTAAGTGATCCAGTTAGACCCGTAAGTAAGTAGTGCAATTAGCAAAGTTGTTTTGGAAATTTTTAAGGAATAAGATATTCTGTAGAATTTAAAATCAGTTTAAGTGGAAATTTCCCTTTAAGATTTTTTTTTCTAAAATTTGATTTTTTTGATCTATTTGAATATGTAAAATCTTGACTTCAGGATAAAGTTTTGCATGTTTTTCATATAAATGGGATTCCTTTAATTTCACGTTCTATTACTAATTCAAGAATGTCTTGGCTAATGTGAGCGTGTAGTAAGTAATGGAAACTATTCCTCAATAAAGCAGTTAGTTGCACGAAGGTGGGTAAAAATGTCAGTGTGGGATCATGTCCAGGTGTGGTGACTTACTGATTGACTGTGATGTTGGATAGTTCACTGCTTATGCCACTTCTTTCATATAGCTCGTTTTGTATCTGAATTTAGATTTTCATTTCACTGAAAGGTTAATATTAGTGTTGAAAGAAAACCACAAGATTTATTGCATACTCTGAACAAAAGGCTTTAATTACTATTTAATTTCGCAAGATAATGGGACACGTAACTATACTGAAAATACTGAAGTCAGCTAATACCAGTTTTCCTTTGATACTCTTCTTTATCTGTAGTGTGCCGTATAAAAAATCAATTACTGTGTTTTCGCCCTCATCATATCAGCCTCTTGTCGAAACACACCTACGCACTGAGGCTACCTTAAGAAAAAGGGAGGTCCCCAGACATCAGAGCCACTCTAAAGAATCCTTTCTTCACCAGGATTCTGTAGTGATGCTTTCATAGTTTCTCTTTTTTTCTCTTTGTTTTGACTTTATTTTTATTTTGTGTTGCTTTGCTCAAATTCTAGAGCTCTGGCTCTAGCCATGTGGCTAATGGCTCCCATAACACAGATACAGGACATTTCTGTCATCATCGTGAGTTCTGTTGGGACCATAGAGGGTTCTGGAGGGAGCCAGTTTGATCAAACTGATTAAGTACCTTCACTGGGATTATGCACAGCCTTCCTATACCAGTCCACCTCAGGGGTCACAAATTGGAATAGGAGCGTGGGATAATCAGTAGCTCTTCTTGGACAAATAAAAGCCTGCCCCTGAGAATAAGATTGAGAAAAACAGCACAGCCCCCTGATTAATATATGTAATCAAGTGAATTTTGTAGAGTTTTATAGCAAAATGCATAATAATTTCATGCTTTCATTATAGCTTGAGCTTGTATATAAGTATTCAAATTTCATTTAATGGTGTAACGTAAAATGTATGTGTGGTAATAATATATTTGGTTCTGCTAGGCATCGGGTTAAAGAAGAAAAATAAATTTCCAAATGGAATAAAGAGTTTAGCTAAAAGTCAGAAAGACTCCCTAGTGACATGGCCTCGTTTCCCAATAGATCATGAAGACTTTGATAGTTGCTGTGCTGCTGGCGGGGGTTGTCCCGCTCCTGCTGGGGCTCCTGTTTGAACTGGTTATTGTTGCTCCCCTGAGGGTTCCCTTGGATCAGACTCCTCTTTTTTACCCATGGCAGGTAAGTGCATGACTTTTGCTCATGATTTTTCTTTGTGGACTTGGAATCAGAAAAATCCTTGTTTGTTTTGTTGTTTTTTTTTAAATGATTATAGGCGGTTTGTGTAGAAAAACTCAATTTTTTCTGTTGTAGGAACCTTATAAAATCGATTAAGTAATGCATTTTAATCTATTGCCTTATATGCAGGTCATAAAATTCCTGTAAAAGGTCTTTATAGGTTAAAATGCCACTGTTGATTTAGGCTTCACCTGATATTTAAAGATACAGACTACCATGCATTGATCTTTCCACTTTTTAGTTAAGGTGAGAGCTCTTGCTTCTTTTAGATTTGAGACTTCAAGTAGTAACTTCGAGTTTTTAAGTAATTATAGCATGTTTTCCCCAGAGTAAAAGACTTATTAAAAAGAGCATTCTGACGGAACCTATGTAGATCACAACAGAGATCTTAAAGCTAGTAGGGAAGAAAACACTACTTTTCTATAGTATTTAGAGCCAGAAATTAGCATCACAGACTTCAGGTTCTTAAGAGATCCTAGGGGGAAGAGCTAGGCACCGACTTCAGTCATCAGAGGCTTTTCAGCCTTCTTTGTTTCCTCGCATATATGATAGTGGATTTACTAGAAATGAAAATTATGTGGGGTGTATTTCCCTTCCTCTACTCTCCTGATGAAGCGCCTCCACAAAAACTTCATTTAACAGCACATATTTACGTTCGTGCTCGAATGTGTGCTACAGCCCTGTCTTCTGTAACTCCCTCAGACGGGAATGAGGCCAGCGCAGGTCCTTCTTTTCCGCCTCACAGGCTGGAGCTGCTCTGTGACTGGGGCAAGCACGGGTTGCTCTGGCATCATGTGGAAGAGGTGTTTATCCTGGTTTGCGGAGCTGGGATTTGGTTCTCTACAGGAGACAGTGTCTCGGACAACCTGGTGGAGCACGGAGGTGTGCGTAAGAAAGGAAGACAGTATTCCAGGAAGGAGCGAGGGGCCACCATGCAGCAAGACAGGGCGTATGTGTGGAACTGCCTCAGCCCCTGCGTTGTCTGGATCAGGCTCGGGGAGGAAAGTGGGAAATAGAGGGAGGTAATGAAGCCCATGTGAGGTCTTCGTGGAAGAGCCGCATCGCAGTGAAGTCAGGTAGCATCAGGGGTTGAAGGAAAGCTGTTTTTTTACAGAATAAGGCCAGCTACAAAAGAAAATCACTGCTTTGCAATAGTTAACAATTCCAGCACGGATGGCTGATCAGTGGATACGGAACCCAGCAGGGGAAAGTTGATGGGTCTTCAGTTACTAACTATCGCTGTCTAGCAAGTTACGTTACGACCGTGTGGCTTAAAACAGCCATTTATCGTGTCCAAAGCGTCTGCAGGCTAGAAATCAAGACAGGCCATATTGACTTGTCTCTGCTTCGTGTTTCCTGGGGCCTCAGCTGTGAACACTCAGTAGCCCAGTGTGATTTGAGAGCTGCTCCAGGAAGCCTTCAGAAGCATCGTCGCTCACCTGTGTTGTTGACATTGGTTGTTGGTTTCCCACCAGCTGGGTTGTTAGCTGTAGCTCCTGGATGTACCTGGCCTTCCTCACAGCTTGGTAGTATCAGGGTATTGGGATTCTTACACTGCACTTGAGAGAAATGAATGTCTCAGCTAACAAGGTAGGAGCTGCGCCACCTTTTATGACCTCATTTCAGAATTCCCACAGTACTGCTTTTTACTGCATTCTGTTGGCTACAAGCAAGGCACAGTGGTTGGCCCAGATTCAAGGGAAGGGCTGTAAACCCCAGCCACTTGTTGGGAGAAGAATTTGCGGGCATGTTTCAACACCACTACAGTGCAGAAGTAGTTAGTAGTTATTTGAATGGTGGCAAAGTGTCATCTTACAGGTTCCTTGAGATCCCAAAGGAAAACACAACTTGACTTTGGAAGGAGGTCAGGCAGATGCTGCCTTAACCCAGTGATCACGGCACATGCAGCAGATACGTACTGTTTGCGTCTCGGTGTAACGCAGTGTGCCGCACTGAAAAAGAGCAAGTAGCCCCCTGATACCCAGGAGCTGGCCTGGCATCATCAGCTGGGCCTTGGTGTTCTCCTGTCTGGCAGAAACAATTTCACAGAACATCAGCATCACACAAGACCACTTTGTGACCGTGATGGAGCCGGACAGAAGCAAGACTCTCTCACAATCATGTCTGAACATAGGCAAAACATGAGCGTTATCCAAACCACAAAAATGAGAAGACACCCCCATCATTGGCTGCTGCTTCATTTCCAGCTACTGTTTTAGCCTCAGTCAGTCCCTGCTTCTGGATGGATTTAATAAGAGACCTCACTTTCTAAAGGATTGCACATAGCAAAGCCCTGCTTCCATAAATTTCTCTCTCTTCACCTCAAGCAAACTGAACTACTGTAATCTCTCTCTCTGTCTTCCTGAGCACCCCAACTTCCCCACACTGTGTGTCCTTCCTCACTGCAGTGAGTAGTGACAGCAGCTGGCATGGTCATGGTCACCTGTGTGTCCTTGATGGTCTTGACAGTACCCAACACTGTCGTTTTGCAGAGTAACTGGAAGCTGTCCAGTTATAAGAATATTTATGTGTTATGACCTAGCAGTTTCACTTTTTCAGATCTGCTGCGAAGGAACATTTACATGTGTGCAGGAAGCACAGCCAAGGCTCTTTCCACCATGTCATTTTTAAAAAATAATGTCCAAGATTATAAGCAACCCAGATGTCCATCCACAGAGAATGACTAAAGAAAGGTGATACATTTTTACTTTGGCCCTTAGTGCAGCAGTTAAAAGGAGTGCAGTGGAGCCGTGTGTTTTGCTATAGGTAGCTCTCAGACATTTTTTTTTTTAAAACATTTTATTTATTTATTTATTTAAAAAAAAGATTTTATTTATTTTTTAAAAAGATTTTATTTATTTATTTGACAGAGAGAGATCACAAGTAGGCAGAGAGGCAGGCAGAGAGAGAGGAGGAAGCAGGCCCCCTGCTGAGTGGAAAGCCCGATGCAGGACTCGATCCCAGGACCCTGAGATCATGACCTGAGCCGAAGGCAGCGGCTTAACCCCCTGAGCCACCCAGGCGCCCCTCTCAGACATGTTTTTAAGTAGGAGAAATACTCTGGTTTTCGATGGATAGGAGCAGCATGGTATCCTTAAAATTCTGGATAAAACTCTAACATTTGAAAGAACGGTTTGCTTTTTTTCCATTCCTGACTCCTAGTTACTTGCCTTCCCTGTGTCAAGCAGCTGTAGCATTATGGAGACTAGACTCTCGGAATTCTAGCGGAGGAACTAGTGTTGTGTGTCCTATCCTGTCAGAAAGGACTGGATATATCAGTGGATCTTTAAAGAGCTTGAACCTGAGCAGACTGTGGACTTCCATCAGGTGAACAAGAACCTCACCTGGGTGTATTCTGAACTCCTAAAGGCCAAAGGAAGGCTGAATCTGTGGGTCGAATCTTCCCTACCTGGGAGCCTGGGACAGTACAGAAGCCGCAGAGAGGCTCTCACCATGTTCTCTGCAGCAGATTGGTACCTGCTCTCCCAAAGGTCTAAAGGGCTCAGAGGTCCTTTTGCAGCCCTTTAAGTTATACTTGGTCTGACCTGAACCTCATCGAACCTCATAGAAAAACAGCAAATGCTTTATCTAGGGGGCTGCGCAGCAGTGGCCAGGCAGAGCAGTCAGACCACGTCCCACGTGACATGGAGCCACTCCCCGAGCCATGAGTATCCAGGCGGAAGAATGAGAACGCAGGCGATCAAGGGGAGTCTGTGTTCGTGTGCACCCAGTAGCAGTAAAGCAGCGAAGCTGTGATGCTGTATAGCGTGGGTCTTCAGACATTCAGTAGCTGAACTGAAGATGTGGGTAGTCACCACTAAAGTTCACATTGGGCTCCCGGAAGACCACTGCCGAGCACAGAGCAAAACTGAACAAGTTAGGACGTTACAGGAAAGGGTAAGGGTCTCGGAGAATACATCCAGGGGATTTAACATCCCCTAATAAGAGCTCCAGAGTGCAGAAATGAGGCAGCATGGAATGAAATAGAAAAATTAAACTGAATTGAAAGTCCTGATTCTGTAGGTTAAAGGACTCATCAGATTTGGTGAAGTGGACATTGAGATGAAACTGGTAAGAAAAACACATATTTGAGCATATCTTGGTAAGATTTCTGAATTCTAAAGGTAAGGAGAAGTCAAACTTCAAAAAAGATCATACTGGTAATAGACTTTTATCTGTAGCAACACAAGCCATCTAGCAGAAGAGCATCTATAGACCATTGAGTGGAAAGGGACAAAAACCAAGCTTCCTATACCCAGGCAAAATGTCATTCAGTCATTGGTCTGTAGAGTGAAGAGACGCTTTTAGGATGTGCAGGAATTCAGAGCGTGCGTCACCTTTGACCCCGTTTGAAGAAGATGCTCAGAATCCTGGCATGCCGGATCAGTAGATCAGAACATAAGCCTCGAGATGGCGGACAGCAAGAAGAAAAACCAGTGTGAGCAAAATCTGTATAAAAATGACACGACGTCTTTTCTGTGGGATGTATATGTGTAGCTACAGGTAAATGCTTAGGGGGGAAATGTGGAGGGTACGTACCACTATTAGTAGTGGTCATTGCTGGGGAGGAATCAGGATTTAGGCTGGTGGTAGTCACAGAGGACTTCAGCCTTTGCAGACGGTTTTGGATTTATATAAGAATAGATCAGGAGGGGTGCCTGGGTGGCTCAGAGGGTTAAGCCTCTGCTTTCAGCGCAGGTCATGATCTCAGGGTCCTGGGATCGAGCCTCGCATCAGGCTCTCTGCTCAGTGAGAGTCTGCTTCCTCCTCTCTCTCTCTCTCTGCCTGCCTCTCTGCCAACTTGTGATCTCTGTCTGTCAAGTAAATAGATAAAATCTTTTAAAAAAAAAAGAATAGATCAGGAGGTGCCTGGGTGGCTCAGTTGATTAAACGTCTGCCTTCAGCTCAGGTCATGATCTCAGGGTCTTGGGATCGAGCTCCACTTTGGGCTCCCTGCTCAGCGGGAAGCTACTTCTCCCTCTGTCACTCCTTCTACTTGTGTTCTGTCTCTCGCTGTCTCTCTCTGTCAAATAAATAAACAAAATCTTAAAAAATATATATATATCTAAATATTACATGTTACCTTTTTAAAAAATACATTAAGGGGCACCTGGGTGGCCCAGTCATTAAGTGGCCCAGGGTCCTGCACGTCAAAATCAGGAATTGAGGGGCGCCTGGGTGGCTCAGTGGGTTGAGCCGCTGCCTTCGGCTCAGGTCATGATCTCAGGGTCCTGGGATCGAGTCCCGCATCGGGCTCTCTGCTCAGCAGGGAGCCTGCTTCCCTCTCTCTCTCTCTCTCTCTCTCTCTCTGCCTGCCTCTCTGTCTACTTGTGATCTCTGTCTGTCAAATAAACAAATAAAAAATCTTTAAAAAAAAAAAAAATCAGGGATTGAGCTCCGCATTGGGCTCTCTGCTCAGCAGAGAGCCTGCTTCTCCTTCTCCCTCTGCCTGCTGCTTCCCCTACTTGTGCATGCTCTCTCTGTCAAATAAATACAACCTTTAAAAAATAAATTAATTAAATTAAAAAAAAAAAAACAGACCCCAGGCTATGCAGGACTTTGTGTGCCATGCTGAGAACTTTGGGGTTGTAAGCAAGGAATTGTCCTCCTGTGGTCTGATTTGTGCTTTAAGATGTCACATTGGGGGTGGGGGTGGAGGTGGCAATGGCACTGGCTGCTTGGTGGAGCTCTGGCGTGGGCAGGCCGGAGGCACAGTGGGGAGCCCGGTGTGGCCATGGAGGTTGTAGTTAACCTTTCAGCAGTACTAGAGCTAGAAGCTCTCTGTGAGCCTTTGGGATAGTTTCTTTAGGCCAAACATGGCTCCACAGGCTTCTTCTGATGCAGTTAGCTTGGCTAAAACTAATACGGCAGTCCAGGATGGTTGACAAAATAAAAATAATGGTGCTGTGTTATTTATTTGCCTGTCAGGATCTCCGTTAACGTTGACACAAGTACCGTAAGTTTCTGAAAGATACTAGAATTTGTTTTGTTGGAAACAGAGCTTTGGAAGGGGTGGCATGCAATTTTGCTGGATTTTCTAGTGTATGTTAGTCTTCTGTAAAATTGTTACTGATCCCGCAGAACTGCTGTTTTGAAGTGAAATATGCAAGAAAATTGTATAGCCTCTATACTGGGTTTATTGCTGAAAATGAAAATCTGTTAAATGGTTTTTATTTCCCAGGGTGCCTATGTATCTCTGTCAGTTAAATCAGACTCTTGATTTCAGCTCAGGTCACCATCTCAGGGTGCTGGGTTCGAGCCCCACAGGGTATCACAATATCAGGCTCCCTTCTCAGTGGGGTGTCTGCTTATCTCCCTCTCTGCTCCTTCCCCTGCCCTCTTTTTTGGTCTCAAATAAATAAATAAATCTTAAATGGTTTTATTTCCCTAGGACTGGGCCCTTGGAGTCCTGCACGCCAAAATCATTGCAGCTATAACACTGATGGGTCCGCAGTGGTGGTTGAAAACAGTAATAGAGCAGGTGAGCAGAGCCGGCTTTCAGGAGAGACTGGGAGTGGCGGAGGGTTGTGCTTGGCCATTGAGTGCTTATGTTCCATATTTCCGCCTTCCTGAGTTTCCTGCACATTTTCTCTAAGAAGCATATATAACTTTTTTTTTTTTTTTAAGAAGACAGTTTGCTGTTTTATTGCCATGAATTTTCATCAACCACTCTTAAAATGTCCCTTGTCTGAAGTTTAACCAGTGGCGTAAAGTACCTAAAACCCTGTCTAAAGTAAGGCAAAAATTAGCACATGTGGTTTCTTTTCAGGGCAAGAGTTGCAATGTAGACCAGGTACTCAGTTTTCTCAGTGTGTAGTTGAGTGAAGAGGTCACGGCCCAAGACTGCAAGTGGACGGCAAGGGCGCCTGGGGGGCGTAGTCGGCTGGGCGTCCGGCTCCCGGTTTCGTCTCAGTCGTGACCTCAGTGTTGAGAGACCAAGCCCTGTGTCTACCTCCACGCTCAGTGCAGAGTCTCCTTGAGATTCTCTCCCTCTCTTCTGCCCTCTCGTGAGTGCACACGCCCTCTCCCTCTCAAATAAATAGAGAAGTCTTCTTAAAAATAAGTAAAGGGCAGAAAAAAATAGATAGAAAAAGCAAAGCTGATACTGTATACCTGAAACTGATACAACACTGTGTTGTTGACTAGAATTAAAATAAAAACTTAGAAAGTATGTATCCCAGAGCCTTTAAAAATAGCAAAAATAAAAAATAAAAACACCGATATTTAAAAAAAAAAAAAAGGCAGTGCTGTTTGGGAATATTCTAGCTGCATAGCACCTAAGACTGTTGTATTATGGACCTGTGAGCTTGGTCATTGTGGTGATAACCTTGAAAAAAGTAGATGGTGCTTCTGCACTCTGATAATAAGGCTGGAAAGTATGATAATTCACTTAAGGAAGATTTCTGTCTAAAATAACATAACAGATTTTGGTATGTATTACTTTAAATTTTAATTGCCTAGAAAATATATTTGTGGACAGTCCTCTTATCTTCAGGTTAGTGCCAAATGATTTAGGTGTTGCAGTTCTGTAGCAGTAAAGGCACACTTCCTTTTGATGTATAGAAAATAAAGACAGTAGTTCTCAGCTCAGTATGCACAAGAAATTGTCAAAAAAATTCCTGACCCAGAGATTGCTGGAGATAGGGTGAGCCAGGGAATTGCTGTATGTTTACATGCATCTCTCCACTTTGGGGTCTCCAGGTGAGACTCTGACCCTGACAAAGGAGGTAGAATAAATCACAGTGTAATCACAGTTGGAGGCTGTGAAACATTGTTGATCTTTGTAATATTTTGCTCTCTGATGCCTTCTTTTCTCCTATATGTGGGTAAGTTTGAGTAAAAGGATTGAGAAACACTGGGGTGCCTTGTTGCACTGATTTAAATACATTTGGGGTGAATAGGTTTCTTTGGGTTGGAAGCTTTGCCTTTGGAGGGTTAAGCTTGTTGTCACGCACATCCGAATGCTCTGGCCCGTTCCTGAGGGATTGGGCTGAGTTGCAGGGTCCTGTGACTGTGTCCAGGAGAAGTTCAGGTGCTGAGGAGAAAACAGGAACAGTACTCTTCTGTTTTGTCCCCCTCTGCACACCATCTTTATTTTCCATTGTTCCCAGAGTTTTCCCACTTCCATTTATTCTTTACTCTGAAGTTCTATTCATAAGAACTTTCTGGATGATGATGAAAATATTGTAGAAATTCTTGGAAGTAAAAAAATAAAGTTCACTGTAGAATTCTTTCACAAATCAAAAATATCTTTGTCACAATTTCATTTATACAGGCTTTTCAGAACTGTGTTTCTGATAAAATGAATGAATTTTTCAGATAAAATGAACAAATAATACAGATCACTCTTACACAAGATATGTGTGCAGTTGTTTCAGATTATGTGGTCTTCATAACGTTATTGGATATGCCTGGTATTGTATGGTCCAGGACTAGTGTAGTTAGGATTCTAGATTGGAGTCTTATTTCATCCCTTAACAGAGTTAACTACAAAGTCTAAGGAAGTAAATGCATTTCTGAAAAAACTTGTGAGCACCGTACTTATCTTTGTGTTCAAAATATGTCTTGAGTTTGGGAAAAATAACCAACAGATTAAACTTGATGTGCCTTGGACTCAATAGAGATTGCTCTGTTAATTGGAGGAATTTGTCCTGTATCCTTGTTCTGATTTTCTTCCTCATGTTTCAGGTTTATGCAAATGGCATCCGGAACATTGACCTTCACTATATCATTCGTAAACTGGCAGCGCCCGTGATCTCTGTGCTCTTGCTTTCCCTGTGTGTACCTTACGTCATAGCGTCCGGCGTCGTTCCTTTACTAGGTGGGTAATGCTGGCTGGGGAGCTTGAGGAGCACCTTTATGACACCAGTGTATTCTTGTCACTTCCGGTACCATAGGCTGTCTGGCTCCATCTGATTGATTTGTAAATAAAAATCTAGCTAAAACAATGATTTTAGAAGGCTGTTTTTCTTAGACTTGTTAACTTAGGGCAAGATTTAGAGAATCATAAAGCTCTTTGGTATCGTTTTTTTCTCTAGGCAGGTGAGGTGGTATTAACGTTTACACTGTCCCCAAAATAAGAACAGATTTCCTTCAGGTTGTCTCCTGACTAGAAGTGCTATGGTCCCATACTTGTAAAATCAAGGGAAAATGTTACATTTGATTTTCAGAATGTTCTTTATCATAAAAGGAAAAGCAAAGAGGGGATAGCATTTTTTTTTTAAAGTGTGTATTTATTTATTTATTTATTTTAAGATTTTATTTATTCACTTGACAGAGAGAAATCACAAGTAGACGGAGAGGCAGGCAGAGAGAGAGAGAGAGAGGGAAGCAGGCTCCCTGCTGAGCAGAGAGCCCGATGCGGGACTCGATCCCAGGACCCTGAGATCATGACCTGAGCCGAAGGCAGTGGCCTAACCCACTGAGCCACCCAGGCGCCCCGAGGGGATGGTATTTAGCGATACCTCAGCAACTAGATATTATCAGTTGTGTGCGGAAGAGTCTCACAGGACCTTAAACACAGCATGTGTTGTGAGTGAGAAGCACAGTTTCCCCCTCCAGATCTTTCTCTTCTGAGTTCCCTCTCTCAGTGACTAGTGTTATCCAACAGTCTGCATGAGTCCGAAACCTTGTAGGTCATCTGTGTCACCTCAGTCTCTGCCTTCCCTACTCAGGTGGTCCCACTGAAGTCGGCACCTTCCCCAGGGTTCTCACCCTAACCACAGTGGCCTCCTATCTGGTTTCCCTAATTGGAAGCCACCAGCACTAATTCACTCTCCACAATGACCTTTCTCTTGAATGGGTCCCACTGTTCCTCTTCAGTGAACATCCTCTCATGGGTTCCCGCGTGGCCTTGAAGGCACCATCCTGCTCCTTGGCGTGTTCACGGGGCCCCTCGGGCTGCGACTGCCGCGCTCTGGCCTCGCGCCATTCACACGACGAGCTTGCGTTGCGGTTGGGCACCACCAGCCCCTTTGTCCTGGGAGAGGGACGTGCTTTCATTTCACTGTCCTTCCACTGACGCCTGAGCTTGTCTTTTGGTTTTACAGGTGTTACTGCGGAAATGCAAAACTTGGTCCACCGGCGAATTTATCCGTTCTTACTGATGGTTGTGGTGCTGATGGGGATCCTGTCCTTCCAGGTCCGCCAGTTCAAGCGCCTTTATGAGCACATTAAAAATGACAAGTGAGTCTAGACTTCATTCCTCTAGCTTAAGATGTCTCCTGTGTTACCTTTTATTTCTGATGTGATAAGTCATAGTTGGGAAGAGTGCTCAGATTCTGGATATATTTTGAGGTAGAATTAACAGGATTCGCTAACAGAGCGTGTGTAGGATGTGAAAGGGAATGTTATCAAGGACTCGGTTGGGCCAAGCAGCTGGCAGTACAGAGTGTCGTTCATGGAGGTGAAGACTGGGAGAAGCAAGGAAGGTGAGGAAGCCTGTTGAAATGCCTGCTCCGAATAGTTTTTAGTCTGCTTCCAAATGTTTTGGTCTGACAATCTGGTAAATAGTTGCGGTTAAAAATAAGAAGCTGCATGAGGACTCAGCCTGCCTCAGCCCTGCCTGGAGCCAGGGGCCCCTGGGCCGCTCTGGCCATTGCTGAGGGGGGCTGTGAGGCCCCTGCAGAAGCATCTTGGGCCTGACCTTGGGGGATGGGATGCTCTGAGACCTGACCTTGGTGAGAGACGGACGGCGGCTGAGGGAAACACCTTCCGGGGATAACGGTCCTCTGACCTTCCGTGTCCTGACAGAAAGCTGAATCCTCTTCTGCTTTCATGGTGTCCGGCAGGGAAAGGAGGTCTGTAACTCTCCATCCAGGTTCGCCTGGAAAGTCGAAGTGTACACGTGCCGTCTCGTGTCCCTGCTAACAACACCTCCTTTTTTCTGAGCACATTGTGTGGTCACCTTCTTTACTCCGAGGATTCTTAAGAGTTTTTAAGAATGAGATTGAGGGTGTTAAGGCTTCGCCAAAGCATTTACTGGCAGTGAAAATACAAGTACACTCAGGCGGTCAGCGTATAAAATTCTGTCCACCACAAAAGAACGGGGAGGGGGGTGTAGGTGATGAATGTCAGTTTGTGTCACTTCCCTTGTTTAGGCTGACGAGTGAGTTCTGCGGGCGGAAAGCAAACAAGACACAGCCTCGGCTTCTGATGCTTCTTCAGGGCTTGTCCCTCGCCATGTCCTTTCCCACCACCATCCCAACCTTTCTTGTTATTTTCTGCAGCCCAGTGTACTGTTTCCTCTCTCCCCATTTGTTCTTCGTGTAGAAAACTTGACGTTTAGGCTCGCTGGAGGCCTTGGGTGTGGGGTGTGCCTGGGGCCGGCTGGGGCAAGAGCGGGTGCTGGGCATCAGGGAAAGTGGGGGATGGGCTCAGAGTCTCCTTTTGCTGCCAGTGAGTTACTTTTTGGTCTCGGGCAAGTTAATTTATACCACGTCTCTCGTACCAATGGATATTGCTTATTCGTTGCCATCATGCTAACCCCATTCTTTACGTGACTTGGTCTGTTTTGTGATGATGTGTGTGTCAGGTAGAGCCATGTGTGTTACGTTAGCGGCTGTTCAGTTGTCATTGTTTAAAACATACGTAATATCCACACAGTTTAAAACTCCACTGGTTGGTTGGGGAGCAGTGTGGAAAGGAGTAGTTAACTTCTGGAGAAGAATTGGTAAGACAGAAAAAGTATTAAACAGTAGGATCATGGATGAAGCAGCAGTAGGATTTGCGAAATGTTTTAAAAAGTGACATGTTAAGCTGCTTGGCATAAACTGCAAAAAGATCTCATTAGGCTTGTCTTTGCTGGCAGGAAAGTGGGGAGTCAAGGTGGGAAAGGTAATGGTGCTAAAACCCCGAGTTTTAGCATATGCCACGTCTTTGTGGCCATGGGTTTTGTACGCTTCCTGCTTCTTACAGTGAGCACGGAGCGTGGTACTGTGGTTCTTACTTTACTGATGAGTAAAGTAGGTCTCAAAGCCCCAGCTCCGGCCACGCTGCTGCCGGCTGGCCGCACTCGCTCTCACACTCCTGCACACTGGCTGAGGACTGACGGGGCACTCCGCAGTCTGCGGTGCTGACCCCGGATGGGCACCTGTTACCCTGGCCTCCTGGAGCTCGTTGACACTGTGGGCTTGGTCACCCACTGTCCTTCGAGGGTCGGTCAGGCTGCAGGCCGTTGCCATTCAGTGAAGCACACCACTGCTTCTCTGCGACTGCCGCTGTCGTCCTGGGGGTATGGTGTCGTCATTTCAGCCATGGTCACTCTGTCTCTAGTTCTGCAGCCCCGCACCTCCTGTCCTGTCCTCCCTCTCATGCCAGCACGTGAGTTAAGTTCTGGCGCCACAGCCTCCTGCCTTCCGTCCCTTGCGCACACTCACCTCTCCGCCATCTCCCCTCCGACCTCATTGAAAACTTTGCCCTTTGATTTCTCCTTTTGTCTAGAGCTAGAGCTTTTCTGGTTTGCTTACCTCTCTACCCAGCTTTCCGAAGGTCATATTTCTAGTCTGTTTCTTCAGATCTGTCCACTGAGCTGTTTTATAAAATGTCTGTAACAGATAACTCCCCTGAACAAGCTTACTGTGCCTTACCTCCAAGTGTGCTAGTTTGTGAGAAGCCCCTGACGTACGGACCAGAGCCCAGTGCCCAGCAGCCGAAACCTTCCAATGTTTGCCGTTCTCCTGCTTCTCCCACCAGCCGACGCCTCACTGTGAGGTGTCTGCTGGTGTACCGTCTGCCAGGCGTTCATTCTAGAGTCCTCTTCCCCACCCAGCTGACCATGGAAGGGTTTGAAGTGAGAGTGATCTGATTTGCATTTAAAAACTGGCTGGTCTTAGGAAGGATGTTTAAATATGTAAGATCATATAAGAGAGTAACCACCCTGTTTTTACAACCTAGATACCTTGTGGGCCAACGCCTCGTGAATTATGAACGGAAATCTGGCAAACAAGGCACATCTCCGCCACCTCCACAGTCGTCCCAAGAATAAAGTGGTTGTCTCAACTACCTTGACCTTCCCCTTGCCTTTACGTGTCCTTTTTTGTGGACTTCTCTCTTTGGAGATTTTTCCCAGTGATCTCTCAGCATTGTTTTTAAGTTAACTGTATTTGACTTGCGTTCTTGGCATTCAGAGAGCCGCAGTGCAAGGCTCTGCTGCCCTTCTTGCATCTTCCGACATCATAGCTGTCTGAGATCTGTACATGTGTAAATAGAAGTTCCTGGATACCCTAAAACCTTGGATTAAACAGAATGTGCATTGTACATCTTTAAACAAAATGTATATTAATTTATTAAATCTAGTTGTCACTTTATTTTGGACCTGCTGTGATCTTGACAGGAAACGTGCCACAGAGCCGTAGTGCAGAGGCAAGACATTTTCATGACGTCTCTTGGAGCGCAGTACCTTGGTGTTCCTGGCAGTTCTTATTAAGTAAACTGTACATTCTGTCTTTCTTGGCTGTTCAGACCTTACCAAGAACTTGAAAGGAAACAAGTAGAAATCAGCAGTGGAGTGTCTGTGGTAAGAGAACATGAACTCTGCTTCACTGTCAATCGTTTTTTGGAAGTTATTTTGTATAACACCAAAGCTGTTGTACATTTTCTACTGCCTGATTTTTTTTTCATGTGTCTGTGTTTATAATATTGTATAGTATCTTGTGCTAGGTGAGGAAATTATTTTTAATTTTGATAATTTAATATTCCTAGTGATCAGCATTAGGGGGTTGGGGTTTTGTGCTTGTTAGGGGCATGTCTTTATTTAGAGAAAACAAGCCCACGAGAACATTTTCATTAGTCCCCTCCAACCCCCCTTTTCCATGCACAGCTGTCTTCTTTTCCTTTTTGGAAGCAATGGCCAAAAGTCATGCAGGATCACAAGTCTTACAAAATAACATCACCAACACAATGCCTCATACTGGAATTCGAACACACTGAGATGTTTCTTCATTGTAGATGTGGTTTGTGGCCTTCGACCAGCAGCATTAGAGAAGACTGGTTAAAACACCTGGTCCTGCTGGTTAGTGCACCGTTGGGGGAGGGTCAGGAAGTACATTTTTCCTCGTTTTCCGTGATTACATCCCAAAGTTTCTAGAACTTTGTGTTTATAGACTAGAAGTACAAATAAAACCAACTTGATTTTGCTTGTCCAGACTTAAGCTGGCTTGAGCTGGCCTTTTAACATAGGAGTAAAGAATGTCTTTCATTGGCTATGTGCTATAAAATCTCAGAAAACTGGACACTTATAAATCTGGTTTCCCCTTCTAACCAAAGCTTCAAGTAAGCAGTTTAGAGAAATGGAACAGTTGGGCAATGATCCATGTATTTAATGGGAATGGTATATTGTAAGGATGGTGTTGCTTTTGAATGATAACCAAAAGTTCTCAGAAAATGGATAGCATAGGTCTTCAGGAACTCTTAAGGAGTTTCCATATAGTATTAAAATGTCTATAGACTCTAATCTGAAGATTTTTAAAATACTGAAGTCAGCTAAGCATAAGCTACCAAAAAGCAAATGTGTTCTGGTTGTTTTACATTTCAACAGTTTTTCCTCAAGTGGTGATTACTTTACTTTAAAAATACATTTTAAAACATCAGTATCAAAAAAAAAGCTTGACAAAGGGTTCAGTGTTACACTTTTTGGCACTTTGTAGCAGTCCTTTCTCTTGTATTTGAAATAAGGTCTTTGCTAGCCCTACCTTTACTTAGAAATTTAGTCCTACTTTAAAAAATTAGGAGCATTTTAAAATGTAATGCCACCTGTTGTGGTATATGTCTATATAAATTGTTCTCTTTGGGAGAAAAATATTATCAATTGGGCATATAACTTGATTATATTAATTTAGTTTCTTTTTTAATTTTTCAGGGAATTTGTAGATCTTGATATAAAGTCATTGAAACATTTATCTGTTTTACTGGGGGGAGATCTAGGCCGATACCATAAAGGATGAAAAATTGTTATGCTACAGAATTTTAAATGAATCTTACCAGATATTTTGTAAAAAACGAAACAAACAAAAAAAACCAAAAAATAAAAACAAAACAAAAAAACACCAAACCAAACATATATATGAATGTGTATGAATGGCGAAAAGTTGCCCTCCATTTCACTGGCGATAATTTTATCTTCTTGTACTTAAGGATTTCCTCTTGGTTTTCAGTTGTGCTCTGTCCTTTTTTCAATCAGATGAATACTTCTGTAAGGAAAGCGTTTGCTGGCATGATATTTACATGGGTGGCATCAGGATTTCATTATTAACCAGTAGTCTTACAAACATTTTAAACCTCTAGCTCAGAAAGGGCTAATATTGCTGCTCTTCTTCCTGTAGATTTTTTTTTTTTTTAAATAATAGCGTAGTTTTGCTTCATTTTACATTGGGCTAAAACAGTCTTTAAGAAAGTTAATTAGGAAAGACCTTTCTGCTTTATTTTTAACTGTTTATAAATTGGAGACAAATCAATATTTGGGAGTTAGTTCCACATGACCAGTTATCAAATGGCCATAGTATGAAGTGTGTATTTGTTCCTTATTAGCAAATTATGTTTGATTTTTAAACTATTAATACTAATAGTTGAGCCGAAAACTGAAGAAAAATGCCAGTGTGATGTTTATATATAGCTAGCCTTAAAAAGTTCCATGTTTTAGGGGATTTTTTTTCCCTGTTAGTTTGCTGGAGAAACAGTGGAAATTGGACATCTCAATTCCAGTTGTAAACAAAAAGCAGTTTTTATTTCAACATTTAATATAGCTGTTATTACTGTGGATTCTTGTCTGTATTTTTTCTTTCCCTTATTCAGGTAATAGAGAATAACTTTCTTAAATGATCTGGTCTTAGAGATGTCATTTCTGTATTGGCAAATGCTATTATTAAAGTGCAACTCTTAAATTGAGGTTGAATTTATGACTTTGTAAAACAGAGTGGACATTTCTCCACTGTATTGTGAGCAGCCCCCACCCCCGTACACACACACGTGCGCGCTCAAGAGTGTAGCGTGAGTCTAAGAACACTGGCCCTTTTTTCACCTTCACAAGTTAGCTCCTTATTGTCACTTTCAGGGTTGAGTATTTTAAGTTCTTTCCTTACTGTGATTTTAATTGTAAAATTAAATGATTATGTTTAAAAGACTCCTTTAGAATGTTGCCTGCTCAGTTCCCATGGGGAAGAGACAAAAGTAAAATGTCTTACCACCAAACTATTATTAAAAACCTTGCGTGTGTGGAGGTCCTCTAACTCCCTCAGTTGGGCTGTCTGTATCTCATTAATTTACCCTTGCCCCCCCCCTTTCCCTCTCACCCTCCTAACTGCCCTGTTAAAAGCAGCCATTTTGAGAAAGGGTTTCATTCAAGTCTCCAGCAATACGCTCGGCATGAATACAACGAAGTTAGGATAGTGTGTGTCAGTTTCAGTCCCATCTGTTCTGTATGAGTGCCTCATTCTGTCATGGGAGTAGAGTACCGTTAATGGAAATGTAGTGACTGTAAGGCCTAGGAATGACTGTCTTCAAGGATAAATAGAACACTTAGTTATTTGGGACTTAAGTTTTCTATTAAAGCAAACACCTTAGATACCCAGACCAATTTTATGTGTACATATTCTAAAATGCTCCCTTTTTTATGTGGTTGTTTGTTGCCTTCTAAGTCAAGAGAACAAAATTGAATAAAGTGAATGTTAGTTGTAGCCTAGATTTTTGGTTTGTTTTTGCTTTGTTGCAAGATTGCTTCAGAATTACAGAAATGGGCATTATTAATCAGCATATATAGATGATCTAAGTATTTTTTAATATAATAGTTACATGAGAAAAAGCACTAAGTTACCTGTGATTGTAATTCCTCTGTTCTGTTGAGTTTTAAAGTATACTTGCAGAGAACACATCCCTTCCACCTTGTCCCTTCACCATACCAGTAGACCATCATCACTGGGGATAGTGAAGGCCTTCTTCCCAGCTGCTGGCAAGATGCTACCCATTTCCACACCTGTCTGCAAGATCCTTGTGCCAAAGCCTCGCCAGGCTTTCTCTTTAAGTGGATACTTGGAATGCAGGAAAACCAGTCAAGTCCATCTTATGTAGTTGATCGTGAATCTCAGAGAAAAACGAAAGTATTCCATCAGGCTTTTTTTCCTTCCTGTGTGCCCCACGGGAACAGATCCTTTCATTTCTAGGTTCAAAACTGTTTCTTTTTAATCAAGTGCATTTGTATTTTCAGTGCAGCAGTGATAGGCGAAATGCTATTTGAACCACAGGCCATCTATAATCTGTGATTTTGAAGTTTCACAGCAAAGGAAATGGCATGGTGAATCTCAGAACGTCGCCAGTAATTCCCCCGGCACCCCGCGGTGTGTAGCCGCTCTTGTTGCAGACAACACTGATCGCACGAGTGGGTTAAGGGTCTGAGGGAGCCGACCTCTCCCCTTCTCCTCCCACAGTGTTCTGGTTTGGGGGTCTGCTTTCTTTCCCACACTTTTCTGAGCACTGTAGTTGAATCCAGGTACGGTGTCTGCCTTCAAGGAACCCCTTAGAGTGGAAAAGACCAGAAAAACAAGCCGAAGGTTCTAGTCCAGGTACGACTAGAATGTCCTGAGGAATGCAGAGCCGGGTCCCCCGGACACTCTGTACTGTGCCCTGCCAAGCCCAGGCCCCCTCCTGCCTCCTGTGGTGTGCGTCACTCCGCAACAGCCAGGAGCCTGGGGAGAGGAGGTCCCCTTTCCAGTGCTTTAGACAGTTCAATCTTCTTTTTGAAATTTCTCTTTCTACATAAGTAACAGTACTGTGTCTGTCTCTGTGCTATTCAGTGACTCTTTCAGGCCAAGAAGCTTCACAATGCCGGGAACCCCGAGCGCGCACTCCTCTGTTCTGCTCAGTTGTAGCAGTCTCCTGGCGGGTTTACAGACCCACAGAACCGATGGAGCGGCACAGAGTCCGGAAGCAGACCCCCGTGTATGCGGATGGTTGATGCTTGACAAAGGTGTGGAAGTCAAACAGGGGTGCTGGAGTAATTGGACATCCACGTGCAAAATTAAGAACTGATCCATATCTCAATATATGCAAAAATTAACTCAAAATGGATTGTATTCCTAAGCAATAAACCTCCAGCCAAATAACTTCTGGAAGCAAAAGGGGAAAATGTTCAGCCTTGGGTAAGGCAAAGATTTAGATTAGATATGGGCAAAAACACAGTTCGTAGGAGAACAACCTGATAAGTTGGACATGACCAAGATTGAAAGTGTCTGCTCTGTGATACATGATGTTCAGGGGACAGCAACTACAAACCAGCCGTGGACTGGCAGGAACTACTCGTAAAACATTTCAGATAATAGACATGCATTCAGAATAGACACGTCTCAAAACTCAGTAGTTTTAAGAAGATCCATTTGAAAAAAAAAAAAAGATCCATTTGCCCATTTTAAAAAAATGAGCAAAATATTTAAACACTTCATTAAAGAGGATACACAAATGGCAAGTAGGCACATGAAAAGCTAGCTGTTAACATAATCAGCCGTTAGGAAGATACAAATTAAAACCACAAGTTACCATCACCTATCTGTTAGAACGACTAAAATTAAAAATACTATGCCGTGTGTTGGTGAGGAAGTGAAGAACTGGAACTCTTACCCTCTCCTGGAGGGAAAGTGAAGTGGTATAAACTCCTTTGGGAAATAGCTGGGCAGTTTTGAAACCATTACAGTGAGTCCTTCGCACTCCTAGTTACTGACCAAGCAAGGAGTCAGTCCATACAATGACTCCTACATGAACGTTCCTTGTAGCTTGTAATAGCTCAAGGCTGGAAACAGTCCACACGCCCATCGGCAGGTGAATAAACAAATGATCATGCAATGAGCTACTGCTCAGCAATAGTAAATAACTTGATAAAGACAGCATGGACAAGTCTCAGTGCTAAGGGAAAGCAGACCTACCAATCAGTGGGAAGGGGCTCGGAGGGATTTCAAAGGGGCATAAAGACATGGATTGATGTATTCGTTATCTTGATGTGCTTCTGGTGTGACATGCACACATATGTTAAATTGTACATTTTAAGGTGGTGCAGTTCATTGCATGTCAGTTACATCCCAGTTTCAAAAAGGAATACCAGTGTATTACATGCTCTTTAAGGGATCATTTCATACTTTATCTTTCTTCAGAGTGCCCCCTTCTCTCTCACTTTTGGCGGCTGAGTTCATTTCTGTCTCACCAGAAGACAAAGCAGTCAGAACAAGTCTTCACAGGTTCACATCGTATTTGCTGTTTTACCTGCACCTGTGCCCACGCGCTCACCAGGCTGTGCAGACTGCGCACATCGCCTCCAGCGAGCGCGCGCTGATTGCACACCGCCCCGGGCCCACGTGCGATTCCTGGGTCCCCCACCCTGCGCACGCTCACTAGGCCACAGTACTCCGCTGCCCCGAAGCACTGCTCTGCACTTCTCCCTCTCCCTCAGAGTGCTGTCGGGTCGTTCCCATCATTTCGGATGTTGCGTCGTCATTTGGGAAAATCTCCACCCCACTAACTCCTTCAACTGTTCCATTTCACAAAGCCCTTCAAACAGTTCTCTGTACTCACTCTTTCCAGTTTCTCCTCTCCTCTTCCAGGCCTGCTACAATCAGGTGTTTGCTCCACTGTCCTCTGGAACTGCTCCCGTAAGTCACAAATTGGCCACCACTGATTGACGTGGTTCCTTCTCAGCTCTCAACGGAAATGGGTGGCTCCTCTCTTCAGTGAAACCATTTTCCTGGTTGTCAGGACACAGCGTTCCCCCCATTTCCTTCCTGCCTGTCTGGATTCTCCTTTCCAGACTCCATCGCTGACCCTCCTATCCTGTCAGCCCAGCCCAGCGGGAACCTCTGTTCTACTGACACCCATTAACTCGGTGATCTCACTCACTCTCATGGTCTTAAAGGCCATCTCTAAGCTGGTCGCTCACGTATTTATTTACTCTAGGCATGTCTGCACGCCTGTCTGTGTAGACTCTTCAGACATCTCAAACTTAGCAGGCCCAAAACGACTCATGATGCTCTTACCCCAAAGCTATTTTCTCGAACTTACCCATTTCAGTTGATAAGCAAGTGGATGGATTCAAGTTGCTAAATTTAAAATGTTGGTAATACCTTTGGCCCTTGTTTTTCTCCCACACTTCCCATAAAATCGGAGAGCAAGTCTTCAAAATGAATTGAATTCTGGCTATGTTGCACCCTCTACTGCTACCTTCCTGGCGCAAAGCACCATCGTCTCTCTCCTATCCAGGCCACTGGCAGTTTCTCCTGAGCTCCCGGCCTCTGCCCACGCTCTCTTGTCTTTATTCCAGTTATTTTCAACACAGGATCCAGAGTGATCATGTTCGGATCTAAGATCACAATAGCCCTCTACTCAGAGAGCTAACCACCACACTCAAGAGTCCCAAGTTCACAATCACCTTCCTGTGCTCCAGGCAAGCCTCCTTGCTTCCAGAACAGGTCAAACCTCAGGGCCTTTGCACTTGCTGCGCCTTAATGTTCTTCATCTAGGCTGTTCATTTTGTACTGAAGTGTCATTCTTAGGCTTATCTAAAATTGCAGGAACTGGGGCATTCCTGACTCTTCTGCTGTGTCTTATCTCTCATATGTTTTAAGATATCATGGTTTTCTTGTCCTACTTATATTTGTATCTTCTCTCCCACTTAAATGTAAGCTTCAGAGATTATTTTTTAACTATTTGGGGATTACTACTATATTACAGAACAGTTCTTGGGACATACTTAACATTCAATACTGTTGAATAAATAAATGGATGAATCAGAATCAAAATAATGTATATATGGTTAAAATAAAACCTGCAAGTCATGTGCCATTCTCCAGAAGTAACCACTGTCAGGAGTTTAATGTTTGCTTCCAGAATGTGCTATGGGCAAACATACATTCACAGACTCTGCTCTGTGGGGTGCTTTTTTTTGCTTTATATTTCATGAACATCTTTTTATGGCAATACTTAAGTAGCTACCTCATAAAATTCTGGCTGAATTCTGTTGTGTGGATAAGATTATGATTTAAGTTTTCTGAAAGAATTTACCCATTTTACTATGTGCTTTAGTAAACATTTTTGTCCACATTATATATACTCAGGCTAGTATTCTGTAGCATAGATCTCTTGGTTAAGTCATCAAAATATAGTGCCAAATAGTCCCCCAAGTGTACTAATTAATACTCTCATCACTGTATGAGACTCCTTGTTTTCCCATATTGTATCAGCATTAAATAGTGACTGCTTTCAGTTTTTGCTAGTGCTGTTAATTTGGAGTCATGGTTGGGGGTAATGCCTCTGGGGACTTGTCCTTGACTCCTCCTGGCAGTAGCTCGTTCTAGTTCTCCATCTTCTGGCTGGAGGTGAGCAGGGGAAGGCGGGCTTCAGGGCTTCATTCATTGAGTGGGTTCGAGGGCAGCCACAGCCATGATCGACGCTTCCTATGCTGCCCTGGTCAGGATTCACCAGAACCGAGCAGTTCTCTCCCATTCGGCCCAAAGCTATTGTAGCAGAAGACGCGGCTTATGTCCTTCAAGACGCAGTCAGGCTCAACCATTGTGTCTGTCTTCGAAGAACAAGTGAAACAGAATCTTCCTCGAGCTGAAAATCGCCCACGGTCCGAACTCTTCAGTGGCTCTTACATCGGAAGAACGGGCGGGCACTGAGAACGCGGGTGAAGGCCTGGGCACCGGGACGCTTTGCTTCACCGGCAGGGGCTCGTGCAGGACGAGCGAGGCCGCGGAGGCAGGAGGTGCGGTTCCACCGGCCCATGATTATAACGGCTTCCTTCCGAGGACGGCCGAGTCATTTCGTCCCTAAGCTTAACGTAGCCAGAGCAAGGGGAAGCGGGGGGGCGGGGCCTTTGTGAATTCGCCCCTCACAGTTGGTAGTGGGGAATCGATCAAAAGGTCCTTTTCTAAGTGAAACGTTCAGCTCCTGCAGCCCTTTACTACCAGGTAGTGGCGGGGGGGGGGGGGCGGAAAAAGGCGGGGGGCGGAGGGCGGGAGCCACGCTGCGCAAGCGCATTGCCTCCCAGGCAGGTGCCGGCGGTTGCCGGGCCTCGGCCCGAGGCAGGTGCGCCTGCGCGGAGCCAAGGGGCGGAGCCCTCAGGCGTCCCGGTTGCCTGGATACGTCTGTGCAACAATCGCTGCCGCGGTTGCTTCCGGGCTGTGGCTTGCAGGGGCAGTTGGCCCTCACTTTCCGAGGAGCTCGAGGAGGAGCGGGTGAGAGCCCCGGCCGGCCGCCCGGACCGCGCGAAGCCGGCCTCTTGGCCCGCCGCCAAGCCCGGGGGCCGGGCCCCGCCACAAACCCGGGTCCCCCCTCGGGGCTCCAAATCCGGGGGAGGCAGGGCGGCCCCGTCCCCGAGCGCCCGCGCCCGGAGGCTCACGGGCCCGTCCTCCCCCTCCACGCAGCACACCCTGATTCTTCCCAGCCTGGTCCCGGTCTGCGGAGAGCGATGCCGCTTCCCGACACCATGTTCTGCGCGCAGCAGATCCACATTCCCCCGGAGCTGCCGGACATCCTGAAGCAGTTCACGAAGGCCGCGATCCGCACCCAGCCCGCCGACGTGCTGCAGTGGTCCGCGGGGTAAGCGCCTCGGGGGCCGCCGGCCTCCCCCTGCAGCGCTGCTCCGCGCTCCGCTGGCGTCCGCCCCTGAGCACCCGTCTAGCAAGCACCGCGTCGGCTGCCCTATCCCGGAATGACCACAGCCCCGTGGCCCGGGAGCGGTGCTTACTCTGACGCCTGACAGCAACTGCGTGGGGTGGAAAGTGTCTGCCTTGTGTGACAGAATCAACCCACTCCAGTCCCTTGGCTTTATTTCTAAAATGATTTTTATAAGAAGGACTCGTGTAAGGCTAAGTTCCTCACCCCAGAAAACCCTCCCGGGGTTCGGTGCCTGGTTGAGTTTGCTAGAACCAAGACGACCGAGGTCACCTCGGGATAATTATCCCGAGACCGCTGTAAGGTTAAACGTCGCCCAGCTTAAGAAGGCGAAGGAGGCTTCACTGTTTCTTGTAACAAACATCCAAACTATTTTCAGGAACAGACATTCATAATTTTAAGGTTACAAAGTCAACAGACCTTAGAACCCTTAAAATAAACCCATTTAGTTTTGAAAGGAGAGCCCTTTGCCCCTTTTGAGTAGACGGACTTAGAAACTCAATTTCAGGATCTCATGAACCAGTATAAAATTAAATGTTTTGGGGCGCGTGGGTGGTTGGTGAAGCACCTGCCTTCAGCTCAGGTCATGATCCCTGGGTCTGGGAATGGAGCCCCGCATCCCCGCACCAGGCACCCCCGCACCCCCACCGCACTGGGCTCTGTGCTCAGCGGGCAGCCTGCTTCTCCTTTGGTTTCCTGTGGCGACTCTAACAACCATAGAAACTAAAGGATTAAAACAACAGGCGCACATTCTCTTTATGGCTCCCGGCTCCCGAGGCCCAAAGTCCAAAATCAGTTTCACCCGACTTTGGCTAAAGTCGAGTTGTCAGGGCTTCTCTACGGAGGCTCTAGGGCGAATCCAGGCCCTTGCTTGCCTTTTCCAGCTTCCAGAGCAGCATCCCTTGTATTCTTTGGGTCCTGGCCCCTTCCTCCATCTTTAAGGCTAGTGGCGTGGCATCTTCAAGTCTCTCTCTCTGCCTCCCTCGTCCAAGGATACTGAGGAGTGCACTTAGGACTCATCAAAATAATTCAGGATCATTTTCGCATCTCCAAATCCTCTCTCCCATCTACAAAGTCCCTGTCACTGTGCAAAATAAGGTCCACAGTCTTCAGGATTAGGGCCTGGATGTCTTTGGGGCCCTTCTTGAGCCCCCCACATAAGGCTACTCATCAATCCAGTGTTGTCTTACGACAAACACTTCTGTCAGTTGCTTCTGATTCTCTCAAGGTTCTTGCCCAAAAAATGATGGGCTCCGGTTTTAACCACCATCCAAGAGTCAGTAAAGATGGGTCACATGACAGTTGGTAGTTGACGGGACATTCTAAGATTGAATCATTTTTTTTCCCCTCTTGGGACATAAGTTATTTTAACTTAAGTTTCACTTTAAATTAAAAGGCTTAATTGAGAGCTTTCTGGATGTTCCATGCACTGAATTTCTCCGAGCACCGAATTTCTCTCAAGAGCAATTTTGGAGTTTAGGAGAAAAGCATTGTTCACTATGCGGTGTGTGTGACATGGACTCAGATGCCACAAAAGAGAATCTTTTAGAGAGGAATGTGGCTCAGAAGAGGGTGAATTGGTCTTTGAGACAAGGCAAGGGCATTTCTGGAAGAACATCCCAATGAAGGGGCGGTGACAAGAAGAAAAAAACAGAAAACAAAAAAATCCTCAAAACAAAGCAGAGAACACAGGAAGGAATCACAGGAAGGTGCCTGCTGCCGGAAACTCCAGGAGGCATGCGGGTTAACCTCTTTGCGTCTGCACCCCCCACCCCCCTCCCCCGTTGTCTGCTGCCACCACCCCAGCTAGGATGTACTGTGTTCTGTCCCAGGTGCCTCCTGCAGTGTGACTGGAGTGAAAACTGGTCCAGTGTAAAGGCTGCTTCTTGCTCCCATGGGCCCCAGGGAATTAGCATGGGACAGGGTGGCGGGCGGGGGGGGGGCTCACCCCTAATGCAGGCTTCCTCAGCCTTGACACTGTTTATACTTTGGACAAGATAATTGCTTGGTGGGGAGGGCGTGTGTGGGGGGGATGATGGCGGTGTCTGGGCATAATAGGACTGTTAGCATCCTGACCTGTCCCACAAGAGGCCAGTAGCACTGTGACAACCAAAAATGTCTCCAGAAATTGCCAGTGCCTTCCTGCGGAGGGGGTGAGAGAATTATTGGGAACCACTGCTTTAGACGCTGTGGTTTGATCGGTGAGGAGGAGGAATAAAGTCCCCGGAAGAGGTGAAAACCCTAATTAGGAACAATATGGTAACACGAAGCCCCCATCCGCCCTCCCTGCCCCTGTCACCTCAGATCTTCCTGTTCCCCATCTCCTACACTGCTGCCTTTGTTCTGACTTTCCCTCAACCTGTTAAGTCAACAAAATATGGATGGAGAGAGAAAAGGCGATGAGGTGTAACATTTCTTTTTGCCTCTCAAATATCTATCAACAGCTACCTGTGTTACATAACCAGAGATGTTTCTAATTATTCATGTCTCTTACACTATGGCCTGTGGCCCTGGGGTTGTGTTAGTCATTAGAGTGGCCTATGATGCGGCTGCAGCAGCCGGCCCCGTCCGGCACGCCTGGCGCCCTCTCCCCGTCCCCACCCACCAGAAGCTGCTGTGTGCCCCCTCCTGACTTGTTGCCTGGTACTCTTTCCATGCCCACCTCCAGCCCCAACATCAGCACCAATATCTGTATCCCAGAAAGGAACAATTAAGGGGAAAAAATACTAAATAAAATTACTAAAAAGAATACCAGGCAGGAAAAGTGAAGCGTGGGGGAGGGGTGGCATCTGATGTTGTGGAGTGGGCAGTTGGTCCCCCGCAGGGCAGACAGATGACTTCCCTTCCCCCGGGCCCCATAGGGTTAAACAGAGATGGTTGAAGTCATCCCCCTTGGAAAGCAGCAAGGCCAATAGCAGGGAAGACCAAATACTAATTGTCAAAGTAGAATGACTAGACCATGACCTTGCCCTTGGGTCATTGCCATCCTGAGTCTCCTGTCTCCTTTCCCAGCCTTCCAGGACCACTCCTAGCACGGGCTTGATAAGAATAGCCTGTGTTTCGGGAGCCCCTCTCCCTCCCACCCCCCACCATAGCAGCTTGAGCTCACTGCTCCTCGGAACCCTATGACAGGGGCCACCATTGTTGGCTTTGCAGACAGAGAAACTGAGGCACGCAGAGAGAGTTAAGTTGGAGAGCTGAGCGGAGGAGCCAGAGTCGCAGCCTGGCCTTCGGACTCCGGTGTCCCTGGAGTCCCGCTCGTAGCTCCGGGCACTGCCACGCTCACAGCTGCTTCGGGAAACCACGCGACCTCCCCTGCTTTCTGGGTACTGACGTGCCCTCAGACATGTCTGTTGCTCTTAGGTATTTTTCAGCTTTGTCCAGAGGAGATCCGCTTCCTGTCAAGGACAGAATTGAGATGCCCGTGGCCACTCAGAAAACAGACACGGGCCTGACTCAAGGCCTCCTGAAAGTTTTGCACAAGCAGGTAGGAGGGGAGTGTCTCTGCTCTCCGTCCGCTTCACCAGATAAAGCGCGGCCGCTGCAGGGACGGGGGACAGGCGTGCCAGCTCCCCTTGGCAAGGCCTCTCTCCCCGGGGGCACACCTGCTGGAGGAATCTGCTGCTTCAGTGCCTCTCTCTAGTTTGAAGAACCCAAAAGACCTATTCGTGATTAGATTGTCAGCAAGTGACATGTCATTTCTTTTAAATACCCAGTTAAAACCCTAGAGGCTGCCCCACTGAAAGTCTGGAAATCCGACTCCCAAAATGGGGGCTGCGAGTCGATTCTGGAAATAGGCTTACAAACATTGGGTACGCGCTAACGAAACCATCTGCCGTCACCTTGTGAACGACAGACTGCTCTTTGGCGTCTGGTAGAGCCGGGCCGCCCTCCCCTGCCTCCTCCACCTTGCTTGTGGAGAAGCAAGTAAATAGGGACTGGATCACCTCGGGGGAGGGGGGGGGCGCGGGACTTGACCTTCCCAGTGACTGGGTTGGTGAGTTTTAAAGTGGTTTGTCCCCATCATACATTTCGACGGACCGTGTGTGTGATGCATTGACTTCTGAGAATGGATTATTCCAGTTTTCTATAAAGGGAAAACGAATAACTATCGGAAGGGGTAGCTTGGGGAAAAAAAACACACACTAAAATTGCTCCAAGCTTTTCACATAGGATGCTATTAGCAGATCGCTATCGTGACCAATTTTCACAGGTTGTTTAAAATAATGGAAGAAGTGAATTTATTTTCATTTTTAAGATTTCTTCCACTTATCTATGAGCACTTTCAGCAGATTGGATTTTAAATGTTTTTATTTATTGATGCTTCTTTTTTGTTGTGAGGTGTTTCGCACAGACAGCCCAGAATCCTATATCCAATCTGTGGGCCCGGTTCACTCAGCCATAACATCAGGCCCTATTTGCTTTTTTCTTTTGAGAAGTAAAACAGGCCAATGTCGGCTTGCTGCTGCCTCCCTGCCCTGCGCCCCTCCCGCCGCACACCTTCCCGCCCTGCTTTCCCGGGGCTGACTATGTTGTGAATCTAGAGTCTGTCTTTTCCCTGCGTGCGGTTGGGCACTGGGGTATGTTGAGCTATTCATAAGCATTATATTATTTTCCAGGTTTCTAAAACTTAAAAAAAATATGTTTGTAGACTGAAAAACTTGCGACTGTTGTCATCCCTGTGTTTTCGCTGCAGTGCAGCCACAAGCAGTATGTGGAACTAGCGGATCTCGAGGAGAAATGGAAGAATCTGTGCCTGCCGGTAGAGAACTTCAGAGCGCTGTTGCAGCTGGATCCTTGCGAAGACAAGATCGAGTGGATAAAATTTTTAGCGCTTGGATGCAGCATGCTTGGCGGGGTACGTACCTTCCAGTCGCGTTCTGAGTGATTCTGTGTGATCATGGCCTGGCTTAAAAGTACTGTAGGTGGGGGCTCCTGGGTGGCTCAGTGGGTTAAAGCCCCTGCCTTTGGCTCAGGTCACAATCTCAGGGTCCTGGGATCCAGCCCTGCATCAGGCTCTCTGCTCAGTGGGGCGCCTGCTTCGCCCTCCAACTCTCTGCCTGCCTCTCTGCCCACTTGTGATCTCTCTGTCTCTGTCAAATTAATAAATAAGATCTTACTAAAAAAAAAAAAAAGTACTGTGGGTGTTTCAGTAACCGAAGGAAACACTTTCATTACTTTAGTAACTTTGTCAGGGAGAAGCAATTCTTTTTCAGGTGTCTCTTGTATTTCTAGGCTTCCTTTTTTTTTTTTTTTTAAGATTTTATTTATGGGGCACTTGGGTGGCTCAGATGGTTAAGTGTCTACCTTTGGTCCAGGTCATGATCTCAGGGTCCTGGGATGGAGCTCTGCATTGAGGGGGCTGGGGCGTATCCTAGCTCAGCAGGGAGTCTGCTTCTCCCTCTGCCTCTGCCTCTCCTGCTTGTGCAGTCTCTATCAAAGGAATAAATAAAATCTTTAAAATTTATTTATTTATTTGTTTGTTTGGGATAGAGAGAGAGCAAGAAAGCTGCAGAAGGAGAAGCAGACTCGATGCTGAGCAAGGAGCCCAACACAGGGCTTGATCATGACCCTGGGATTGTGACCTGAGCCAAAGGCAGGTGCTTAACCAGTTGAGCCACCCAGGTGCCCCATAGGCTTATAGTTATTTTAATTTGCAGAAGTTGAATACTTAGGAATGCTTCAATTTTAAAATTGTTAACAGTGGGGGCGCCTGGGTGGCTCAGTGGGTTAAAGCCTATGCTTTCGGCTCAGGTCATGATCTCAGGGTTCTGGGATGGAGCCCCGCATCAGGCTCTCTGCTCAGCAGGGAGCCTGCTTCCTCCTCTCTCTCTCTCTCTGCCTGCCTCTCTGCCTATTTGTGATCTCTGCCTGTCAAATAAATAAATAAAATCTTTAAAAAATAAATAAATAAGTAAATAAATAAATAAAATTGTCAACAGTGGATAAAATACAGAGATACTATGACAATGCATTTAGGTGTTAGAAGAGAACGCATTGTTGACTTTTTATTGAACTACACAGCATTTGGGAAACAGATACTCTGTTTTCCTCATCTATGGGAAGAGGTGTAACATTGTTTTATATTTGAGTTAAAATATATGATTGGTAGCTAACATATATAGTGCAGCTTTGACGATGTTGAAGGCTGACCCTTGGGAATGAAGACAGAGATAACCTTCCAGTTCCCAAGGTGAGGAGTCTCTGAACCAAGGAGGGGTGGGGAGGGAAGGGCTGGAGTGTGAAGGTTTGACAGAACTTCTCCTCTTCCTCCTCCTCCTCCCCCTCCTTCTTTTTGATGTTCAGTTCGCCACAGTGTAGCACATCTTTAGTTTTTGACGTGTTCAGTGATCCATGAGTTACGGATAACACCCAGTGCTCATCAGATCACGTGCCCTACTTCATGCCCATCACCCTGTTACCCCCTCCCCACTCCCCCTTCCCTCTGAGACCCTCAGTTCATTTCCTGGGGTCCACAGTCTCTCATGGTTCCTCTCCCTCTCTGATTTCTCCCCCTTCAGATTTACCTCCCTTCCCCCGTGGTCCTCCGCGCTATTCCTTATGTTCCACAGATGAGTGGCGCCATGTGATGATTGTCTTTCTCTGCTGGACTCCCTTCTCTCAGTGTCTTCCCTCCAGTCCCGTCCATGTCAGGGCAAGTGCTGGGGGTTCACCTTTCTGACGGCCGAGCGCTGCTCCATTGTGTGCGTGGACCACATCTCTCTCCATTCATCTGCTGAAGGAGATCCTGTTGTGGCCATTGCTGCTATGAACATTGGGGTGCAGGTGCCCCTTCTTTTCACGACATCTGTATCTTTGGGGTCAATACCCAGTAGTGTGATTGCTGGGTCATAAGGTAGCTCTATTTTCAACTTTTTGAGGACCCTCCATCCTGTTCTCCAGAGCGGCTGCCGCAGTTTGCATTCCCACCAACAGTGTAAGAGGCTCCCCTTTCTCCACGTCCTCACCAATATCTATTGTGTCCCATCTTGTTAAATTGTTTGGCAGGACTTCTTTGGGAATCTGGAAGCTCTCTCTTCAGCTCCGGTGTCCGAGTCTCTGTGAGAGACACCGGGATGTAGGGAAGGAAGTGTTACTGCTTTCCCCTTGCAAAGAAGGGGTTTCAGAGGTGGCCCCCTTAGCTGCAGAGCCGGTGCTGTTTTCACCCCCTCCCTCCTGTCTTTGGACCACAGAGAACATAGCTGGAAAATTCACAGTCCTTGCTTCCTGGTGCATACTCAGCTCCCATTTTAGTTTTTAGAAGTCACTTGGTATAGGAAACCCCAGTGGACACCACATGATCACGGACCCAAGGTCATGACTGAGTGCTCTTCCTCTGTCCCACCCCCCACCCCCCCGCCGTCTCCCCGGCCTGAAGCAACCGCCTTCCCAAATCTCCTGCTTCCCGTGGGCCGCATACGTACCCCAAGAAATACAGTATTTAATTTTCATGGGTTTTAATTTCATGCAAAGAGAAGTCTGTGGTTCATAATCTTCTGGAATTTGTACTCACTCCCAGTTAGATTTCCGTCTCCCTCTGCATCATTGCAGACAGCAGTAGGTCGTTCATTGCCTCCGCTGTGTAATAGCCACTCCGAGAACAGACCACCTTTTACTGGTTCCATTAGTGGCCCCCGTGAGAGCCACTGAAGCCTCAGGAAAGCCAGGTGCTGGCTCATTGCTGCGTAGGGAGTCACGCAAGTGCCGGAAGGCGCGGTTTGCGTCAGCGGCAGAGAGGACCGGCACCCTGGGCTGGTTTGCCAGGGACTGTCCTGCGGCAAAGCGGGGCTCACACGTTAACCGGGGGAGTGGGGTGTTGGGGTGGGGAGGACAGAGACAGATGTGCCCACGGAAGATAATGTCGCAGCGCTTTGTTCATCGGGAGCTCTGCGAAAGCAAGATTTTTAATACTGTGAAATGAGTAGCTAAGATTAGAACGAACGTTTATGGTTTGTGCCTTTAAACTTAGCTGTGAAATTTAGATTTTAGCAGTGGTGAGAAAGGATATTTCATATTTTGGGGATCCGTCTTTGTAATATTTACTTCCCCAATCGTGAAAGTAAGTGCTGGGTTTAAGACCAAGCCAGAGCAAGAGACAGGGTTTCTTGTCCATGTGTCGTGTGGGACACTAGGTGGAGACATTCGGTCACCTTCTGGACTGAACGCTGGGGAAGGGACAGGAAAGCACCATCCATGCCCCTCCTTTCCTCTACTGTTTATCATCCTCGCTGGCCGGTGTGTGGTCCTAGCCTGTCCCCTAGCTGGGCCACCTCGACAGTCATATCTGCTCTGGGCTGTGGGGTCTGCAGCCAGGCTGCCCGGGGTCTTCTCTGGTTCACTGACCATGTCTGCGTTTGGGGGTAGGGCTGGGGGAAGGGTGAGCAGGGAGGTGTCAGAAGTGGGGGTGTCAGCTCTGCCCTGACCTGCCCCTACTACTCCTAGTGCAGACAGCCCTGGGGCGGCCAGGCCGGAATGGGGAGAAGCCACTGTGTCCCCACGTTGGCTGGGGTAGCTTGGAGGTACACCGGCACGAAGCTGTGACTTGGAGGTGACCAGGTGGCAGTCTTGGAGTAACATGGCAACTTAGCGTTCATCTTTATGCTGTGGTTGTGTTTTAGAGGGGCGGGGAGGGGGCGCGGAGGGGGAGAGAGTCTCAAGCCGACTTTTCACTGAGTGTGGAACCCAATGCGGGGCTCCATCTCCCGACCCTGAGATCAGAACCTGAGCCAAAATCAAGAGTCGGATGCTGAACTGACCGAGTCACTCAGGCACCCAGATCTTTATGCTTAAAACAAAACAAAACAAAACAAAACAAAAAACCTTCAAAAAAAGGAGGAGACAGAGAAGCAAAGTGCAGGAGGGGGAACTTACAGGGGCTCGCTGCCTGCTCCCTTCTCCGCGCGGGATTTCTGTTTCGTTGGAATCTGGTCGATCTGTCAACACAACAGCCACCGTTTCTGCCTCCTTCATCCCCGGCCTCTGCGGCCTCTGCGTGGCTGGTGGCAGACGCGTCCTCCGAGCTCTTCAATTTTTCTTCACAGTCTCTGGTCAGATGAACCGAGCGTAAGGTCCCTGCAAAGACTGGAACCCCTGCTTGCATTTCAGAGTTGTCCATTTCCTTCCTTCCTCCCCCCCCTTTTCCTTCTTTCCTCCCCAAATATTTGCTGAGGGCTGCTTTGTGCCGGCTCCCCTCCGGAGAGCGGAGGATTTGGCCGTGAACACAACAGGCAGGCGGCCCGACCCCCCAGAGTCAGAGCCCGCCGTCCCTCCGTCCCTCCGTGTCCTGCCCTGCGTGGGGTGTTGGGGACTAGGAGTGGGGCTGCCCGGGCCGGTGGACTTCCTGGGGAAGCCCCTGCCATGTGTCCGGCATCTGCCAGCAAATTTGGTGAGGGTGAGAGCAGGTCCGTCTGCAGTCAAGCCTCTGGAGGCGGCCCAAACCCTGTCCACCAGCCCGACCGGAGCCCTAGATGACCCAACTAAGCAGCACCCGGACTCCCGTCCCGCAGGCACGTCGGGATAGGAACTCTGGTTCCAGTCATTTGCACGTCCCTAAGGTTGTCGGGTTCATTCCCCTCCCAACAGTCACGGTCAAGCAGGTCTGCGCGTGACTCTCCCCACGGGGGACGCTCTCCTCTGTGCCTGTCCCACCTGTGTTTTCTTCACTCCTTCCTCTAAGGGCCGCCCCCTAAATCTCCACAGCCTGCTCTCTGCAGGGGCAGAGGGCCCTGACTTGCACCGGGAGCCCCTGAATGAGATGTGAATGCGTCTGCCTGGCTGGCCCGCAGGCTCTTGTGAGATCTCTAGGGACTGGACACAGTCCACGTGCCCTCCTGGCCTGGAGGGAGGCTCCCCGCTCTCTGAGCCTGTGCCTTGTGGGAGTGGGATGGCTTCTCCAGGGACCAGCTTTCGGGCTGAAGGTCAAGGTGTCAGCCCGGGTGGTGGGGTGACTGACCCCGACAGGGAAGGGGCCAGGGAGCAAGTACTTTTGGGAACCAAGACCCGGCCCAGATTAGGGCCAGCCCCGTGTGGAGGCTGCACGGAGCCTGATCGCAGGTGGGCATCAGGACGGCTCACGGGCCATCTGTCCTAGAGCCTACCCGCCCTGGCCCCTCACCGTGGCCCCAGGTACGTCCCAGCACTGAAGGGGCTGCAGGCTTCTGGGCTGGCTCCGGGCTCATCGTTAAGGAGACGGATGCTTCCTCATTCCCATTTTAACATAAAATAAAATCTGTGGATTAAAATTATTTTCAGGCCACAGGCATCTTGATGAAAAGTTCAATTTCTTCGCTTACGGCAAGTGTACGTGAACCTAGTTCATGTTGATTGAGAGCGTACCTGCTGGAGAATTTCCGTGAAACATACCCAAGGGCTGATTCTGCTGGTGTCTTACGCTCTCACTGTGGTGACTCTAGGTGGTAACTGTCCCCGGTTTGTGGTCTTTCCAGTCGTTGAACAGTTCGATGAAGCACCTGTGTGAGATCCTCACCGCTGATCCCGAGGGCGGGCCGGCGCGCATCCCGTTTGAGACATTCTCCTACGTCTACCGTTACTTGTCCAAGTTGGACTCAGACATCCTCCAAGGGGACACGGAAACCTATCTCGCCACTTTAAAGGACACTCTGTAAGTACGAGCCCGCCCTGGCGTTCCTGTGCGTGGACCACTGGAGAAGGTCCTTTCTTTCCTCCCAGATGGCTTTGCTGCAAGTAATCCAGCCTTGGTGGGGAGGGAGAGCCACACACACTGCACCCCAGGTGTCCCCAAGATGTCCCCAAGCTGTGCTAAAGAAAGCTGCGCGGCAGGAGGCAGCGTTTCTTCACGAGTGTTGCAGGGCAGTGTCGGACAGGAGTCTGGTTCTTTTTATCCCGTCTTTGAGAAAATTTATCTGGAATTGATCTTGATTCTTAAGTCCACTGTGTGCAGCCTGTTAAAGAGTAAGCTCGAAGGCACATCTCAACAGCCCCGCAGGTGGAGGGTGCGACTTCACACCTTTGTTCCCTGAGTGTTCGCGCGGTGTGGGCTCCTGCGCGCCCTTCTGCTCCTCTGGGGGTGGACGGACACCGGACGCACAGAGGTCCCACAGGGTCCGACGCCTGCCCCCCTGCGGTCTCACTCCTCTGCCTAGCACTCCGCGGGTCCCCGGCTCCCTGCACCCCAACCGCACGGGTCTGGGGGGTTCAAGCCAGCTGAGCCCCCTGCCCCCCAAACACACTTCAGGCTCCGCACGTGTGCTTTCGGAACACCCCGCCCCCTTGGCCCTGCTGCCCGATGTCCCCTGCTCCTGGTCAATGGCTCTTCCTTAACTGGGCAAATCTATTCACGCTGGGCGTCCATGGGCCGTCGGCACTGCAAGCCCCCGTCCCCCGCAGCCCGAGGAGAGCTGTAGGGCCCGCCGCGGCGGGAAGTCCTCCTGCCCGGGACAGCGAGGGGTCGGGGGCCAGGCAGACTTCTCCAGCATTCTGTTCTTCCCCTCTAAGCGGCCACAGCGGGAGACTGGTGGACACCTGTGATTTCCCTGGGGCTGTGACAGGTGGTTGCTGTTTATGGCAAAATACGGGTTAGAACCTCGACTGATCCTTTTACCTTGAAAGGATGAGCCCTCGAGAGGGCTCGCGTTTTCCCCGCCGACCTAGAGGATGAATATTGTTCAGTATTTTTACATCCGCGGATGTTGGCAGTAGAATAGACTAATGCTCACCATCTCTCAGGAAGTAGAAGTATCTGCAGATAAAAAAAGAAAAATCGAGAGACGTGCTGTTGGCAACGCCAAAGTTTCAGAGACTTAAGACAGTCCTTTGAGTTTCGCTGGACCAAATTTCCCAATAGAAGGATACTTTTGTTTCAGTAGTGACTAAAATTTGAGTGGTCAGTGAGGAAGAACCTATAAATATGTCCTGATTTTTTCACCTAGAAATAAATGCCCGTTTTTGTACAAGAAAACAGAATGCTTGATTTTTTGGAGGTAAGAATTAATAATTAAAGATTGAAAATCATCAATTTTTCTAGGTAAAACCTTTAAATTACGTTGCATTTCATAAAAATTGCATTGTTTTGCTGTAAGAAATGACTAAAAGGGCCTTCATCTGTTTCCATTCTAGAGAATCTAGAAAGAATGGCATGATAGGACTTGCAGATTTCTTCATTCTGAAGAGGAAAGTTTAGAAAGCCTCTAGAAGAACCCTTAGAAGACAGAGGCCATTATTACAGAGAAGAACACTTTTTAATGTCAAATAGTGCTTTTTTAAAACCTCGGCACCAAATACAGCTTGTCTTACAGCACGTGGGTGTGCTCTGAGTTTTTCTCATAGCGGGAGCTCAGTATGGTTCGTGTGTCCTGGGGTCTGCTCTTTGCCATGTTTCCTGGAAGACCCTGGAAAGGATTAAGAGCAGGAAAACAGTCTTTTTGAGTAAAACCATCTACTTGGATGCTACAGAGTGGGGGTGGGCAGTGTAAGACTGGCCGTTCTTTTTCTGCACTGGGGACCCCCTATGAGCAGAAACGCTGATGTTTGCTTCCCAGACGACCACCCCAAGACCCCCTAGGCAGAGCGTCTTCTGCTGAAGCTGGATCTGTTCTGGGAGGGATGGGCCTGGGGAGCACCAGCTAGCTGGAGGAGCATCATGGCCCCAGGAAAGAAAGTGGACTATGTATTTATTTATTTATTTATTTAAGATTTTATTTATTTATTTGAGAGAGAGAGCGAGCAGGGGGAAGGCCAGAGGGGGAGGAAGAGAGAGAATCTCACGCAGGCTCCCTGCTCAGTGCAGAGCCTGACATGCTCGACCTCACAACCTTGAGATCATGACCTCTGCCAAAGTCAAGAGTCGGACGCTCAGCTGACTCAGCCACCCAGGTGCCCCCAGAGCAGACAGGTCAGACCGGCACGTGGTCCACAGAACAGACGTGAGCATCCCACTTCCTTTATTTGCTATCTTTATATTAAGTCTTCAAAATGGCGATTAATACACCTTAGATCATTTTTTGGAGAACTTAAAAATGGCTTGGCTTGTGGGCTCTCTGTAGACTGGCCACCCTGCAAATAAAAGTTATCCGTGTTCAAAGACTTGTGAGAACCTGAAGTTATGAGAGAGAGTTTGCTTCAGGGAGGAGAGAGTCCCCTCCTGTGTAATCGCCACCTGAGAGCCAGGAGCCCTGCCTCGTCCTGGCTCTTTCCCAGGGGACCCTGTGCCTGGCCCAGCCGGAAGGCCAGCCATCGATGTCACTGAGTCGGCCCTGGAGAGAACGTATCACGCAACGTGTCCATCCAGGGGACCGAGGACCTGATGACTTTGGGGCCTGCTTGCTAACAAGTATCTGTCCATTTGGTAGAATGTGGGGTGAGACACGCTTTCGTTCAGTGAGGTGGTGGGGAGGGACAGAGCGCCCCATGTCCTGTCATCCCCGGAGGCCATCGACATCTACCACAAGAACTTCATGACCAGTCACACTGGCTTATGTCAAGAAGGTAAATCTGATGGAGTTTAACGAGACAGAGACTAGATAAAGACGATCAGGAATAAACTTGCTAACGTGGATGTCTGAACTAACAAATGGGAGTCGGGACACCTTTTCACTCTCCCAGAAAATCACAAGGTGTTAAGGGAATGAAAGGCAAAGAAGCAAGTGAGGGCCCAAGCTCGGGTGCGTCCGGACACCGGGCTGTCATCGGCTCGGAAGGCAAGGAGCTGACAGGCGGGGAGAAGACGCGCGGGGAGTGGAAGTGCGCGTTATCCGGCGCCAGAAGCCCGTCTGAGAGACGATTCCAGCCGCACGGCGCCCTGGACAAGGTAAACTATGGAGACCGTACAAAGACGGCGGCCAGGGTGTGGGGGGGGGGTGATGCCGAGGCGGAGCCCGGGGGGCTGTTGGGGCCGCGGAAATGCTGTGTGTGATCCCGTGATGGACGCACGTCCTGATGCCGTGTCCACGCCCGCAGAGCGCACAGCACGGGGAGTGAGCTCCCAGGCAGGCTCTGGGGTTCATCGGCTGTCACGATGCGTCCCTCCGGCGCTGGACATTGCCCGTGGGGGAGGCTGGGCGTGTATCTGTGCAGGGGTGTATGGACCGAGCTACTGACATACCCACCCTGTGGGTGAACGGGCTCTGTGTTTGACCTTTGTCTTAAAACGTGGGTATTTTTTTTTTTTTTTTTAAGATTTCATTAGAAAAGAGCATGTGAGAGTGAGCAGGGGAAGGAGCAGAGGGAGAGGGAGAAGGAGAGTCCAAGCAGACGCCACGCTGAGGTCAGAGTCTGACACGGGGCTCGATCCCATGGCCATGAGGTCACGTCCTGAGTTGAAACAAGAGCCAGATGCTTAACCGACGGTGCCACCGAGATGCCGCACAAAAGGCAGGTCTTCAGAATGACCGTTTTAGGACTGGAAATCACATTCCCTTAAAATTTCCAGCACCTCAAAATGGTTTTGGTCTGATGGGGCGCCCCGCAAGCGCCCTGACGTTCAAACATAGAGAACCGGGCACAGAAGGCTGAACCCGAGACGACCAGAATGCAACTTCTGTTTCTGGGAGTAAGTACACATCAGAACAGTCAGATTCAAGCTGGGTTTCCAGACTATTCCTTAGGGTGGCCCCTGCGTCAGCAGAGCGGGAGTCCTCGCCCCTTCATGCTGGCCTGCTGGCCGTCCCAGTAAGGGCTTCGAAGGGAGCCGGTTAGACTGACCCCAGCCTGCGATCTGGGGGCTCTGTCCCTGTCCCTGTCCCACGCCACGGTAGGGGAGCGCCTTCCTCTGGTCACACTCAGCTTAGCCTCAGCCCCAGAAGCTGTCCCTCTGTGTTGACAACCACCGGCGGGCTCCCAAGTGCCCAGACAGAAGGTGGAAAATGAACTAATTTTATAACTAGCAAAGCATACAAAGGGAGGCACTTTTCTGTCTTGTTTTTGCCCGAGAGCTTCCAGCAGCTTGTTCTAGCGCCTAATTAAGCAAGCACGCTGTGTGCCAGAACCAGCGCTTCGCCTCTCGGCAGCTAGATTCCGACCACGCGGCCAGCGGGCCTCGTCTCAGTAGAGAGAGCACTTTTCCTACTCCCTCGCTGGTCTGGACTCTTCCTGTCCCATCGCTGAACCGCCTTTCTTCATAGTCCGTACGTCGTCATAGCCCGTACTGTCGTCATAGCCCGTACTGTCGTCATAGCCCGTACGTCGTCATAGCCCGTACTGTCGTCATAGCCCGTACTGTCGTCATAGCCCGTACTGTCGTCATAGCCCGTACTTGTTTCTTTTTGAAACAGCCATAGGAGGTTTGGCTTTCAGTCAGACTGTTAAGTGTCCTTGGGGGGCTCACTCAAATGGTTTAATTAATAACTACCAGCTTGTTGCAAGCGTCATTAATTACCCTGTTGGACGAAATAAGTCATTCAAGTGACTGGAGTGTTTGAACAAAGGCACTCCGGAGGGAGACCCACAAAAATGCAGGGAGAAGGGTGGGGTTCCTGGGGACCCAATAGGATCGTTGGGGGTTTGGGACCAGGCTCTGCACACACGCAGAGAGGAGGCAGATGGCCTCATCTGGATTCAGCACCTCGGGAGCCAAAAAAGATTATTCCAATTAAAGTCACTTAAAAAACAGACTTTACAGTGATGGAGAGTGAGCATTAAAAAAAAAAAAAAATCCCTGGCATTGGTGAGGTGTGGGTTTGGAAACTATCTGCCTTCCCTTCATCGTAGGAGAGTGAGTGGGTTGGGGGAAAAGCAGGATTGGAAAAGCCACAAGGCGCACGTGATGGCAGCTTTGACCTTCTGACTTGGGAGCGCTCCGTCCTGCAGAGATGCACGTCCAAAGCCAGTGTCCCCACACCTGCAACCAGAATCGTCTGGTTTTCAACCGAGCTCTCTTTGTCGGCTTCTGCATTTTTCATCTTTAGAGAAAGCAGGTTTTGTTGATTGGTATTCGTGGTGCATGAGAACAGAAGACGGAAGCAGAGACGATTCTGGAATGGGCGGTCACCTGGCGTGATGAGGTCTGAGGGAGATGGGCAGGGCCAGGATTGTGTTCCGAAAATGATTTGGCCGAAAGTCGCTCGTTTAACGTACAATTAGCTGTTCCTTACTGGCAGTCCCTTGGCCTACTTAGGAATTCCTGTAACATGAGAAAGTCTCGCTTTACAAATGGTTTTCGTATGTAGGGAGATTTGTATGTATACTCAATGTCACAATGAAGAAGGAATAAAGTAATCACTGTTGAGTTCCATATTGCTATTTCCATATTTTATATTTTTCTTTTATAATTATACATAATATATATAATTTATAATTCTATAATTTTATTCCAGTCTTAAACCTTTCCAAAGGCCCTTGAAACACTCATAGGCCTGAGGCTCCTTGTCTTGGTCTCTAAAGAATGAAAGGCATCCGGGGGCCTGGGTGGCTCGGTTAGTTAAACGACGGCCTTCCGTTGGGGTCATGATCCTGGAGTCCAGGGATCGAGTCCCGATCGGGGTCCCTGTTCAGCGGGGAGTCAGGTTTTCCCTCTGACCCTCCCCACTCTTACGCTCTCTCTCTCCCCCTCATTCTGTCTCTCAAATAAATAAATAAAATTATTAAAAAAAAAAAAAAAAAGAATGAAAGGGGTCAGACCCTCCCTAGGGAAGATTGTAACTCTCATGCAGAATTAGTTCTCCCTGGTTATCAAAGCACATTCTCCCTGGAGCCCCCTGAGGAGGGAGGAGAAGTGTAATTAAAACCCCATTTTCTTGGAGACTGAACCACAGCTAAGAAGCCAAGGGCAGCCTCCATACCCTGACCTCACACTTCTGTCCCCCTGCCTCCCGCCTTGTATCCGCCCCGTAGCCCTGGTGCCGGCTCTCGGTGAGGTCACAAGAGCCAACAGGGAAAGGAGACCACGTGGGCGTTGATGCCCCAAAGCTCCTCCAGCTTTCCCAGCTGGGTCCTTCCCAGGAGCAGCGTGGCTGGCTGGTGTGTCGCCCACCAGAGTGCAGGAGGTCGCAAACTCTCCCCCGACTGGATGGAGCCAGCGTAGATCTGGGATAGAGAATGGCTCCTTTTGGGCACAGGGGCCACTCGGTCACACACACCCCCCCCCGCACCCCTGCCAAACCCAAATCCGAGCGTCCTGCTCGGATCCAACGTGAAGCGGAGCGAACAGGACGTGGCCAGAAGTCGGACAGCGGGAACCGAGTGCTCTGGCAAACGCTGTCCAGTGGGGCCTCGGGGGCTCTTGTGTTGGGGTAACCCCTGCCCGAGATGCAAGTGCATTGACCCAGCAGCACCTGGTAAGCTCTGGACCTGTGCGGAGGGTTTTCTGGCTCCAGGACGCTCACAGCAACCACGGGAGGCGGGTGCTGTCATTTCTGGCTCATGAGGACGGCGTGGAGTGGGCCAGCCACTGGGGCCACCATTTCACAGGGACCATTCACCAGCCCCAGGGACCTCATCCATGAGCCCACCACCCCACTCCTGAGGGGCAGGGGCTGCTCCTGGTGAGATCTGCTCTTTGATTACTCTCCAGCGTTCTCTGCCTCTCATCAGCCAATTTCTCGTACCTCTGTCCTGTCACAGTGACCGATTCTTACATGTGGTTTCTCTCTCCTGATTAGAACCACACTGGGGTCCAATGGGGAACCCACAGACTCAGAACCCCGGGAGCTCTGTGGGCTGAGTGCCAGGTGGATTCTTTCAGAGACCTGAGGAGACGCAGGCCTGTTGCCAAAAAAGTAAACATCGAGTCCATGTTGAGTAAGTGGCAGAGCTCGGGGCTGCGAGGTCCGAGGACGGTTCTAGACCATGTTCTGCAGCTGAGTATGGGATCTGGGCTGGGGGCAGGGATTGCCCAATCCTCTCCTCACTTCTAACCCAAGGCAAGTGGACTCCTCACTTCTAACCCAAGGCTTTGTGTCTGGTAAGAATAAAAGCTAAGCTGCTGTGACAGTGACTTAAGACCTATGTAGACTCTCAAAGAAAAACCCTTCCGTGAAGGGTCCAAGGTGACAGGCTGCTTTGCTCCACATGGTCACTCGGGGACCCAGGCTCTGTCCATCTTTTTGTTCGGCCATCACTTAGTGTCGCTGCCATCTGTATGGTTCTCGGGAAGGTGGAAGGCACGGCGGGGCACTGGCTTGATGCCTTAACGCCCACGAGCCGCGGTGGTGCCTGTCACCTCCTTGCTAGCGGGGGGTGCATTAGTCACATGACCACGCCCACCTGCCCAATGCGTCTCCAGCAGAGCGGTGAGGAGCCCAGCCATGCCTCAATCCCATGGAAGAAGCAGGAGGTGGGGGATGTCCTCGAAGCCCGCCGTCCCCGTGCCTGCTCTCCCAGACTCCTCCACGCACCAACCCGCCCCCCGCAGTTAAGGAAGGAAAACATCCTTGTCCTCATGGGACATCCAGGCTTCATCATCCTGCTCTTGCTTTAGAGTCAAGATCCGCAGGGCTTCCAACAGCATCTTTTAATGCTGGAGAATAAGGAGGTGGTGTCTGTCTGACAAAGCCACCCCGTGCACCTGCTGGGGAAGACAGACTTTTTTTACTCTGAGGTAACAAGTCAGAACCCCTCTGGGATTTGAAAAGTCTGAGCCAAGGCTTCCTGGATCTGTTTGCATATGGAGCACTGAGGAAAAGCGAAGGAAATGCTATGTTTCAAGAGCCCTTGAGTGTTGAGTAGAAGGAATGTTTAAGAATTCTTCTATATGGGGGCACCTGGGTGGCTCAGTGGGTTAAAGCCTCTTCCTTCGGCATGGGTTGTGATCCCAGGGTCCTGGGATCGAGCCCCGCATTGGGCTTTCTGCTCAGCAGGGAGCCTGCTTCCCTTCCTCTCTCTCTGCCTGCCTCTCTGCCTACTTGTGATCTCTGTCTGTCAAATAAATAAATAAAATCTTTTAAAAAACATACATTAAAAAAAGAAGAATTATATGTAACTATATGTTACTCTGCTATGGGACGGTGATGTTTAAGAATAGGGGGAGACTGGAAATAAGTTCACTCATCCTTGGTATTTCTGTGAGCTGGGCACACACAATTCATTGAATCCTTATGGGGATACTTTGAAATGAGGACTATTGTGCCCATTTGAGAGATATGGAAATTCAGGGAGATACAGAGTGAGAACTTTTCCCCAGTCATGCAGCAGGTAAGCAGTGGATCTAGGGTTTGAAGTTAGACAATTTGGCCCCGGAGTCTGTGCCCACAACCTTTCTCGTAAGCATGGGCTAGTGCTTATTTTAGGTTCCATGGGTCATGGTCTGTCACAGCTACTCTGGCTTGATGCTGAAGGGCAAAAGCAGCTCCGCCCACAATGGGGAAGTGAACAAGCTTGGCCCTGTTCCAATCAGGCTTGACTTATAGACACTGAAAGTTGAATTTCCTATCATTTCACATGTCATGAAATACTTTTATTTATTTATTTTTAAAATTCAACTATTTAAAAACACAAAGACCCATTCTCGGCTTGCAGGCCGTTTCCCGGCCCCTGGTCTTTGAAATTGACCTTGATGCTGCCTGGATCATTTCCTGCGCCCGGTTGTCCTGGGTGCCCGGCAGGACCTTCCTGAGCCCTGCTCCACCGAGGAGGAAGGCACTCCAGTTGAACTTGGTGGATGGAGAAGGCCAGTGTCCCAGTGGCAAGGCAGGACAGGGTCATGTGGCTGATGGGGACTGGGCCTGAGATCTGCTGATGGACAGGCAGGAAGGATTTGGGTCTGCAGTCAAGGCACTCACAGGAGCTTAGCAAAACGGGGAAATCGAGGAGTGAGAAAAAAGGGAGGGAATATGGTGCAGAAAGGAAGACAGGAGGCAAAGACTCGGGGCTCTTCATCTCTGTAATTCCCCAGGGAGAGAACCCACAGCTGGACAGACCTCCCGGCAGGGACACTCAGAGCTCAGAGAACACACACCACTGCCTTTCCCTGTCTGCACCTGCCATTGGTGTGGTCGGGGGGGGGGCGCTTCTCCTTCCACAGGTCCAAGCAGACAGGCGGGGAGCCAGCCTGCTCCGTGGGGGCAGGGGGCAGAGAGCACAGAGGTACGCAGGCTTCATGATTATCCCTGGCTGCTCCCTGCCCTGGGTCAGATGGGACCAGCAGAGGGACCAGAGGGACCAGAGCCTTCTCCAGGTGCCCCGCTTCTGCCGCTGAGTGTTCTCGAAGCCCTTGGGAGCTCCCTTTGGGGCCCCCTCTGTCCCAGGTCCTGGGTGCCCTCTGTTTTGGTTTCAAAGAGTCACACTGGGGGAGGGGGCCTTCCCGCCCCAGAAGGGTATTGTCACAGCTCTGGGGACAGGAAGTGCCAGCTGAGGTGTCTTCAGGGCTGCGCTTCCAGCCAAGGCTCCAGGGAACACGTTCTTCATCTGTTCCGGGGTCTGCTGGCCGCCAGCGATCCTGGGCTCGCGGGGGCACCGCCCCAGCCCGCCTGCAGCTTCTGATTGCCAAGATCGATGATGGATGGTCTCCCTCGCATCAGCCCTCACTCCTCTCAGCCGTCTCCTGTGCCCACGAGGCACGGAGAGGATGGATGCCCCAGAGGGCTCCTCTCTCCCTGCCCTGCATCGCCGCAGCTCCCGGGTCTGGATTTGGAGCGGCTGCCTTAATGACGGCGCCTCGTGTGGATTCGCGCTAGAGACGTCGGGGATGATGAGTGATGGAGTGATCGAGCCCTGCGTTCATCACCTGCAGCCTGGGAAGCGCTGTCCAGTTCCAGGACTCTACGGGGGGCGGGAGTCTCCCGTCCGTATTCCCATGTCACTCTCGGAGAAACGGAGACCCGCAGAATTCAGCCTTGCCCAAGCTCCTCCAGCGAGCCAGAGCTAGAAAACTCTCCAGCCCAGAATCCCGCGTGTGACAACTCTCCTCTGGCAACCATTTTTACAAGGGGGTTCATGCTGGGCTCCCACACCCCCCCACTTTTCAGGGAGCGGCTTAGAAATGATTGTTTGGTGAGTTTGCCTTGGTGGCCCCACACCCTGGGAGCAGAAAGAGAACAGGGTGGGCGGAGGCGGGGCGGGGATCCTGCTCCTTGGAAGCCCCGGGAGACAGGGGGTCAGCCAAGGTCAAAGAGCTGGGCCTTCTGCAGGGAGGCTGCCTCAGGGACGGCCCTGTGGACTCTCCAGGCCCCTCTTTCTGCCCCGTGAGCTGCTGAGGGCTGTGGGAGAGGAGGCCTCTTCCCTGAGTGGCTGCCTCTGTCCCCCGGCCCCCACCCCCCCATCTCCTCCTGTTGAATGCATGACATGACTTTGCAGTTTATAAGCTGGGAATTGTCAACTTTTTAAGAGAGCTTGAAGGGGAGAAAAAAAAAATCCGTGCCTGAGCATGGGAGGTGCTAAAAATAGGGGTTCCTTGGTTTCCAGAAGAGCAGATAAATGAACAAACAGGCCATAAGCAAATGTGGTTATTTCTTCTGGGAGGTTTCTTTCTTTCAGGGGTCCCCTGGAGCTATAAAATACACAAATACAGATTGATAGATTTTTCTCATTCATTCAGAAGCCATTTATTTCTTGGACACCCATCCATGTGTAAGGCGATGGGCACAGCAGCCCAGTTTCTGAGCGACTGGAGGTCCTCCAGGAGATGTTAGGAGGGGAAAAGAGCTCGAGACCATTTTTTGTTTGCTTTTTAAAAGATTTTTTATTTATTTGAGAAAGTGAGAGTGAGAGAGAGCACAAGCTGGGGGGGAGGGGCACAGGGAGAGGCAGAAGCAGACTCGACACTAAACAGGGAGCCCAGCACATGGTGGCCTCGATCCCAGGACCCTGAGATCATGACATGAGCCCAAGGTAGATTAGATTAATAATCTACCCAGGCACCCTGAAAGAGATCAGAACCATTCTGAGAACCCCAACTTCTGTTCCAGAAATTTCCTAAGGTTCCCAGCAATCATTGCCATGAATCACCCATTTTGGTTGCTGATTTATTGCATACTTTGGAATGGGGACTGTGTGATTTGAGGTGGGGATGGGACTATGGGAGTCAAGATGAGACAGGGAGAAGCAGGCTGGGCACAAGACAGTCTCTGTCTCATCCTCCAGGCTCACAGCTAAGGGTAAGCCTTGTGCTGAGTGTGTCCTTCAGCCCCTGCTCCAAACGAGGGTCAAGGTCAGCAGCCTCAGGCATCCCCCGGAGCTTGCACACCTCCTGAATACTGCTGCCTTTTCACGAGCTCCCTGGGGGATGGGGTCATGTAAGCATTGGGAGACTCCTCTGGACCCCGAAGGCCTGGTGCTCCCTTCTGACCTCACACTCCCTCCCCCTTTTGGGAAAGCCAGAAAGCGGGGCTCCCCAGCCTCAGCTCCTCCAAGAGGATCTGCTTCCTCTCATGTCCAAACTGACGGGGGCTTGGGCGTGGGGGTGGGGCGCCTTCTTGCTTCCAGACCTTCCACTGCTGTCTTCAAACCCTGCGGCTGCAGTATCAGGCCTGGGGCTGACCAGACTGCGAGCACTCTGAAGTTTTGCCTGCTCCCACGGGTGGCCTGTCCTTGGGTGTCCTGGACACTGCCAGGGGACACACAGCTCCTGGGGCAGAGACAGAGTGGGCTTCGTTACTCACAGCAGAACAAGCAGCCCAAGGTTAGCTTTAAAATACAGCGTGGTAGTAGAAGACCGGAGATACAGTAAGGCCCACAGATGGGAAAGGTAGGATGCTCACCGCATTTACCAGCAGCAGGGGGCCTGCTCCCAGTGGGGGCCACATGGGGAAGCATCAGGAATGGGGGGGGTCGCAGGCAAGAGACAAGAGCCTTTGTTGCGGTTTCTATGGGGAGGAGGAAGGCAGGCAGGTTAGAGCTGGCTGGTTTGGGTAACTTCCATGGGCTCTGGGCAGAAGGGCTACCCCTAGGAGCCTGGTACCCGTCCCCAGGAGGCTGAGGCTGCGGACTGCTGGCCGGGATGGGGGCGCGGGGCAGAGGAACGGGAAGGACTGTTGGGATCAGGATCATGTTGCAAGGTCAGGATTCCCAGCCTTACCAGGTGTGCAGAAGAGGGAAATTACAAGTCCCCCTACCTGAAACAGCCAGTGAGACACTGCTTCAGAGGGGCTGGATCTGGTCAGTCCAAAAAAGCCATCTAAAACCTTCCTTTCTCCATCTCTTGGCTCAGGCTGAGACATTGGTGCACTCAGGAGCCTCGGAGTGGCCTGGCTTTGGGAACCTGCCTGTCCAGATGTGGACCATCTGAGTGGCGAGACCTCAGTCCCCTCACACCTTTGCACTGACACTGGGTGGGGGGTCCTCCCGAAGGAAAAGTGGGGATGTTGTGACTAAGAGAAGCAGACAGGGATCTGAATGGGCAGAAACACCACAGGAAACACTCCACCTCTCCTTATAACCAGCAAGCACTCCACGTTTCCGCCTCTGTGTCCCTCCCAACACTTTCACCCACAAGTGACCACACTAAGGGTCGTGTTGAACACTCAGTATTTGTGGGACTTGGCAGAATGATCCAGCTGTGATCCAGATGTGCTGTCTGCCGCTGATCTTGGGGAGGGGGCTGTGAAGCTCCACTAGGCTGGCCTGTGCCCAGCCTAGTGCCCTGGTCATGGGGTCAGGGCTGTCCCCTTGGATGACATTTACTCAGAGAGTAAATCCAGACGGTCAGCACTGACTAGCCGCATGTTAAAATTTCCCAAGTGAATCGGAATGGGGAGGATATAGTAATCAGAACGAAAAAATGTTGTACAGGAGAAGACGCATCCTTTTACCTTTTGAAGACTTTTAGGGACCCAGGGAGCTTCCCGGGGCTGTGCTGATTCCTTTCGATGCACAACCACGCAGCGTCTGCCGCGGGGGTCTTAGACCCGCCAATCCTGGGGATAAGCTGGGGATTATGTCTGGGGGATGAGGACATCCGTGCCCTGGGTCACCTGGCTGGAAAGAGGCTCTAAATTGCGGGCAGTGGGGTGGGGATAGAAAAATGGAGGGGGAGGGGTACATTTTTCCTACTTAAGGGGCATCTCAGCGCATGTCAGTGGTCAAACAGCCGTCCCGGAGCATTCCCATGGGGTGGGGCAGGTGCCGGGGTAGCCATTCCCGCCCCCCCCCCCCCCCCCCGCTTCGTGCTGAGAAGCAGAGAAGAAGTGTGAAGAAGAAACGCCAGGAGAAGACCAGGCGGAGGTGAGAGAAGGCAGAGGAAGTGGGGGCGGGGGAGGTGGAGAAGATGGACAACACACAAGTGAAACATCGGCGATGTTTCCTGGACCCCAGACATGGTCCTAAGATCGCCAGCAGCACGGCTCCGCACAAGCCTTCGAGGCGGGAGCTGTGATTCCCCCCTTGTAAGGCTGCAGAGATGGAGGCAGTTTAGGGCCTGACAGTCACCCAGCCTTCCCTGAAACACAACGTGGTCACGAAGCCGGTGTTGAAAAGCCACGCGTGGAATCTGGAGGTTCCCGCCACAGTATTTGCTGAACTGTTCGAGGGTTGTGAAATCCACCGGCCCCCAGGCTGAGCGTCCCTCCGGGGGTGCTCGCAGCCTAAGAAGGGGACACACAGAGCCGCAGGGCTGCGGGGCGGCTCGAAGATGCTCTTGCTGGACGCAGCCCCTGGAACGCCGGCAGGAAACGGAGGGCCTGGAACTTCCCAGAGGGCGTCAGCACTTTCGGAGGGTTCCCAGTGCGGGAGTCGGGGCCAGCGAGGGAACTGATGGAATGGAGTTAAATGGGGGTGGGAAGGGGGTATTAATACCAACGGAGGGGAGGACCCTGCCCCTGGCGTGGCAGACAGTGAAAGGTTTGAAGATGGAAGGCTTTAGTCAGGACTTTTTCAGTTGCAAAGGACAGAAACCAAACCCAAACCAGTGGAGGCAGAAATAGGAATGGGTTAGGACCACTCTGGAGCCAGTATGGCAATGACCGCAGGACTACAGGGGCGCTGGGGAGGAGCCAGGACTCCCTCTTTACTTCGACTCTAATCCCGGCTCCTCCCTGCGCCGCCGAGTTCCTCCCACGGGGATGCACACGGTCCACGCCGGGGCATCCATGCAGCTGGGGGCCACGGTGCAGGCTCCTCTGTGTGGAGGCTGCCCTGACTGCGTACCTTGGGGTGGTGACATTAACATCGTGCCCCTTTAGGGAACCCTGAAGAGAGAACAGAGACCCGATTTCTCAGCTTCAGTAGGAAAAGCCCCAGGGAAGAACTCTGATTGGTCTAGTTTCTGTCACGTGATCAGCGCTAGACCAATCACTGTGGGCAGGAAAACAGAGTATCCAGGCAGGCTCGGTCATGTGACTACCACGTAACTGGGTCCTGCGGGGATGCAGAGCAGGGGGTGGGGGTGTAGAGGTGCGCCTGCGCCGACTGGCCGGCCTCTCGCGGGAGGAGGCCTTTTCTGAAGGACGGGGGCGAAATGCTGGTGTGGGGGTAGGGGGGTGGCCAGGCCTGCTGCTCCCGGATGTGGACCGTCAAAGGCAGCGTCTGTCAATGTCGTGAGCACAACCTACAACCTCCCCCCCCCCCGAAGAATACCAGCCCAAGCCCGGCTCTCTATCGGCCTCTGAAATTAGAAACAAAGTGTCGGGAAGATAAACTAAAGGAGCCGGAGCCCGGCCTCCCGCTGCGAGAGAAAGGATGGGAAGTTGAACGGGACCCCTGACCCTGACCCTGACCCTGACCTTGACCCTGACCCTAACCCTGACCCTGGCCCTAACCCTGCGGAGCCGGTCAAAGGGCAGATCCTGACTCCTGACTCGGGAGATGGGGGCAGGGCCTGAGAGTCCGCTTCTCCGGGAGCCGCCCCCCCCCCCCCCCCCCGCGATGGCGACGCCACGGTCCCCACGCCCCTCTCCAGTCCGGAGGACTCAGCGTGCGGAACCACTGGGACCGGTGAGCGCTGGATGAAGCTGCGAGCCACGCGTCCTGGCAGCCACCAGGAGGGCGCCGCCCCGTGTCCCCCCTCAGCCCGGCGAAGCTGGAAGGTGGCAGAGCCCGGCCGGTGGACGGGTCTTCTCCCAGCTGGCGCCAGTCCGGGTGCTCGGGGCCACTCAGCTGCTCCCTGGACGCACGGAAGGGGGGATCGGCTTTTGTCCTTGGATCGGAAACGAGGACCTCAGTGGGGTCCCCCTCGGGACATCTGTGCGGGGTGAGAGACGGCGGGGCCTGTGAGCTCTTCTGGGCAGCAAGGATGGAGGCCCCACTCCCAACCTCGCTACTGTATGATGAAGAATGATGCCACAGATACAGGCTGTCTTCTCCGGAACCTGAAAGCTTTGGTTGATGTGGCAAAGTCCCTGCACATACAAGTGAATTAAGGAGCCAGAGGTGGGAAATCGCCTGGCTTATTGGCCCTGGCCCTCATTAGGGGGCCCTGACAGCAATCCCGTGGCCCACTATAGAAGGGAGGCAGACGGAGATTGCCACGGGAGAGGGACCCATGGGACCAGGGAGGCAGCGATAGACTGATGCAGCCAGCCAGAAGCCAAGGAATGTGGGCAGCCCCCGCCCCTGCTGCCCCACACCCCACCTCCGCTGAAGCTGGAGGAGCGAGGCCAGGGGTTCCCCCCAGAGCCTCTGGAGGGAGTGACGCCGCTGACACCTTCACTTCAGATTCGAGGCTCCAGAACAGGGAGAGAATACACTTCTGTTGTTTGAAGCCACCAGGTGTGGGTCCTGTTTCTGGAGCCCCGGGAACTGGGAGCTGGTGGAGACCGCCCCTCCTCCCCACCACGGCTCTGCAGAGCCCAGGTGCGCCTTCAGGCTACAGACAGTGGGGCTTTCCCGCTGGGCAGAGAAGCCTCAGGGTGTGGCGAAGTTTCCTCGGATGAGCCACAGGAGGCCTGGATAGCTGCAGGTGGAGAGAGCAGGGAAGGGATGCATGACCTCTGCACACCCACACCCACAGGGGGAAGGGCTGTGCCCGTGCAGCTTCCCCTGGCTCCCACCCAGCCTGCCATCGTCAGGCTGTCCACGCTCAGTTTTCTTCCCCTAACTCCCACATTCCCTGACCCAGCAACCCCCCCCATCCCTCCCACCCCGTCCCCACTCTGCCCCATGCTCCACCGCCATGACTTCTCCCAGGCGTCAGTGGGTGAGGCTACAGCGTTCCCTTTGTTTTTATTAGGACTTAAACCTGCTCCAAAGCCCTCCTACCTTTCCTTCTGGGTCTCAAGAGCCTAGCCTATGGATTAGAAGCCCTACCTGTTAAAAGCCGTGTCTTTTGTGTTCCTGCGGTAAGGAGCCTGTTCCGTGTGTGGGCACCTGTCAGAGACAATGCGAAGGGGAAAAAAAAAACCACAAGAATTTTATTTTGAGATCTTCTGGGGCACAACAGATTGGATCTCTGAAAAAGGATTTTTTGGAATGGTGTAGACATACAAATAGTACCTGAGGCCGGATGGGCCTCTTTAGCACCATCCTGGTCGTGACAAAGGTGGGGTTATGATTGAACTGTGTCCCCCCCACCAAAAAAAAAAAAAAAAAAGCTGTGGTGAAGCCCTAACCCTTAGGACCTCTGAATGTGACCTGATTTGAAAACTGGGTCATTGCAGATGTTACTAGTTGAGATGAGGTCCTCCTGGAGTCAGGTGGACCCGAATCCAGCAGGACCGGTGTCCTCTAAGACGGCCACATGAAGACGGGGACATACAGGGAAAATGCCTGTGATGGCAGAGGCAGAGATTGGACACCTACATCCACGAGCCAAGGGATGCCGAAGATTGCTGGCCAGCCACCGGCAGGTAGGTGACAAACAAGGGGAGATTCTAACCAGAATCTCAGGGACGCTACTAATGCCTTGATCATGCATGTCTAGCCCCCAGAACTTTGACAATGAATTCCTGTTGCTTAAGCCACCTGGTCTGTGGTACTTGGGAGAGGGACACAGGTAGTGTCGACCCTGTCCTTGGTCACCCCTCTGCCACAGTTCTTGGCCAGCCCTCAAGGGTGGACCCTCTTTTCCTCCTTGTCACCCACAACAACGCCTTTGTCCCATGTCTGAAAACGGCTGATGACCATTAGGGAACCCACCTGACGGTGGGAGTCGGAGAAGGGGAGCATGACAATCAGGGATCCGATTTTTTTTTTAGGGATCCGATTTTTGACAGAACCTCTTTAGCCCTTCAGAAGAAGTCCAAGACCAGCAGAAAGTCCAAGCTTCCCTTGTGCCCTTGTCCTTGCTCAAACTGCCTTGGGAATTTTGGAAGAAAATGCCTTTAGAACCAGATGACAACACACACGAAGAAACCACGAATGTCACGTTGCAGCCGTATCTTGGATTTCCCTTCTAGTAGGGAACGCTAGTAGGGTTCCATCACCCGGCTCGCTCGCCTGACCTGATTCTGAATAACTTCTAACCATTTCCAGAAATCACCTCCAGACTGGGAAGGTGAAGGGCACCTGTTGAGACATTAGAGTCCCGTCCCTGGCAGCTCACGTTGGGGTCACGGACTATGACCGAACAGCTTTCTTCTGCACAACTTTTGTGGTCTCAGAAATAGAGGAAACAGCACTTCCTTTTGGTTAACGCCTTTCTCTTATTTCATTGTCTCACCTCAAGGCTGAAACCAGTCCATTCTGAGTGAGGAAAGGAAGTTGGTGCTCATTTCCCTGGGCTGGGCTCAATTCCTGAATATTCTTCCAGCGGGAATGACCCAAAATTTTCCACTGAGCTTCCCTTCTGTGATTCTTGACTCACCAACGCATGCAGGCTCCCAGTTAACTGAGCTTTTTAAATCAAAGAACAGGTGAACCGCGCTTCTCGCTCCTGGCCTATTTTTATATCTTCCTTATCCTTGTCTCTGCTCTTCCCTTCCTACATTTTTTAAATTTTGTTTGCTGTTGGTGCCTGAATTGAACGTTCCTGCGATCTGTCTGTATTGTCACGTGAGGATGGAGTGTATCCGTTTTATTCCTAAGTGGAACGCCACTGTTTGAGGAGCGCTTGGGTGGCTCAGTCAGTTAAGCCTCTGCCTTTGACTCAGGTCATGATCCCGGGGTCCTGGGAGCGAGTCCTGCATCAGGCTCCCTGTCCAGCGGGGAGCCTGCTTCTCCCTCTCCTTCTGCTATTCCCCTGCTCATGTGCTTTCTCTCTCAAATAAATAAATAAAATCTTTTAAAAAATAGGGTTATTAGAGATGTCATTCGTTGATACGAGGCCATACTGGAACAAAGCCATCCTAATCCAGTATGATCGGTGTCTTATAAACGGTGGAAATTTGGACAAAGATACAGACACCAGGAGAATGTCATATGAAGATTGGGGTAAGGTGTCCACAAGCGAAAGATTGCCAGCAAACTTCCAGAAGCCAGAGGAGAGACCTGGACACATTCTGTCTCCCAGCCCTCCCGGCAAATGAACCCCGCTGACCCCTTGATCTCAGGCTTCCAGACTTGACAGCTGTAAGACATTCAGTTTCCGTTCTCTATGCCACTGACTTGATGGTACTTTATTATGGTAGCCCTAACTAATGGTATATGGAGTGGTTATTCACTTTTAGAAAGATGTCTGTTTGGTAACGAATGCTCTCACCAAGTTAGCGTTCCTTGAGGTAGCCTGACTAGCAATTGTGCTTACAATATATTTTGCCTTTCAATGGGGCATCTGGGTGGCTCAGTCAGTCGGTTGGGTGTCCGACTCCTGATTTCGTCTCCAATTATATCTCAGGGCTGTGAGACCAAGCCCCGCCAGACTTGGCAATCAGTCCAGAGTCTCCCTGAAATTCTCTCTCCGTCTCTGCCCCTCCCCCCCAAAATAAGTAAATAAAATAAAAATAAATAAATAAAAATAATTTAGCACAGACCGGCAGACGCAGGCATGTGGCGGGTCCCAGCATTCAGCCACCGCGCCTTCCCTGGTGTCCTGGTCTCCTTTATGGCTGGGATAGCCCTTGCGGCTCCCCCCTCCCCTAGGCTCCCTGGACACCGTCTCCCTTCCCCCTGTCTGCATCTCGGCCTCGCCCACGCTGTGGGCTTCCACACTCCATGCCAGTCTAACGTTGAGTGTGGCCCCCTCTAGTCACCAACCGAAGCATCTTTAAGCAGGGTTACACATTGGTGGGTAGTCTGGAGGGTTAGTATTTCCCTTTGGCAGAGAGCTTGCCTGTCCTGGAAGCAAGTCTGGGCAACTCAACCCCTAGGGGATTTCTCTGGAAGGCTGAGAGGAGGAGGGGAGGTCTCTTCCCCAAGGTCTGCGCTCACATCCTCCAGCTGGAAGCCCAGATTTAGGATGCGCTCTTCCTCAGAACACATGACCCAGAATGGGGCTAAAAATAGCACAATTTCTTAAAATTCCACAAGGTTTTGATTATGGAGTATCCTAGCTTCCCCCGCCTGCCATAATGAGGCACCACGAACTGCGGGTAGGGGGCTTAAAGCAAGAAGTCTATTCTGCAACCGTTCTGGGGGTGAGACTTCCCTCCCCGCCTCCCCCCATGGCGGCCACCGCCAGTCCTCTTGGTTCTCGGTTTAGAGCCGACTCACTCCTGTCTCTGCCTCTGCTTGCACGTGGCCTTGACCTCTGTGTGTCCGTGACTCTGTGTCCAAATCTCTCTCTGCCTACAGACGCCGGTCACATTAGAGGCGGGGTCTGCCCACGCTCAGGATGACCTCATCTTGACTTGATTAAGTGTACAGAGACCCTGCTTCCAAATAAGGTCCCATCCCGCGACTCTGGGTGGGGGTGTATTTGGGGGATACACTGTTGAACCCGGTGCACAGAATATCTCCAGTTTCGAAGTCAATGTTTTGCTTTGTTAAATGTGTTGCATTTGAGAATCTCTTGCCCCACTGCCTTGAACTTGGATGGTTTAGCTATTCAGTGCACATCTGTGGGTGAGGATAATCTCTGTGTGTTAGTGGCTTTACATCATGTAAGTTTATGCCTTACTCTTGGGAAGCCGAGAAGGGGATTCTGATGAGCGGGCGGTGGCCCGCTGAGCCATGGTCTGGGGACCTGAGGTCTTTCTGTAGGCTTCCCAGGTCTCCCTGCTCCGCCGCATCAGGCCTCGGCGAAGGGTGCGCAGGGACGGGCTTGGACAGGTTTTCCCGGGCTGGGCCTGGAAGTGTTTCTCATCACGTCTGCGTGTGTTGTGCAGCACAGGCCATGCCGAAAGGCAAAGGTAGTTGGACCTGGAGGGGCGGGGCTGGGAGAAGAAGAGAGGGATGAGGGGAGTAGCCGGTGTTCGTGTTCGCAGATCCAGGGGGCTCATCCAGGACAGGCTCATCCCAGCAGGAATTTTCTTTTGGCTCCTTCTTCCCCTAGTTCTTCTGTCTTGCTAAGCGCGGGCTGGTCACCCCTCGGATGTCCCAGTCTCGATACCCTGCAGTCCCTTGGACACCAAGATGCAAACATCAAGGGAGCATTGGCCCTTTAAAAGGTGGCCCTCACTGTATAAATCTTAAGTCCGTGTTCTTGGACATGGCCTAAGGGAATCTGGACGGCCTAGACCCAGAGGAACCTGTGGGGCGGGGAGGGGAGCTGTGGCTGGAATTCACGAACTTCTGTCTACCCCTGCCTCCGGCTCTCACCAGGGACTGGGCAATCCTACCCTCTGAGACTCGGGCCCTGGCGGAAGGTGCTGGCGCTGGGGGACCCGGGGTCCAGGTAACCGGACGGGGCGTTGGGGACCACACCTGGGCACCTCTGCTCCAAAGATTAACCTCACTCTCCCGCTTACCTGGCTCGTGGTTTTCAAACTGCCACCCGAGGTCAGGCGGAAGCCAGTTCCTAAAAATGAAATAAAATAGTACCAAATAGAAAAATAGCAGGGCGCACAGAACAATAGAACATAGGAAGAGAAAATATGCTTCAGGAAACTTTGATTTCCCTTTATATAGGTCTTTGTTCTGTGCGTTATGATGTAAAGCGTTCCACCGGAGGCTGCAATCAAAACGAGCTGAAAGCAACTGAAACTTGAAAGTAGATGATAAACAGACACCAGGGAGGTGATAATGATGGTCTGGTTTTCACAAATGCTCGGTGCCTCTGGCAGGAGAGAAGGTGTGAGGTGGAGGACCAGCCTGGGCTGGGCCTGGAGCCACCTCCCCCACCCAGGACAGACTTGGGAGGGCTGCTTCATCCCCCACCCCCAGCCTGCACTTCCCCATCTGTAAAATGGGTTACATAATTACCCTGATGAAGAGCAGGAAGAGGAAATCGCGATGCACATTTCTCAAGCGCTTTCCATCTTGGAGGTCGTTTTGAGCATCTTGGGTCCGTCTCTGTACCGTTCCTCTGATTAAGTCCCAACACCAGCAGGTGCATCTGGACAGACCGGGAAGCCAGGGCATGGGGAGATCGGGGAACGGGCCTGAGCGACCTGATGTGCATGGAAATGCCCGACACAGTGCTTGGTCCCCAGAACTGAACAATTTTCAATTTCTTTGCCATGAATTTTGTTTTGAACGTTTTAAAGAATTCTTAAATATAAGCAGATGGGCACTGCGGGAAGGCCGTGGGAGAGGCTGGCTAGCAAGCTGCGGGAAAACCTGCTTGAAGAGGACTCTGGAGTCTGGAGCTGTCAAGTCAGCACCCCCCCCACACACACACACCACCTCCAGACAAGGACTGCTGTCCCGAATTTTCAGCATCAGAGGAACCACAGGAATTGAGAGGACGGGACCCTCACATCTCAGCCCAAGGGGAGGCCTCAGCTGTGGCTTCCAGAAGGAAAAGATATCTTTCCAGAAGGAAAGATAATGATGGGCCTGCATGTCACTAAATTGGCTTATTGCAGTTTTTAAAGACTAGAGACCCAGGAACCCGCAGACCTCCAGAGTCAACACTCCCTGGAAGTAAAAGCCCTGTGGTTCAGACACAACTGGGAGGGGCAGGGGGTGCCCACCAGGGAACCTGGAGGCTGAGCTCCCTATGAGGGCATCAGACAAGTCATTAGACCAAACTGTGAGCCTCAATTACGTCTTTGTTTCACAGAAATTATAAACAGAAAGCAAAGAGAGGATTGCATCACACCCTCCCAGGGGCAAGGGGACGTTTGCTCTGAAAACAAAAGTTGAGCCCAGGGGGAAGTGCACCGGGGCCCCTGGAAGCACTTTCATTCAGCTCAGAGGGAGGGCTGCCCCCTCCAAGTGTGCTGCTCCCCCTCCAACAGGCGCCCCTCTGCCCTATTCTGCCCTGTTCTGACTCCTTCCACATAGTTTTTCGGGATCATCTTAAAGGGTGTAAGGTGCTTTATGCCTTATCTTAATACACTTGGTTTTTTGTTTTTGTTTTTGTTTTTTTTTAGTTGAATCCATGATTTGTTTTGGTTTCATTAGCAAAACTCAACAGTGTATCTCCCGTGATGCTCAGCTAGGAGAGGGCATGAAACGAACGTGGAATAAAACGGTGAGGCTGCTCTCACCACGCGCGCAGTTACGTGATTAATATTAAAGCTCGTCATGAGAGGACAGCTGACTGCTGGAGCTTCCTCTGCCTCCAGTCCTGCCCCGGAAGCCCCCCAGTGGGAGCCCCCCAGCTTGCAAAGGCTGCCCCTCCCCACCTCCCCTGCAAAGAGCATCCTTGCAAACGCTCACACCCTGGAAATGAGGGCAGGTGGGGGTGAAGGCGGGGTCGGGGGACAAGAAATTAAGGGGTCTCCTATGTGAACCCAGAGCAGAGGCACCGGAACCGAGTTCCCGCATCCCCCTCCCCAGCCTACCCGGAGCAGAAACTTGTTCCCCCAGCCCCGGAGTCCCCATGTACATGCCAGCTACTGCAGAACCCCCAGCTCCAGAGCTTGTGCTGGGCTTGGGGCTCAGGGTCCCCAGGATGGGGGATGGGGCGGTGTACACAGTCATCTGGAGGGATGGGCACAGGCTCCTTCCTCTGGGCAGGACAGAGGAGCCAGCCCAGGGTCATGGGGAAAGAGGCTCTCCCTGTCTGCTCATTGGGGAAAACATCGTCATCCTGGCTGGGACTGTCCCCTCCCCGCCCCCCCAGCCTCATTGGGAGCCAAGAGCCAGAGCGGGAAGAGCTCTTCCCAGCTCTCCTCCAAGAGAAGCTGCCTTCTTGGGTGACAAGAAGTTCTGCACTGGGACGTCAGTGGCTGCAATGTCGCTTGCTATCGCCTATGTTGCTGCAAAGCCATCTCAGGAAAGAGTCAGAAAACAGTCCCTTTCTCTCTCTCTCTCTTTTTTTTAAAGATTTTATTTATTTATTTGACAGACAGAGATCACAAGTAGGCAGAGAGGCAGGCAGAGAGAGAGAGGAGGAAGCAGGCTCCCTGCCGAGCAGAGAGCCCGATGCGGGACTCGATCCCAGGACCCTGAGATCATGACCTGAGCCGAAGGCCGAGGCTTAACCCACTGAGCCACCCAGGCGCCCTCTCTCTCTCTTTTTAAATCCTTTCCAGAGGTAGATTGGCTACGGCTGGGCACGTGACCCCAGCTGGGCCAATCAGAACCCTTCCTTGGATTTCTGAGCTTGGGTGGGAGCCGCGGATGATGGCTGGCACCCAGGGTCCTGGCAGAATTGGGGGGGGGGGCTGTAAGGAGAACGTGAACTCAGACAAAAGCCAAGATAATCCCTGGAGAGAGTTTCTGCTTTGTCCCGGGTGTCTCTGAGGCCCTGCCTGCACCATCTCCCCTGTTTGGGTGCTCTGGGCCATCTGTCGGTTTCACCCGGAAGCCCTCACTGATGCAAAGACCACCCACCCTTGTCTTCCCTGCGTCTCCAACGGGCTCGACGGCGGCGCCCACACTCCACCTCACTCCAACCAGTGAATGAAATAGCAGTTTGAGGGACACGTGGTTAGCATCACAGCGTTTGCCGTCTCTGCCGTTCAGTTCCCACTTCTAGAACCTGGTAAGTCAGAACCGAATCCTACTTTCTTCTTTGGAGGTCATTTCACACGTGTTGAACAGCATTCGTTTTAACCGGCACCTGTGAGACTCTGTTGAGGTGATTTGCAGAAACAATCTGCTGGCCTAATGAAATCAGAAGGGCCTTGTTTTCCATCCCGAACTTGGGGATTAAAGAGGAAAAGCCGGTGTAAGCAGGGCGCCCGGTGAGCGCAGCTGTGGGATTGCGCAGCTCCGCCTGGCCAGGGACAGTCAGCCAGGGACAGTCGGCCAGCACACGACCTCAGATGACGAAAATGAGTTCATCAAAATGAAGGGAGTCCCGATTTGACTTCGCAAACAGCTCATCTTAAAAGAGAGAAATAATCCGAGACAATGACTTGGTTGGACAAGTTGTTTCTACTTGATGGCTGTGGCCACACTAGGGACAGAAATAGGACCCCGGTGTGTATTTTGACAGAATGAGACCCTCGTTTGCTTGTTTAACATGAAGCTCTTTCCGGAGCACCTGGGTGGCTCAGTCAGTTGAGCGTCTGACTCTTGATTTCAGCTCAGGTTGTGATCTCAGGGCTGTGGGGGTCTCAGGCTCTGCCTCGGGTGTGGAGCCTCTTGGGATTTTCCCTCCCTCTGCTCCTCCCTCCGCTCCTGTGGCCCCTGCTCCAAAAAGTAAACAAACAAGCAAAAACCTGTTTTCTTCGGATTATAAAACATACCAGTTAATTTATAGAAAATTATTTATAGAAAAAGCCTAATGCCCAGGGCTGGTCACGTGAGGAGGGTTAGGGTGGAAGTGGGTGGGGGGGCCGGGCAGGGTGGTCAGGCCCCCCAGGCAAGGAGCACAGTGTGAGAAGGAGAAGCTCACACTGGAGCCTGGTGCTCGACTTCTCTGCTGTCGCAGCTGTAAGACCACCTCCGGAGTGCACAGAGCCGAGGGCAGCAAGACACCCACCATGAACGGGACTTTCTGCTCTTGGGTGTTCGAGAGGGTGTGATGAGGGTGTTCTAAGCTTTAGGGAGCCAAGGCAGCACCCCGGCGACCGTGGCGTGACAGAGAGCTTGAGGGGCTGTTTGGACGGTCACCAGCTGTGGCTCACTGAGGCTCTGACCTGGGCTCCAGCAGCAGCAGGCCTTGGGGTCCCAGGCTCTGGTGACCCTGGAAGGCAGTGTCGGTCCCAGGGGTGGCTCTCTGGGGGCAGAGGCAGTGGCTTGGGTTGGGAGCATGTTGTTGAGAGGACAGCCCTCAGTGAGAAGCCCCACTGCACCCTGTACTCCCCACCCACCCCCCGCACCCCTGCACAGCACTGACAACAGTTCCAGCGACTAATGAACTGTGAAGTGTCTGCCTCTTGTTAGGGTAACCGGCCATCAGTTACACATGGCGGCCAACCTGTCTGGTTTGTCCATGGTTTCCCCAATTTCAGCAATGAGTTTGCTGCACCCCAGGGTGCCCCCCCCACCCCGCCAGTCCTGGGCAAACCAGAATCCTTGGTCACCCTCCTTTGCAGACAGATGGAAATTTCCAGGAGCAGGGCCCCGATGTCTGTTACCTGTGGCCTCTCCTGTACCCCACCACCCCGGACAGATGGTGCATCCAATAAAATATTTGCCAAGCGGGAATTATGATTACCAGAAATCCGCAGTAGATATTTGCAGAATAAATGTCCCCTTGCCCGTAAATGAATTGTTTTCCATATGATAATATATTAACACAAAATGGGACAGACTGGATTTCCAGATTTGTCCGAAAGGGAAGAGATTTTTGTGTTAAGTAGAAAGTGCCAAAGAGGATGAGTTTCTCGGGATAAATCCTCTAAAAACATCGGCCCATGGCCTCGAGGGGGTTGGTGCGGATTTCTTGAATTGGTCTGTAAGCGGAGATTACAGACATCCAGATCCTCTCAGATACAGGAGCCAGAGCAGGAAAGACAGATGTTAAGCGAATGTGACAGTCAGAGTAAGAACTTTCCTTGCATGTCATTTGCCATAGAAATGCCACAAACATTCCCTTGGGTGGGATGTGTCAGGCTCCAGCAGGCTTGGAGAGGTGACGTGATTTCCTCAAGGATACGTACAGAGTAGAGATTTGAAAGCCAGGCACTGTGTGGTCGTTCTTTGCCCAATTCTCCCGTTTCACGTTGGCCAGGGCCATGGCGATGACGCCCAGTGGCCAGTAGATGGTTTCCGGAGGCCGCCTAAGCTGGACAGACGCGTCTGTAACTGTAGGCTGATGGCCTCTTGGCCAATGTTAAAAATGTGCGGAAAAGAGCCAACACGGCAGGCCTGGTTGTTGGCTCCTGCATGTTTCCAAGGAAACCTGGAACCATGATGAACCCTTGGGCAATCCTTGGAAAGGTGGCTCTCAGAAGGTTTATGATGTCAGCGGTGGATGATTTTGTTGTGTTACACCTAGAGCAGTGGACCGGGACCCACCAGCTTGTGGCTTGTTGTCGCGGGGGCTGAGATGGATGACATATTCCTGGTTTCACCGTGGGGAGTCCTGAGTTTGAGTGGGCCTGGGGTGACTGCTAGCAGGATAGGTCTATCCTGCAACTCCCTACCCCTTTTTGGAATTTCTGGGATTCGTAGGCTCAGGTCAATGTACGTACCTGGAGCTAAATCCGCAAGGGCTTCCCCAGACCTCTGTAACCCAAAGATGCTCCCAGACCTTTCCCCAAAGATGATATACGAAAGCCCATGAGCAGAGGTGACTCAAACTAAAGTCAACATTACCAATAAACAGACAAAATTGCCATCAGGCACCTCCGCGTGCGAGGAAACGAGAGGGACACCTCACTATATATTCTTACCAAACACGTATAATCCGAATCTGGTGATGAAAGCCAAATTTCAGAAAATCTGGGTGCAGAGTCTATGAGAGTTTTTATACTATTCTCTTATAACTCTTTGGGAGCCCCTTATGTGTCCCCTTCAAAAATATCATGGTCATGCAAGATTTTTTTTAAAAAGGCAAAAAATAGCTAACAGAAGATGTCAGATTAAAGGAGACCGAAGAGAATTGGCATCCAGATGGGACCCTGGACTGGGAGAAAATTCCGTGGAGACATCACGGGTCACTGACAATCAGGTAGTAGTGCTGGATCAGTGATGAACTTCCTGGCTGGGATACCGCCCTGCGGCTTTGTGAGAGGACGTTCTTGCTCTTAGGAGATACACACGGGAACGTTTAGGGGTAATTGCATGATGTCTTCAGTGACTGGGGAAAAGTAATATGCACACTTATCTAGAAAAAGAGGGGTGATGTGGCAAAATAGAGCAAAATGTTAACAACAGGTGTGTCTGGGTGAATTTTTCACATTATTTTTGCAACTCTTCCCCAAGTTCGCTATTTAAAAACAAAAGTTGTAAGATAAAATATATACAAGTCTTATTTTATTTTAAAAGACTTTTTACTTATTTACTTGACAGATAGAGATCACAAGGAGGCAGAGAGGCAGGCAGAGAGAGAGAGAGGAGGAAGCAGGTTCCCTGCCGAGCAGAGAACCTAATGCGAGATTCGATCCCAGGACGCTGAGATCATAACCAGAGCTGAAGGCAGAGGCCTTAACCCACTGAGCCACCCAGGCACCCCACAAATCTTATTTTAAAAAGAAAATATTCATGGGCGCCTGGGTGGCTCAGTGGGTTAAGCCTCTGCCTTTGGCTCCCAGGGTCTTGGGATGGAGCCCTGCATCGGGCTCTCTGCTCAGCAGGGAGTCTGCTTCCCCTTCTCTCTCTGCCTGCCTCTCTGCCTAATTGTGATCTCTCTCTCTCTGTCAAATAAATAAATAAAATCTTAAAAAAGAAAAGAAAAGAAAATATTCATAACACAAAGTTAGAAAATGTTAGGATCTCTACCATACAGACTTTGGGGACAAAATCACCCCAGCCTCTAGGAGGCAGTGTGGTGCCCAGTGGCCAGGGTGGTTGAAAATGAAAGAAACAGTACGCTTGGCACTGACCCTGGCAGAGAGTGCCCGAGGCCCAGAGCCTTACCTGGAAGAGGAGAGCATCATTTCCTGGCAGAAGATGAGGAAGATGAGAAAAATCACTTCTGGGAGCAAGTGAGCTTCTAGAAGAATCCAAGGAGCTGGAAGCTCTGCCTGTGTCCTCAGAGGCCTCAGTGAGGGCAACTGTGACCTTTCGAAGCCTGTCCTTCCTGCCCCAGGCAATCAGAGCCACATTATCTCAAGCCAAGGTGCAAAGGCTGAGTGTCTCCTGGGTGTAGGATTCTGTGGGACTGAGGAGGCCACCAGGAGAGGCCTGTGAATGTGTGTGTGCACGTATGTTTGTGTGCACACGCGTGTTTGAAGTGTGGAGGTGGTGGAAACCCTCAAAGCCTTGCAGTTACCACTACACTGGGGTCAGCAAACAACCTCACTCCCCCGAGAAACCCACGTGGAGGCCATGACGATTTCAAGAGGGCAGGGCGGCGGCCGGCACTGCGCGGGGACTTACTCCGTGTCAAGGAACACTTGAAATATTTCACCCCCATGAACGCTTAACCCTCATAACAACCCCGGGGAGTACCACTATTATCTCTTACTTTGCACGCGAGAGGTTGAAATGACTCGCTCGAGGAGATGGGAGGTTCTTGGCCAAAGTCGAGGTGGCCTCCCTAGCGCTTCTCACACACCCGTTCTTGATCTTGCCCTCCTGGAGCATTGGCTGAGTCGCCAGTAGGAAGCAGCTCTGAGGAACGGTCCCCGGTGTTGTCATCACTCCGGGAGACGAGCCAACGGTTTGGAGCGACGGCGAGTTCATACACGGCATCACGGCCTCACCTCTCCCTCGCTGCGCTGGTCACGGTTCTATCCATTGCTCAGGTATGGAAGGACCAAGCGCTTCAGCTGGCATTCGTGCGTCTCACACCAAATTGGAAAAAAAGGATGGGTTCATCCAGTTGGCATTTTGGGAGCATCTTAAGATATTTAAGTGTACCAGCTCAAGCGTTGGTGCCTTCCCATTAGGGAAAACTGAAAACCAAAAAACAAAAACCCCAGATAGCTGCCAAGCATACTCTGAGCATGATCTGTGCACATGGCCAGAGCCTCCTTCTGTCTCCCTCCGGAGGGTCATTTCAAGGGGAGCAGTCCTTGGGGGAAATGCTCTTGGTCCCTTCCGAGTTATTATAAAGGTTTATAGCCACGCCATGAGTCTGCGTTTTGGTTCGTCTGTAGGCCACTGCAAAGAAACACAGTAGCTAAGCAGGTTGCCTCTGCTCCGAAATTTTTTTCTTCTCTTTTAAAAAAATTATTTCTATTAACATATAATGTATTATTTGCCCCAGGGGTCCTCTGTGATTTTTCAGCATGAATAGCTACTTAGCCTTGGCCAATGGACCAAATTCTTTAAATGCTTTAAAAAGAGTCTGTCGTGTCTGGGAGCCGGTGAAAGCCACGTGCACCTGCTTGGTGTCAGGAGACGGAGGGGCTCTAACCCGACAGCCACAAAGCTCTTCATTGAACACAGGTGTCCTCCAAAGCAAGTGTACAACAGCGTCACCTGGGGACCCTGCCCAGCCCCAGACAAGTCAACCAGCCTCCGCGGACAGGCGCCGGAACTACGTTCCCAAGCAACAAAATGGGCGAATGGATTTAGGTCAGAAACGTACAGAGTCAATGGAAAGGCCGCTCTTCTTGTCTTCCATCGCCCAGCTACCGGCTAGGACTCCAGGAGCCACTGTCAGGAACGGGGGTCTTCTCAAATGAGATCACAGTGTTAGGTAAATTAGTCCCCCTAAAATGCTCAGATGTTACCCATCTGTGGTTGTTTCTCATTCACGGGAACAAGACAACCAGAGCATGTAGTTCATACCTTGAGGCCTGAGGTCACTAAAATTGAGACAACGACATTTCTGCAGTAGGCAGGTGTGTGGCAAGCCGTGTTTTCCACAGTGTTCCCCCCGTCCCTCATGCTCTTGTGCAATGGGACCTTGTCACGCCCCCCCGTCAAGAAGTACAGGTTCTTTCTTCCAGGCCCTGGAAACTGGGCTGCCTGTGGTTCTCTTGTAACTAACAGAATGTAGTAGGCGTGATGCCGCGTGACTTCGGAGGTCAGGTTGGAGCAGGTCCCGAGGCTTCTACCTGGTTCTCTTGGAATAGTCCCTGTTGGGGTGCTCCTGCTCAGACCCCAGTCGCCATACTGGGAGAAACCCAAGCCATGTGCATAGGCTCCACCAACCAACTTAGAAGCTGGCCTTCAAGTCATCCCACCCTATGTGCCGAGAGCCGAGAAGCCTCCAGATGGCCCCGGCCCCAAGCCACTCATGTCTTCCCCACTGAGGCTTCCATCCCTCCCCATCTCACTCCATGCACCTTCCTGACCACAGAACCTCAAAGCATGAGAAAATGGTTTTCATTCAATGCCATTAACTTTGGGATGCTTGTTCTACAGCAGGGATAGCCAAAATAATGGGGCTTTCCTGTGTCTTGTCATGAGGATTCTTGGGTGATGGGTCTCTGGGAATAGGGACCCTCAGGGCGGCCAGGCCCTCTAGGCTCTGGTTAAGAGACCAGCTCCACGGGCGCCTGGGTTCAAATCCAATCTCTTCCCCTTACCAGGTCTGTGACCTTGGGCAAGTTACTTAACCTCTCTGTGCCTCTCAGTTCATCTGTGTAGTGGACATAATAATTGCCATCACGAGTGGGATGTCATGAGGACTAACTATATTAATGTACAAACAGCTGCTGGTTTGCCGGCAGGGCTCTAAGTGTTGGCAACATCGGCAATTTGCACAGGCCTTGGCCCAGATTTGATCTCTGGAGGGTTTACTCTGATCGCGTGGGCATTGGTACTCGGAGGATAGTCCTCTTTCTTCATCTCAGGTAGTGTGTGTCCCTCCTTGTCTGTGAGCTGGCAACTCGGGCCATAAAGAAAGATGCTGCCTTCCCGCCGGAAGGAGCTGGAGCGCTCCCGGGGAAGAGCAATCCGGTGAGATCGAGAATAAAGTGAAGCAGGGGAGAACCGGGCAAAGAAGCTGGCAGGAAGGGAGCCTGGCCTGGGTGGGCGGGTCGGTGTGTTACTGGGGTGTGTGCTTCTGTGTGTGCGTGTGTGTTACGTGTGTGTGCTGTGTGTGTGGATATGTGTACGTGTGTATATGCAAGTGCATGTGGTGTGTGTGTACACATGTGGGGGGGACCCCAGGGCAGGATGGAAGAACGCCTCTGGAGAAGTGAGTCAGCCTTAGCCAGCGAAGGGCACACGAGATGTGAGCCCTGCACGCCGAGGTTTAGGAATCGGGGGATTTTACGCAAGGTGGCAGCCAGCTCGGTGATGGGAAGGCCCCCTGAGACAGGGCCTCTGGCAGTGGGGAAGGGGGCACGGGGTGGGGGGCCCAGGACAAGACACAGGCATGACCACCGGCCTGGTTCCCGAGAGTGGGGTACCGTCCAGGTCCTCAGCTCACGCGGGGACAGCCCTCTTCCGTGTCCTCCAGCATGGAGGGATCGAATCCAGCTCTCCGGACGCGGGTGTGCGTGGACACACGACTTTGTTCTCGGGCTGATCTCTCTCTTGCTGGTGAAGGAGCACGCCCACCGTCCCTGGTCCCCACACAGCGGAGCCCTCCTCGCCCCTTCCCTGTTCCCTCTGCTGATCGCCGCTGCCCCCCGCCGCCCCCCGCCGCCCAGCAAACCGCATCGAGGCGTGTGCACAGATGAACCTGGGGGGAGGGGCTGCTGTAATCATTTTAAAGACTTGACTTGACTTTCAGGAAAGCGCTGAGTATGATGGACTGTCGTGGCGGGCAATCCGCAGGGGCCGGCGCCGCCGTTCCAGACACCAGCGGGCGGTCTTCCTGCAGAGGGTCCCAGCCGCGGCCCCGCTTGGCTAGAAGAGCAGCTTCAGCTCGTAATCACCAAGCGTCGTGATGCCAGGGGTTGGCACATCGTGGGTACTTCATAAACATTTGCGGGACGAGCGTGCATGAAAAATGGAATGGAAGGCACCGGCAGTTACGAGGTCCTGATTAAAATTGTTCTCACTGAAATCTCCCAGCCAGGAGCAGCTGCGATTTCCAACGTCACCCACGCCAGACGCAGGCTTGTTCGTAGCTGGGCACTCCAGAACGGAGGAAAAAGAGCAGAGTAAGGGACCAGCTCATGCTGTGCACCTGCCTCCAGCGACAGGACCCGCCTGTCCCCACCAGCTTCGGCAACCCCCACCCTCTTTAATGGCAAGTTCCCAGTCCATGGGCCAGGGGCTCCAAGGGTTTTAGAATGGGGTCGAGCAAATTCGTGCCCCCGGAAACAGCACTTGAGTGGCAGGTGTGGCCTCTTGAGGATGCCCTCGTGGGTGATCTTACCTGGTCATTGGCCCCGCGCGTTGGCTGCTCCCCACACCGGATGGGCCTCCGTGTGCAGCCTGGTCCGCCTGTCCAGGTAAGCGCAGTAGCCCACTAGTTCCCACGTCTGCGTCTTTCAGGGGGGTGCAAACTTCTTTCTGGCTTCCCGTGGGCATGTTTTTGGGCCTCCAGGAGCCACCTCAAGCCCCGTGGGGCTCTCCTCTGGCAGCATGGGCCTCCCCCGCGTGACCGGCCTCCGGCAGACTCGACAGCCTTCTCTGCGGCAGGGGAAGGCGCATCGCGATCCGGCAACTGCTTCTTCACCACCTCCGGACGCCCAGGTCCCCCAGAGGAGTGACCTTGAGAAGCAGAGATGCGTATTTCGGCGTCCCTAAAACTTGAACTGCTTTCAAACCTTGCAGGCAGTTCTTTCGCATAGATCCCCATTAAAATCAGTGGAAAACCGTCAACTGCTAAGGGCTGATTTGAAGTCCAATGCGCTATCCATTGCGCCACAGAGCCTGTGGATTACAGCAGTTGCCTAAGGGCTGATTTGAATAGGAGAAAGCTGAGTGATTCAGAGTGGAGTCCGGGGAGCAGGCTGCATGATCCAACTGGAATAAATAGGCAGTTTTAGGTGAGAACTAGGGCTGCCTTAAAACAACCAAACTGGTTTTCATATGTGACTGTTCACCTGAACTTTCCAAGTACCACATAGATGTCTTGGGCAAAGACAGCTGTATTACTAGAAGGTATTTGTTTGTTTGTTTGTTTGTTTTTAAAGATTTTATTTATTTATTTATTTATTTATATGACAGACAGAGATCACAAGTAGGCAGAAAGTCAGGCAGAGAGAGGAGGAAGCAGGCTGCCCCTGAGCAGAGAGCCCGATGCAGGACTCCATCCCAGGACCCTGAGATCATGACCTGAGCTGAAGGCAGAGGCTTAACCCACTGAGCCACCCAGGTGCCCCTGAAAAGTATTTTTTTCCCCAAGCTTGCCCACAATGACCTTCACTTAGATGGACGAATGTAGGTGTGTTTGTTTTAAAAGCCGGTCTTATTCATTTATTGCCACAACAAGCAAGGTCTAGAAACAAATCTGAATAAGCTGGAACGATCAAGGTGATGTCCCCCAACAGACATCAGCCCACTCATTCTGTAAGGGGGTCTAGCTTTAGAAAGTAATAGTTATTTTGTGTCTATAGGGACTGTTTCCCCTTTTCTTTCCTTTCAGGCTTCACAAAAGTAACAGGGGCCTCTGAGTGACCGATACTCTCATGGGAGACTAGTCCTAGTCCCTAAGACCCCACGGAGGCTTCCCCGCAGACTATTTCTGCCCTCTCTCCTAAGTGGCTACACTCGGGTCATTTGGAGTTTTTATGGCAGACCCACTTAGCAATCTACCCGGTACCCATCCCTGCCCTCCGCCCTGTTGGCAAAGAACCACCCTTCAGCCCAGATAAATGCATTCCTCTTGCAGCCAGAGGCCGGATGAAAACAGAAGTCACCTGACTTCTGCAAATGTCTAGCTTTCCTGATGAAAGGCACAGACATGGCCACGACGCCCCTTGTCTCCCATGATGTCTGGGGCTGCAGCAGCCCTTTTGAAACCAAGAGGAAACAAGACTGAGGATGAAAAAGCAAGTTGAGGGCGCCTGGGTGGCTCAGTGGGTTAAGCCGTTGCCTCCGGCTCGGGTCATGATCTCAGGGTCCTGGGATCGAATCCTGCTGGGATCGGGCTCTCTGCTCAGCGGGGAGCCTGCTTCCCTCTCTCTCTCTCTCTGTCTACTTGTGATCTCTCTCTGTCAAATAAATAAATAAAATCTTTAAAAAAGAAAAGAAAAAGCAAGTTGATAAGGACAGGGACGAGCCTGGGTCCCTGATGCCATTGTTCAGCAGTGGAAGCAAGGCCGGCCATTTCAGGCTTCTGGGCTTCTTAGCATCCAAGAAGCACAGGACCATTTGCTGCGGCAACTGGGCTCTCTGCTCTCACCAGCCTGACCTAACTCACCAGCCATCCCTCATGCAGCAAACACATGACAAGCACAGCTGTGCGGCCGGCAGGCGGGGTGGGAAGAGCCATGGATGGAACACTGAGGCTGGTAATTCTTGTCTGGACAGGATTCGGCAATCAATAGTTATAACATAATTTTTAGTTTCTTATGTAAAGTGCACTAAGGCAATTGTGTATTAATAGTTTAAATTTGCAAATGACTCATGTGCTTGGGAGGCCATAATCTTTAGTGGGTGGCAGGGGAGGGGATCCGATGCTGTTAAAGACCCCTGCTCAGGGGAGACGGGAAAGGAATCGTGTTTAGCTCTCGCCTGCTCTGTGCCCACGCTGTGCCCACACTCCTCCTACGTGGGCCCACTGAGTTCCCGCACGCATTTTGACAAAGAGGCTGTATTCTCTCTTTTATACATTTTGAACGCCAGGCTCAGAGAGGTTAAGTCATTTGTGCAGAGCCACACAGCTTGGAGAACAGAGCTCAAGGATGACTCACGCATGACTACACTCGAATCACAATTTCTTGACGGAAACCTATCGGAGAAGAGCCCCGTCCCCACCCGAGAAGCATGCAGTTTCTTGGGAGGGGGCAAAATTCCTAATGTTAGAGGTTCCTGAAATCCTCCCTTGATGCATTAGCTGAAGAAAATTGCTGGGTTGCTCTCTGGAATATTTAGGGAGAATGTGAATTAGGAGCTGTTGAAAGAGACATTAATAGATGTGAAGTTTCTGTCGTGATTCAACCAATGCCTTGTTCATAAGTAACAGACCTGAGAGCCCATCTGTTTAATTCTCCTCTTCTTGTGGGGACACAGCGGAACAGGGATCGAGTCCCCCTCCCCCAGGACAGCCTGCGAAGCCCTCCTCCCGCTACCTTTATGGAAAGGGCTCGGGGTCCGCGTCTCACGTGGTGTAGGCAAATAATCCGTGTCCACGCCATCTGTTCGGTTACCTTCATCTCTACCCAGAAAAGTCCTGAGTGCCGACCTGTGCCAGAGCGAGCGGACTGAGGGGGTCTGCAGGCCAGTGGGCTCAGCTGACGTCTTCTTCCGCCACTGTCCCTAACGCCCCCTCGGGAGGAAAGGGGGAGATTAGATTGCTCCAGGTCATGAGCCGAATTGTGTCCCCCCACAGCCCCCCATTCATATGCAGAAATCCTGAGCCCCAGTACCCGCTCAGGGGACGTTGTATAGAGGGCACGGCTTGCATGGAGCACTGGGTGTGGTGAAAAAATAATGAATAATGTTTTTCTGAAAATAAATAAATTGGAAAAAAGAAAAAGAAAACCAGGTGCAGATGTACTTAGTGAAGATGAGGTCGTGAGGGTAGTCCCCAGCCCCATCACACGGGTGTCCTTCCGGAAGGGAAATCTGGGCACAGACACACGCAACGGAGCTGGGCACAGGGTGAAGGGCCCACGAGTCAAAGGAGCGTGGGAGATGCCCCATGTGCCCCCAGGAGCAGGGGGGAGGCATGCAGCAAAACGGGGTACACACCTATGTGTACATGCGCGTATGTACATGTGTGTGTCTATGTGAATGTGTATGTGTGTGAGTGTGTACATGTGTGTGAGTATGGGTGCGTGTGTACGAGGGTACGTGTGTGGACGTGAGTATGGGTGCCTGTGTGCATCCTGTGTGAGCGTGTACGGGTGCGCGTGTGGATGTGGGACCATGGGAGTCTATGTGCGTGTGCACACGTGTGGACGTGTGGGTGAGTGTGCCAGCAGGTGAGAACGGTGTGTGAGTGTGTCTGTGTCTGCGTTTGTGAATGTGTGTTAGCGTGCGCATATCTGTGTGCATTTGTGTGAGAGAGCAAACACATGGGCGAGAACGAGTGTCTTGTGCCATGAATATGTACACAAGTGTGATCGTGTGTGTGGGAGCGTGTGAGGGAGCGAGTCGTGCGCCAGACGTCACCGTAAATCTGTCAGAGGTTTTGTGGCCTGTCACTCTCCTAGCAGAGTCTGAATTCCCCATGGAGAAAAGACCACGGAGGGGTCCCTTGCTGTGCCTGGAGAGGGTTTGGGTCTCAAAGGGGCCGAGGGTTTCTGAGCCTCCTGATGCCTGGCGCCTGCAGACAAGGGGGGTCCTTGGGAACAGTCTCTGGACACGCACCGCAAGGAAGGGAAGAGGCTAGTCAAGGCATTTTTATGGGATGGAAACACTGGGAACGCCTCACTGTTCCACACTGGGAATAATTTAATAATTCACCATCCCCCCCATATAATGCCTACCACACAGACTGAAAATCAGATTCTCAAGAATTTTTAATGCCTATGAAATCTGCTTCTGGGGCACCTGGGTGGCTCAGTTGGTTAAGCATCTGTCTTTGGTTCAGGTCAAGATCCCATGTCCTGGGATCGGAGCCCCTTGCTCCGCGGGGAGCCTGCTTCCCCCTCTCCCTCTGCCTGCCCTGCCTTGTGTTCTGCTTGCTCTCTCTCGGTCGAATAAATAAATAAATATGATCTTAAAAAAAAAAAAAAAGGAAAGAAAGCTGCCTGCGATGGTGGAAAACAGCAGTATCAGAGCGACGCCAGAGCCTGGAATGTTTTCTGCGCTTACTTCTGGCGTTCGAAGCCAAGGTCACCACTTGCTAGCTGTGTGACCTTGAGCAGGGAGCTTCCCTCCTTCACGTGGTTTCTTCATCTATAAAATGGGAATGACAAGAGTGCCAACCCCTAGGCAATGGCGTGAAATTAAAAAGATGTCCTGTTACAAAGCACCTCCCCACACACCTAATTCGTAGGGTTGCTGACTATTTTGGGAATAGACACAGGCTGCTTCCACTATCCCAAAGTGGAGTGTTCCTGTGAAAACTGTACTAAGCCAAAATGCAAAACAAAGGAGCAATTACCACTAATTGATGTGAACATTTTTGAGCCATCCCAGACCTCCCAAAATAACCTCTCTTAGGCTTTTCTGATACCTGAGGGCACCCTGCTGATAGAGGCACCAAATCCACGGAGATAAAGCCCAGATGCTCACAGACACAGAGTCACAGCTGGCCTCCGGGACACAGCCTGTTTCCAGGGGATGGAGCTGGGCGGGGGGGCTCTCTCGCTGCTGTTGGGGGTGGGGGGTGGGGGGCTCTCTTGCTGCTGGGGGTGGGGCGTGGGGAGGACACACTGTTGCTCCATCCTGTACAGCTCACGTCTGTGTGAAACCGATGCTGGACACTTGCCGCCCGCTTTTCACCTTCTCTCCTACAAGTGAAAATCCTCTTTGGATTTCTTTCAGTTAGCGAAAACAGGTTTCTTGTGAAAGTGAAGTGCGGTCTTTCCTAACACAAATTTTCCAAAAGTGAGAGGCACTGGGCTCCCGTCATGGCCACTTTCAAGCTCTGGATGGCTTAACAACCAAGTCACAAAATTTTTGAGGACTTTGCTGTCACCCTCCCAAGCTAGCTGAGGTGAAGGGAGCAAACCACTGCCAAGGTATCGCTGGGAACAAAGTCATACATGTATGAAACGCCTGGGGCAATGCGTAGCACAAAAGACAAATACCGCCTCACTGCCAAGCTACTGTATTTTGAAACATGGAACAAAATAAATCCGCAGGACGCCGAGGCACGGGCCGGTGACACAGTGGGATGGGCCCGGGGCCATGATCGAGCACTTCTGCCCATCTGAGGTCCGAAAACCGATTTTCAAATACATACGTGGCTAAAATGAAGTTCACCAACGTGCCGAGGGCTGGGATCGAGGGCAACATGCATAAGGTTGAGGGTTTGCCCGGGTTCGCACAATCAGCACAGACAAGGCTGTACTAATCGGATTTAGTTTAAAGGTGGGGGGAGTTCTGAAGGTGATAACACATCTCTCGGGAGGAGGCTGGGGAGACCCGGCCAGCGGAGGGTGCCTGTGGAGCGGTCCCTCCACACGGCCCTAGCTGCTGCAGGACTGGCCCCTGTCACCCCAGAAGTGGCCCAGGACGCCTATGTTCCTTCAGATCCAAAGGGTTGATGTTTTCCGGGCACATCCTGCCTCCCAGCGCAGCGAGACCAAACCAGCCACCTCTCTGTCCTGGACTGCGGGCATTGCTGTTGGGGGCAGCAGGTTGAACGGTGCCCCCTCCCCGCTCCCTGCCCAAGTCATGTCCACCCGGAGCCTCAGAGGAGACATCATTTGGAAATAGTCTTTGCAGATGTAATTAAGATGAGATCATTCTGTGTCCCGCTGGAGGAAGATGGGCCCCTCACCAAACGCAACCACTATCTTTATAAGGAAGAAGATGGCCATGGGATGTCAGGGCAGAGATTGGGGTAATGCAGCTGCAAGCTAAGGAACCCCGAGATTTGCCAGCAATCCCTACAGCCCGGGAGAGAAGCAGGGAACAGACCTTCCTCCCCAATGGGACATCTGAAGTGTGTCATCCACTCCCTGCACAAAAGGGAAGGGGAAACAGGCTGCTGACCCTGGGCGGCCGGGAGGAAGGGGCCCCAGCTCTGGGCCCCCATCCCCCCACCCCCCTGGGCTGGCGGTGCCCAGAGCCCCACGGCCACCCTCGCAGGCTGGCTGCTTGCCTCTCCCAGGCTCATCACCACCTGCCCAGCTGCCCGCCCCTCCCCCAGGGCATCAGGGATGATCGGACTGCGGACTGCGGACTGCGGACTGCGGACTGCCGACTGCGGACTGCCGACTGCTGGGAAGGCCTAGCCCAGCAGCTTAATAGTCACTTCGGAACTAGACCGGTGGCAGATTAAGGGTTGCTAATTTGGAACCAGGGACTGATGTTCTATAAAAAGCAGAGGCTTTGGGATCTGTTTCGCTTTTTTTTTTTTTTTTTTATAAAAGTAAGCCATTTTAGAAACTCTTCCTACACAAAAGTGATGAAGTCAGAGGAATTAGTCTGCTTCCCTCACCGGTTTCTTCTTTGGTGCGTCCTCCTTTCCAGCTTCCTGTCCAGTCCCTCCACATCCCCCCAGATGTCCCTGCCCCACGCTCGGGGGACGAGACTTGTCCAGGCTGCTCCAAAACGGGTCCGCAGCTCTAAAGAGACGCACCCATCCTTCTAGGAGTCCAGGCACAGAGAGAGATGTCGGGGTGGCAGGGACCCACCTAGTGGTCCTGGGGTGGGGGGTCCAGCGCTCCCGCAGGAAAGGGTGGCTGGTGACAGAGGGGGTGCCTGGGAGTGGGAGACTGTCCCAAGGGCCCATGTGACTCCCGATGGCCCTGCCAGAGTGTCTGCATTTCAGAAAAGCAGTACAGGGAGAAGAACCCTGGGGAATGAGTTGCTCATTCATTCCGAGGAGTGAGGAAGGCCTTCCGGGGACCCTGCGAGTACAGGCCAGAGGCTCCACGGAAGTGACCCTAAACTCTTCCCCGGGATGGACACACACGGAATCTGTGTCCTTTCTGATGCCAGGCACACCAAGGCCTGGAGACGTCGCCGCCTTCTCCTCCTTGGCCTGCAGAGGGAATGTAAAGAGAAGGCAGCTCCGGGCTGGAAAAACCCAGAATGTTGAAAGTGACTGGGAAAACGAGCTTCCCGTCATTTCCTATCTTTATCCTGCAGAGCGCAAGTTAGCAAGCACAGTAACTTCGAAAAGCATCTGTGTGAACACGCACACGCACGCACACGCACACACGCACACATCCTAAAGGGAACGCATCTCCAGAAAGCAAATGAGGTACCATCTGGGAGCCTTGAGTGAACCAATGTCAGCTCGTAAAGTCCTTTTTTTTCCTTTTCGTTTTTGAGATTCGCCCCAAACCTGTTCTTCTGGCCCATCATAAGCCACTCGATGCGGAAGCCAAGCCGTTCCTCCCTGGAAAGATCCCTTGCTGTGCAGAGGCCCCCACTCTCTCAGTGGCAAGTTCCAGGACGTTCGTTTGAGGCCCCAACATCTGCTGTGTAGCCATTGAGAGAAATTATGAGAAGCCGTCAAGGCGGAGAGGAACAGAGGCCAGGGTTGGGAAGCAGGGGCCGGAGTTACTGGGGGCCTGCGGGGATGAGCTCACCCTGACCTCACTAAGAACAGGGCCTCCTGGGCTGAGGGGGCACTGTGGCTCACAGACCTCCGGACGGCCCTGCCCCTGTCAGCGGGGCACTTGAAGCCACCTGTTCCTTGGGACACAGGTCTGGGAAGGTCCCTGTCACAGGGAGGGGACAGGAGGCCACAGAACCACAATGGCAGGACTAGGGAGAGGCCCACCCAGCCATCCCACGAGTGAGGTGACCTCTTCGCAGAAAAGGCGCCAATCTGGTGACACGCCACCTCTGCCTTGGGTGTCTTCGCTTTCTCAGCCGGTCCACTGAAGTATCGCATCGCGTCTACTCCCGACTGTGTGTAATGCCCTCATAGTACGTAATTACAGAGCGAAACTTGTAGACTTACATATGGTATCATACAGTGCACTTTATAAATTATATAACATGCATAATAGTATAGTAATTATATAATATAATACAACTTAAAGTGTGATAGGATTTATAGCACGTACGGGTCTATGATTTCTGTCAGGTGTGTAACCACCAGCATAATCAAGATGAGCACAGAACAGATCTAGCACTTTCGAAACTCTGGATCCTGATGCCCCTTTGGAGGCGGCCTTCCTCCAACCCTGGCCCCCTGACCCCCTCCGTCTTCTGCCCTGTCCTGGAGGCCTCTGGAGCCTGCCTTCTTTCCGAGGGTTGTCCATCCTGAGCGGCTGGATCTTGGTTGTGCAGCTTCCTCATCGACCCCACTGGTCCATCGTGTTATTTTCAAGTTTAAACATTTTATTAACAGCCAGATCCCGCTTGATTTTATTCTGACTTTCCAGGCTTTAAGGGAAGCAAACTCAGCCAGAATATTTGCAAATATCCTTCTTAGCTTATCATGTTTTCAGCTGGAAGAAGTGCCTTGGCTGACAGTCACGACCTGGGCACGATTTAAATCATTTTTGATTCATGTCAGCCTCCTGAAATGTGTTTGGCAGGGCTTCCCCGCGACCTGGTATACTGGTATTATATATTTTTTTAAAGTCCCCAACACATGAAATCCCCTTCCAAACTTAGATCAGACCTCACTAAGTAACATTCCTGAAATGTCTACGATCGGTTCATCTGGAACTAGACAGACCCAGTACGAGTAGGACCTAGAATTGTCACTGTTACCAAGCAGCCCACCCCCACCCCCCTGCCAGGAAAGGGCCCCTCGGCCAGTGGGGTTGCTGGAAGAGCTCTCCTGACCCATAATGAAAGATATCATGCGTCAGAGCAAACTAACCAAAAGTCACGCAGGGTGCAGAGGCCTGGGGGGCCTGGGGCTCATGGTGAGGATGCCCACTTCCCAGGGACTGGAGTGCTGCCCTCCTCTTCCCACCACGGGCCGCTGCCCACCTGCCGGACGGTCTTCCTGGAGATCCTACCATCATCTTTTAGGAGACTCGGCCTTTTCAGCCCCTCCCTGCCTGTCCTGGGCCCCAAGCTGGGTGGAGAGGAGGGAGGTTTGCATGGCAAAGCCTAGAAGGGGAAAATTCCAGGTGGAAAGAATGTGTTCAGATGCTTATGACTCAGGGTGTTTGGAGGGAGCAGCAACAGGAGGAGAGGGAAGGTGAGGGGAGAGGAGAAAAGGAAGAGGGAAAAGGAGGAGGGGAAGCCGGTGTTGCCGGGCCAAGCTGGAGCGAGCCCTGGGGTCCCGCGGAACAGTCCGGGTCTTGCCCATACCTGTCCTTATTCCTGACTCTTCCTTTTATCCTTCACTGTTTAATGACTACCTTCAGGAGATAGAAGGTTTCAGGGGAAGAGCCCAAGCCCTAGGACCCCAGTACAGAGGGGCTCCGACCAGGTGACGGCCATGAGAACATTCCAGAAGGAGCGAAACGGAAGACAAAGGACGGACCTGTGGTCTTGCATCCGAACATGGGTGTGTTGTGGGCGTGTGTGTTGTGGAAGTGTGATGTGTGTGTGTGTGTGGACACGCCGAAGGGCCCCGGTCAGGGTCAGGAGCTCTGCCCTTCCCACCCGCACCTGGGACAGCCGCCGGCTCTCCAGGGCACCCCAGGCTCCCCCAGGAGGCAGCAGGTGGCGGGCGCGCTGGACTCCATCGCCACGCCCACCACGGAGCCCGGCTCCCGCGACGAGAATAAACCGCTTGGTAGAACACGCTGTGCAAGGTGGAAAGGAACAAATAGAAAGTCCCCACGCCTCCCACGCCTGTGGGACTTCTGGCAGGAAAGGGGGATGACTGGAGGCTGAGGCAGAGGCTCGCAGCGGGACTGGCGGCCGCGCGATTAATGACTTGTTCCTTTCGGTGTCGCCTACTTCCAAGGAGTCGCTGTAAACATGCGCTTTGGGATTACCCTGTGCCCCCTCCCCCTTGACACCCAGGGACACATAAAGCAAATCGTTTAAAAAAACAGCCTGAGAACATCCAGCCTGGAGAAGGACACTGGTCAGGATTAGCTTACGGTGATCTTATGACAGCGCCCTGGGGTGCTGGGGGAGGGGGACCGAGCTAACTTCTGCCCGGCGGAGGCCACTGTTCTGATTTCTACAGGATTCTGAGACCTGACTGGCTGTGCTTCAGCTGCAAATCAGGCTTTTTTTTTTTTTTCTTTGTCTTCACATCTTTGGGTTGACATGGAAACGCGGCTGGGCCCGCCCCAGCCCCATCTCGGGAGACTTGCCCCACTCCCAGGCCGCCGCTGGCCACCCTCTGGGCCTCCGCTGAGTTGGCTGAGGGGGTGCGCAGGGCGCCCGCCCACTAGAAATCCAGGAGGCAGCCTGCAAAGTGGACTGGCTTGGAGAGTCTTGCCCAACAAGGCGAGGACGGGCCGTCAGCTTCCTGGTTTCTAGAACTGCTCAAGCAGGAGCAGAGGGCGAAGCCGCAGTCGTCTCCGGCAGGTGCAGCCAGGCCGTGGCTGACCACAGTGGAAGAGAAGATGAGGCAGAGAAAGGGTGTGGGGTCCCGAGTAAGGAAGCCGGCGCTGTGGACGGCCCCAGGAGCCCCGGCGGACGTGGCCTCCCCCGCCACAGACGCTCCTGGGGCCCAGGTCACCACGACCAGCACCCTCGGGATGTCCAGGTCCAGTGTCGCCCAAGCCTGGCTCACACATGTCGTGGCTTGGACCGTCAGGAGGTTCTGGACCCTGTTACCTCTGGGACAATAAACTCCACCAATAAACTCTCCATGGGAGAGCCTATGCCCCTTGAGGGAAAAAGGAAAATCCATGTAACTAAATCAGCCTCCACCATGCAGGATTTTAAGATTTGTACTGGGGGGTGCCTGGGCCGCTCAGTCGGTTAAGCATCCGTTTTCAGCTCTTGCGATCGCGTCCTGGGTTCGAGCTCCGCCTTGAGCTCTGTGCTCAGCAGGGAATCTGTTTCTCCCTCCCCCTCCCCCTGCTCATGCTCTCTCTCAAGTAAATACATAAAATCTTTAAAAGTAAATAAATACAATAAACTTCGCAATGGGATGGGGCCAGGATCAGAGCTCCAGGGCCTGGCCACTCCTGTAGGTGGGCGGTTCCCGGCCAGGCCACTCTCTGCTCCTGCCCCGCCCTTCGCCTCCTACCAGCATCCCTGGAGTCTACTTATTAACTATCAAACGCAACCCATTTCTGTTCCAAGTCTGTAAAGACGGATCCAATGACCGCTGGGTGTGGGGTCATGCAGGGGGGCTGTGGAGGATGACGGAGGGCGGAGATAGGATGTGAATGTTCATCGGGAGAAGCACAGGGAGGAAGCGGGAGGGTCGGGATGAAGGCGCCCCAGAGTCCCTGAGGCTGTGTTAGTGATCGCCAGCGGCACGTTATCTCTGATGGTTCTCTCATGGGCTGCTCTGAACTAGTTCCCCTGAAAGTCCATCCGCGCACAGCAGAAGCGGGGGGGGGGGGGGGGGGGGGGGGGAAGGTAACACAATGTTAACAAAAACCAAGGCCATCTTGGCCAAACAATCAAGGTCAACACCAGCCGCGATTAAGTCCTGTTGATAATGCGGGCGCTTGATAGGGTGTGTGATGAATACGGAGTTCACCTCCGTGGTCCTTCTCCAAAACCCATCGTCTCCATCTATTCATTAGAAAAATATCAGGCAAATTCTGATAGAAAAGCATCCTACAATATTCTTGACACCACTCCTCAAAACCGTCAAGGTCATCAAAAACAAGGAAAGTCTGAGAAACTGTCACAACCCAGAGGAGCCTAAGAAGACAAGACCGCTAAATGCAGCGTGGAATCCTGGATGGGATCCTGTGACAGAAAGTGAATATGAGGTGAAAATGAAAGAAATCAGAATAATCTATATACTTCAGTTAATAACACCGCACTGATACTGACTCATTGTAGCAAATGTACTACACACTAACGATCACTGTCGGTAACAGGGGAAGCTCGGAGCACGGCACGTAGGAACTCTACTATAGCTCAATATTCTGTAAATTTAAAACTGTTCTAAAGACATCTATTAAAAACAAACAAACAATACCCTGTGGCAGTGAGATTTGGGATGGTCAGTCTGAGAACCAGTATCTCTAGTTCTCCGTTTTTCAATATCTTTTACTAAAGCCATTTTCGCAGAAGCTAGGTGCGGTGGGAATTCTGTAGTTTGCAACTAAGAACCTCGACCAGGATATGCTTTTCCATATTTACATACGACACTGAAAAAAAGAAAGCTGCAGGAGATCTGGTGTCATTTTCCATTTTGAGTTACAGTCATTTTAGTAGAAAGGCAGGATAATGTGTATGAAGTATCTGGGGACTGAATCGGGGCTAATGAGATAATATTTGCAAACCGCTCTGAGCCCCCCGGAGCTCCAGAAAGGCAAGGAACACACATTATCATCATGAGACAAAAAATTTTTAAAAAATGCTTTCAAATTTTGGCAGGAAGGCGGATATAAGTGGAAATCAGTTCAATTACTCTTGCCTTTCAAAACAGACAAGTTCTATAAAAGTTAAAGCGTTTTTTTTTTTTTTTTTTTTTGTAAATCAAATTCCTCCTTCCTTCCTGTGTCAAACATTACTGTTCTATGATCTTTCAATTATTTTTGTCTGAGCTCTCTTTGACAATGTACCCCAGCATTTTCTTTGCTTTCAGGTTCTCTGGCAGGATATTCTCACATTTCAAAATCTACCCGTTTTGAGAAAAAAAAAAAAAAAAACCCACAACCATCCCAAACCATTTGCTTTCCTTTGATGTTATTTGAAATTTCAGAACAAATAACATGATTGAAAGCAAATCATTGCAATGGTAATAATAGCAGAAAATGATTTTTTTTTCCTTTAAAGATGCATTTAAAAATATTGTCAGCTCATCGAAACATCGAGTAAGCCTGGGGTACGTTTGTCCTTCCCGAAGAGGAAGGTAGAGCTGTCAGTGTTACTGCCCCTCAGCATCAGCCTGCTACGCTGTTTGGTTCTTCAGAGTCTGTAGGGAGGAATAATATGTCAGTAAAAGTTGGATAACTATGAGACTGCCTTCTTCCTCAATTTAAGGTGAAATACATCTTCTAGAAATTCTCCAGTGTGGTTGCATCTTAGTTAAGACCCTGCTGTGATTAGCAGGGACTGTGGGGCGGACTGCACTTGACCCACCTTCAACCCAAGCTAGGTTTTTGGGGTTTGGTTTTTTTGTTTTTATATCTTGCAAAAGATCATAAGAATTAGCTAATGCATTCCAGAACATTTTGCACCAAGACCCTAATACAATCTTGTTAGATGCATGGCCTATTTCCTAAGATGTAACTGAAAACGGTTTAATTCACCATTTTGCAAACACGTAGCAAGAGTCGCCAGTTTCAAAACTCTGCCAGTGGAATGGCATCCTCCCTGTTCTCCAGGCAGTTCAGCATTTTAGGATTTTTTTGATATGCCACACCTACCTCCTGGCCCCAAATTCAGTTTGGCAAAGATATTTGATGTGGCAACTAATTAGAAATCCAATTTAAATGACACAGGAGATTCACTGACAGCCATAATGAAAGCCAGACGTGGGCTGATTTCCCAGAAGGTGGATGGATGGCTCAGTTATGTGATGCAGAAACCCGGGTTGTCCTCTTGCTATTCCTTTTGTATAGTTTTATTGGGAGGTGTGTTCCTCTTGCAGACCTGTAGAGGTCAAAGCCACCTATTTCCTCTTTAACATCCAGTGGGAAACGGAGTGGGTCTGTCTGCCAGTCTCCCAGGTGTGAGGGTCACACGATCATCCCAGGACCAATGATGGGACAGGCACCGTGAGGTACTGATATGCGATAAGTCAGCCCAGATGCTGGAATGGGGAAGTGGTTTCACCTCCCCCCCCCAAACCTTAGGCTTCTCCTGGACAGAACAGGTGCATCCAAATGAAAATCTACTTCCCCTTAGGAAGGGGGAAATGGCAACAGAGGCTCCCACCAGACCCCTTCTGCTCTGCAGTGATTTTCTGTTATCAAAGTCATCTTTGGTAAAAGCTCAAATTTCAAAATTTCTTCTTGGACATGTTTTCTGGCACAGATGGAATATTAGGGGGAAAGGGAGTTTATTGATAAGCTCCAAAAAGAGATTTTTCAGTCACGCCGTCTAGAAAATAGTCCCTAAATTCAGCCAATACACACCCTAGATACAAATTCATTTTTTGAAATTCTTGAAACTCATGGAATTCTTTTTAAGAACTTTGTCTGTGAACGTTTTCAGTTGAAGAAAAGGTATACAAAGACAATTTTAGCAAGGATTCCCAGCATCCATGGCTTGATTGGGCGCTAAATATCTTTAATAAGGGGAAGTTTATATTCAAACTTCCAAAAATAGTTGTCAAAGATGATAGAGCTTTGCCGAAAGATATCATTTTCAGATGTTTACAGATGCCTGTCTTCTCTCTAGTATTTCAAAAATACATCTGCCTCTTGCAGCAGGTGAAAATGTGTATTTCATTTTGTCAATCAACAAACCTCGGGGCAGCACAGATCTTCATGGAGTGCAAAGTGAGTCGTCTGGGGGCTGACGCATGTAATTAACTTTCCGTTAGTGGAGGTCTTCTTATCAATTCCTGGACAGTCTGCTGAAAGGTACTGCTGATGAGGCATGGCCCAGCGTGCTCCCGAAATGAGTGTTTTCCTTTCGTTTTCACTCGGTATCTGCGAAGCCCAGCATTTCAGAACCACCAGCTCAGAACCCCATTAATGCTTTTTTTTCTACTTGGCCAATTTACTTGGAAGAATTTTCACTCTGCTTCAAAAATATCCTCCGCTTTCTCGAAGACCTGAGCAAACCACATTTCGTGTCCAACAGTATTTTGAGCCCACGACGCCTGATCAGATTATGAAGCTCCATTTCCTTGATTGGTTCATTCACCACAAGTAATAGGGAAGATAGGGGCACTAAATCAATGTTCTGCACATCTTGAAGTCTGATGTCCTAAGCAAATTCGGCTAATCATTATTTGATTGAAAAACTGGACGAGCCTAAACCGCAGTCCAATTTTTTTTCTTAGATTCTTCTCCAAAGACAACTTTGGCAGTTCGCAGGCTGCAAATGTTCATGGGAGCTTCTCCACCGGGAAAGGCTGACTTCATTGCTGCTGTTGTCCCGTCGGTTTGGGGAATGGAGGAGCTGAACCATACAAAACCTTCAGCGCTTCGTGGGTTCCTGATATGATGCTATGGTTCTGTCCCATCTTACCTGCAGCAGAAAATTTCCTTTTGCGGAAACACAAGTGTATAAACATACAGAAGATCCTCTTAAAGTATTTTGACCAAAAGAGCATTTAAATCAAGAATTTCTGACGTAAGGGGTGCCTGGGTGGCTCAGTGGGTTAAGCCTCTGGCCTTTGGCTCAGGTCATGATCTCAGGGTCCTGGGATCGAGCCCCGCACCGAGCTCTCTGCTCAGTGGGGAGCCTGCTTCCCCTCTCTCTCTCTGCCTCCTGTGATCTCTGTCTGTCAAAAATATAAATAAGATCTTAAAAAAAAATTCTGACATAATTACACAACATTTAAAGAAGTCCAACATACTGAAAAAATACTCCATCCATTTCTGTGAATCCTTAGCTGACATCATCGGGCACTTGTGATGTCATCTTCAACTGTCCAGAAGGAGACAAAAAGGCAGGGGGAGTGAAAATGCAAGGTTTTGACACAAACACCGTTCCTGCACTTGGAACATGACGGAGGGTGTGGTGTGATGCCTGGTCCAGACGCCAGACATGTCTGAGACCCACAGTGCTGGTTCCACCTCCGGTTTCCCAGTCCTGTCCTAGGCCTGACCCCACCACAGCCAATGGTGAGATTTAAGTCCTCTCTGTCAGCCGTGGTCTGATACCACCTTATCAGGACAAGGGCTAACCGGTACAGACAGAAGACAGTCCCAAGGTCTATTTTTACACTTTATTACAGTATGTAATTATGATTATGTAACCCGATGTTATTTTTAAAATATATGTCTATTTGTATCAAAACAGCTCCCATACTGTGTAGCAGGAAACAGCAGAATGAATTAAATTTCTACAGCGGTGAACACAACACATTATATGAACACATGAGTTTCTCTCAAGGCTTTCTTGCTTTGTTTTCTGCTTATCCCTGATGTTCAGGAGGCTTGCTATTTTTTCTCTGTAGTTTGTGTATAAAACAAATATGCATTTTGAATTCTCCAGAGGTGACTTGAGATAAGGCACTTACTATGCTTCATTTCTGCATTCTGTATTCTGACGTCCTCTGCCACTAAATACTTGCATATAAATTGCTTAATGTGGAATGACGTGGCAGCGAATCTCGGGGAGCAAGAGTTCCTCTGCGCATCTCAACTACGCTGATTTGCTCAAGTGCACGTGAGACAGAAGCATTAAAAGAGGCAGGCCTTGGGTTACGAACGAGTTTGGGCATTACAACACCGTTTGTCAGTCACTTATTTGGAGTCTGGAATCCTATCTCCTTTAAGCAAAATGTTATAAATGGTGGGTCAGCAATGTCCTCTCTCTGTAAATTGAATTGTAGTGATCAAATGACTCATGACATCTGTGGACTCATGTAGATAAACAGACCAGCCCATCTTCAAGTTCAAGTTTGGATGCTGGAGGCAGGGAATTGTAGTGATGCGGGAGGTCCATGGTTCAGAGAGAAGCTACCCATGGTTTACCTCCGGCAACCTTCCCGCCTGTGGGTGTAGCCTCCATTGTCTTTGAGCAATCTTATGTCTCAGTAAGTTGCGGCTGACTGTCCTAGCTTCCTGTGGCTGCCATCATCAAGTACCGTGAACTGAGGGGCTTCGAGCGGCAGAAATCGCTGGTTGCCCAGTGCTGGGGGCCAGGAGTCTGTGCTCTCTCGGGAGACACCAGGGGAGGACCCTCCCTCACCCTTTCCAGTCTCTGGCAGTCACTGGAGGTCTGTGCTTGGTGGCCCATGGCTGGGAGGCGCGCAGCCCAATTTGGTGTCTGTCCTCATGTGGCCTTCTCCTGGTGTCTGGGTTTCCGTGTCCAAATGTCCCTCTGCCTATAGGGGCACCAGTCATTTTGGATTAGGGTCCACCTTCACTTAGGATGACCTCATCAGAACTCAATGACCTCTGCAGAGACCCTACTTCAAAATCAGGCTCCATGAACAGGGACTGGGTAGAAACAAATTTTGTGGGGCACCCTTCAGCCCCGTGCTGTAACTGGTAGCAACACTGTAGGATTCTGTCCTGTTCCGAGGAGGTTCAATTGAGTTCTGTCCCGCCAACATTGGAAAAACCAGTGTGGCCTTCATCTGCCTCTTCGCTTCAATATTCTGGATCTAGAAATGCATCTGTTCAGATTCTCCTTTAAATGGAACATCTGCCGGGTTAAAATCTTGAACAGGCATTCTTTTTTGTATCTGTATGAGAGTCATCATTTTACTTTTTAAGAAAATGATGTAGAATGACCAGGAAGGAAAAAGAATGCCCAAGGGGATTCCCTTCCCCTTCCATGGGCCTTGAGCCGACCCAGAGCAAAGCACTGCAGTAGGTCAAAGCTACCTTGAACCACGTCTGCCTTCCCCTCAACACCTGCTCTTCCTCCCAGGAGATGTCTTCTTAGTGTCTTGGTCCAGCACGCGGAGTGGTTGGAGCCCTCACCTGGGGCCTGAGCACCTGACAGAAGGGCTTTCTTGGGATCCCCGCCCACCTTTCTCCATCCAAAGGCCTGCGGTCCTCAGTGGCTCTGGTGTGAGTTCACTGTCAGGCAGCGACCACCCCCGTCCCTAGGAACACCTTCTCCATCTCTCCTGCCTTTTAGAAAGACAATGCTCGCCGATCCAATTTAACCACTATTCAGTATGGTGTAGTGATTTCCAGTGGTGTCATTGAGATTCTGTTCCTGTTTTTTCCAGTCTCTTCCATTTTTGCTGCTGAATTCAAGTGTCTAAAGCTTTCTTTTCTTTTTCTTTTTTCCCCCCAATTGCTTCTTGTGGCATAGCTAGAGAGCTAGAAAGTCGGCTCTTATGAATTGGGAAAGTTATCAGATAAAACATTTCCTTTTAATCTATTTTTTTGGAAATGGGCAATTAATTTGCTTAACATTTTTTCTATTTATAAACTTCTATTCCCTTCTTTATTAGGTGCTTTAGTTTAAATTTTCCAAAAGTGTTGAAAAGTATATAAATAATTCCATTTTTAGTCATAACTTTAAGGATTTAAAGATAGATTTATACAAGGGCATGCTTTGTACTTTCCCACTGGAAATAAATTAAGGGCTCATGAACTTTGGATTGTTCAAGTAAATTACGGTGTGATTGTGTAATTCAATGCTATACAACCGCTAAGAAATTTGTGGGTGAGGGGTGCCTGGGTGGCTCAGTCAGCTGAGCACCTGACTCTCAGTTTCGGCTCAAGTCATGATCTCTGGGTCCTGGGATTGAGCCCTGTTTGGGCTCTTCCCTTAATGCCTAGTGTGCTTGAGATTTTCTCTCTCACTCTCCCTCTGTCCCTCCCTTTGGCCCTCACCCCAGAACGTGCTCTCTTTCTCTCTCAAGTAAATAAATAAATCTTAAGGAAAATAAATTTGTAGATTAGTATTCGTTAGTGCCATTTGCCGTGCTGTTATAACAAAGTACCACAAACCAGGCAGCTTAAAAGAACAAAAATTTATTGCCTCCCACTTCTGGAGACCCGAAGTATGAAATCAAGATGTCAGGGGAGACATGCTGTCTCTGAAACCTGGAGAGGATCCTTCCTCACCTCTTCCAGCTTCTGGTGGTTTCTAGACATCCCACCTCTGTCTTTGCATGGCTTTCTCCTTGCGTGTGTCCCTTTTCTTCTTAAAAGGACACCAGTCCTATTGGATGAAGGTTCAACCTACTCCGGGATGAACTCATCTTAATTTAACCAATCTGGGGTGTCCAGTTGGCTTGGTTGGAAGAGCATGCGACTCTTGATCTCCAGGTTGTGAGATCAAGCTCCACGGTGGGTGTAGAGATTACTTAAAAATAACATCTTGGAAAAAAAAAAAAAAAGAAACAACTATAACAGCTAATTATATCTGCAATGATCCTGCTTCCAAATAAAGTCACATTCTGAGGCACTGGGAGTTAAGACTGCAACATTATCTCTTTGGGGGATAGAGTTTAACCCATAACATCATGTTGAGATATCTACATCATATTCTCAAGTAGAAAGAGGAGTAAAAAGATAGCATGCATAGTACTATCTCATTTAATTACAGAACGGGTCTGGTGGAATCCCTCAGGTTGGTGGGGAAGTATGTGTCAGCCTCCAAGGACAGCCAGAAGCAAAGCTGTACTTACTAAAAACTGGTTCTGATGGAAGAAACTGGTTCTGAGCCATTTAAAGTTAGATTTTCAAAGTTTTGTGGTAATCACTCAATAGAATTGAAGTCAGATAACTGGATTTCAGGTTTGGAAGGTTTCAAAGCTGTAAATACTCACCAAGACCAGGGAATATCCATGGTTTATGGCTCTTCTGCCTTCAGGACTGAGGAGGAGACCCTCCAGCAGAAAGCATTAGGCCTGCCCCAAGAAGGGATTGGCAAGGAGTAGAGGAAGGTTCCAGGAGACCGAGTTGTCCCTCTGAAAGCCGAGGGTAAAAGGCCAATGGGGCGTCCGCATACCTTGGTGGAAGGGACCTGGCAACTCCAGATCAGGCCTGTGGTTGCAGGAGTCTGTAAATTCCTGGAAGCTTGCCCATGCTTGTCATTCCCGTGTTCCTGTCCCAGGCCACAAGGAGAGAAGGCAGGCAGATTGGAGGGGATGGTGTTTCACTGCTGCAGAAGGGCCTGAAGTGTAGAAGGGCTACTGTGTGTCAAGGAAGGGGACATTGTAACCACAGCTGCTGGAGGCCTGGGCAATGGCCACGGGCTTCCTGGAGATGGCCCAAGATGGGTCCACCAATGCCTCAGCACTGGGGGGTTGGAGAGTATGATGATGGTATCCTGCTAACCCTCTCCACTGCTTCACTCGCTAATCTTCCAGAATTGGACCTGGGTCTCAGGTGGCTGGTACTCTCCCCAAGCTCTACCCTGCTTCTCCAAGGGTTTTTTTTTTTTTTTTTTCTGGAATCGTGTGTAACTGGAGGCTGGTTTGGGCAGAGGAAGACTGGGCTCACCCTTCACAGTTACACTGAAGAAACAACGTGCTTGTGTCCTAGAGAACAATGGGAATGCCAATCCTAACGCTTATGTAATACTTATTATGTGCCAGCCTCTGTTTTAAGCATTTTACATAAATTAGCTCATTTAATCCTCATTAACGAAACTGTGAAGAACGCACTATTACTATTCCCATCTTGATAGACCGAGAAACTGGAGCACAAAGAGCTTGAACAGTAGCTGAGAGACTCTTCTGCTAGTTGAGGAAAACTCAGGTCTTCCTCGGCCTGGGAATTCTGTTAATAATGTCACCAGAGCAGGTTGATCTTGAAGAATAGTGTGTATTCTGGTGGGCTAGCTGGGGATTGGGAGCTACTGGACACATGCTTCATTGCCAGGGTCATTCTTTGGGTTAAATAATGCACAGCAGTAGGTCTAAGGGGAACACTGGGTAGGCATTCCAGTCGGTGATCTGGCCATGGGGAATTTGGGGTCAACAGTGATGTTAATAATGGTTAAGCTCCTGAGCCAAGAAGAAATGTCTAAAACATGAGTAAGGCTAGAAACAGTTCCAAATTCCAGACCTGAGGGGATCTGGAGCCAGAGGAGGCCCCTTCTTGCCCCACTGGGTAGGGTGGAGATAGGAATTCCATTCTCAGTGGGAGGTTATGAGGTGAGGGGGGGGGCTCTCCTCCAGAGGGTAGCCTCTAGCTACAGGGTTTAAAATAATTTTGGGGGTGGGAGAGAGCTGGGCTCTTGATTTATCTTTCCCTCCAGGAAGGGCTAATGCATAAGAGCAGCTAATATTAATCGAGTGCTCATTCAGTTAATTTCCATGTTAACCCTCTTCCAGGTAACAGTTTCCTCAACCTTGTAAGGCAGGTGTTACGATCTCTAGAGAGGGTAGGTAGTCCTGGAGAGGTTAAACAACTTGCCTAAGCTAGAGTTTTTAAGAAATTTATTGAAGTGTAGTGTATGTTGGGAAAAATTGTAAGGGTGTAGATCGACATTAGGCTGTAGATCTCCCAGCGAACCCATCTGTGAGCCATCTCTCCGGACGACAAACAGGGCCTGAGATGCCAAGTGTCCCACACACCTCCTGACGCCTTCCCCAGTCACTGCCCCACCTCCTCCCCAGAGGTAAACATTATTCCGATTTCCAGCAAAAGAGCTCGGTGTTCAAAAAAATGAAAGTCAACCAAGTAAAGGTGAAGATCTAATTGGTTTTATCAAATGATTCATGAGCCCGTGGCATTCCGTCTAGCGAGTGGGGGAGAGCTGCAGGGAGTCCCACAAATGGAAGCTTTCTCTAGAGAGTTATTAGCGAAAGGGAAGAAAGGGTGGGTTCAGGTGAGATCACTGCGCTGAAGGGGGAGGGGGAGGGGTGTATATGCGGATTGCCTCATCAGCCTTGGGGTGGTTTTGGGGATTGGGGACAGAGAAGGCTTATCAGACAATTCCTGATGGACCTGGTCCGACTACATTCCCAGAGGGAGTTGAAACTGCAAATAGTTTAGGTGTTAATCCAGATTTGGTGACTTGGCTTAAGTGACACCATTTTGTGTTTAAACATCAGTTTTGCCTGATGTTTGACTTTGTATAAATGGAATCATACAACACGTGTTGTTGTGGTTTGGCTTCTTTTGGCCAACATTATGGGGGTGACACTTATCCCTGTGCCGAGCGAGCATAGCCGAGTTCTCCCGTTTTCCTGGGGTTATGGTGTCCCATTGCATGCCCTTGTGCTGGGCGCATACCCAAGAGCCAATGACTGAGTCACAACGTTGGTGCTGACTGGGATTTCGAACCAGATGTGTCAACTTGAAGCATAACCGTTGTGTCCTATGCCGCCATGCGCCATGGTTGGCGTCAGGCTGGGGTTATGGAGGCAAACCCAGACCGGCATCGTGAGGAGAGACTGGATGTGGCGGTGGAGCTGGATGGGGAACGGAGAGGAGTAGCGGTGCTCGGAGAGCTGGGGGGAGTGTGGCGAGCAGAAGGGGACAGTCCCTGGCGTGGCTTCCTGGGGAGGTGGCGATGTCGTTCCACTGAAGGAGAGCAGAGGAGGACCCAGTTTGTGGGAGAAGAGTGTGAGTTCAGTCTGGCCCAGGAAATGTCCCAGGATGCCTGAGGGACCTCCAGTGGCGTGATCCAGGGGGCAATATGGTGGAGTCTTTAATGCTTTGGGCTTGGGACTCAGGAGCCCTTGCTGTGGGCAAAGCCAGGGAGATGGGATTGCGAGGGGAGGATGGTCCCGGGGGAAGAGACTTGAGGACCCCGACACTGCAGAGTCAGGTTGGCTGCCAGGACCAGGTGGTCCTGGTAGGGGTGGGGAGTAGGAAGTGGGAAGTGTCTAGTTAGCGGAAACCAAGAACGGGCACAAACATTGGTGAGTGGCTCTAAGTCCCTCCCAGTGTGGTGACCACACCCACATTGTTAGGACCCTTCTCTTTTAGCAGGGGAGGCTAGAGTAGGGGACGCTAAAGCAAAGAGCCCTAAGAGGGCTGGTTTGGGGAAAAAAGAAACAGTTTAGTATGAGATATTTTGGGAACTTAGGGAAAACATTTTAGAAACAGACTGACATAGTTCAGAAATGGGGCTGTTCCCCTGACCCCCTAGAGAAGGGCCTGGGAATGTGGGGATCAAGGACTGGCATGGGGAGTGGGGACAAACGACGCAACAGAGAGACAATTAGGTGACGTGAAAACAGTTGTCATGCTGCATCCTCTGTGGTGCGTGGTGGGGGATGGGGTCCTGCCAGGAAGAATGGGGACCACCGGAGCCCCTTGGCCATCTAGGACAAGACAACAGTGATGCGGGTCACCTTACCGTGCCTCTCGCCTGACACACGCGTTGTTAGGCTTGAATGAGGGTTACCACGACCCACTCCACAGCCAACACAGTCAGCTCAAGGATCCCCTGTCCCAAGAGCATGCGTCTAGTTTTGTGTCATATCCAGACTCTGGTCCAGCTGCTGCCTTCAACAGAGAAGCAGTCTCTCGCCACAGCTGCCTAGATTCAAGGATGTGCCTGAGGGCCTGCTCTCTGCGGGGTCCTCCTCAACTGGATCTGCTGCTTTTCTGACCAGGACCACGCTGGAATCCCTCCCATTAAATCAGTGCTTAAATAAGAAATACAGTCAGTGAGAATGACAAAGGACAGGAGGTCTGGGCTCATAAACAAGACACCAGAAGCAGGTCTCTTCTCAAAGGGGAGCCTATTCCTGTAATCTCCTTACAGCCCCGTGGGTGAGGGGAACTCAGGAACCAGCTGCCATTGCAGCAAATGTGGGCATGAGTCACGGGGAGGGGGGCGGGGGGAGGACTCCGTGGAAAATCTATGATAAAATGTGCAGATTGAGCCGCTGATTGTGCTTCTGCCTCGCTCCGTAGACTAGATGACTGAGTAACTCCAGATTAGGAGAGGGAAGAATAGAACTTTGGGATGTTATCATCGTAAACTGGGGCTATTTTGGGTCCAAGACTAAAACATCGAAGTGTTCTGGGGGTTGTGGAGAGCACCCACACCCTTCCAGCCACGGAACCGGAGGCTGGCGCATTCAAGTGTAGAAAGACGCACGGGTAAAAAGTAGTAAGTGTGGGCGCTGCCGCTCTCCGCGGCGCGAAGGAGCCGATCTCGTTCCTACAAACTCTGCCCTGTAGGGCACTGCAGGTCAGGGAGGGCGGTCAGGTGACTTTAGATTTAGGGTCATGGCAAAGGCGGGATTGCTCAGCTGTCTCCTGCACTGGTTCACCAAAGCATGCTTCAGGAGAAGAGTCAGACCCCTGCTGCCGTAGGATGCTGCGGGGCCAGAATGGTCTCTGTTCTTGAACTTCGAACTTTAGCTCATGGTCCTTCAGCCAGACTTGCCCCTCAGCAGTCCCATGGGCAGAAGGCTCACTGCCTTCCCCTTCCTGGAGCCACAGGGCCAGGCCCTGGAGCCATGGAGTAAGGGGGATCCCCACTTCCTGGCTCTGCCCTGGGGAGCTGCGGAGTGAATGCAGGCGACCTGGACTGGGTCTCCTCCGGGTTGTCCGCGTTCAGGCAGACAGCGGGCCTTGCGGGGTGTTGAATTTGGGTCAGAGCTGGAAATGTCCATTGAGTTTAATAGAAAAGAAGCCCCTGCAGGACCCCTGGGAGAGGTAGGGGCAGAAGACAGACAGTGGGGTGAAGAGTCCCCAGGGAGGAGGGCTCTGGGTCTGGGGGTCGGGACAGGTGCCTCTTCCACTGGAGACTGAACCACCAGGTGAGTCTCAGCGAAGCCATCAGTCAAGGGCCCTCCCCCAGGAGGCTGGTTTCATCTTCTCTGTGGAGCGTGAGGTGAGGGCTTTGGGGAGGGCGGTCGGTTGGCCTGGGGGGCCAAGGGGAAGAATTGGGAAGGCCGTTGTGGGCATGAGACTGGGAGGCAGGGACAGATCAGGACCCCATGACCAGCTTCGCTCCCACCACAGCTTCCTTCAGGTCTGAATTCAAAAGCCCCCTCCTCAGTGGGAGCTTCCCTAACTCTCTCGTCTGCAGTTGTAACCCCTGGACCCTCCCATTTTCTCTCCCTGCTTTCGTTCTCCCTTGGCACTTAATGGTATTTGACATACTATGTATTTCTTGCATTAATATGACTGCTTTTTTTTTAAATACTTATTTTTTTTATTTCAGAGAGAGAAGAGCAGGGGGAGGGGCACGGTGGGGGGAGACAGTCTTCAAGCAGACCCCCTGCTGAGCAGGTGCGGCTCCATCCCACGACCCATGAGATCAGGACCTGAGCCTAAACCAAGTTGGACACTAACCGAGGGAGCCCCTCAGGCGTCCCTGATTGCTGCTCTCAAAATCCCGGGGAAGTGGGCACAGAGACCCAGACGCAGAGAACGCCCCCCCCCCCCCCGAAGGTGCGTTTGGAGACAGATGGTGATGTCAGAGACCAGGCAACTCCGAAGATTGCCGGCAGATCGCGGGAAGTCGGGGACAGCCGTGAAACGGATCCTTTCTCACAGCACTCCGAAGAAAGTAACCCTCCGGTCACCTTGGTCTTCCACTTTCCAGCCCCCAGAATGGTGTAAGCCCCCCACTCTGTGATGTTCCGATGCAGCAGCCCCAATCAAGGAGCACCGCAGGGGACTGACATTTTTTGTTTCATTTTTTTCTATATTTGCCCCACGATTCTCCCAGCATGCACTGCAGCCCAGCCCAAACTCTCCGCCCTTAGCTCTGTCCCCACGGGTACACTTTGACCCGAAACCCACCCGCACGAGATTAGGCCAAGTGATAGGGGCAAACCAAAATGTAGGATTCACCAACGGTCATTTTAAAAATCTGGTTTAGTGTTTGCATTTATGCTCCGTGAGGGAGAGCGGCAGCAAGGCGGCGCTCAGAGACCTGTGCCAAGCACGTGGGGGCCCAAGCCCAGAGCCTCGTGTGACGCCTCTCCGTTTGGTTTCTCAGGACGGGCCTCTAGAAGCAGCACCAGGAGCCCCGGGCCTCGAGCCTCCTCGGCTGGTGTCCCTGGGCAGCCTGAGCACGGTAGTCGCGCACCAGCAGATGCAAATTGGACTTTACAGGTAACCTTGGAAGGTCAGAAGCTGGTTCAGAACCCGGACATCCCCCAGGGTCCTACTAAGTCTTCCCCCCTAGGGTGGTGCATTGCTCGGGTTTTGAGAAGGAAGACAGTTGTGCAGAAATCGCTGGAACACAGGGCCCTGAGAGCTAGTAAGAAGGCGCGAGCCATGGAGCTGTCCTGGGTAGCCCTTGCCCTTTACACAGGGTGGGAGATGGGGGTGGGGAGAAGCCTTCCGTGTGTACGTTGTTTAACAAACAACTTTTGACATCGCATTGGACTCTCTGAATTGACCTTCAGAATCTTAACCGCAATCTTGAAAAATAACCAACTTTATTCAGATGAGGACCCAAGGCCTTTTGTCCTTGAGTAAACAGGCCTTCCCTAACTGTGCCCTGTTACTGCTAATTCCCACCAAGAGCAAGAAAAAGGGAGAAGAATTGGCAATAGGTACACACACGCCATGTACTTCCTCCAAATATTTAACCACAAAGGCAGAAATGCTCCCTAAAAATAGCAAAGGAAGTTGTAAAATGGTTAGATCCGTTCAGGTCTCAAGACTGGGGATCCTGTGTGAGGGCCAGACAGCCGCTAATCTCTTTAATAAGGAGATCCAGAAATAAACACAGAGACTTTTCTTTATATTTCTAAGCAGATCAGAAGGGTAAGCTGGTCTCGTCATTCTATAGACGGACTGACTTTGGGATACTGTAGGTTGCTTCTACGTATTGTAATCAACCCAGGGAAATTTGCAAAAACTCCACATCAAATAATTTTGGTTTACTGAAACTGTTTTTTAAAAACGAGAGACTGAAAGGTGTACCATTTCCACTGGCTTCTGCTTCTCTCCCAGGTAGTGGGGGTGCAGGAGTTCCCTGTGAACCTCAAAGGCAACACCCTTCTCCAGACCCTGATCTTGTAGTTGAATTCTGTTGGGGGGGGGAGTGGGAGCCAGACAGTGGAGCTTCTCAGCCTTTGTGAAGCCTAGCCAAGGGACCCCAAACCCATCCTGATACCCCATTTTCTTCCTTTGACACCAACCAAGGGCTGACCTTAATGTCCTTTTTTTTTGTTTGTTTAAAGATTTTATTTATTTTATTTGACAGACAGAGATCACAAGTAGGCAGAGAGGCAGGCAGAGAGAGGGATAGGCAGGCTTCCTACTGAGCAGAGAGCCCTATGGGGGCTCCATACCAGGATCCTGAGATCATGACCTGAGCTGAAGGCAGAGGCTCAACCCACTGAGCCACCCAGGGGCCCCGCTTAATTTCCTTTTGACTGAGCCTATCACTCAGTCCTGATCCCAAGAAAGCAAGCCCCAGGCCAGGCTATGATTCATTCTTCTAGAAGGCTAGTGGTAAACAGCCATTTTCACTTTAAAGAGTTTTATTGCTACCCTCCCAGGGTAACAAAATTGGTTAAGGTGCTGCTTTTTCTTCTTGATTTGTAAGCAAATTCACTAGATTCTGGTGTGAATTGTTTGTAACAGGCAGCACAATTGTTTTGTTTTTCTCCCATTTGGCTTTTTTGGGCATGTTTTTATTTTATTTTCTGAATTAAGGTTATATACCCACAGTATACCTGACTATACCCTTAGTAATAGACATTCAAAATCTAGAGCCATTTGGGGCTCCGGGGTGGCTTGGTCGTTAAGCATCTTCCTTCAGCTCAGGTCAGGATCCCAGAACCCTGGGTTCAAGCCCTACACTCCACGAGAAGCCTGTTTCTCCCTCTCCCACTCCCCCTGCTCGTGTTGCCTCTCTCGCTGTATCTCTCTCTGTCAAATAAATAAAATTTAGAGCCCTAGGGTTGTGATTTAACAGTGGTAGAATCATTAGAGGAAGCCAGGTCTGATACCCCGATCCGTTCTTCAACCCCTGTCACACTGCCTTTCCTATGGAAAAAATAAAAAAATAAAAAGCATTTCTCGTTGACCTCACATGGGCGAGTTCTCTCTGCAAACCACAACGCATTTGCAGAACCAGTCCTTCAGAGCAGCTTTTTTTTTTTTTTTTAAGATTTTATTTACTTATTTGACACACAGAGAGAGATCCCAAGTAGGCAGAGAGGCAGGCAGAGAGAGAGGGGGAAGCAGGCTCCCAGCTGAGCAGAGAGCTCGATGTGGGGCTCGATCCTAGGACCCTGGAATCACGATCTGAGCCGAAGGCAGAGGCTTTAACCCACTGAGCCACCCAGGCGCCCCCAGAGCAGTTTTTAAATAAAGGGTAAGTTGATACTTATTGTGTGCTAAATTCTAGATGGCCTGCGGAGGTTTTAAACCAAGTCTTTATGCATCCACCCTCCAGCCCTGGTTATGAACCCTGGAGCAGACTTGGATTTACTCCATCCTCCGCCTTCCAAACGAAGGTGGGGGTGCGATGTTCCTACAGGTGCGTTCAGTTCTGAACACACTGTTTGTAATTTTGAAAGACTTTCCTGTTGTGTTATGGTTAGGTGGCCTGTTCCAGAAATAGAACTGAAGTGTATATATTTTTAATGGTCCAAAGACAAATTATCCAACTAAATTGGCAAATTGTATAATTGCAATACATATAAAACTTTTAAAAAACCCTCATAAATTAAAATAGTTCATTGAAACTGAAATCTTGGAGACAATGCAATTTCTTGAGATTTTAAGTTATCCTGAGTGTGTCGGCAGTTTTGGTAAGCTACTTTGGCCTTTCTCTGCAGATTTTGAACACGTGAGTGTTGACCTTATTAAACATACACGTGCCTCATTTTGTGTTCTTTTAGCAACACTGAGAACCTATTGTCTTTGTGATAAAAGGGGAAAATGAGCTGCTTGGGTTTGGGGGCTGGTCACTCACAAATGACCTTATCTGGAGTCCTTATCTGGAGCAAAGGGCTCCAGAAATTTCTCTTTGGAGGGGAAACCCCATTCCAGTGCTATTTGGATCCAAATTTCTAAGAAAGACAAGGAGGAAGTGGTGAACTTGGAAGATAGGGCCTGAGTTCCGGTGCTTAGTTATTGAGTAATGAGGACCACGGGGCGGCCCGACTCCAGAAGAAGGTGCGTGTTGCTTGGTTCTAGGGCTGGAGATGCGCAAAGACCCGCCCCACCTCGCTAGGGTTCTTTAATTACGACCCTGCACAGACCCGCTCAGTACTTGGTTAGGAGGAGGGGGCTGGCAAACCCAGCCCAGCCCTCCCGGGGCACTTCAACTTGTAAATCCCCCGACCTCAAGCAACAGGCCTTTGGAGAAGGCTAAAACCACCGTCAACCTTGAAAGGTGGAAATTCCCAGTGGGAATTTATGTAAATTTGGCCGGCTACCAAAAAAGAGGTAGATCTTGATTTGGGTATTTGGGGCTTCAGAAAGAAAGCCCCAGTACAGAAAGGAGCCAGTGCGCCCGTGGTCACTGCTCGCTCAGTGCATGGTTGTGTCTTTACTGGAAATCCCGGCCCTCCTGCTTCCCACCCTCCTGATCCCCTCGGAAGCCGGGTTCTGACCCCGCTGAATTCTAGATGGGCCGGCGAAGGGAGCACACCCTCCGGGGTCACCGCGGCGGAGGGTCTCCCCCAGTGCAGGGTAACACCAGGGGCTTACAAGGCCTCGCAGGTCAACCCTGTTCCCCCGCCCCCCAGAGTAGTTTTTTTCTTTGAACTTTATTTTATTTTACTTTTAAAGATTTTATTTATTTATTTGACAGAGACAATGAGAAAGGGAACACAAGCAGGGGGAGTGGGAGAGGGAGAAGCAGGCCTCCCGTCGAGCAAGGAGCCCCATGCGAGTCTGGATGGCCGCACCGGGGATCAAGACCCAAGCCAAAGGCAGAGACCCAACCACTGAGCGACCCAGGCGCCCCTCTTTGAACTTTATTTTTTCAGTGTTCCAAGATACATTGCTTATGCACCGCACCCAGTGCTCCACCAATCTGCGCCCTCCTTAATACCCACCACCCGGCTCACCCAACCCCCTACCCCCCCCAAACCCTCAGTTTGTTTCTGAGTCCGCAGTCTCTCATGGTTGTCTCCCCCTCCGATTACCTCCAACTCCCTTCTCCCAAAGTCCTTCGTGTTATTTCTTAGTTTTGACCGCGTTCCCCACTGAGACCCCCAGCTTGCCCTCCCAGGCCAGGGATCCTCCAGCTAGCCCCCGACGGCTTCCTCTGTCCGGTTGCGTCCACCCTTGGGCCCCGGGGGGCCTTGCGCCGCCTGGCCCATGGTGGACACGCTGTCACCAGCTGTGGAAAGGGTCAGGAGGGAGAGGGGCAGAGAGAGGGGTGGCCGTGACCCGCGGGGTATCCGCATCCTCCACGCGCAGCCACTCTACGGGGATTTGGCTGGTCGCACGCTCTCTTCCCCGCGGTCAGGGGCTCCCCGCGGCAAGTCACCCCCCGCAGCGGGACAAGCCGGCAGAGGCCAGGCCCCGGTGGCGGGGCGCTGGGACTAGACCGCGGCAGGCTCCCGCGGCCCGGCTCGGCGTTTGGCAGCCGGCCCCGAGTCAGAGCCCCGTCCCGGCCTCACGCGGTTCTCTGTCTTGACTCCGCAGATGCCGGCACAGTGACATTGGCTAGGAGTGTTAGAGGAGGGCGCCCCTCAGGCTCTGGCCTGGAGCCTTCCATTTTCCCCCAACGTCCCCACCTGAGCCCCTCGAGACACCACCTTGGGGACTCTCAGGAGCAACCTGCGAGCCACAGTTGGCCCGAGCTCCGCGGGATCGGGGGACCCCGAGGACCGTCCCCTTCGGAAGCTCCCAGTTCAGAGGGTCACGGCCCTCGGCGGAGCCCCGGACCCCTCGGTGGACGCCGCCTCCTCGGCACCCAGTTGTCCTCCGTGCCTGCGCCCTGCTCCCCGCGTCTCCTCGGTCTTAAGCTCGGAGTGGAGTTGGCCTCGGAGCCCAGTCTCCCGGGGAGGTGGAAAAACGAGCTCGGCGGCTCCGGTGCCGAGAAATTTGGGCAGCCGCGGCCGGGAGGCCTGACGCCCGGGGCAGTACTGGGCCCCGGGGGTTTGGCGGCTCCCCAGGCGGGGAGCAGGCTCAGCTCGCGGCGTCCCCCGACCCCCACCCTCGCCCTCATCCCCGGGGCCGCCGAAGGGGAGGGCGGGGCCGCTCGCCGCCGGAGACACAGGCGCGTTACTGCTTCTAGTTCTCCGCGCGGGCGCCGCTCCGCTCCGGGGCAGGGCGGCCGGGTGCGCGGGCCCCGCGGCGCCGAGGACCGGGCTCGGAACTTTTTGTTGGGCTCCGGGCGGGGGCACCCGGGGCGCGCGCGCCTCCTCCAGTGCGGCGGCCCCGCCCTCCTCCCCGCCCGTCCCCGCCCGCGCCCGCCCGCCGCGCCCGGAAAGCCCCAGCGGCTCCTCCCACCCCCGAGGGGGCTTTCTCCAGCCTCCAGTGACTTCAGTCTCCGAGCGCAGCCACTCGGCGCTCGTTTCCGCCGGGCTGGAGCGCGCGGAGTCCCGCTCGTCTGCGGCCGCAGGGCACGAGGGGCGGTGACCCCGGCGCACGCCCCGCGCCCCAGTCTCCCGGCCCGCGCCCCGGCCGCCAGCATGGTGTTGCTGGCCGGGCCCGGGCCGGAGGGCGGCGGGGCGCGCCGCGTGTCCCCGCAGACGCCGTCCCCACCCCGGGACGCTCAGACCGGGGACGACCCTGCCGACTACGAGGAGTACGAGGACTTCTCGTGTCTGCCCGACACCCGCAGCATCGCCTCGGACGACTCCTTCTACCCTGTCGGAGGCGAGGAGGAATACGGCACCGCGAATGCGGAGAGCGTCCCAGAGGGCGTCCCGGAGGAGGCGACCCTCCTGCGCGCCGCCTGCGCCAACGACGTGGGGCTGCTGAGGGCGCTGGTGCGGCGGGGGCCGAGCGCCGAGGAGGTGCAGGAGACCGACCGCAACGGCCGGGTAAGTCGGCATCCCCGCCGGCTTCGGATCCCCTCCACCCAACCCCCCGTTCCGCGTCGCCCTGGTCCCGGCTCTGTCCGGTCCCGCGGTGACTGTGCCGCTGCCCAGCGCGCGTCTTCGTCGCCGGCTGGGCGTGCAGCGCGTGCGGAGCCCTGCGCGGCCCTGCGTCTCCCGGGCCGGGGTCCCGGTCTGGGCAGTGGCGGGGGTGGGTGGTGCGGAGCGTGGCCCGAGGTCACAGCACCGCGGGAGACGCCGCTGGTCTCCCGTCTTCGCCGCCTCCCTCTCGGTTCCCACCCCCGGAGTCCTCCTGTCCTTGAATTCCCCCCGCCCCCACCCCCGGGGGGCCCGCGCTCCGATCCGGGTTGGAAACCCCTCGGGTCTCTAACAGCTGGGCCCCCTCTGGCCGTTATCTTCCTTGCCCGCGGGGACGACGTCCTATCCGGAACCCCAATTGCCTTCACCCCCCGGCCCCGCCGCTCACGCTGCCCTTGCCCTTTCTCTTGCGCGCCCGGAACGCGGACGGGCTCCTCCGGGCCCGTGGGAGTCGGAGTTTCCTCCCGGACCGCCCGGCCCCCTCCCGCAGCCCCCAGCTCGGCGGCGCCCCGAGAGCGTGGTCTCCGACCTCGCCGCCCGCGTGGTCAGTGCCCCGAGCCGCGGCCGGTGGGGTCCCGGAGCAGGGCCTGGGGGCGCGGCGGTGGGAGCGCTGACACCCACCCGGTAGGGCAGCGAGGATGGCGGGCGGTGGAGGGAGGCACGAGGGATCCGTTAGTCTATGTCAGGACTCAGCAGGAAACATTTTGAAAAGGGAAGAAAAAGTTGGCTTTCCAAGACTCGAGAATGCCTGGTTCGCAGAACAACCCACCAAACACTCGGGGCGGGGGACACACCGCAGAGGGACCCCAGCGGCTGAGCGCCCGTCCGTCTGTCTGGGTGGACAGCGGCAGCTGCTCCCCGGAGTGTCACGGAGTGTCACGGTCTCCGGGTCCCGTGGGATCCGCCGCCCCAGCCCCGCACGAAAGGGGAGTGCAGGTGCCTTTCGCTCAGGAACCCGTGGCTGACGGGACGTAGGTGGTTGAACTTGGGGACCCTGTGCCTTTCGTTGATCTCCCAGCGGGGTGGTGTGTCTCCGTCTGTGCTTTGGGCTGGGCTTAGTCATGTTGGAGCCTGCCAGGATCGCTTTCTGCTTCCACACTTTGGCGGCTCAGCTTGACACAGCATTGGACAGTAGGGAAGGGACTTGTGCTTGGTGTCGTGTGTCCCCGGGGCTGGCCCGGAGGCCTGGTGGTGGTAGCCTCCCCTTCCCTTCGCGCAGCCTCTTCTTGCCTCTGCCCTCGCGGTGGGGGTGCTGCTGAGGCTGTTTCTGCGCTCTGGTTTGGCTTTTGCCAAGGTGAGTTTTCACATGCAGGTGTTGATAGAAAACCTCTCTGGCCCAAAGCAGGTAGTAAGGCCTGCTTTTAAGGAAACCCAGCCAAGATCAGGAAGAACAGGGTGAAGGGGGTGGGGTCTCCAGGAGGCTGGGATGGGCAGAGGGGGAGCAGCTTGGAGGCTCCGCTGGGCCTGCTTTAATGATGTTTCTTTTGGGGGAAAAAATTAAAAGTTTGGGGACTGCTGCATTCTAGCCATCTGAGAATGATATGAACAGATGGTGGCTAGGGGGGTTTCTGGGCTACTTTTGAAAGCCACTGCCTTTGGGTCTGGGGAGGACAGTGGAACTGGACGGAAGAACAGGTTCCAGCCTCTCTGCCTTGGTTTCTTACTTGAACCTCCCAGGGTCCTGAGCATGAAACCCCCTAATGCACGTGACACTGATAGAGCCCTTGTTAACCATCCCCTCCTGTTTTCTCGGCAGCCTCCAACGGGCTCTGAAGAAACATGTCCTCCAGGACTTTTCCCCTCTGCCAGGCAAAGCTCCTTTTCTCTCTGCCTTTCCCCCTTGATTGCAGAGTCTCTTTGTTTCTCTGTGTACGGTCTCATCCTCTCTGCTCCCCACCAAATTATGGTGGAGAAATGGTACATGGCTGGCAAAGGGAAGACTCCTGGGCTCTTGTGTCTTCCGACCTAAAGGAGCAAGTCCTGTGTTCTGTGCTTTGGTGGGGGTGGGGCGGAGGCCAGAGCTTCTCTTCTTCCGTGGTTCCTAGATTCTGTTGGCCAAACAGCCTCCGTCTTCCTATAAAAACTGCGAATAAAATGTTGTAAAGGGCCAGTGCGCGACCTGTGGCAAATGGGGCCAAGTGTCATTGCGGACTTATTTCTTGCAGACCTATTGTGTGCTAGGCAACGGTCAGGTACTGTAGGAGACTGGAGGGAAATTCAACAGTCCTTGCTTTTGAGAGTCGATCTTTTGTTTGAGGCGAGAACTCAAAGTAATAGTGTTCCAGGAAGACTGCCTGGTGCTTAGAACCCGAGGCAGGGCCCCAGAAGGCAGTCTGGAGAGATGCAGAGCCAGTGTCTTCCAATGCAAGAAGCTCTGACAAGCCTGGAAGCCCAGCGAGGAAAGACTCTGGAGGGAGGACGTTCCGGTCAGCCAACCGAGACAACTGGGTGGTGGCAGACTGTGGTACAGAGAGGAAGGTTTGTGGGAGGCACAGCTGGAGAGCTCAAGCCGGGTCTGGTGGCAAGAGGCCGGCCCAGAGGAGCTGGCTAAGAAACAGGAGATTGGGAGGTAGAACTGGTTTCCTCGTGACAGTGTTCAACCTGGGGGCGGAAGTGTCCTCACTCACTGCCTTCAGGTCCTGTCTCAGGGGCACCTTCTCAGGGTGGGCTTTTGTCTTACCCCAGTCTAGCCTGCAGCACCTCCAGTGGGTAAACACATTCCACGGGTTCAGGGATTGAGAGTGGTCATTTGAGAGAGTAGCTGACATTTGACCAAGATGTAGAGAAGATAATGCGGGGAAAGTGATCCATGTAGAGAGATCTGCAAGAGCAAAGGCCCTGAGGCATAAGCCCTTTGGGCCTGATTTATAAGCTTCTCACAATTAGAGATAGTCAAAACTTTACAGAAAGCCTTAGCGAGAAGTCTGGTGGAGCAGAGGGGTACAGAGAAATCGGCAAGTGCAAAGGCCCTGAGGCATAATCTTTTTGGGCCAGATTTATAAGCTTCTTACAATTAGGGATAGTCACAACTTTACAGAAAGCCTTAGCGAGCAGTCTGGTGGAGCAGAGGGTACTTGCTCCATCAACAGAAAGTGCAGCTCACAGGCCCTGCCCACAGCAAGCTTCCTACGAGAAAAATGTCTCTAAACGCTTTGAAAGGATTTTGGGGTACATTTGTTGAACTAATTGTCTCCGGTCAGTTGAGAAGACAGTTCTGCCAGAGCTGACAGATGTTTCATCTGATTTGAGTAACTAAGGCTCCGATGTGTCTTGTTTAAGAAAATGTGTTCTTTCCTGGCTCCTGAGATGGGTGGGACCTTGGATGTGGCTCAGCATCCAGTTTTCTTCTAAAATATTTATTGCTCTAAAAGGATTGCATGATTTAATATGCAACATGTAAATATTTGTCAGACAGTTCTCTCCAGTAACATTCAAAGTGTGCTCTGGCTGTCATTTAGATTTACGGTCGTTTTGTTCCTTCTGACTTGGGGACGGTGAAAGCTGCCATGATTCTTTTTCTTAATTCTTCTCTTCCTGTTATTATCTCCCGAGATTCACCTCGATGGCCGTGACAGCTCTGGAGACAGGACTGAAACCAAAAGGACGCATTTGTGCTGCTTGCTCTGTTGTAGAAAGGCAGTTTGAATGTCAGACAGCTCTGGAACCAAACTAGGTCCAGTTACGCTAAATTTAAAATATCGCCCTCCTTTCTTGATGTCGTTCTTCTCCTGCGAGGTTAAGTTCCAGGGGCTCTCCAGAGGCCCCGCCCCCCCAGGTGCTCTCTAGGCTCAGCCCAAGCCGAAGCCACACACCCAGCTTGGGCGTGTCTCTCTTTACTTGTGGGGGGGTGGTGCTTTATGTTTTATAGATTTGTAGCAGTGACCGTGACCTTTATCCTGTCACACACAAGAAAAAAAAATTGGTGTTTGGTTTTTGTTTTTGTTTTTTCGAATGCCCCTGGAGGACTGATAAACTTTGGAATCCCCTTTCCCTACAATGAGAAATCAGGTTGTTGGGAATCCACACCCAGCCAGCCCTTGGCCTTCCCCAGGCCTCAGGCTTCGAGCACTGTGTGCGCTTAGAATGGGGCTAGAAGTGAATTCTGGTCTCCGTAGATCTGAGGGCCGTCAAGCCTGGGGAGCTTGTGGGCTGGGAGCTTGACTCTGCTACTTGGGGATGTATGTTAGTGTGTTATTTCTGATGTGTGGGGGAGGGACGAGGAAGGGAGAATGAGCGGATTAGACGGGAGCCCAGGGGGCGGGAGTGGAGAAGGCAGTCAACGGAAGCCCAAGCTGACAGGCCGGGTGACAGATGCCTGTCTGCTTCTTTCTCCCTATGGACCATGGGTAGGGCGTGGGAGGCAGTGGGTGTAGGGGCATCCCTCTGGGCCCTGCAGCGGTATAGAGGCCCATGCATTTTTTTTTTTTTAGGACTTAATTTTTAAAAAATATTTTATTTATTTATTTGACAGAGTAGGCACACAAGTAGGCAGAGAGGCAGGTAGGCATAGAGAAAGAGGGGGGAAGCAGGCTCCCTGCTGAGCAGAGAGCCCAATGCGGGCCTGATCCCAGGACCCTGAGATCATGACCTGAACTGAAGGTAGAGGCTTAACCCACTGAGCCACCCAGGTGCCCTAAAGGTCTTAATTTTTTAAGGACAGGTTGAGATTCACGGCAAAGTGGAGATCCTGGCTGGGCAGTCATTCGGCTGGAGTCGGCTGCGGGTGGCAGGACCGGGAAGGTCTTGTCTAGGGCTGACTCTGCCCCGATGGCTTCTCTTCCTCCAGCAGGCTGGCCTGGGCTTGTTCTCCAGGAAAGGGTACGGGTTTCAAGAGGTTTGTGGTCACTTCTGCTGACTAAAGTCACAAGGCCAAGCTCTGATATGCCCTCTTAAGGGGGAGTTTGCTTTTGTTTGTAAAAGGATATTATTCACCAAAAATGCTGAGCACTTATTTGTTTATTTTCAATTTAGTTTTATGAAGGAACATTTCAGGTGCGTGCCCGAGTAGAGGGTACCGAAAGCCTTGGCGTCCTGACCATCCAGCATCAGGAAGCCACCTGCTCCCGAAGGTCTGTTTTCATTTTCTCCGGAAAGGGTGTTTTTTAATGCCGCTTTTTGTGTTTTTGTGGATGAAGATTTCAGAAATTTAGGAAGACCATTGCCATAGGATTTTAAAGATTTGTTTATTTTAGAGAGAGAGAGAGAGAGAGACAGAGCATGGAAGGGAGGGACAGAGGGAGAAAGAACACCCTTAAGCAAATGACCCGCTTGAACGGGGAGCCTGACCTGACCTGAGAAGTGGAAACAGACCAAGAGTTAGATGCCCAACCGACTGAGCCACCAGGTGCTCCCACTATCAGGGGATTTTATTTTATTTTATTTTTTTAAAAGATTTTATTTATTTATTTGACAGAGATCACAAGAGGGCAGAGGCAGGCAGAGAGAGAGAGAGAAGGAAGCAGGCTCCCCACCTAGCAAAGAGCAGAGGCTTAACCCACTGCACCCAGGCACCCCTTACTTTTTTTTTTTTTTAAGATTTTATTTTGTCAGGGGATTTTGGAGGTTATTTGTCTCCCGTGTTTTTGTAGTAGAACAAAGTGAGGCTCAGAGGAGAGGGGATCTAGGGTGTCGGGAGAGCTGGGTGCTGCAGGGACCCCGGGCCAGCCCCTGCTGCTCCTTTGAACCCTGCTGGGCTTCTCCAAGGGGCTTCTGAGCTTTCTACCCTCGCCTCCTGCCATCTGTGTGCCAGAAATGGGGGAGTGGTTGGGTGATTTTGAGCATCTGATTTCTTTTCTATCCTGTGCTTGTTGTAAAGGAAAACTGAGGGAGAAGTGTTACAGAAATCAGGGTCTATGAACTCTTGGAATATCATTTATTCATCTGACATTTGTATCAATTTAATAGGCAAAGTATTCAAAGCGATTCTGCGTGGCAGCTTGGGCTACGTGTGGCTGTGACCTAGGGAACGCTCCTCTAAGTGCTATTTAACTAACAGTAAATCACTAAAATCCAGGCCGTTAGGTCAATAACTCTTTAAGGCTTATAGGATAATGCAGATTTTCTCTTCTTCCAATGTCCATTATGGTAACGTCTGTTTTTCTAGGGAAGTGTCCTATTTTTTTCCCCAAGTTTTAAAGGTCACGAGTCTGAAGTTTCTGTAGAGTTCTCTTTTTAATATTTGTTGTCAACTGTCTTATATCCTGTTTTTCTATATTTTTGAGTTTGTGCTGTTTCTCTTTGGTGACAAATGCGGAAAATACCTATCCAGTCAGTCCTATTGGAGAGTCGACTTTTGCTGTGGATCTGCTTCTTTACTCTGTCATCAATTTCTGCTTTTTTGAAAAATTATTTCTTACCTTGGGTTTATTCTACCTATAATTTTTCTCTTGAAGTATCAGTTTTGCCTTTCCCCCAGGTTTGGTACACAGTGTTTTCTTGTTGTTCTGTTCTAATTTACCTTAGGATTTCTTTTCTCCTTTTTTTTTGGATCTAGAAATTATTTAGAATTACATGTAACATTTAAAAAATGTATATTTTGAGCTTTATTATATAAATTTTTAAAACCTGATTCAGAGCCTGTGGTCTCTGATACTTCTTTGAACTTTCTTGAGATTGGCCTTCTAGCCCATTATTGGGCCAGTAATTCTGAATTACAACCATGTGATATTCTGTGATTTCTCCAAGCGAGTCCAACAGTTCCCATACGTAAGATAAAATGTAATTCCTTTTAATTAAAAGAAATAAGAAGGTTGAAGTAAGTTCTTAAAATATGTGATCAAAGAAAATATGTTTCATTCAAGGTGATTGGGAAGTACTTTTTTTAGACAGCTTACTGGAATGCTGGAATAGGTGTGGTGTGAGTGTGTGTGCGTGTTCGCGCGCGTGTGTGTGTTCTCAGGAGGTCAGATTTTAAGATGTAGTAGGATGTTAAGAGTCCTTGATGTCATTCAGTGTGTGTACATAAAAGAGACTGTTTTCAAGCAGTGTTCTTACGTTTGAAAGACCGTTGAAGGTGAATTTTACTTATTTCTACCAAGTCAGAGAGAGGAAATGAAGGTAGATGTGACATCCCCAGTGACAGTCAGCTTGGCGGCCAGATTGGATTGAGCTGTGGGATTGAGAGCAATTTCAAAGTAACAAAAACAGATATATGCTTCCCAAGGCGTATTTATGTCAGCTCGGAGTAAGTTCAGTCCAAAGTAGGCAAAGTGATGGGATATGGAGCCAAGCATTTCTCTCCGGCTTCTGCTTCTGGGATTTAACTAACTCTTGGACTAGATACCACACCTGCCGAGCGAGGGTCTTTCCAGCTGAGAGAGGCAGGGGCAGGAGGTGGGGAGGGGGCAGGAGGTAGGGAGGAGGCAGGAGCCGTGTTTTGGGGGGGGCGCCTAGGACAGGCCGATGAGTGAATTTACCGTAGTCCATTTTCTGAGACAAAGGAAGGTGCGTGAAGTTGGTTTATACATAAGGAAGTGGGGGGAATTAGGCCGAGTGAAAAAAGTCCATCTCAAAAGAGTCGATGCTGGATGAGTCCATTGGTGTAACATTCTTGGACTAAGGCAGTTGTAGCGACGAAGAACAGCTTACAGGTTGCTGGGGTTAGGGTTTCAGGGAGAGGAGGAGTGGGTGCCCCTCTAACAGGGTAGCAGGAGGGGGCCTGTGGTGATGGCAGCCCTGCGTCCGGACTGCGGTGGCCAACACGACATGTGTGCACGACAGAGGACCACTCGGCCCCCCTGCCGCCCAGCAGCTCTGGACGGCAGCAATGCCGTTTCGTGGTGGCGCACTTGCCCCGTAATCATGTAAGATGTTGACACTGGGGTGGAAAGCCAGAATGGAAAGCTTCCTGTAGGTCTGTGGCTATTCCACAATCACAAGTGTGAAATGAAGGAAGGCAACTCTTAGAGATGGTTAAGATGGAAATACTTTATGTTTGTTTTACCACCATAAAAAATTGGAAAATTAAATGAAGGCATGCGTTACCTTTCACCTGTAGCCTTACCGCCATGAACAGATCGACTCTCAGAAACGAAAGCAGGATCAGACCTGGCTCATAGGTTGGGAATGGCACCTGCTGGGAATATGACATGCTTGAACCACTGTCATCACAGGAGAGCTTTTCCCGGGTTCGGGATCCCAGGCCCTACCCCAGACCTACTGGACCACAGTCTGCACTTTAAACAGCTCTCAGGTGATTGGCAATTACCCTTGCTTGAAGACTCTGGAACTTTTCTTAGAAAACAAGTTTGGTGGCCCCAGATGGCAGGCTTAGGCTGGTCACGTGATCCTGGACAAGTCACATGATCTTTTGCTCCTGGATGTCCTCTACATCCCCAATCTATAAAATGCCCAGAGGGTCTGGGCCGAGTACATCAGTAACTTCTGTATTCAACGTGCCACATCGTAGGTGCTCTGTAAGTGGAACTATTGTTTCCATGACGAATTAATCTCAAGATAGTTTCGAGTCCTGCTGTTTGAATTTTAAGCAAGGGATAAGGTAGAAGCAAGAGAACAGTGTGTACTTGGTGATGACTTTTTTTTTTTTTTAAAGATTTTATTTATTTATTTGACAGACAGAGATCACAAGTAGGCAGAGAAGCAGGCAGAGAGAGAGTGGGAAGCAGGTTCTCCGCCAAGCGGAGAGCCTGAAGCAGGGCTAGGACCCTGGGATCACGACCTGAGCCGAAGGCAGAGGCTTAACCCACTGAGCCACCCAGGCGCCCCTGCTTGGTGAGGACTCTTGTGACCACAAGAATTTGTTGAGTGTTTATATTCAATGAAAGTGGCATTTTTGTCATGGGTGCAGATGATAGGGGTGGATGCCACCACATCCCGGTGCATCCTGGGAGCACTTTGGTGGAGCCTGAGTCTCCATCCCCAGGGGGTGGGGGGGATCGGAGCTCTGAGGCCAGGCGGAGCGTGGGCAGGACCTCGACTCAGGAGCAAGGAGGAGGGAGAGCAGTTTGAAGAAGGGAAAGATGGTGCAGACACCTGGCATCAGGACAAGCCTTTTTCTTTCTTCAGTGTTTTCCTCGAGTCCAAGTTCATGCAGACAGTGCTGGAGTCAAAGCCCTGGCCTGTCCTGGGACGTCCGCCAGACTAACGCTGCCGTGATGTTCTGTCAACAAGTCACGGTGGGTCGGGTCGCGGATTCCCCGAGTTTCCTTCCCTTTCTACTTGTCCTTGACCTTGTGGAGCCCGGTGTGCCCAAGGGCCTGGCCCTGCCCCTGCCCCCTCCTGTCGGGAGGGTCAGTCTGTACGGCTTCCAGATGCTGGGCGTGGAGCCTACTTAAAAAACAAAAAATAATAAATGGAAGCAGGAGGGACTGCAGTCATGTGCTCAAGACAGCGGCCGTGACTCAGCTCCTGGTCGGATGGTCCGCGGAGGGAGTTAGTTAGGCCTTTTCTCTTTGTTCTTAGATCATGGGTGGGTTTCCAGGAAATGAAAGCCAGTTACTGCCGCTCCAGGCTACCCTGGATGCCGCCGGGGAGACTGTGGAAGCCGGGTTAGAGCCGCGGAGTCCTGCCTTCGCTGGGGGGTGTGTCTGTCTCCGGAGCCCTGGACTGTCGTGCTTCTCTGGCCCAGGTCGCATCTGCTGCAGAAAGGCATGGAGGAGTAGGGGAAGGAGCAGCTCTGGTGCATCTGGTCACCTGCGCGTCCTCCTTTGTCGAAGGGTGGGCTGGCACGGGCCACGTCTGAGGTCTCCAGGCTCATCCTTTATGCGGCGTGATGGGTGGAGAGGCCGCTGTCCGCAGACACCTAATGGCCCTAGAGGGTTATCAGCTTGCTCTGTTCTGCCCAGGTTTTCCCACGGTGGCACTGAAAATCCTGCATCCTGGGAAACCCCTGGGCCCCTGGCAGACTGAGACGGTCGCTCTCCCTACCTGGGAAGAATGCACTCGTGGGTCGGGGCCACTTACCAGGTGTTGCGTAAGAGGAGCCGAGAGGTCTGCTGGACCACAGATTTCCTCCTTCGGCAGTACCCGGAATTCTTCCTTTGGAGGAAAGCTGTGGTTTTAATTTATATTTTGGGGGAGGCGGGGATTGCCACTGGGAAGGCAGCATGTGCCTAAATTTAGTCACCTAGACTTATCTTGTTTTAAACAAGCTCTGTGCCCAGCGTGGGGCTTGAACCCGTGACCCCAGTTGCATGCTCCACTGCCTGAGCCAGCCAGGTGCCCCTAGACTGGGTTATTTTTTAAATTTTTTATTCTTTTTTAAGTCATACCAGAGGTCTGTCACCCAGAGGGGACACATGGCAGGTGTGTCTTCTTGAGGGTACTTTTGGGAGGCAGGGGAGGGCCTGGGCCTCCGGGAGGTCCTGGAGAGGAGGGTTGAATCTCCATTGCCTTGTGTGAAAAGGAATAAATACATTTCTCTAAAAAATTCAGTTACTTAAAATGTGCCGTGAACTCCCTGGAGAATTTGAAATTTTCTGTGGTGTAAACATTTAAACCCATTGGTTTTAGAATGAGGTACAAGTGTATTGAGTTATTAAAAGAAAAAAAGAGCAAACCCCTATCTTCTTTGTTAAAAGCAATGTTTTACAGTGATTCTGCTAATAATTTTATCAGTTCCCCAAATACTTAAGATGCTGCTAACGTATTTTGGAAGGTTCCCTAATGTTACTTCAGTGCAGGGGCCCTTTGAACCTAACTGAAAAATTCATGTCAACCATTTGTTTGCATCTCACAGTTTCCATCTACCTATTTGCAAATGGCTTGATTTGGACACAAGAGTTTTAGCAAACGCATAGAGACTGTTTCCTTATCAGTAACCTGCTTACTTTAGAAAAAAGTCTCCAGAGAAATGGAAAAAGCTCATTTTTCAAAGAAATGGCTATACCCGAATGTTTGCTGTTAAAACATGTTGGACTCCTATTTGAACTCCTGTGACCGAACACCGTGGACAGTGTGACCTCCACACACCAGCATTCCCTGCTCACGGTGCTGGACGCTGGAAGTCCAAGATGAGGCGCCGGTGGGATGGGCGCCCGGTGGGGTCCTGCTTCCTGGCTCTGCTGGCTCAGGGCGGGCGGGCTTCGCACTTGGTCTCACACGGGAGAAGGGGCAGGCGCTCTCTGGCATGTATTTTATGGGGACACTCACCAAGGGGCTCCACCCTCCTGATCTAATCACACCCCAAAGATTTCCTAATACATGAAATCCTGAAGAATTTTAAAAAATGCGTTTAAAATATTTTTCCCCCTTGCAGGAGGGCTTGGTTATTTGTGTAATATGTGGCTACAGCCGCACCTGCCTGGCTTCCACTCCAAAAAAGCCTGGGATGTTCTCCTGGAGAATGGATGGGTTCACATCTAGATGATCTCCATCTCTGAAAGGATAGAATTCTGTAATTTGGTGATTGAAAAAAAAAACGTTTACATGAGTAAAAATTAAATAATGATGTTCTCTCAGAATGTCCAGGAATAGAAAAAAATTTTTTAAATGAAAGCTAATAGAAGCCTTGAAAGTTGTAAGTGATGGGAAATCCCCCAAATGCGGACTAAAAGGAAGTCATCTGAAGGGGAGAGTGAGGAAAAGAGAACATCCTAGCAACAGCTGCATCGATACGTAGCTCACGCATTATGCGATTCTCCCCCTTAGAGCTGACAGTTTGGTGGTTTTGGGGACGTTCACAGATGTATGCAGACGTCACCTGGGAGAGAAACCTTGTACCCTCCGAGCCGTGACCGTCTGCCCAACCCACCCTTCCAGCCCTAGGCAATCACTCATCTCCTTGAACCAATTACAGTATTTATAACAGGATGTTCATGAAAGAAGAACTAGATCCTTGTCACTTTGTGACTGCATCTCTTGACCTTTTGCCCCATAAAGGAGTACAACATTGATTTCACCACAGGAAGTGCCCCGTGCAAGATGTGCGGGACCGGTGACAGGTGCAGGCTCTACCTTTAAGTGTCTTACCGTCAGTTTCCTATGACTTACAGTGTATGGTAGGAGCTCAGGTTTTCACACAAGTGTGCCAAGCCCTGCATATGGCCCATTTCACACGGAGCATCAAGCCCAACTGACCCCTTGGTCATCCCTCCTTGGTCTTGCTGACCTGTCACCGGGGTCCGCAAAGTGTGGCCGCAGCCCAGCAGCGTCCGTGGCATCTGGGGACTCACTCCAGACTGCCTGAATCTGAAATTCTGGGGGCGGCTGAATCTGAAATTCTGGGGGCGGGGCCCCCTGTGTCCCACCACCCGCCAGGGGACCCCGACTCACTCCTGAGAACCGCTGTGGGCAGCGCGGACCTCTCTGGTCAGTTTCGGTTCATCGGGGCGGGTCCCTCTCCTGCCCTAGCATGTCTTCGGGCTCTGCTTTGGAGAGAAGAGGAGTTGGCTTTTGTCAAGCGTGTCCGGCCCGTCCCCCTTTCTTACTCCTGCCTCAGGGATAGCTGTGAGGCTGGCTGGGCTGGTTTTGCCCGTGACTGGTCTGGGGCCCGGGGCCAGGGGAAGTGGCTCAGTAAAGGCCAAGGACACTCTGAGGCTCAGCCTCCACCCCTCCCCTCTGGGCACGGAGCCCCTCCCCGAGTGGATTTGGACCCTCCCCGCACCCCCCTCTGGCTCTTGCCCATTGCTGCCGGCGTGGCCTCTCCCATCTTGCCCTCTCTGCTGGTCTTTCTCTCCTTGTTACGTCATATTTGGAACCCTCCTCATAAACAAGGGCATAAAATCCCAAAGCAAACAAGTCCCAGACTCACTTGCCAGTGGGTTGGGTCTGACAGTCTCCTGGAGCCCTGTTTCCCAAGGCCGGAGGCATGTAGGGCGGACAGTTTTGTAGCCGGCTCCCAGGGCCCTACCAAGGCTGTGGGGGCTGTTCTGCCTGCCCCCGTGTCCCCCCAACTCCCACCTTTGGCTTTGCAGCTCTCCCTCTGGCTCTGTTTTCCGTTTTTGTGAAAACATCCATTCCGAGGGCCGCTCCCATCTCCTGGAGCTCTTATTTCTTTACCCCCAGCTACCCACATAAACTTCCCCGCCTTCCCCAGCATTTTGGGCTTTGTTGTCCGAGTTGGGAAATGACCTCGCTCAGGGGAGGAAGGTGGGGATGGCAGGCCTGTGCCCGGTGCGGGGCGATGCACAGCTCTGCTGGGTTTCAGAGCCCCCCATATTAGCCATCTGCTGCAGGAGTCTGACAGTGGCCTGACCTTGGGAACTCCCAGATGCCTTGAGCCCCCAAGAAGTGCTCTGCAGCAGGCATCATCCACACTGAGGCCACCTCCTTGGACCCCATGGATTTCTTTTAAAGATTTTATTTATTAGACAGACAGATATCACAAGCAGGCAGAGAGGCAGGCAGAGAGAGAGGGGGAAGCAGGCTCCCTGCTGAGGCTTGGGGCTCGATTCCAAGACCCTGAGATCATGACCTGAGCCGAAGGCAGAGGCTTTAACCCACTGAGCCATCCAGGCGCCCCGACCGCATGGGTTTCTTGTCCAGTGCTCACTTCCTGGTCTCACCTGGACTTACTGATTTCCTTTTTGTTTTGGCCCATTTCTTGAGCTTCTTTCCATGGGTTTGTCTCTCTATTCCCTGGGGTGGTGATTTTTATGCATTAACTGGATGAGGCTATAGCACCAAGTTACTTAATCGCACACCAGTCTCTGTGAACTGTGAAGGTACTTCGTGCATGTGGTTACCAGCGGCAGTGACTCAACGTTAAGGGAATGACCACCGTGAATGTGGGTGGGCTGAGTTCAATCAGTTGAAGGCCTTCAAAATGAAAACTTGACTGTTTTCCTGGAGTAGGAGGAATTCTGTCTCAAGACAATCATCAGCTCCTGCCCGAGTTTCCAGCTTCCCAGCTCCCATGCTTGTATGACGGGTTCCTTAAAATACATCTCTGTGTGTCTGTATCCCCTGCTGGTTCTCTCTGGAGAGCCCTGACTCACACATCGCCTTAGGAATACTGCTGCCCGGTAGAGCCCACTCCAGGCTTGTTCTGCTGACGCCAGCTCTCAGCCCTGGACAGCTCTCCCAAGAGTCGCACTTGCATTGAGATCATCTGCAGGATGTTCCTGTGCCAGCCCTCACCCAGCATCTCGTTGACATGTCTGAAACACAGTGCGTCACCGCCCTCCAGCTTTTGGCATTGTTGCTCCTTCCTCCGGGGCTGCTTTCGTGGGTGGGCACCCTGTGCAGTACCCAGGGCTTTGTGCTTCCGAAGGCCCCCTGTTGGGTGTCAGGCTTTGCTGTGGCTGTCTGGAAAGGTTTAATGATTCGGACCCAGGGCCCAGGATTTTCATTTTGCACGCAGGCTGTGAATTCCGGAGCCGGCTCTGGATGTCGCCATGGGGCTAGGTGCGCCTGGCTGTAACCCTGCAGGCAGCCCTCCCCATCTCCTGCATCTAGTCCCTTTCTAAATAGTGGACAGTCCCGTGCTGATCTCCCACTTTCTTTTGGGGTCACACTGCTGTATTCCGGGGCTTTGCGACATCCCCCAGAGACAGATGCTGGACTTCCTCTCTGGTCCCCCCACGTCCCCCACTGCTCCCTACCCCTGCGGCATCTTGCCACTTTCCACTCTGTTCTGCCACGGCATCCCAATTTGTGTCCATACATGTGGTTTTAGTATAGTAGCAGCATTTCCGAAGCTCTCCCTTCAAGTTCTCCTCCTAGAAGGCTCCAAATGCCCGATTTTCTCCTATTTCCCGTTGTGTCAGTAAGGTGACTGAACGGGGGTGACTTGCTGTCCCTCCCAGCCCTGGCAGATCCTTATTGTCCCTGGACGCCCCGCCTTCTCCTCCCTTTACCGCAGGGCGGTCGCAGGTGGCCCCTTTGCTGGGATCTTCCTTCCGTGCCTCCTCCCGGGGCGGCTTCTCTCTGAGCTTTCAGCACGGTTTGCAGCTCGTTTGTAGACCGGTTTCCTCTCTCGGCGTGCTGGGCTCCGTGAGGGGGAGTGGCAGTGCCCGTGTCGTTCAGTGGATGTCCTCTTCAGCCCCGCAGAGGTTGGCGCCCATAGTAGGTGGTTTATATCTGCCTCTTGAATAAGACTGGGGAACCGTGTCTAGCTGTCCGTTCTATACCTTGATTCTGAAATGCGTACAACTACAGTTTTAGGTCATACGCTCCAGTTTTTAATCTGCTTGGAGGCGATTTTTGTGGATGGTTTAAGATAAGGATCCGATGTCATTTTTTCGCATGTGGATATCCAGTTTCCCGGGTATCATTTAACGAAGAGACTGTCTTTTCCCCTTCGTGTGTGTTGTTGGTGCCTTTGTTGAAAATCAGTCGACTCACCACGCTTGAATTTTTTTCTGGGCTTTGTTCTCTCTCTGTTGATCTGGGCGTCTGTTTTTGTGCTGAAACATACTGTTCGCATTACTGTCGCTTTGTAATATCATTTGAAATCAGGGAGTGTGATGCCGTCAGCATTGTCTTTTTGCTCAGGGCTGCTTCTGGGATCTTTTGTGGTTCCATACAAAATTGAGAATTTTTTTTTCTATTTCTGTTAAAAATGCCATTGGAATAGGGATTGCACTGAATCTGCATATTGCTCTGGGTAGTGAGAATATTTTAACGACATGAATCCATGAACACAGGATATCTTTCTGTTTCTTTGTAGTTTCTTTCATCTGTGTTTTATAGTTTTCAATGTACAGACCTTTCACTTCGTTGGTTAAATTTATTCTGATGCATTTTATTCCTTCTGATGCTATCGTAAGTGTGATTGTTTTCTTGATTGGGCTGAAGAAGTATGACTCTTCTTTGCACGTTGATTTTGTATCTGGCAACTTTACCAAACTCATTTATTAGTTCTAACCGTTTTCTATGGTGGAGTTTTTAAGGCTTTCTATGTATAGGATTATGTCATCTGCAGAGATCATCATCTTTTTCTTTCTGATTTGGATGCGTTTTATTTCTTTTTCTTGTCTGATTGCTCTTGCTACTATTTCCAGGACTGTGTCAAGTAGAAATGGTGAGAGCGGGTGTCCTTGTCTGGTTCCTGACCTTAGAGGAAAGCTTCCAGTTTTCCCCCTGCGATGAGGATGTTTCCTGTGGGCTTTTCACAAATGGTCTCAAGTATGTCGGGGCTTCTCTGCCTTCCCCAAGGCCAACAGACTTGGCCTTACTGACAGTTGGGCCCAAGTAGTACTTTGTTGTGGGCGTTGTCTGGTGCCCTACCTGATGCTGAGTGGCGTCCCTGCCCTCCGCCCACTACCTACCAGTAGGAAGCTTCTCCTCCCCTCTGTAGTTGTGACAACCGGAAATGTCCCCAGACATTGACAAACGTTCTTTCAGGGAACAGAATCACTCCCCAGCGGACGATCTCTGAGATAGAGATTAAGGGGAGTATGCAGGTGCCTTACTGTACGTGGAGAAGTTCCTGAGGTCGTGCAAGAATCTATAGTATTTGGCACACCTGGTTGCTCTCTTCTGCCTCTTACTCACCAAACGTCTTGTTCGGTGTTTCTAAACTTCACACGGCTTCATTGGAAAATCGTGTTTCCCGGCTCCTGCGAGCTGCTCCTGGTCCATCAAACGAGCCCTGTAAACACTTCTTCGTTTCTCCGCCGGAGTGTCTGCGGTTGTGCGACACCTGCCATTACACTTCATTTTCCTCTTGGAAAATACTCATAATAGGACAAGTTGTGCTCTTAAAACTGTGATATGAGGAGACGAGCGGCAAGAGGCAGGACGCATCCACTCAAATTTCACAGAGTTTGCCTTTCGTGGTGATCTGTCCGGGGCTGGGGAGGAGGTCTGGAGGCGGCCGCCACATGCTCGTGGAAGCTTCATTGATGATGAAGCTCCCGAGGAGCCCGAGATGACCCATGTCATGCCTGGCGAGAGTCGCCATGTGCATTCTGTCAAGTAAATCGCGCGTTTGGTTTTGATTTCAGGGGGTTTTTATTAACTCATGACACTTGGAGCAAACACTGGGCTGCAGTTCTTCCTTTAAAAAAAGAAAACTATAAAGACTATCTGCATGAAATAGGCTTCTTGATTTTGGTTCTTGAGTTTTGAGGTGACCTTCTTTTCATGTTAATGGATTCGTTGATTTAGCAAATATTTATTGAACGGACTGCGGTCGGCCCTGTTCTGGGGACCGGAGGGCAGAACACAGAAGACTGAAATCCTTACTCAGACGGAGCTCCCGTACTTTTGGGGAAGAGAAACAGTACACAAGACCATCACGTAAAAGGCATAAAAACCCTAGCATGGGGCGGGTGCTGAGGAGAAACGGGAGAGCAAGCAGGGTGTGAGTAAAGAACACGTCCAGAACTTGCCCTCCGCGCGGAGGAGAGAACCTCTAAGGAAAGCCGGGGAAGAAGTGAAAGTCTTGCAGTGCTGCTGTCTAGGGGAAGAGCAGCCGCAAGAACAAAGGGCTATGAAGTGGGAACACCTGGAATGTTCTGGAACAGCCAGGAGGCCAGAAGGGCAAGAACAGAATGAAGTGGGGTGGGGGCCTGGCAGGAGAGGTCAGAAGGGACTGTGAGCTCCCTTAACGAGAGAAGGCCCTCCTTGGGCAACCAGAGTTCGAGGGGCAAGAGAAGGAGACCCAGCTGGACTCAGAAGTGAGTTTGAGTAAGGACCTGTGAGGCTCTTGCCTTCAGGACTGCTTGTGCTGAGCGCGTCTGGTCCATCACACTTGGCGGGATCAGCGTCCTTCCAAAAGTCCTGTGACAAAATCACGCATTCCCCGCAGGCATATTGGGTTGGCAGCCACGGTCCCCAGACCTGGTCGTTGGTTTCCAGATCTGTCTCTGGGCTGCGCACTGATATCCCGAAACTTCCAACTCTTTCGGTCTGACTTCAAGCCTGGGAGGTCATTTCCCTCTGACGCAGGAAGTTCAAAAGTGGGATGGTGTGGGTCTGTGGCGCGCCAGGCTTTCCTCTTGGGGCAGGAGACCCCGAGAGAACCCCGAGACCTGGAACGCCCTTCTGGGGTGCTTGTGGCTTCCTCTGCCAGTCCTCGTGGCTGCTTTCTTCCTTCTAGCGCTCATACGGTTCCTAACAACCTTTAGGCCCGCAGAATGGTTCTCATCCTCCGTTTTCATGCTCCGTTTTTTTGCTCATGATCTAGTGTGGGCCTTTTGCAATACATTTAGGTTGACCAAGAACTTCCTCATGTGCTTCCTGCCTCAGCAGCAGTTATGTGCTCAGAGATTGGGAGGCTCTTTTGCTGAATTTCAAGGTGCAGTCAAGTTGTAGAACATGAAGTCTTCATGGTGGCAGAATGTTTCTAATTTTACTGATTTGTGAAGATCCTCCTGAAGAGTTTGACTTACCCTGTGAATGATCACACGACCCTCCGATCTTCACTCCTTTACTCTGATATATTAACAGTAATATTTGTTAGATTCTTTTTTCTGCTTCCAGTATAAATATTTCAGGGTGGAAAATGAAAACAAAACAAGAAAGGCCCAACTACAAAGAAGAAAATATAAATAATTACCACTGGTACCCGGAGATAATGAAGTTCATGTTTGACAGGAACTGTTTATCTATCTATCTATCCCTCGAAAGTTTGTCCTATAAATATAGTTTTTTTTTTTAAAGGTTTTATTTATTTATTTGACAGAGAGAGATCACAAGCAGGCAGAGAGGCAGGCAGAGAGAGAGGAGGAAGCAGGCTCCCTGCTGAGCAGAGAGCCCGATGCGGGCCTCGATCCCAGGACCCTGAGATCATGACCTGAGCCGAAGGCAGCGGCTTAACCCACTGAGCCACCCAGGCACCCTATAAATACAGTTTTGAATCCTGATTTTTTCACTTCTAAATATACTCTGAGCTCATTTCTGCTGAATGTACTTTATAGAGTCTTGATTTTAAAAATTTTTTTAAATTAATTTTTGAAAGATTTTATTTATTTATTTGACAGACAGAGATCGTAAGCAAGAAGAGAGGCAGGCAGAGAGAGAGGGAAGCATTCTCCTTGCTGAGCAGAGAGCCCGATGCGGGGCTCGATCCCAGGACCCTGGGATCATGACCTGAGCCGAAGGCAGAGGCTTAACCCACTAAGCCACCCAGGTGCCCCTGGAATCTTGATTTTTAAAAGTGATTCCTGCATACATCGTTGTTTATTTAATCATCTGTTGGGCATTTTCGTTGTTTCGAAATTCTGCTCCTTATAATAATGCTCCGATGAGTGGATGTCTTAGTGTATCTTTTACTGGCACTCAGAGCTTTGCTTTTTAGGTCACGTTTTAGGAGGTATATTATAGTTTAAGATAAGCATGAGCCTTTGAAAGGCCATCTGGCTTTCTAGGAAGACAACTGATTCCTCCTTCCACCAGCAGGGTTATTATGAAACGGCCTGTTTCGCTGGATCCTTGCGACACTGCACATTAATTATTCAACATATCGAAATGGGTTTGTTGGTCTTTGAAAGATTCAAGTCTTGCATTTTTATTGTAAAATATTCAGCTAACATAGAAAGGCAAAATGCCAAAGATGAAACTCTCTGATCTAGAGATAATTAAACGTTTCAGGTGTGACTTCACAGTCATTTAATATAATATGGTACATGTAATCTACTTTTTTCCTTAGCAACTTATTGAGGACATCTTTCCATGCCAGCAAGCACATATCATTATTTTTAATTGCTGCAATATATTCTATTTTCTGTACATTTTCATTTATTTAGTTTAGGACTTCCTGGTGGACATCCTGGAGATGATTTCTAGTTTGTCCCTTAGAGCAATGCAGCAGTTTATAAATACATTTCCATAGATCTATATATCTATATCTGATTTTAAGGAAATTGATAGGTCATTGATAGGTCTTGAGTTTGGATGCACATGGTGGGTCCTGTTATTTTCATGAAAAATTCTGCCTCTGCCTCGAGCACGGGTAGACTTCTGTTTCCGTAGCATTATATCTGGTCATTCTAATTGCTCTGGCTCCATTGGCCCTCCGAGTTAAGACCCACGGCATATGGATTTCCCTTTGCAGTGAGACTCAAAATATTAGGAATAGAGCCTCCTGCATCAAGCCGAGCCTTAGAGGGAAGACAACATCGAAAAGAGCCATGGCCCACTTGCCCTGGATGGATCCTGTGAGCAAGTAGACATTTGTCACAAGCCATTGGAATTTGGGGCTTGCTTGTCACTGCTGCACAACCTAGCCTGTCCTGATTGGTGTTGCACATAATCACAACTTGCCTTCTAGAAGAGTGAACCTGGTTATGTTCATTAGCAAGATAGCAGAATACCTCTCCTTTCAATGCTATTTTCACTCATTTTAATCTTCCCTAAGTCATGGTAAAAAAGCAACATACTGCACTTTAACGTGCGTGTCTTTGATGATTAGTGATGTTGAAACATGTCTCATATATCATTGTCTTCTCTGCCCATTTGTTTGGAACAGTCTGTGTTTTCTTCTTGAGTTCTAAGAATTTTTAAAAAATGCCAAAGTTGTTATTCTTTGTCTAGCATATGTTCCACATTCTTCTTCCAGTTCGTATTTATTTTTTAAATCTGCTTCAGAGTTTATAAAATTTCTTAAGTACATGGCTTGGTATCTTTTGTCAGTTTGGGAATGCCCTCTGCTGCCGTCTTGTCAAATACTGCCTCGTTTTCTTTTCCTTCCCATTGTGTGACATCAGATTGACAAATATTAGACCTTTTCCATTCTGCTCCATGTGACGGTTATGTGTTTTTTTCCCCTTATCTTTCCATCCTTGTTTTCCTGTCTGGTCATTTTTCATTCACCCATCTTCCAGTTGACTAATTCTCTGTGTATCCTGTTCTGTGAACTGATTAGTTCACTAATTAGTAAGAACTTACTTAGTTCATTAATTCTGTTTATCCTATTCTGCTTCTTAGCTCCTTTTTATTTGTTTTTTATTTATTTTAAAAGATTTTGTTTATTTATTTGAGAGAGCGAGAGAGCACGAAAGTGAGCCCTAGCTGGGGGCTGGGGCAGAGAGAGAGGGAGAAGCAGGCTTTCCAACTCGGGGCTCCATCGCAGGACCCTGAGATCATGACCTGAGCCAAAGGCAGATGCTTAACCGACTGAGCCACCCAGGCACACCTTAATGCATTTTAAAATTCTCAGTTTCAGTTATTTTGTATTTTATTTCCAAAACTTTAATTTGATTCTTTTTTTACAGATTCTAATTCTCTGCTTAAACTTCACATTTGTCATTATTTTCTGCTACATATTAATCACAGTTACTGTAAAGTGATCACTTGTAATTATCTGTATCTCCTTGAGTTTTTTTTTTTTAAGATTTTATTCATTTATTTGACAGACAGAGATCACAAGTAGGCTGAGAGGGGAAGCAGACTCCCCAATAAGCAGAGAGCCCGATGCGGGGCTTGATCCCAGGACGCTGGGACCATGACCCAAGTTTAAGATGCTTTAACCCACTGAGCCATCCAGGTGCCCCTTGAATTGTTTTTTTAATGGTCTCTTTTCCTTTTGGTCTTCTCTCCTGATACTTTTTTTTTTTTTTTTTTTTTTAAATGGTAGACACTGAATGTGAAAAATGGAAGTAGCTTTAAATGGTGTTATCTTCCCCCAGAGAGGACTTAATTTGTTCCTGGCAGACAGAGTGGGCGGATGAAAGCAGGCCAGGTTGTGGTCTTTGTGAGGTCTGGTCTATTTCTGGCTTGCCCCACTCCAGGGACAACGAGCCCTTTGGGCTTGCTACAGGAAACGTGGCATGTTTAACAGGCCTGTCTTCCTGGGCAGGCCATGAACTCCGATTTTGTCTCCTTACCCCCCCGAGACTGCCGCAGACTTTGCCTCACGCCTCTGATCTGTACCTACCGCTCTCTGTTGGTGTCCTGGTCTCTCAGCCGTTACGATCAGCAGACACCGGGAGGGGACAACAGTGAGGATGGAACTGGTTTCAGGCTTTCCCGTCCTTTCTGGGATACACAGCCTGCAACTCCTGGTGGTTCTGGAAGTCGGATGCTTCCAGATAGATATTTTTGAAAAAATTCAATTTTACTTGTGTTCTCAGTGGGGGCGTAGATGTGATTGAATTTAGCCGTTCCCAGCTGAAGGTGAACGTTCCTATCCTTTGTCTTTTTACTTTGTGTTCCTGTTGTTTCGCTGAAGAGCTGTCGATTTTTGTGTAGTCAGATTTATCTGTCTTTTTCTTTATGGTTTCTGGCTTTGCTATTATGCTTCAAAATGCTTTTCTAAAGCCAAGTTTATAGAAATCGTCATCTAAATTTTCTCCCAGTGTTTTTTCGGTCGTATATTTAATGATTCATTTTGGCATAAGCCACTAGGTAAAGCTCCGATCTTATTTCCCCCATATGGCTTGGGCATTTATCCAACACCATTAACTGAGTAATCCGTCTTCTGTGAATAACTGAAATATAATCTTTTTTGTTAAGTACATGGTGTCTCATTAATATTTTAATTTTCACTACTTTGCTTACTAGTGAGATTATCCATATTTCACATATATTTATTGACTTTGTTTTCTTCTGATTTTTTGTTCTTTATCGATTGCTTAATGCTGACATTTAATACATTTCTGTTGATAGTTAAATAATCTCATTCATTTTGGTGGTTGTTTTTAAATTTCTTTTTAATTTTGTTTATGATTTTATAAATGTAAATGAATATTACGTTTTCATGTAAAGTAAACTTAACATTTTATTTATTTTGTTCATTGTTACTACGTTTTCAAAGCCTTTCCTTGTCTTGTGATCAAGGATATTAACTATGTTGGGATGTAATTTTGTATATGTATATTTTTGCCCTTAAATTTTTAGTCCTTTTTGTCTGTGTTCTGATATATGGTATATGTGTGAATACTTTGCCTGCTTAATAGTCAGCTTTCCCAACACTGTTGGTTAAATAATCCATCCATTCTTCATATTATTTCTTTAAAATGCCTCGACCTTTGAAGACAAGTCTTATTCTGTGCCATCTGTCATTTTACTTTTTCTGATTAATGTACCTTTTTTTTTTTTTTTTAAAGATTTTATTTATTTATTTGACAGACAGAGATCACAAGTAGGCAGAGAGGCAGGCAGAGAGAGAGAGGAAGGGAAGCAGGCCCCCCGTTGAGCAGAGAGCCCGATGTGGGGCTCCATCCCAGGACCCTGAGATCATGACCTGAGCCGAAGGCAGAGGCTTACCTCACTGAGCCACCCAGGCGCCCCTATTAATGTACTTTAAAAAAAAAAAAGTTCTTATTTATTTATTTGACACAGAGAGAGAGAGAGAGAGAGAGAGAGAGAGTGAGATAGAACAAGCAGGGGGAGAGGCAGCCAGAGAGAGAGGGAGGAGCAGACTTAACGCTGAGCAGAGAGCCCCATGCGGGGCTCGATCCCAGGACCCTGAGACCATGACCTGAGCTGCAGGCAGAGGCGTAACCCACTGAGCCACCCAGGTGCCCCTTAATGAACTTTTTAATTCTTGTTAATATTTTATTCTCTTCCTCCTGTTTTTGATTTTGTTTTTTTTGTAAATTGAGGTGTAATTGACATGTGATATTACATTAGTTTCGGGTTCCAGTGTGATGATTTGGTATTTACACATTGTGACGTCACCACCACAATAACTCCAGTTAACATCCCACAGCCCAGAGTGCTGCAGCTTCCCCCTTGTGACGGGAGCTTTTAGAATGCACTGTTAACAACGAGCGACAGACTTTCAAATACGCAACACGGTATCGTTAATCATTGTCCCTGTGCCGGACGCGACATTCCCCTGGCTCATTTATCTTATAACCGGAAGTTTATACCTTTTGACCCCCGACACCCATTTTTTTTTGAGTTGTACATTTATCTGCTAGAAGATATTCTTGCCAGTGGATGCAGCCCGGACCTTTTCTTCTGTCCGCTCTGGAAGGGGTCGCTTTGAATCATTCCCGCTGCCTTGTCTTGTGGCAGTCACCTCCCTGCTGATGGACAGCTCGCTCCTAATGGGTGTCTCGATTTACCCATTTGGAACAGTGGTTCCCTGCCAGGACAGATGGAGGCTGACAAGACTGCTCCCCTCCAATCAGACACACCCGCGCATAGTTTTTCATATTTATTGTTCTAGTGCCTTATTGTTCTGTGTTCTCGGCCTGTCTGGTGATGCTACCAGCTAGAAAAGCCTGGGGCTCTCGCCTGGGCACGGCCCCAACCAGAGCCCATGTTGTACTGGGTCGACCCTTGTGGTTCTTCCTGTGATTGCAAGATGCCCTCAGCAATCAGTGATCATCAGGGAACTTTGAAATCTGGGACTGGCTGCGGGGAAGGAAGGGAGGGAGGGTCAGAAGGAGGAAAGGAAGGGAGAGAGGGAGAGGGAAGGAGGGGGTGGAGGGAGGGAGAGGAGGAAAGTTCTGGAAAGAGGCAGCGGGGAGGAGGGAGAGCACTTGCGGGCCCATGGTTCTGCATTTATTGGGGTTGATGGTGGGGCCTAGGGTCTGGGGGGTTCAGTCTTTATTGGTGAATTTAAAACACAAAGTGGGAATTACGGCTCAGGAGGGGGGAAGCAAGCAGCCCGGCCATCTGGAGTTATCTAGGTCACCCACGGCTTTCTAAACTGGGGAACATGAGGGGTGGGGCAGCGGGGTTCCTTATCTCGTTGAATAACTCGCCCCGGGTTTAAGATGGAGATCTCGGAAGCGGGTGCCTCGAGAATTAAAAGCTTAAGGTCAGGCGCTTAGAATTGAAAAAGCGCGTTGTCGGGCACCTACACCGCACGCCGCAGTATCTTTCATTTCGACCCTGGTTTCTTTGCGGTCGTTCTAGTCGGTGTTTCTGGACTCCGGTGTGAGGCAACAACGTTCGCAACCTCATCCTTACTTCCTCTCCCCGCGCCCGCCTCTCGTTTGGTCCTCACGATGTTTCTGCTGGCGAGATTAATAACGTTTTCTCCCGTCTGTAATTAGGCCTCTGTGGGTCTCGACTTGACCTGTGGTTGGGTTCCCGCGGGTGCCAGCAGGTAGCCCTGCGGGTCCTCTAACGAGCGAGCGGACGGCTAGACCGCCGTTGCTTCTTCGTTAAGTTTTACGGCATACGTGGACTGACTGTTTCCTTTTCAGTTTTGTAACGCTTTAGCTAATCGACCCATTAAGCTCTTAAAAAAAAAAGACTGCTCTTAGCTTTTATTCCTTCACGGTTGGAGCTGGAATATCGCAAAGGCCTTACTCGGTTCTGGATGTGGTTTCAGGTATGAAAACTTTGTAGGTGGGGAGACCTCTCTGCCTTCCATTCGGTTCTGCTGTGAACCTGAACCTGCTCGAAAAAGTCAAGTCCACAGAAACAGCGACAACAGAATTTTGCGGCTGAATGTTTGGAGCATTCGATCAGTCTGTGAGCGCTGGTTTTGGAAAGTCCGAGAGGCACCCCTAACTCGAAATCGTAGAGCTACAAGTAGCAGGGATGAGAGACGCCCCGCATTCCTGATACTCCTGTAGGGAACGGGCATCTCTGAGCAGACGGGTGGGTGAAGGCAGAAGGACCCTGCTCAGAACTGGGATTGCCGGGGACTAACCGGAAGCCTGGGCGAGGGGCGGGCCCTCCCCTGTTACCGATAACGGGGTGCTCTTTGAAGGCCTTCGTTGCCCAGAAGGTCTGTTTCTTTGGGGCATGTTTATGTCTCAAGACGTCACTTGCAGAGGATTTCTCCTGTCCATTTCCCTGATCATCTGTATTTTGCCATTTACGAAAAGCTGAGGTTGCGGCTGGCTGGGTGAAGAAAAGCTGAACGAGGGACCAGGCCTCTTGACGATTTTCGAGCGGGGCACGGCTGGATTGTAGTTTTGCAGATGCCCGCACACAATAACTGCTTCTGTGGGAACAGGTATCCCTGACAGGGTGCCAGCTGCCCGGGGCTAGGGACGTGGGGGGCGGGGCACAGGCGCTGGGAGCTGAGGGAAGGGATGCACCGAGTGTGGAGGGTGGAGGGGAGTCAGGCCAGGAGGCAGGTGACCGGATGGAGGTGCTTGCTGCCTGCTGCCTTCTCGGGCTAGGGAAGGCCTTATCTAAGGGTGGTGCCCGAGCAGGAGAGGAGGGGGAAGGTCTGGTACAGGAGAGGCTCAGAGGGCCTGGGGTGAACGTGGTCCTGGAGCGTTGACGTATGAGTGTCCTAGGTCAGGTAACAGATGAGCACAAAGTTGGTGACTTAACACAAGTTTTTCCTCTCACAGTTCCAAAGGCTAGAAATCCCAAATCAGGGCGACAGCAGTTTGTCTCTCTCCAAGAGACCCTAGAGGGGGTCCTTCCTGCCTCTTCCAGCTTCTGGTGGCCCCAGACGTTGTTGGTCTGTGTGTGCCCGGCTCCCCTCGCAGCCTCCAAGTTCACGGGGCCTTCCTGGGTCCGTGCCTCGTCTCCAGATGACCGCGTCTCAAGGCCCTTGATGCTATCTGCGAAGACTCTTGCCAAATAAGGTCACATTCATGGGTACCAGGGGATAGGACTTGGATGTGTTTTTTTTTTTTTAAGATTTGATTTATTTATTTTACAGAGATCACAAGCAGGCAAAGAGGCAGGCAGAGAGAGGTGGGGGGAAGCATGCTCCCCGCCGAGCTGAGAGCCCGACGTGGGGCTCGATGCCAGGACCCCAAGACCATGAGCCGGACCAAAGGCAGAGGCCCAACCCACTGAGCACCCAGGCGCTCCTGGACATGTCTTTTTTGAGGGGGGTGCACAGTTCAACCCACGACAGGTGGTTAGCGGGTAGGTGAGGGAGAAGGGGTCATGGCTCAGAGGCCTAGTGAAGGGAGCCTTCTCAGAAGAGGGACCTCAGTGGGGCAGGGTGTGGCAAGGGGCGGCCTTGAGCACCCTTCCAGCGAAGAAAGGAATCCCCAGAGGGTCACCCTTGCCTACGAGGCCCTCTTTCTGGGCTCATCCCTGCCCCCCAGCTGGGCATTTTTGCCCCAACTTTTTAGTCACCACTGTCTGGATGGTTATGACTCTAGAAATCTCTGTCCATTGTCCATTTTTTGGCCTTCTTGGTGACGGGGCAAGTGTGACGGTATGAACGAGGAAGGAGGAGGCCCTTCTCATGCTTTACTCCGAGAAAAGACATTGCATTTGCTGACTCAGGGCAGAATTTGAGGACACGCTGTCTTGCCTGTGCCTGGAGGAGAATTGTCTTTGGCCTAAGCCAGGCAAACTGTTGCCGGCCAGAGAAAAGCAAACAAAACAACCAAATAACTTAAATATGCGCCCCTGCCCTTTCCCATTAACCTTGCGTTCTACTATGAGCCTCTGATTCAAGAATTGAATTGATTGAATATATCTTGTATGTGTGTGAGACCCTGCTCTTCGTCGGTTTTAGATTTCCGAGCCTCCCTCTGTTGGCCAAGAACGCTGGATTTTCTTGCTGCGCTTCTTGCCTTGCCGGACAGACTTTGGTATTTCCTCAGGGGCCCAAGTTGGAAGATAGCTGCCTGTCCTGACGTCCTGTCCCATGTCCACGTGCTGGTTCTCCTGCTGGAAGGCTCCCGGCGTTGCTTCCCTCGGCGTCCGCGTGCCACTGGCTTCTTGGGTGGCGCCGTGTGCTCCCGGGTGACTGATGGGAGGCCTCTCAGGGCTGCCCCACCTCTGGCCCTGCTCTTGCCCCCGCCCCTCCCGCACCGGCCATGCCTTGTTGCTCGCAAGCTGTGTTTTCTCTGCTAGTAGTAGCTGATTGAGGCATAAGTGACCTATCTTGAATTCTAAATGAACAGCAGATGATTTTTGACAAATTCATGCACCTGTGCCTCCTCCCCCAGCTCAGGATAGAATTTCCTCTAGTTTCGGCTCAAACCCCTCCCCCTGCCCTGAGGCCACCACTGAGATTTCTTCATCAGCACTGGGGCAAGAGTGGGACCTCACGGCGTGTGCCTTGGTGCCTGGCTTCTGTCACGCCATGTAATGGTTCTGACATCTGTCCCTGTTATGCAGGTATCACTCAATCGCTTTTCTTTTTCTTTCATTTGTAACAGCTTTATTGAGATATAATTCAATATATTTATACATATACTTTGTCCATGTAAGATATAGATCTGAATGGCTTTGGAGAACGCTCCATGATGACCGTCTCTAGTGTGGTAAATATATATATAACATAAAACTCCCCTTTTGCCCACTGTAACCGGCGTATGGTTCTGGGGCAGGACTTAGCTCACCCTGTTGTGCAATCATCATCACTACTGTCTATTTTTATCACCCCAAACAGATACCCTGTAACTGTGAAGCAGTAACTCCCCATTCTTTCCCCTCCTGAGTTCCAGGAACCTCTAACCTACTTTCTGTTTCTGAATTTGCCTGTTCTAGATCAATCACGTAGTGGAATCACATGATATTTGATATTTGTTTCTCTGTGGCTGGCTTCTTGCACCCAGCGTAATGCCTTCTAGGTCCATCCATGCTGTAGGGGGTGTCAGAATTTCAGTCCTTTTAGTTTAAAGAAATAACACCCCAGGGTCTGAGACCACGTTTTGTTCATCTGCTCACGGACACTTGGGCTGCCTCCAGCTTTCAGCTTTGCGAATCATGTTGCTGTGGACACAGGTGTACAAATACCTGTTTGAGTCCCTGCTTTATTTTTATTTACTTATTTATTTTTAAGGATTTTATTAATTTGACAGAGATCACAAGTAGGCAGAGAGACAGGCAGAGAGAGAGGAGGAAGCAGACTCCCCACTGAGCAGGGAGCCCAATGTGAGGCTTGATCCCAGGATCCTGAGATCATGACCTGAGCTGAAGGCAGAGGCTTAACCCACTGAGCCAGCCGGGCACCCCGAGTCCCTGCTTTAAATTCCTCTGGGTACATACCTAGGAGTAGAATTGTGCGGTCATATGGCTGGTTTGTTTGTTTGTTTGTTTGTTTTTTAAGATTTATTTATTTATTTTAGAGACCTAGAGAGAGAACGGGTGCAGGGGGTGGGGTGGTGGGCAGCAGCAGAGGGAGAGAGAGTCTCAAGCAGACTCCGTGCTGGGAGCAGAGCCTGACGCGGGGCTTGATCCCTTGACGCTGAGATCATGACCTGCCTGAGCAGAAGTCGAGATCGGATGCCCAGCTGACGGAGCCACCCGGCCGTCCTCATGGCCGTCCTATATTTAGCTTTCTGAGAAGCCACCGAAACATCTTCTTCAGCGGTTACGCTCTCTGGCACTCCTCCTGCCAGTGGTGCCCACGCATTCCAGTTTGCCCCTCATCCTTGCCGACGCTTGCTGGTTTTTGTTTTTCTTCAGGACAGACCTCCTAGCAGGTGTGGCCTGAGGCCTCCTTGTGGTTTTGGCCATTTGTACAGATCTTCGGCTGAGTTGGTTTTTGTATCATTGTTACTTTGTTGGGATAAAATTTATGCACAGCTCTTACGGGTACAGCTCGGGGAATCTCGGCAGATGAACACACACGGATAAATATTATCCAGATTGAGATACAGGACGTTTTCATTACCCTAGACAGTTCTTGCCGCCTCCTTCCCAAAATCCCTCTGTACAGCCTTTTATCACCGTAGATGAGTTTGACCTGTCCTTGGTTTCATTAAATGGACTCCGACAGCTTGTCCTTTTTTCTGTCTGCTGCTTTCAGCCGACGCCGTGTGTTTGAGACTCCGGTGCTGCTGCCGTGTCGGGCTTCGGGTGCCGAGCGGTCCTCCTCAGCCCCAGGCGGCGGAGCTTGGAGTTCAGCCTTTGGGTGGCGAATGTGTGGGTTGTTGGCAGTCTGGGTCTGTTAGGAATGAAACTCTGCCGAACGTTCTTATGCACGTGTTTATGGGGATGCAGACTTTATTCCTCCCGGGAACGTACCTGTGAGTAGGATTGCTGGGTCATCAGGAAGGCGTGGGGTGAATTTTATTAGAAACTCCAGTTTTCAGTAGGGTCGGTGCATTGTACACCCCCACCTGCTGGGAGCCCGGAGATCTCCGCCCTCGCTAGCGTTTGGTATTGTCTTGTTAATTTTAGCCCTTCGGGTGGGCGGTCTCGGTGGTATAGCAGCGGGGGTTTAATTTGCATTTCCCTGGTGACTAATGATATCAAGAACCTTCACATTTGGAAAAGGTTATAATTTAAGTTTTGGCATTAAAAAAGTTGTTAGAAGACATTAATGAACACCTGGAGGATCGACATCCCAGGCCCAGAATGTTCTGTTGAAGCCGGCAGTCAGCCCTGACTGACTGGAGTTTCAGTTTCGGTTAAATCACGGAGTTGCCGAGTCAGCTTGAAAAGGTGTGTGTGTGTGTGTGTGTGTGGGGGCACATATTTAATGATTATTTTGAAAATAGGAGAAAATGGCAAGGCTCTCCCTTCCACCCTACCTCCCACCCGAAGCAGGTGTTTTGTTTTTTGTTTTTGTTTTTGTTTTTAAGATGTGGGCTTTTCATTTCTTTCTTTCTTTCTTTCTTTTTTTAAGATTTTATATATTAATTTATTTATTTGAGAGAGGGAGAGAGAGCAGGCAGAGGGAGAGGGAGAAAGAAGCAAGCTCCCCGCTGAGCAGGGAGCCCGACCTGGGGCTGGATCCCAGGACCCTGAGATCCTGACCTGAGCCAGAGGCCGCCGTGGAACTGACTGAGCCTCCCCAGGCGTCCCCAGGAGGCAGGTTTTTAGGACCATCTGATCGGGACAGATCCGGCCTCAGACCTCAGTTGCTTCTCCCTCGCCTCAGACAAGACTCTGGCTCCTTTGCCCTCCTCACGAGTCCTTCATGGTTTCCCGAATTCCTCAGAAGCTCTCCGCTGCCAGCCTTTGCCCGTGCTTGGCCGCCACCTGGGACGCCATCCCCCTCTTCCCTGACACGGCTGGGCTTCTGGCTGCCGTTGGGCACAGCGGGGTGGCCACCAGCCTCCTCTCCCCACCCCTTTCCTGTCCCTTGTTCTCTCCCATAGTCCTCTGGGCAGGTCTCCTCAATTGTTTACTTCTCTGTCTGCTTCCCCAGACTGACTTTCCCCAGGGGAAGGACTGTCTGATTTCACAGTTCACCTTTGCCTTCGTTAACACCCAGCCGGGCACGTGCAGCTCGTCAGTACCAGCTTGCGGGGAGGTGACCCAAGATGGGTTGACCAGTGACCAGAGAGCCCTCTGAAGGCAGTGTGGCCTGCCTCCCCCGGGAGCCCGCTTCCCACTGGATTTGCTTTGTTACGCCATCATAGGGTTCCTACTCCCAGATCTGTAAGGCAGGTACAAACCATAACATCGTGGCCATCTCTCCTTCTCTGGGATCCCTCCATCCCAGCCTGTGACCACGGTGAAGGACCAAGGAGCAGGTGGCAGACAGGACCGATGAGGTGGCATTTTGAGGGGGTGCTGGAGGCACCTGGGCCAGGATGAGGGACAGTCCGCTCTAGTCAAAATCCAAAAAATAGCAAGTCGATCAAAATAAAATAAAATGAACAGGAAGTCAAATTAAATTGAAAATAAAATAAAGTCAACCAAAATAAAAATTAACGGGAAAAGCAAGCTGATGTATATTTCCAGCATCCCAGGAGGGTTTGACTGAGAAGCCTTGCACCTTGGGCTTCCGGGTGCAGTGACACCCATGTTCACCGGAGAGCTGTGCCCTGCTCCCACAAGCTCTTCGCTCTTTTTGTCCCGTAGACCAGCTGGGACTTGAGACATGCACGCTCCGATTCCCTAGGTCTGGACATGCCGGGTGGGAGGGGCAGCGTCCTGGAATCCAGACAAGCTCTTAGGGGAAGGCTTCTGCTACTGGTCTGGGGACCCCACTCTGAGTGGCCTGGGGTTGAATGTGAACCAATCAGAACACAGGAAGTTGGTGGTTTGGGGCAATAATTAGCCAAGTTGTTGATTCTCCATTGATGGGTTTGGACTGTACTGTGTTAACACCACAGCCAGACACAAGACCAGTATCTGTGGATTACAGACTCAGTATTTATGAAAAATTTGCCTTAAAAAAATCTGTGTCTTGAGTTTATTTATCATGAGTAGAGCAGACTGTTGTCTGAGACCCTCCAGCATACCAGCTGGGCAGAACTTGGGCGTGGCAGGCTGGGTCTCCCAAAGGGGTTTCAGTTCTTTGAGGCCAATGTCACGGGCAATTTGGATTTGTCTTTTGAAACTTTTTTTTTTTAAATAAAGATTTTATTTACTTATTTGACAGACAGAGATCACAAGTAGGCAGAGAGAGGAGGAAGCAGGCTCCCCACCGAGCAGAGAGCTGAACTGAGCAGAGAGCCTGGTGCGGAGCCCAATGTGGGGCTTGATGCAGGGGCTTGATGCAGGGCTCTATCCTAGGACCCTGGGATCATGACCTGAGCCGAAGGCAGAGGCTTTAACCCACTGAGCCACCCAGGCGCCCCGTCTTTTGAAACTTTTAAGGAGTGTTTTTCCAAGAAAGGAGGCTGATGGTAAACCCCCAGGGTCCTGAAAGGGCCAATTCATTGTTTTTTTTTTTTCTGTTCACGAATTGCTTGCTTGATTGTAAATTTATTTCTACCCTTTTCAGCTCCGTCCAGGAAGGGATAAGCCCCAGCTCTCTCTCTCTCTCTTTTTTCTTGGTACTGGTTCCTGCCAATCTACGAACTTGCTTATGAAGTTGAGCAAGCAGGACACTGGGAAGTTTTATCAGAATTTTTTCTTCCTTAAAAACTTTTGATTCTCTGATGATTAAATAAAAGTGTTCATTGTAGTAAAATGGGAGTTTTTATTACAGAAAAGTATAAAGAAAAAGAAGCCACCTATAATGTCATCATCTGGAATCAGTCACTTCTAAAATTCTGGTGCATTTCTTTTTTAGTTTTTTTTCTTAATGCATTGTTGATAGTTTCATAACTGATTTATCAAAGTATATTTTTTTCATTTTCTGTTATGATTTAAGCCTTTTCTTCATGACTAAAATTCTTCATATGCCTCATATTTACTAATGCTTAATAAGATATAATAGAAAAATGTTCTTTTTTAAGATTTTATTTATTTGTCAGAGAGAGGGAGCACACAAAAGCAAGGGGAGCAGGAGACAGGGAGAAGCCAACTCCCTGTCGAGCAAAGAGCCTGAAGCAGGACCGATCCCAGGACCCTGGGATCATGACCTGAGCCGAAGGCAGATGCTTACCTGACTAAGAAAAATGTTCTTTAACTCTCTCTCTCTCTCTCTCTCTCTCTCTTTTTTTCCCTCATTTTAAAAGGAGAACATTTTTGAATAAAGGAAAAAATAGTGTTGTATTCATGTCTTCTGAAGAATCTGGTGGAGTTCTGATTTAAGCCCAGAGGGGAAATTTTCTTAGCTGGTGTGTGGCATTAATTATATCTCTTGTACCTAGCATAATATTTAGTAGGTCTTAATGGCTGATTATTTAATTATGTATTTCTTACAAAACATATATTCAGCCTTAGTCCAAGAATCCAGTTCTTGGATGAAAACGTAAATTGCTAATGCGTGTGGCGTGCGGAATTATGACCCTGTATGTCAGAAGTCTCTTCTTATCAAAAAGAAATTTTTCTTTGATTAAAAAAAATAAAAAATAAGTCTCCTTTTATGACTCACTGATGTTTAATGCCGCCTGACGTCCCCTCAGAGCATAGTGGCCCGTAGAACAGTTAGCACTCGTACCCTCTCCCAGTTTCTGGATTCAGTAGCAGCTCGGCTGGCGGTTCTGACTCAGGATCGCGCAGGGGCTGGGGTCTGTGGGCCCGAGGGGGGTCAGGTCTGGATTCGGCCGATGGGCTCTAGCATCCCGTCCACCAGCCCGTCCTCCCTGGCAGCGTGGTTTCTGTGCCCCTTTGCTCTTCTAGTTGTTCTCTCTCCTTAAAGGTCTCTGTTGCGCTTTGTGTGTCTGTCGCAAAAATTTGGGATACGTGGTGAGAGGCATGTGTCACCACTGCTGGGAGTTGCTGCCTGGAGGGGCTCTCCTGGCAAACAGGCCTGGTTTGCGCTCATTGATCGTCTGATGACCGTGAGAAAACCACTGGCTGATACGTGGATAATATGGAATGTATACAGTGCCCGTAATGTGTACACCGGATTTAAAGAGACCGTATAGTTGAACAAAGTCTCTTTTGAAAATGACCGACTCTCAGATTATAAATCCAAACAAGAGGTTTGCAGGAATAATAAAATTCCCGTTGTTTGGAAAATTTGGTCTAAAGGGAAGTTCTTTTGAATTACAACTTGAATTTGTCTCTTCTCAATCTAAAGGCCGCTAGGCAAGCCCTGCCTCTGAAAGAATTTTCCAGATCACATTTTGTCCATTTTATCCATAGTAATGTTTGTTGTTTATTTAAAACAACTTACCAGGGGCTCCTGGGTGGCTCCGTCCGTTAAGCGTCTGCCTTCGGCTCAGGTCATGATCCCAGGGTTCTGGGATCTTTCCTCGAATCGGGCTCCCTGCTCTGCAGGAAGCCTGCTTCTCCCTCTCCCACTCCCTCTGCTTTTGTTCCCTCTCTCACTGTGTCTCCCTCTGTCAAATAAATAAATAAAATATTAAAAAAATGAAAAAATAAAACAACTTATTAGGCATCTCTTAATTTGACATAAGAACACATGAATAAAAATATAGCTTGGAACCACATCATCAGAATATTATATTTGTATGCTTATAATGTGTGTACCTTGAAAGGACTTTGAAACCAATCCAAAGTATATATCTATATATTTTAAATTTTATTTATTTATTTGACAGATAGAGATCACAAGTAGATGGAGAGGCAGGCAAAGAGAGAGAGGAAGCAGGCTCCCTGTTGAGCAGAGAGGCCGATGTGGGGCTCGATCCCAGGAACCTGGGATCATGACCTGAGCTGAAGGCAGAGGCTTTAACCCACTGAGCCACCCAGGTGCCCCCCAATCCAAAATATTTAATAAAATCTCTAAGTCCCCACTCTAATGATACGTATCTTCAGGGTGGTTAGTTAGAGTCATTCCTTCCTTCCTTCCTTTCTTAATATTTTATTTATTTATTTTGAGAGAGAGCGAGTCGGGGAGCAGCAGGTGGAGGGAGAGAGAGAAGCAGGCTCCCTGCTAAGCAGGGACCCAAGGTGGGGCTCGATCCCAGGATCCTTGGATTATGACCTGAGCTGAAGACAGACACTTAACCGACTAAGCCAGCCAGGTGTCCCGCTAGTTAGATAGTTAGAGTTCTTCTCCTTCTTCTTTTTTTTAAAGACTTTTAAAATTTATTTGACAGACAGAGATTATAAGTAGGCAGAGAGGCAGGCAGAGAGAGAGAAAGAGAAGAGGAAGCAGGCTCCCCGCTGAGCAGAGAGCCCGACGTGGGGCTTGATCCCAGGACCCTGGGATCATGACCTCAGCCACAGGCAGAAGCTTTAACCCACTGAGCCACCCAGGGGGGCCCCTCTTACATCTCCTTTCAGAGCAAAGAAGGATCATTTATGAACGTAGCCCTTCCAGGAGCCATGCACACATCTGAGCAGCTCACCCCAGAAGAGGTTGCGTCCCATGCCCTGTTCTGATGAGGTTAGGCTTGTTTTCACTAAGAGTGGCCCCCCAAGATCTTTCCGCATCAGCGCCTGCATTCCGGCGTCATTCTTGTTGGGGGCGACAGAGTGTCGCATAGCCTGTGTTCATTAGCCCATCATCCCTCGGTGTGGATTTGGGTTTTCCAGTTGTGGCGTTTTATGCAGATCTCTTGGCGTACCGTTGATGTCCTTGACGCGAATTCCCCACGGAGGAATTCTGGAGCCCGCTTTCGATTTCTTCGAGTTTGGTTGTTGCTTTCCCACCTGTGTGACTCAGCCCCAGATCCGGCAGCACCGGCTAGAGTGATTCTTCACACACGAAAGGCACCTGGGTTCTTGGAGGTTCCCCGGGACCCCCAAGTGATTTCCTAGCTTGGATGTGTCCGCAACGTAAAAAGCTCGTAGCTCGTCACGGCGCGTCCGTGGCTCAGTCGGGGCAGGAAGCCGAGCGCCGGGAGAGCTGGGAGGTACTGAACCATGCCAGGGGCATTTCATTCCTTCAGCAGGTGCTTACCGAGTGTCTCGTGGATGCCAGACACTGGGGAGACAGAGTCAGAAAGATGGTGCTTCTCCACTCGGAGCCCACCTTCCCGCGAGGAGTGCTCCCAGCCCAGTGGGAGCACCAGCAGGTGGGCGTAGAGGGGGCGAGCCCTGGCGTGCGCAAGGACCAGACCTGTGCCTGGGGACTCGGGGATGCGACCGTGGAGGCGGGGAGGTGCTCCAGGTGGAGGCCCCTCCAGGCCTTGGAGAGCTGAGTCAGGGCAAGTGGCGATGGTGGGCGCTGGCGAGAGCCCCACCCTGGGGACCTCATGTGGCCGTGTTGGAGCTCGGCAGCCGCGGGTGGCGGGCAGCGTGCGCGGGCACTCGGGCGTGGACAGGGGCCATGCTTCCCGGCTGGAGCGCCGGCCTCGCGTGAGTGTGTCTGGAACGTGCGGCAGGACGTGGCTCCTGGGTTTCGGTGTTGCAAGCTGAGAAAGGAAACCGTCATCGGAGCCTCTTTCTCCATCCTGTTATTCGTGAAAGTACATGGCAGGCCCAGTGGAGTAGCAAGGACATAATCTTAACATAAAGGACAGTGTTTGCCAAGGAGAAAAATAAACAGGACCTCAATCAGCACCTATGTAAGAGTATGTTATATAAACCCGTGCCCGATCTGTATGCATGTGTCTGTCGGTTTTGCGTGTGGTGTGTTTGTCGTGCTAAGGAACAAGCCCCAAGATTCGCTGCTTACTCATTCACGCTCTGGCAGGTTGGCTGGAGGTGTGTGTGTGTGTGTGGGGTGGGGGTCTCCTCCGCAAGTCCTCACCAAGCCGCAGGCTGAGAGAGAGACAGTCCATCTCTGAGCTCCAAGGATAGTCCATGCAGAAAAAAGGGACACCGTGTGCTGTCTCCTGAAACTTCTGTCTGGAAGGGACAAATGCGCTTTTGTTTGTGACCTACAGCCACCCAGGTGCCCCCCCCCACCTTGCCTTTTTTTTTTTTTTTTTTTTTTTTTAAGTTCTGTTGTGTTCCTTACCAGCTCCCCTGTGGACTGTCACAGACACGTGGGCAAGTGTGTGTCCTATGCATGTGGAAGACGGGGGGAGGTGGAGGAAGGATGTCGATCAGGACTTTTTGGGGAGCGCTAAGGGTTACTTGGGAAAGCAAAACCCTCTAGATGGTGAGCTTCCAACCACTTGTTTTTCTGCTAGACGCCCAGTGAGTTCATCTCATTATTTATAGCTTCGCATTTCTGAATCAACAACTCTCAACGGCAATTTCCTCTGCCCCTTTCCAGGAGATGCAGCAAAAGCTCACGGGTGGCGGTTTCAGCACGACTCAGGGCGCCCTCCCCGCACCCGCTGCCTCGTTAATATCTTGCTTAATGTTGATTATGTGTTACAGTCATATTTGGGATATGTTGGGTTAAATAAAATGCAGCATTAAAATAAATTTCACTTGATTTCTTCATGGGGTCACCAGAACACTTAAAGTTAAGTATATGGCTCGTATTTGTGGCTCCTGTTTTATTTCTGTTGGAGAGTGTTGACTCTGAATATGTAAAGAACTCAGGCTGATCAATAAGGAAAAGAAGCCAGCAGGAAATGGGCAAAGGAGACAAATCAGTCATTCCCTGGAACACGTGGGAGGGCTTCTATCTGACTGGCAATGGGAAATGCAAGCTCAAGACAGTAACAAGGACTTCCCATCGAGCTGGGGAAAAAGAAAAGCGGGATTCCTCGCGAGGTTGCACACGGGCTGGGTATTGATGGAAGAAGGTCGGAACTTGCATCCTCCGGGGGTGGCGTGTGAGGACCTGCAGCCACTTCGGAGAGCATTCTGGGGGTTCCTACCCCCATCTGGTTCACTTGTGTAGGGGGTTCTCACTGGATGGTGATTTTGCTCCAGGGCAGGGGCTTCTGGCAGTGTCTGGAGACATTGTTGGTTGCAGGTCACTGGGGGTAAGGGACGCTACTGGTGTTCAGTGAACAGTGGCCAAGGATGCGGTAAACATTGCACAGGATGAGGGGTCGCCTCTCAGGGTAGAGACATAGGGCCCGCAGGTAAACGGCGTCCTGGTGCAGAAACCCTTTTAGACACCAGTTCCCAAGTACCTCGAGGTCAGGTGCAGCAGGAGATACAGACCAAGGTCCTAACTCCGTGCTCCCTAGTTACACCTGTGGGACTTTGGAACAATTTAAATTAAATGTCTGTCATTTTAGGGGTGCGAGTGACTAGTGAGGGAACCATATGTGCGGATGGTGTGCTTGCCTGGTGTTTGGGTTTCTCTCACATCCAGCCCTGAGTAGATCAGGTTACGGGCTCCATAGGTACACAGAAATACGACTTTCTGTAAATATTTTACGTACAAGCTAACACTCTGTATCTGACGTATTGTGGCATAGGTAATAAAAGTTCAGAATCCACATCAGGATACCTATCAGCACATACCTGGTTGCCTCTGGGGAGGAAGGATGCCCCAAAAGGGATGTTGGCCCTTTCTGGAAGGCTGATTTCTTACAGTAGTGTGAAGCGGTTAGGACAGCATATTAGCCTTTGTTAGTATAGTCAGTGTGATGAGTGTGTTTGTTGTATCACTTGCTTTCTGTTTTCCTTTCTCAATATTTGGAATCTGTTGGGGCGCTTGGGTGGCTCAGTCCTTAAGTGTCTGCCTTCGGCTCAGGTCATGATCCTGGGGTCCTGGGATCGAGCTCCGCATCGGGCTCCCTGCTCAGTGGGAAGCCTGCTTCTCCTTCTCCCACTTCCCCTGCTTGTGTTCCCTCGCTCACTGTTTCTGTCTGTGTCGAATAAATAAATAAAATCTTTAAAAAAGCAATTGGAATCTGTTTACAGATTCCGGGAGCTCCGGGAGTTGAGGCTGCTTAGGCACAAGTGGCTTATCGGGGGCTCTGGGGTGGAGTCCCCGCAGCACTGAGCTGTGCTTGGCACAAGCAGGCCCAAAGTGTGTGTTGCACCAGCTGTCTATAGAAAGTTCCATGAGACTCGTTCCTGTGAGCCGGCTTCTGAGAGGTCCTGGGTCCATGCTCTACCGTGGGCGGTGCCCTTGGCACCTGCCTCCTGGCCAGCTGGTCACCCCCACGCCCTCTGTGCCAGGCCCAGACATCTCTTTACCCTCCAAACTTCTGATAACACATCACAGGAAGTAGTTGGGATCAAGACACTTAAAAAAAAAAATCACACCTCGAAGTCTAATAACTGTGCGACTTTAAAAGACAACATTGTCCTCTCATCGAAATTGCACACTGATGTGAGTTCTTAGGAAGCCACTTCAGAGAGGAAGTTTGCTGCCTGGGCTCTGCGGTTGAGTTCAGTCGGCTCCCCTAAGACAGCAGGGAAGGGTTTGCCTCGAGCGAAAGAAACCGCCGTTTCTTAGTTGAACGATACACGGAGAAACCGCACAGTCGGGCTTCTGCAGGACGGGGCTGGCGGAGGGTGCCGTGCCTCGCAGGTGCACCAGCTCCTGGGCTGCCCGTGGAAGGCCGGCAGATGCGCTCCTGCCCGTGGAGCTGGCCTTGGAGCATCAGGACTCCCCTTCCCCCTGCCCTGCGCTGAAATAATGAACCAGCGTCGGAGGAAGACTTTCATAGAATGCCCTTTCCTTTGGCATCTCATTGGGAGAATAGCTTCACTAGACGGTAAGGACATGTTCACAGGAGACTCTCAGAGTGGAAAATCTGAGCCCGTCTTGGGTTTGCTTCATCTGGGTGGAGCTGAACCAAGAGCCCGGCCCCAGCAGGGACCTACCCCTTCTCAGGCCATTGTCTTTGCTGCAACCAGTGGTCTGGGATATTTTTATCCTGGTTCTGACCTCTCCCTTGCAGCGGAATATTCTTTACTTAGGGCCCTGATTTTAACTCAATTCCTAAAAGTTAACAAAGGAAAACATGGCTGTGATTTCTATTCTAGAAGGCCCAGTAGAATGTGTTTTATGACGTCTGACAGACTTCCAGGCTCACAAACAACCCGTCTCCCAAGATTATGGGTTTTCCTGGACATTCCCCTGCTGCTCATTTGGCCTCAGCGGCCATCCCGCGTGTGAGCCTATCTCAGGGGACCAGAAACGTTTCTCAGAGCCCCGTGTCTCCTCACAGAAGCTGCAAATGTTTTACGAGGTGTATAACACAAAAGCAACATTTTACAAAGTGATAGTTTGGTGAGAATTATTTAAAGCCTGCAAACTCAGGCAATGTTAGCGTGAGTGGAGTTGCTGGATTTTTTTTTTGCCTTCCAGGTGGTTAGGACCAGTGCTGGGGCCAAGCTGGGGGTGGAGGAGGGCTGAAGGTGGATGTGGCCTGCTGTCCAAGAGGGTGCGGGCCACGCACGCCCTTGCCACCAAAGTGTGGTAGTGCAAAGGTCAAATCCATTGACCATCTGGGAAGAAGCTGTTTACTAAAAATGCTCATCTTCATTTATTTGTTCAATAAATATATCACAGCTTAGTGTTGTTCTTAGAGCTGGGGACTCAGCAGGGACCATCACAGACCAGATTCCTGTCCTGCGACTTACGTTCTGTTCTCATCATGGTGCTTATCAGAAATAAGATTATTGGAACTATGCCAAACACACCTGACCCAACAGATCAGGCCCATGCTAGCAGTAACTCATGGCACCTTCTAGAAATACCGTATATTGTAGAGGACTGAGATTCTCAAGTTCTTTCCCAAAGCCGTGTGACCGTTTTCTGCTTCGTGCTGGTGGTCGCACTATGGAGGACGGAGAAAGGTGTTGCAGAGAAGTGAACTTCGGAGTAACTCAAGTTTCTTCTCTTGGTACCAAATTTTTAAAAATTGTACTATGAACAATGGAGGTTTTTTTTCTCACATTAGAATGTGGGTAATATCCTTTTTATTCTGGATGATCAGGATAATTCCTATACCTATTTTTGTACCATGTGGGCTTGGGGTTCATAGAGCTTCTTGGTGTCCTGGTCTCTTCGCTTGGCTATTTGTCAGCTCCTGGTCGCCTCTGCCCTCCACCCCTCCTCCCTCCTCACAGGTGCTTGTCTCCTCCACTGTTTATAGTGGTTGTCATAAAATTTTATTTCCTAATGAAAGTGTTATGGACGTAAACACCATTACTTGTACTTTTTTTCATTGTGAATTAAAATCCTGCAAGTTCTTCACAAATACAACTTTGTTTTAAAGAACAAGAACTATACAGAAACATAGGGTAAAAAGCAGTTCCTTCAAAGTGTGTTTTCCCACCTACCTTGTCTTAATCAGGAGTCTCCAGAGAAATAGACTGATAGAGTCTGTGTATCTTTAGGTATCTGTGTATTTGTGTCTATATATCTCCATATGTTTTTAGCTAGAGACACACAAATAAGTGTATCTCTAGCTAGCTCTATGTAGCTATAAAACAACTATATGTAACTATGGAGATAGACATAATACACACATACAGATTTTTTCTATTAAGGAGTTGGTTCATACAATTGTGGAGGGTTGGCAAATCCAAAATCAGCAGGGTGGGCTGGCAGGCTGGAGACGCAAGGAAGAGTTGTAGTTCAAGTCCAAAGGTGGTCCCCTGGCAGAATTCCTTCTTGCATAGGGGTGATCTGTCTTTGTTCTATTCAGGCCTTCAACTGATGGAATGAGGCCCACCCAAATAATGGAGAGCAATCTGCTTTACTCAGAATACTGATTTAAATGTTAGTCTCGTTAAAAAAACAAAAAAACAAAAAAACCCCCAAAAAACCTTCACAGAAATATCTAGAATAATGTTCGACCAAGTATCTGGTACAACATAAAATTATGACACCAAAAATTAACCGTCATGTACACTCTATTCCCATTCCTTTTACAGAGGATGTTAATACTTTGGTGTGATTTATCTAGATGTTTCCTGTGCATTTTCTGGTTGTGTGTGTGTGTGTATGTGTTTGTGTATGTGTGTGACCTTTCTTCCTCCTGCCTGCATCTCTTCTATCAATACAGTAAATGATGTTAAATCCTGATGTTAGAGCCTCCTTTCTTTGTGAGAGGCATGGGATTTGGGTTTGTATATTTTCATTTTTTGATGTGCAGACCCTTACAGTTTTTAAGCAGAAACATCTCAACTCATTATTTTTGATGTAATTGTGCCATTTCTATGGTGTGTAGCCTTAAAAATTGGTGTGTAGCTTGTGTTTTAAGGGACTTGAATTTCTAGCTGATGTCGAAATAGAAGTTTCCCATTGTAGGTAGTTTACTGAATTTTTCTTAATAATCATATTTTATTCTCATGGAAGCTTAGTAATTAAAAAAAACAGTCTGTATGTGGCTTAGGGACCATCTGAAAATGGGCTTCTGTCAGTTTAGCAAGTGGTTAATATTTATTTGCAGTTGTGACTAGTCTTGTGGTTTGTCTTGGGAGACCATGGTTCAAGGGTGTCAATAGTCCCCCAGTAGGGAATGAAGGTTATTGTTTTTAATAGTAATTAGTCAGCCTCTGTTGGGACACGAGAGGCATCCAGTACCATTTTATCCTGAGCTCTCAAATTTAAGTTTCTGTTTTTTCCCCTGATTGTCTTCATTTCCGACCTAAGGTTGTGCTGAGATTTCCAAGGTTGCTCCCAGTAGCGGTATGCTGCACGTTTTGGGAAGTCTTACCTTAGGTGGTCAGAAGGGGCTGTGATTCCAGAACGGACCCTCCCAGTGGTTGTGGTAGCAAGGAATGGAGGTGAGCATGATAGGGAGAGAGCATGGAACCGAAGTCAGGCGTCAGGGGCGCTCGGAGCATTGCTTTATTATCTGCTGATGGGAATTCCTCCTTTTAACCTAGGGTCCTTAAGTAAAGATTGGATGGCCAGATTGGCAAAGGTGGGTGCCCTTCGGGATGTTTTTGAAGGACAGGTTTTCAGTATGTGTTCTAGCTTTCAGATTATTTCTTTCCTTTAGTCCAGAAATCCTACTTCTAAGAATGTCTCCTGAGACAATAAGGAATGAGATGTACAAAGCCTTAGTTCTAGGGGTTTTCATTATAGTTGTTACTCATAATAGGGGAAAAAATAGGGAATCGATCTCCCCATCCAAAAGTAGGGATGCTTTAAATTATGATTAAATTATGATCCAAGAGTAGGGATGCATTAAATTATGATTCTAGAATAGAATGTTCCATACCTGGTGGAAATGTTGACACACCCGTGTTTTGATTGATGTGCAAAGATGTTACGGATACAGTCCTCATTGAAACATAGAGCAAGTAATCCTATTTGGGTAAGAAAAAATGTGCATGCATGCATGTGCATATATCTGTTTGTGAGATTGTGTGTGTCTGGGTAATTTTTTGCCTTCTCTGTTTTCCGATTTCTTTTCTGTAATAAATAGGAGCTTCTTGTGTCGTTATGTAAGAAGCAAGATGTTACACTGTGTCCAGCATGCCTTATTTATAAATCAGGAAATCGTCAGACACTTGAGATAAACCTCCAGAATGAGATTCTGGTGCCTACCGCGTGGAGTCACAGGTTTTCCCAGACCTCTGAGTGTCAGAGAGCAGACACGTTGGGTGGAGAACGCAGATGTTGGTGGCAGTGAACTCTGGTTAGCACAGACACGGAAAGCCTGGGCTCACCTGTGCTTGCTTTTCTTTTAAGTTAAGTTATTGTGAACCATTTCACGCTATGGATGGAATGACGCACTTCAAAGAAGGCGTGAGCTGGGGCATAGGAAATAGGCTTTACTATGGTTGCAACATTATGGAGTTCCTTATGCTGCCCAACGGATGATGGTGTTAAAAAGAAAATCTGTGGTCGTCTCTAAAACTAAAAATTCTAATATTTGTGATTCAGTGTTCTTTTGGGACAGCCACCGGAGCTTACTGAGGTAAGTAGGTAGGATTGCCCGTGCCGCCTCCTTGTTTCTTGAAAAATGGCATTCTTGTTGGAAAGCTGGCCCACGTAGAGGTGGGTCAAGGTGGAGTTGCTCTAGGCACGAGTGTCCCCTGTGTGGTGCTGTGAGGGCCTGGCAGTGCTCAACGTCCCGGGATCCTTAGCTCTGGATGGCCACGTCTTGAATTTTAGCGTGTCACTGAATCCGTGTGTGTGAGGACCCTTAGATCATTTTCCTTTGTCGCCCACCATTTAGTCAGCTCAGCGGCTCCAGCAAAAACCGGAAAGTGGATGGCCGCTCAAACGGCAGAAATTCATTTCTCCCCGTCCTGGAGCCTGTAATGTCTTTCTCCTCTGACACCAAATCCGTGTGGTTCTTCCTTCGTGGTTCTTCCTTCCCGGTTCTCCAGCTCCCTGACACCAGTGGTCTCCAGCGATGCCAGGAATTCTGACCCGAACTCTCCAGTTAGTGCAGACCCACAGGTGGGGGGCTCCGTCCCGCAAGTCTTGACCCAGGGGTCACCCACTCATCCAACGGGCTACAAATTTGGGGATTCCTACCCCCTGCTCGTGTTTTTTTTTTTTTTTTTTAAAGATTTTATTTATTTATTCGACAGACAGAGATCACAAGCAGGCAGAGAGGCAGGCAGAGAGAGAGGAAGGGAAGCAGGCTCCCCGCTGAGCAGAGAGCCCGATGTGGGGCTTGATCCCAGGACCCTGGGATCATGACCTGAGCCAAAGGTAGAGGCTTTAACCCACTGAGCCTGAGCCATCCAGGTGCCCCCCCGCCCCCCGCTTGTGTTTGATGATTCACCAGAGTAACTCACAGAACTCCGGAAGGTGCTTCACTGGGGACTGTCACTGGTTTATCATCAAGCACACAAGCCGAGAACAGCCAAATGGAAGTTGCTCTGGGCGAGGTATGGGAAAGGGGTGTGGACCTTGTGTGCCCTTTCTGGGAGAACCCCCTTCTCAGGACCAACCCAGAAGCCCCCCGAACCCCACTGTTCAGGGGTGTTTGTGAAGCTTTCATTAAGTGGGTACGATTTGCTCTGAGCCTTCAGTCATTGGCTGTTGGTGACAGAACTCCGTCTCCAGCCCTGCTCCCCTCTCTGGAGGTGGGGTTGGGGTTGGTGCAGAGAAGCGGCAAGATCTGACCTCCTGCTTGCGTGGCGGTCGGTCTTTCTAGAGACTGGCCTCCGTCCTGATGCTCCCAGCACCCTGCCCCCCCCATGTGCGTGCGTCGTCTCGGGCATGTAAGAACTGCAGGTTCTAAGTGTTTTCAGAGCTGTGTGCCGGGAACTGGGCACAAAGACCAAATATTTATTTTTAATGATAGCATCCCTCCCAGCTGGCCTCCCCGTAACCAGACCGGTCCCGTACACTCCTTGTCCATCCTGCAGCTGGACTTGGTGAGGGCACCTGACGACTGATCGCTCAAAACTCGGCCCGTCTCAGGGTTTGTGCTGTGGCCTCTGGGCTTCCGATGCCCCTTCACTTCCTCCTTCCAGCCCCCGGGCCTCCCAGGGGTGCCTCCCCCACGGCCCTCGCTCTGCCTCACCTCCTGCCCAGCTTCATCTACTGTCCCCTTCGCAGGGAGCCCCCGCTGCGCACTCTGTTGGAGACTGAGCCACGTGTCCCCCGCACTCACAGCCTCTCTTACCCTCGTGTCCTTTCTCACACGCTCTGTCCTCACCCTGGTGGCTCCCTAGTTAGCTCTGTCTTCCCGTTGGAAGGCGCACCGTACAGGGCAGGGATCTCGGTTTCCAGACGTTTCCCAGGCATCGTGCCCTCTCTCGTGGGCAGCCCTCTAAGAACACTCGAGAGTGAACAAGTGCCTGGCTTGTTAAACCGCCAACCGGAACCGGGCCCTGGGGTTCTCTGTGTCCCACCGCGGGGGGACAGTGTGTGCACGCGGGGTCTTCGGTGGTGATGCTCGGGCTCTGGCCCTCTGACCCGCTTCCCTCTTCACTTCTAGACTGGCCTTATTGTCGCCTGCTACCACGGCTTTGTGGATACTGTGGTGGTCTTAGCCGAGTGCCCCCACGTTGATGTCAACTGGCAGGACAGCGAGGGGAACACGGCCCTAATCACAGCCGCGCAGGCAGGTAAGACCCGGCTTTGCCTACTGGAGGCTGGGGGGCAGCTGCTAAGCGGTGGGGGGCGGGCGGGGGGCAGGGCTTTGCCCTTGAACTCAGCTCGTGAAATTAATGTAAGGACGGGAATTGATCAGCTCTTTATTCTGCTGCTGAGCGGCACAGGAAAGGGCCGGTCAGGACAGGGATGCATTCTCCTCGTGCCTTGGGGACGGTGCAGTTTGTGCAGAGCTCACTGTTGGGCACGTGTCACCCTGATAACTCCCCAGCATCTCTGAAGGTGAAGCTGCCGCAGAAGCCCAGGCTCGTCATCCCTTCCCCTAGAGCATCGCACCTACCCAGTGCTTGGGGATGGGGAGCGGAGAGATGCTGGTGACCTCCCGCCCTCGCTGGCGATAGTGACTAGATCCCATAGACAGGTTGTAAGTGGTGGTTACTGGATCTGCTAGACGTATTTACACAGTAACCTCCCACTTGCCCATGGATGTAAAGAAAAGCCGGGAGCGGCTTGTCTGGAGTGTATCAGTATAACGAGGCAGGATTGCACTGTCCGGGGGAGAGCGTCCCCCGAAGCGTCCTTCAGGGACGGCTTTGTCACTGCGAGAAGTGGCACTTCTGCCGTCACTGCTGAGCACCTGGTGGCTGTCCTCCTCTAGAACTGTCCTCAGACTTTTTTGGAGACAAGCCTGTGCTCGTCCCTCTGGACCACACGTCGCTTGTCCTTGGGGTGATAAGTGGGTTTGTCACTTGACCAGCTCGGAAATTCTTGGCTTGCAGGATCAGTCGGTTTGATGAGTCAGGCTCTCAGCTGCAAAGACGCTGCTTCCCGCCGAGTTGGGAAGAAGAGGTGTTTGCTTACTGATGGAATGTAGGGCACCGCGCAATGGCGTGGGGGGCTGGGCCTCGGACTCCAGGCTGGGAAGCTGGAGAAGATGCCCCCGACTGCACCGCACATTGATTCTGGCGAGAGAGTGCTGCCACCAGCAAAGAGAGGCCTCTCTGTCCCGCTGGGCATCACGAGCTCCTGGGTCAGAGCAGCACGGGGGTGACTGTGATCCGGGGAGCCCAGCAAAGCCGGCATTTGGCAGCTTCACTCCGTGTAATGTCAACGGGGAGTGGTCTGTACACACTGCTTTTTAGTCAAGCTGGAGGAGGTGGGGGACCCTCCCGAATTGGGGGGGGCTAGGTTGTGCCAACACGCGTCTGCCTCGTTGGGTCTTAGGGTGCAAAACTTTGCCTCCATGGGGGTACTCCAGGCTTCGAAAGCTGAGATCCAGGATGTCCTGAAGTGCACGAGGGGAAGAGGAAAGCGGGGGGCGTTCAGTGATCCTGGGCTCCCCGTTCACCGCCTCCCACTGGCCCAGGAACTGGGGATGCCCACGTGAAGGGCAGCTCTGCCCTCCAGGAATTCCCCAGCGCCTAGGCCTCTGATGGAGCTCTGACGGAGGGGGCCCCGGGGGCCGTGGGCATGAACGCCCCAGCTGGCCTGCTGGTTGAGGGCAGGGGTCAGGGAAGGGGGGACGCGGGGACTTGAACCGAGCGCCGCAGGAGGCAGAGGGAGGCTGCTGCAGCCGGGGCAGCCAAGTGCACGGGGTAAAGAGGGAGCAAAGCCCCTCTCGGGCCGTGAGGTGGGAGGCTTGCGTGTGACTTGGAGGGATGGTAGGTGGCTCCAAGAGGAGGCAGGGACCAGATGGTCAAGGGTTTAGATGCAACACGAGAGAATGCCTTTGAGTGCGGTGAGGCTGGGTGTGGGTCACAGCGGCTATTAGCCTCGGGGACCCAGAAGCCGTTTCCATGGCAGAGAGGAAGCACGAACTTCTTGGCCAAGAAAGTGGTGTGGTGTTGTGGGGGGTGACAGGAAGGCGACCCCTGGGCTGGACGGGGCATGACGAATTCCCGAGGGACGTATGTGCAGTGATGGTGGAGGGGCGCCGGCTCCGTTTGTCGCTCAGGGCTTCGAGACGTGGGGCGTCTAAGAGGCCTCGGCGGCAGGTGGGGGGGTGGGGCTCCAGGCTCGCGTGTCCGCTGGGCGCAGAGCGGAGGGCTTGGGGGCCACTGGAGAGCGGGGCCCGTGGCACGGCCTAGACGTGAACACCAGGAGAATGTGCAGGAAACGAGGTTTCCTTTCTTACGGATTTGCCAGAACTCTGTGTGCGTTAAGGGTGTTGGCGGTGGCTTAATGCCCATGAGAGAACCTTCTGGAATCTTCCCCATTTGAAATAATAGGATTAGTGACTTGTCCTTTGCCTTCTCCCCACATTGAGTGTTGCAGGGGAAGCCGGAGTCCAGCCTCCTTTTGTATCTTTGTTGAGGCCCTGATATTTGCCGAAACTTGGAAATATCTCCCACCTCATCCTTGATAGTGAAAATAATACTGCCTCCACTCTGGCCCCAGTGGTCGCGTCTCGGCTCCTTGTCTCTGCATTTGCTCTGACTTACATTCGGTGTACTTTTAGGAAACCTCACTTAATCTCTGTGAAACACTGCCTTGTTTTGTTCATCTTCCTGAGATTCCTTCTCAGACCCAGAGTAAGTAGCCCGGTCCTCACGCCGCACCGTCTCTCTCATTTCCCCCGTCCCGTTTCTCTAAGATCTGGGCAGATTCTGCGCATGATACCATTAACGTGTCTCTGTGCCACTCATCGGATTACCTTTACTTTATTCTTCTCGAGCATCCCCGGGGTCAGTGTGTTCGGGTTTATGTAACGAAAGTCCCACATACTGGGGGTATTGTGCAACAGAAATCTGTTTCCAACGGTTCTGGAGGCTGGGAGTCCAAGGTCAAGGTGTCATGCAGGGCATTTGGTTCCTGGTCAGAGCCCTCCTCCCGTGCACGGGGCCCCTCCTTGCTGTGTCCCCTGTGGTGGAGAGAGAGAGAGTGTGAGGTCTCTGCTGTCTCCTCTGATAAGGACACCTGTCCTCTTGGGTCAGGGCTCCTGACCGTGGTGACCATCTTTAACCTTTGTCACCTCCCCAAAGGCCCCGTCTCCAAACACAGTCACCTGGGGGGTTGAGGGCTCAACAGAGGAACTGGCGGGGGGGGGGGATCCAGAGGTTCATCCCTAACACTCATCCTTCCGCAGGGGCTGTGATTTTCTTGAATTGATGTACTTTAAGTCACAGCTGACGTAGCTCCTCTCGGGGTCAGAGAGAAGCCCCGCAGAGGGAGAAGCAGCAGGTGTTTTCTGGGCCCAGGGCCCCGGGGCCAGCGGTGCAGAGGGAGAAGCTCGGGGCCGAGGGCAGCCCAGCAGCGTCTCCCATCCTTGCTCCGTCCGTGTAGCTGCGTGGGAGACTGTAGCGTGGTCAGACCATCAGGATCACCGTGGCTGGCGTGTGTGTCATTCTCTGGGCCCCACACGTCGGGGTGTTGCGGGGAAGTGTCCGGGCTGTGACCCCGGCTGGGTCGTGTGGGACGGTGGCGGCCCCGGGCACTTTCTCTACGTGGCACCGCTGCTGGTCTGCTAAGTTGATTATAAAATGTAAGACGCAGTGTTCTGAAGAAAACCACAGGAGCAATCGAAGTTAAACACAGAAAGCCGGTCAAGTTCGGGGTGAAAATCACTTAGCTCCTTGGCCCCAGGGCCTTCTGGTTCTGTTGTCTGGAGGTGACCGTTGTTCATCTGATGGGTACAGGGGTTCTCTTCCCTCTTCAAAAAATGTGTATCATTATAATGTATTTTCTTTTCTTGTTTTTAGTTTCTCTCTTTCTCCTGGCGTCCAGATCCTTAGCTTGATTGCTGATGGGGGTCAAGCTGTGGCTGCGTCTGGCTAGGTCCTGGGCGCACCCTTTTCCTTGGCAGCCGCCCGCTCCCTGCACCTGGGCTGTGACCCCTGGGACGCCCACCCCAGGCCTGCTGTAGGACTGAATTGTTAAGGGGAGATGGGTGGGGAGGAGTAAGGTGGTTTTTTTTTTTTTTTTGCTACGTTGAAGAAATCTGATTAAAAAGCACTTCCTTGTTTGTCTTAATTGCTTCAATGGGAGGAAGTGATTTTTTCCCTAATTTGTTCCTTTTTTTTTTTTTTTAAAGAGCTTATTTATTTGACAGAGAGAGAGATCACAAGGAGGCAGAGAGGCAGACAAAGAGAGAGGGGGAAGCAGGCTCCCCGCTGAGCAGAGAGCCCGATGCGGGGCTCTATCCCAGGACCCTGAGATCATGACCTGAGCCGAAGGCAGAGTCTTTAGCTCACTGAGCGTCCCTGATTTGTTTCTGAAGGTGGTGACAGGACCTCCCAGGGCTGGTCCCTCCCTGTGAGCACCCACATCAGCGGGGGGTGGCTCATCTGTGTTTTGATGCAGATTTGGCTCAAACAGGGATTGTCCGGCCTAGTCCCATCCCTGCTCAGTTTCAGATTGAACGGGTCTAGGGAGGGGCCTGGGAACGCGCATCTCTACCGGCTCCGGCCCACGCCCCCAGCGATGCCCATGCCGCGGGTCTGGGGATCCTGCTTTGAGAACTGGAGCCTGGGAGGCTCTCATACCAGTGCGGTGGCTGGGATGGCTCTCCGTGGGTACCCAGGGCTGGGGAAGTCACGCAGCCCTTGAGATGTCCGTGGGACACGGAGCCATCAGGAAGGTGAGAAAGAAGGAGACCCGCCGAGGATCTGTTCGCGCTGCTCCCCGCTGGAGGAAAGAGGCTGTTTGGGCTATAGCCGAGAGATGGTCGTGTCCCATTTTTTAAAAAAGATTTTGTTTGACAGAGAGAGACATAGCGAGGGAGGGAACATAAGCAGGGGGAGCGGGAGAGGGAGAACCAGGCTCTCCACTGAGTGAACTGAGAGCCCGATGCGGGGCTCGATCCCAGGACCCTGGGATCATGACCTGAGCCGAAGGTGGACGCCCAGCGACTGAGCCACCAGGCGCCCAGGCTGTGTCCCATTTTAATCCAACTCCGTAACCAGTTTTACTTACCGAATGGCTTCTAAATTCCAAAAAGCTGTCTGGGGATGTGCGCTTACGGTAAGAAAAAGCGCCGCAGAAGTATTCTTTCGAGAAAAAGGCCGCGGTCTCCTCCCCCACATTCTCCCTCCCGCAGACCGCGCTCCCTGTCAGACACACACGTGTGCACCTGTGCTTTTTATTTACCCGCACGTGGGTGGTTCTCTAAAGAATTTGACCTTAGGAGATCTGTTCACATCCCCGGGGATGCAAGACCTACCTTGTTCTTCTGGCAGCACGTTCCGGGGTGTGCTCGTGTGCTCGCGGCCGCATCCCCTGCGTCCCGTAACGGCGAGGCGGTTTGGTAAACCGTGACTCGTCCGTTCTGTGCAAAATCCTCTTTGAAAACAAATATTTACCGCGCAGTTACTTCCTATCCGAGGGCCACGGTGGTGAGCCGAAGCCCACGGATTCCAGCCTCCCCAATGTGGAGAGCGGTGCCTTCCGGATTTCCAAATTAGCCTGTTAGGGACAGTGCTGTCGCGAAGTCATTTTGTCTGGGGGTGCCAGACACCTGAGTGTCCTTAGTCCTTAGTGTCAGGTCCCTTAGTGCACCTGAGACTCTAAGCCTGCAGCTGGTGGGGCAGGTGCTGGGCAGGGAGGCAGGGGTGAGTACCCCCATCTCGCCCTCTGCCCCAGCCCCTACTGAGCCGCACCAGAGACCCGAGGGCCGAGAATGGGCAGGGGCTGTGTGTCGAGGCCCACCTCGGGGCCTGAGAACAAGGGAGGAGAAGGAAAGAGAAGCAGTGCACGGAGAGGTTCTTAGCACTCCGTTGCTGCATCAAAGGACGTGCATGTTTTTTTTTTTTTTTTTAAAGATTTTATTTATTTATTTGACAGAGAGAAATCACAAGTAGGTGGAGAGGCAGGCAGAGAGAGAGAGAGGGAAGCAGGCTCTCTGCTGAGCAGAGAGCCCGATGCGGGACTCGATCCCAGGACGCTGAGATCATGACCTGAGCCGAAGGCAGCGGCTTAACCCACTGAGCCACCCAGGCGGACATGCATGTTTATGTAGCCACTGCTAAGGGGCCTTTACCAAATCCCATACCCATTTAACTTCCCACCAGTTCCCTGGAAAACACCGATTTTGAGTGTTTGCCAATCCCTGAGGGACGGCTTGCTGTTCTGTTTCCCTGATTGTCACTGGAGCCAGGATCTGCGTTTCCGGGCACAGTCACTGAACACCCAGAGAAACGGGGCTCTGGCAATGAAGAAACTGCCTTCTTTTGCAACGGGGGTCGCTTCAGTGAGTGGCCCCCCAAGGCCCCATGAGACCGGAGGCCAGCCTCTCAGAAGGGCTGGTGACCTTTTTCTCCTGATGACGAGACTCTGCAGCTCAGCTCCAGGAGGGAGGAGGAGCAGACCCCCGTCTTTGTGTCCTGTTCTCTGCAGCAGGAAAACGTTTCCAGGAGCCTCCGGCAGAGTTTCGTTTGTATCTCACTGCCAAGGGCTGTGTCACATGCCCCGTGCCAAAACACGTCTCTGGCAAGGGTGACAGAATGACCCCGAATGACTTGGTCTATTAATGCTGGTCCCGGCAGGATCTGTGTGGTTCAGGTAAACTCTAGAGCAGCCGTATGTTTATGTTACTTGGTACTGTAATCTCTCTGAGTGCCCGGAAGTTGGGGTCCTGGCTCCCTACGGCACTCACTCAGCATTTAAAAAAAAAAAAAAAAAAAAAAAAAAGATTTAACTTATTTATTTGACAGAGAGAGATCACAAGTAGGCAGAAAGGCAGACAGAGAGAGAGGGGGAAGTAGGCTCCCTGCTGAGCAGAGGACCCAATGCTGGGCTCGATCCCAGGACCTTGAGATCATGACCTGAACTGAAAATAGACGCTTTAACCCACTGAGCCACCCAGGTGCCCCCTCACTCAGCATTTGGGAGTGTACATGAGGCCACGAATGCCTTGCTCGGCCTGGCTAAACTGTGATAAGATAGGGTTGGTTGGGTATAAGTAACCTTAGGTGCATTCTTGAAACTTGTTACTCCTTGAACTTATTTGTATGGTTCTGAAGGAAATGCATGGAGACTGGCCTGGGATTACGTGTGCTGCGCGCTGCAGGGGACAGGGGGCAGTGAGGTTCGCAGGGGGTGGGCGTGTTTTGAGAAGGTTGGGAGGGTGCACCAAAGGGTCCCTGTGCATGGCCTGGCTCATGAACCAGATTTAGGAAGGTCCCCCTTCAGGGGGGAAGGTACCACTTGGCCCGAAGCCAGGAATACATGCCTTTTTAAAAGGATTTCATGCATTTATTTATTTAGAGAGCACAGTTTTTGGGGGGGGGGCACAGAGGGGGAGAGAGAAGAGACTCTCAAGCAGACCCCTGCTGAGTGAGGAGCTGGACATGGGGGCTGGATCTCCCCACCTTGAGATCACGACCTGAGCCAAAATCAGGAGTTGGCTGCTTAACCGGCCGAGCCACCCCTGTGCCTCTAAATGCCTCGTTATTTTTATTCTTTTTGCTCTCACCTCATATGATCATGATGCTAGTCTGACCTCATTCTGATTATTTTCTTCTTAGCTTTTTGGAGTGTTTTCCTTTTTCTTGGTTTCTAGAGTTTCCATTAAGAAAGTAGAGCTTGGCAAGTCTGTGGAGTTTCCTAGCATTGCCGGGGTCTTTTCCTGTAAACTCTGGTTTTCTGAGCCCTTCTAACACTGGCCATGGCAGTGCCCCTCCCCTCAGCGGCTCACCCTGCTGTTCAGTCTGACACATGCCGCCACCCTGCCCCCAGACCTCTCTGTACCACCCTCTGTGCTCCCCTTTCCGTATCCATCCCCTCCCAACCTCCACGCTCGGAGAGCATTTTTACTCCTGCTGCTTTGGTCTGATGTGACATTTCCAAAGTCAATGGTTCCCTCTACTGGCCTGGCTTGGAAAAGTACATTTCAAGTACCTAGAGTCAAACCAGTCAAATCTTTAGGCAACTCAAATTCTGTAACATTTCCCCATTATTAGAGGAACATGAGTTTATTGTCTGTTTGCTTCCCTTGAATAAAGGAGTAAATAAGATTCTTAACCGAAGGCTGATAGTCAATAAAATGCTGAGTGAATTAACAATTAATACTTGTGATGTCCATGTAATTCTTAGGTAATGTGAGTGATAGCTTGGTAATTAACAACCTTTTTGATAAGTGAATTTTTTTCCAAGGTAGTAGTAATCCTTGCATCTTATCATTTACCAAATATGGACTTAGTGAGTTTGGAGTCAGCTGAAAGTTTTGAATATATGAGGATGGTCATAAGGTTTGTAGTGGTGATGGGGATCCATAGCCACAGGGGAATGTGGACCTGGGGTATCATAGTTCAGGTGCCTAATCCAAGTTTGGGAGACCAAGAAAGAGCTTCCATTGCAAGAGATGGCTCACCAAGTAGCTGCGTAACAAAAGAGAAACAAGTTTACAGACATGTATACCTGTGTATGCATGGGAGCTACCCAGGAAAAAGTGAGTAACTCAAAGAAGTGACTTAGAACTCCAGCTCACATGGGATCTTCAGCAAAGAACAAATATGGGGAGAATTTACAGGACAGAAGAAAGTAGTTTTAGGCTTCCAGAGATGGCATTCTTTGGGAAAGATAACTAATGTTAGATAAAGACTGGAAGGTTTGTTGTGTAGATTTCTCTGGTGCCACTTCTAGGCTGATGAAATCTCAGTCTCCCTAGTGATTAACTTCTGTCCTTTCTGGTACAGAGGGAAGGAGGGACTTCTTCAGAAATTTATGTCTTGCTTTTAGGCAGATGGGGGAGTCTAGGGAGCCTTTCTTGTGTCTACCTTCAGTTCAGAATAATCCTTTGTCAGAGTAGCATATTGCTAGTGGTTTCTTCTACTACCTTTCCATGAGTAGGGCAAGGTTAAAAGGAGCTAGCTTGTTAAAGAGTTGGGACTTCACCTAAGAAGTAGAAACCATAAAGTGTTTAAAGTGGTAGTTGTCTTGATTAGAAGAGTTTCTTGGAGTTATCAAGTTGGTAGTTTAGAGAAGTTATGGGAGGGCAGAAATGGGACCAGGGGGGACAGTTAGGGGAGGGGCTGTAGCCAGGTGGAGGAATGGTGGCCCAGATCAGGAAGCAGATATGGGGGTGGAGAAGCAAGTATATATAGACTGCAAGACATTTAAGAGATGGAGGTTGACAGAATTGCATAACAGTTAGAATGGGGAAAAGTGAGGGAGAGCTGAAGACAGAGCCTAGCTTTCTGGCTTGGACACCTATGCCACTGGTGATGTTCATCACTAAAAAAGAAACATGACAGAGAGGAGCAGGTTCAGAAGATATATGTTTTGGGTTTGATTTGTTTGTGAGACACTCCAGATGAAGTATCTATTAGACAGATATTTAGGTAAAGTCAGGAAGAGAGACAGAGCTGAAGAGTTTCAGGGTGATAATGGATCCAGGAGAGTGGATAGGTCACGGAGGAAGAGTGTAGGGGCAAAAGGAAGGTTAGTCATGCGTCCGAGACACAGCAGCATTTCAGGAAGAAGAGAACAAACTTGTAAAGGAAATTGAGAAGGAGAGGCCCCTGTGATAGGAGAAAAATCAGAAGGGTGAACTCAGGAGATCCACGAAAAGAGAGTGTTTCAGAGAGAATTGGATGGACAAGGGATAAACACTGGAGAGGTCAAATTATGAGGAAAACTGACTTACAGCTGTTGGGTTTCCTTTAAATATGGTCATTGGGGACTGATGGAAAGCAGTTTCAGAGGATTTGGGGAGTGTAAGTAGCAAAAGTGAGAGCAGATGGCTCTGGACGTTGAACTGAGAAGTCAGATGACTGAGGGTCAGGGCTGGAGTCGAGAGACAGGTGCACAGGATTATTATTGGTCACTGCAATGGACTGGGTGTTTGTGTTCCTTCCAAACTTGTGTTAAGTCCTGACCCCAAGATGATGCTATTAGGAGGTGGGCTTTTGGGAGGTGATTAGGACGTGATGGAGGAGCCCTCAGAAACAGAATTAGTGCTCTTACAAAAGAGATTCCAGAGAGTTCCCTCCCCTCTTCTGCCCTGTGGAGACAAAAGAAGAAGAGGAGCAGTCTGTAAATCAGGAACCAGACCCTGGATCTGTGCGCAACTTGATCTTGGACTCCGCAGCCTCCAGAACTGTGAGAAAGAGATGTTGTTTAAGCCACCCAGCCTATGGTTGCTTGTTAGAGCAGCCTAACTACACATAATATCTTTTTTTTTTTAAGATGGCGGACCCTTGCACATGTGTACCCAGTTAGGTATTGCTGCTTAACAAGAAATCCCAAACCCTCACTGAAAATATTTTTCTTGTTCATGCATCATTGAATGGGCTGGGGATGGGGTAATCTAGGCAGCTTTTGCTCACATACATGTGAGTGAGCTGGACCCTGCTGTAGGATGTCCTTGTGTTCTTCACCTGGGGAAGCTGAGCTCCACACACTTCTCGTCCTCTTCCTGGGACCGTCAGACTCTCCTGGGCATGTTCTCATGGGTATCCAGACTCCCTCTTACACTCCTTTTCTTAGCCAAGTAACTGTATTTCAAGCTTCTGCTTGCATCATGCCTTTGAATGTCCCATGGGCAACGTGACAAAGGGAAAGGTGAAAAATTTGGGCCGTCACTGTAGTCTAATGGGAATGGATTTGCAAGAAGGGAGAGGTCGGAGAGAAAGAAGAGGTCATCGGTAGCACCAGTGTTCCACGGAAGTGGGTGGAGAGTGTTTACAAAGCGGCATCTTTAAAGAGAAGAACCACCCTTCCTTTTTCTTAGGGAGGGAAGGGGGAGAGGCTGCTTGTGGATGGGGGGAAGTTTGTGAGGTGCTGAGGGAAAGTTGGGGGGGGTTCCCTTACTGTGGTTTCTGTTCTCTCTTGGAGGTAGAAGGTGCGTCATCTCCTGTGAGTGGGGTTGGCTGTGGGTAGGGGATTTAAGGGGGGAAAGTTTGTGCTCACTTCGGCAGCCATCCACTAACATCGGACGATACAGAGATTAGCCTGATCCCTGGGCAAGGATGACACGCAAATTCATGAATGACGTTCCATGTTTTAAAAAAGAAAAGAAAAGTAGTGGGAAGGTTAAAAATTTTCCACTTGGGGCTTGGGGGATAGTCAGCTGGGAAGCGGAAGCGTAGGTGGACCATGTGGAGGGGCCGGGCAAGCTTTCCCTCGTGGACCCCGTGGTGTCCCGGATTCCCCACCCTCATATAGTCACTCGGCAAACATGCCACTGGCCCACCATAGTGGACCCGGAAACCTGTCGGGCAGGCCATACCCGAAGTCATCTTGGGCTTTTTAGTTCCTGCTAATGGCTCGGCCAAACAATCAAGTCCTGTCCTTCCCTTCTTTAGGAGCCGTCAAAGTCGGCCACACCTCTCCATCCGCCTTCCTGGCCTCCTGGGGCTCGTTGGTGCTCACCACTGAGGAAGCCTTGGGCGCAGAGGGGGGAGAATCTGCACCCAGCTGCCCACCCAGAATCATTGTCCTACCTTGTGTTCTTGTCGAGGGGCCCCACACTAGAGTCACCCTTTTTTATTTTTAAAATTTCAAAATTTTAAAAAATTTTTGAAGATTTTATTTGAGAGAGAGAGAGTGAGCACAAGCAGGGGTGGGGTGCAGAAGGAGAGGCAGACTTTTCCCCAGGGAGAAGCCCACGCGGGGCTTAATCCCAGGACGCTAGGATCGTGACCTGAGCCGAAGCCAGACCCATACCCAACTGGCCACCCAGGCACCCCATAAACTCCCCCGTTTTAAATAAACACTTTTGGTTTTAGAATAGTTAGACTCAACAGAAGAGCTGCAGAAAGGGTACAGAGAGTCATAGGCCTGCACCCGGTGTCCTCGTCGTTGGGATCTTACAGTAGCGAGATACGTTTGGCACAATGATGAACCAGGATTGATGCTCTGTTATCATTCACTCAAGCCCATTCTTCACCCAGACTTCCTCATCTTTCCTGTAATGCCCTTCTTTTGTTCCAGGATCCCGTGGGGGGGGGCTGTATTACATTTAGCTGTCACGTCAGACTCCTCTTGGCTGTGACGGTTGCTCACACTTTCCTTGTTTTTATGACCTTGACATTGTGGGGAGTACTGGTCAGGGAGTTGGTAGAATGTCCCTTAGTTTGGGTGTGCCTTCTGTCTGCTTCTGATTAGACTAGAGTTACAGGTCAGGGGAGCCGGGGGGGGGGGGGGGGGGAGGGGGGGGGAGGAAAGTGACATTCTCATCACATCTTATCAAGGGCACCATTTAAAAAACAAAACAACAAAAAACGCAGTGACACTTGCTAAAGATGGAAAGGCAGACTTTAGGACCACTGGGAGAGGCCAGGGGATCACCGCAGCGGGATTTTGCAGTTTGGGAGAGATGTTGGTTCATCTCCGAATACGGCTCGGGCAAGTGGGACTGTAGAGCCAAGGAGCAAGGTGGGGTCAGCGGGTGGAAAATGACTCGGGGGTAAGGGAAGTTGTGGCTACACTGAGCTAATGGGGCTCTTGCTGAAGGCAGGCCAGGGTGAGTGGTCATCCCCCCCCGCCCCGGGGGGTGTGGAGGACGAGGACCGTGACCAGATCTGGAGGGTGTGGCACTGGCCGGACTGAGCAGAGTTCTCGCTAAAGCTGGATTTTCCTGGAAGTTCACGGCTGGGCCTGGAAGATTCATGAGGCCGGTGTGACTCATCACCGCTGGTGTTTACTGGGTCACCTGGTTGAGGTCATGTTTGTTGGGTATCTCCACTGTCCCCCCCCACCCCCGCTCGCTGTAGTGGGTCTTTGGAAGGAAGCCACAAGGCGCAGCCCACTAGTTACGGAGTGGGTTGTTGCATTCCAGCTCCTTGAGAGTGTGCTATCCCCATGAACGATGCGGGATTTTTCTGTGAGGCACTTGCCACACACCCTGTCCTCTCTAAGTTTCACCGCGGTGATGCTGATATTACCTCCCAGTTCCAGAAGTGGAAACAGAGACTTGCCTTCCCAGGGCTACCCAGATTTTTTTTTTTTTTTTAAAGATTTTATTTATTTATTTGAAAGAGAGTGAGTGAAGGAGAGAGAGCACAAGCTGGGGGAGGGGTGGAGGGAGAGGGAGGAGCAGACTCCCCACTGAGCAGGGAGCCCGATGCGGGTCTCGATCCCAGGACTCTGGGATCGTGACCTGAGCTGAAGGCAGATGTTTAACCGACTGAGCCATCCAGGTGCCCCAAGCTGCCCAGATGTTAAGTGGCAGGCTGGGACTTGAACTTGGGTATTCTCACACTCAGGTCTTCTCAGTCCTAAGCTGTGTCTACACGGGCTCTCAGTCACGCCACTGAAGCCGACTCATCCAGAATTCACTTCACCCTTGGGTCACTTTTGTTCTTCCCTATGCAGGCTCATGGGGGGTGTTTTGGGGAGTCTCTGTGGTGAGCCCACCCTTTGAAAGGCTTTGTCGGAGGACTTCAGGAACCAAATCCCATCCTGAAGGTTGGATTGCGCTCAAGCTAGATTTCAGTATGGTACATGTTCTGGTTCTGTTATGTGAGGAAGGCCGTGTTAGCCTGTCTGTCTGTCTGTCTGCCTATTTTATTTCTCTATCATCTGTCTATCTGCCTTACTAAAAGAAGGAAAGCTCCCCTTGGTTAGTTGTCATGGTTTTGAAGAAGTGTTCAAAGAGAAACGGCGGCAAATTAAAAATGTTGGGTTTGAGCAAAAGTGGATTCAAATTAGGCAGCATCGCATCTAGCAGGTAGAAAGCTCCCGCCCCCCCCCCCGCCCCCCAGGAGTTGTACAGAGTAAGAGGAGGAAGGGGAAGGGGAAGGGGAAGGCGGGAGGAAGCGGGGAGGAGGAACAAGGAAGCTGTGCAGGGCAGAGAAGTGGGTTGGTTACGGCAAGGTCACTTTCCTTGAGGGGACACCAGGGCGCTGTCAGGGAGCGGTCAGGATCCCGAGCGCTGACCGGCTGATTGCTGATGGATGGGTTGAAGACTCTGTCTCTGGGGGAACCAAAACTATAATTAAGTCTCGGTTCAGTTCCTGGGGGCTTAGCCTAAGCGACTCCATTTTGGACCCGTTGTCCTTTTTCAACAGAAGAGAGGTTACTCTCGGGATGTCCTTGGAAGCATCTTATCCACCCCTGATTTTATTGTACGAGGCCACCAGTGTGACAGAGGTGTCTGCTGTCCTGAGAAAGCCGGTAGGGAGGCGGGACGGATTTCGTGGGCCACGGAAAGCTCGTGCCTGTAGTCAGCGAGGCGACCACGTGTTGGTTTTCCTGACTCAGCGTCCGCAGCAGAACAGTTCTGTGCAATGGGCTGTTTGCTGTGTGGCTTTCCGGTTTTCCCTCTCCCTGCCTGTTCCAAGCATTAGTTTACAATGGGGCAGAGGACGTCCTGCTACAAATTACGACCGACACACTTTCACGTTTGAAAAGAAATGGCTCCGAATTGCAGTTCGTTTCGCTCTAAATCTGATGGGTGCTGCGGAGCGTTTAGCTGGGGGACGAGCCTAACTGAGATCAAAGGACCCCCCCACCCCCCCCACCCCCGCCGACAGCTGGCATCTTCCCCAGCCTAGAAGCTTGGATGACAGTGGAGGGCCCGGTGAGTGCCCGAGTCCCAAGCGCCAGCTGCGGGGTGGGGGGGGGGCGGGATGCGTGAGTCTCCTGCCGGAGGGTCACACCTGTGGGTGCGGCTTGTGTCTGGAGAGGTCCTGTTAGTTAGGGTTTCACGCTCAGAAGGCTTTGTGGTTCACCTTTTAATTTTTACTGCGAGTTCAGCAGACAGGCTGAGGTCCATGGTAAGCAGGTGACAGTGGTTCTAGAAGAGTCCGCGCCCCGATTTTGGTTGGGCCCCCCGGGGAAGGGGCCTCATGGCTCCGGCATCAGGCTGGCGCAGAGGCCTCCCGGGGCGGGGAGAGGCTGCAGCTCATTTCAGGACAGAGAGCCCTGGAGTGTCCCTGAGGCCCCAGCCTGCAGCCTGACCGGGGGGGTTCCCCAGGAACATGTGTGCCCCGGGAAGAACAGGGTGGGGGGCATTTCAGAGGGCTGGATCGGCAGCGTGTAAGGAAGGAGACTGGACGCCCAGCCCCTCCCCTGGGGCCGGGCCGCCTGGGACTGCTGACGGCTGGCCAGGGCCTGTTGCCTGAGGCCAGCAGGGGCGAGGGTGGGGATGGCAGCTCACAGAAGGGCAGGGCCGGGGGTGTGGGGGGGAGGGGGTTGGTAGCAACAGTAGCAACATCCCCCATGTTCCTGCCTCCTGCCGGCAAGTGTGTGTGACAGAGACAGACAGACAGACACATCGGAGTGGTAGCGGCGGATGACAACATGAATTCGCGTATCCCTGGGCTGTGATGAGGACCTTCCCCGAGGCAGCGCTGAGAAATGGCTCCGAGGTTCATTTTCAGTTGAGCGTCTGCTGGCCCTGGCACCTCCTGCGGGGAGCTGACAGCCCACAGCCTCCAGGACCTGTCTGTCCCCTGATCAGCCAGTGTCGCTGCAGGCTCGCTCCGCTCCGCCCGGCGTCCCCACCCTCCGCGGGCTCCCCACGGACCCTCCTTACCAGTCGGAAGAACAGCTGAGCTCCCCGGTGCAGGGTGGGGGGGTGGGGGGGTGCAGAGAACCGGAACAGACCGGTGTTGCCCCGTGTCTTGCTGTTTCCCGGCGCCATGAGAATTACTCCTGCGGCGGAGGGCAGCCCGGCCCGGCCGCGCGGGTGGCCTGGTCCCGGAGGTCGGCGCGTGGCACCGCTGGCGGACTGTGCCGGTAACCGTTTGTGACTCTCTTCGCAGGGCACGCCACTGTCACCAACTACTTGCTGAACTATTTTCCTGGCCTCGATCTTGAGAGGAGGAACGCGTTCGGGTTCACGGCCCTGATGAAAGCCGCCATGCAGGGCCGGACGGAGTGCGTCCGAGCCCTGATGCTAGCAGGTTGGTACCCGCCCCGCGGGGAGGGGTGTCCTGAGGGGCTCGGCAAATGCTGATCCTGCTTCCTTGGAGATCGTGGACTGAGATGAATCCGTTCCGTGGGGACGAAGCCTAGTGGGTGCAACAGAGACTAGGGTCTTTGAGGATGTGGCTGTAACCGGCTGAGGGCAACCGCCGGAAGGAAGGCAAACCCTTGGGGATGCGGTGGGAGGGAGGTCCCAGTACTGGTCACTCTGTAGGAAACCCCTCCTTGCTCCCTGATTGGCTTTTCCCTCAGCCCTAGCTTCCTCCTGCCCGTATTTGTTCTTAGAAATGTGTGTTCAGGCCTGGGCTCCCATGCGGGCATGTCCCGCTGAGGATTGCCCCGGGGGTGGCGGGGGGTGGGACCCAGAAGCCATCCTGCATCCCCACTTGCTGGTGGTTGGAATCACATGCTGATGTGTGTGACATGTCACTGAGCGGAAAGTTCTTAGGTGGTAGCTTTGGGTCAGTGGGCACCCCTGCCGTGCCCTTTGTGACCTGGTCCTCCGGGAGGGAGCGCTTCCTTCTCTGAGGCTCCCCGCTCCCCATCGTGCAGTGAAAGTCATGACTTCCCTCCACCCCCCAGGATGAGCTGTGACCCTGCTTTAGACGAGTTGCTGCTACTTATTTTTAGAGGAAACTTTTATTTGGGACGAATTCAGATGTAGGGAAAGTGACAAATAGCCCCGAGTCCTGCACGGCCCTCTCTCCTTGCTGTTCCCAAACTCCGGGCTTTACTCCGGTTTCGCCCGCGCATCCATTGCTGTCTCCCTTCCAGGATCCCATCCAGGCTCCCTCAGGAATTGTCCTGTATCCCCCATGTCCTGGGGCCAGGGACAGTGGCCCCGTCTCCCCTCGTCGCTCCTGACCTGACCGTCTCCATACTGGCTCGAATCCGGTGTCCCCGGCCTGTCTGGCGTTTTCCTGGTGATCACACTGGGGTGCTGGGCTGTGTTTTCTCCCGCTTCCACCTCAGCGCCTTAGCAAGTGACGACAGGCTTCAAGGAAGAAAACTTGCACGGAAATAAAAAAGAGCATAATTAGATTTAATCCCATTGATGGTGCTTTTGACTCTGACAGTTTTCATTTTTTAAAGGCAAGATATCGGTTTCGGCCACGTTGAGGCCTTGCCTGTCCTATAGCAACGAGAGGTGGTTCTTCCTCATTAAACGGTGTTCGTGATGCTTTGTGTTTGGAGGAAGCTTCGTCTGCATTTACTACTTCTGGAGCTAGTTATAATTGAGTTATATGATTGTATATGTATATTATATAAATTATATTGATTATAGCTATGAGTGATCAATTGATTGATTTTTTAATGTTTCAGGTTTTTGTGGTTTTTTTTAAGATATTATTTATTTATTTGACAGAGATCACAAGTAGGCAGAGAGAGAGAGGAGGAAGCAGGCTCCCCGCTGAGCAGAGAGCCCAATGGGGGGCTCGATCCCAGGACCCTGAGATCATGACCTGAGCCGAAGGCAGAGGTTTTAACCCCCTGAGCCACTCAGGTGCCCCTGTTTCAGTTTTATTTAAATTCTACTTAGTTAACATGGAGTGTAATATTAGTGATTTAAAACTTAAAACAGCCAGCACTCATCACACTGAGTGCTCTCCTGAATGCCCATCCCCCAACTAGCCCATCCCCCTCCCCAGCAGCCTCAGTGTGTTCTCTATGGTTAAGAGTCTCTTACAGTTTACCTTCCTCTCAGATATTTTCTTTTCCTAGTAATTTACTTTTTTTTTTTTAGGTTTTATTTATTTATTTGAGAGAGAGAGAGAGAGAGAGAGCGTGCACAAGTGTGGGGGCGGGGGAAAGGGGAGAGGCAGAGGGAGAAGCAGACTCCCCGCTGAGCAGAGAGCCCGATGCAGGGCTCGATCCCAGGACCCCACGATCATGATCTGAGCTACCAAGTGCCCCCTGGGGTGGGGGTGGAGGTGGGGGCGAAGTCCCCTCCTGTTGAGATCCACTGATGTGACTAATTAGGAGAGGATAGAAAACATAAGAAGAGCATCTTTTCCCTCTTACAAGCGTTTCCTCCTTCCAGTTTTGCTATATTCCACTTAAAGGAAAAATCTTTTTGGGGAGTTTTTGAGTGGCCCTCTAAGATTGTGGTTGTTTAACTTCTAGAGATTTAAATTTCCTGCTCTTACTAAGGTGGCCGACGCTTCCTTTCCCCAGGAAAACACAGAACGTTTTTCTTTTACAGTAGATGTGCATGTTTGTTTTATTTTTTATTTTTTAAAAGATTTATTTATTTGACAGACAGAGATCACAAGTAGGCAGAGAGGCAGACAGAGAGAGAGGGGGAAGCAGGCTCCCCTCTGAGCAGAAAGCCCGATGCAGGGCTTGATCCCAGGACCCTGGGATCATGACCTGAGCTGAAGGCAGAGGCTTTAACCCACTGAGCCACCCAGGCGCCCCTGCATGTAGGTTTTAAAAGAAAAAGCCAAAACCTGTGTGATCAAAGTCCCTCCTGGCTTGGGTGGACAGGCAGCATGAAGGATCCTTGATGGGATATTTAAAAAGTTGGCACAAGTATTTTTAAGTCTTGTTATTTACATTTAATATATCAGCATTTAGAAAAACCGAAACCTTTAAAGATACGTATGCCAGAGTATTTCTTTGAGTTGACATTTCAACAGAGTGTGCATTTGTGTGCGGCTGGGGAGGGTTCCCTGAGAGCTGATCACAGAAGGGCATCCTGTGTTCATTCCAGAAGCAGAAGCACAAGCAGGGTTGTGTGTGAGTGGTCAGGGTAGAGTGGGTGTCGCCCATCCTCATGGTTTCAAGTGCAAGCGTCGCTCTGTACTTGGGAGTATTTCTTGTCCCTGAGTTGGATTTCCAAGTTGCAACTTCATTATGTTCGGTAAGACCCGTTTCCGTTGAGAAATGATGGATGATTGAATTGGGCGCCCCCTCAACTGTTTAGATTTTCCAGTCATTTCCTAACATCCAGACACGTATCATCATCTTATCTTACCTTGTCAGGCAGAACGAAATAACATTAGAATGATCAAAACGTTAGATTTTCTTAAAAACATAACCAGGTTCTGAAAAGCTGATTTATGGGCTCTTTGGTTTTTGGTTTCCCGAGGAATAATGTCAGCCCCGCTGATAAGCATCGCAAGTGGGGCTGCAGGTTCTTGTTAATTCCGTGGAATACTAATGCCCCCGAGTGACAGGCCTATTCAAATAAGTGGCTCGGAGAAGGCATAACGAGGCCGTGATTTTCTCTGAAGGGAAGCAGAGCTCAGTGGAGGTTGGCTGGCGCCAGACCCGCTTAAGGGAACCGGCTTTTATGCTGAAGTGTGTGATTGCCGTGGCGTTTGGGAAGCAGACACAGGCAGACAAGATGCTCGCCTCTGCCTGCGATTCCGGGCAACAAGGCAGCCCTCTGGGAGGTGTCGGGGCTTGTTTAATGAGGGAGACGCAGTCCCGTTGTTGGCCAAGGTCGTTCCAGTCCGGACTGTGTGCTTCTGGAAAGCCAGGTGATTTGATATCACTGCAGAGGTTTCTTTCTGTTGATCAGGAAAACATGGACTTCCTGTGACCTGAGAATTGGCCGAGTTGGGATAGTCTCCAGTGATCATGCAGTGAAAAGGCTAAGAGTCAGGTGTTCCGTGTCCCTGAGGCCGGGCATTTCGCTGGCCCGAAAGCAAACCTTGACATGAGGCCGTGGGGGCAGGTAGTTTTTCTGGAATGTGAGCCAGGAAGCCGCGTGAAGGAGAGGGAAGGGGGTCCCTCGGGCAGCCGGGGGTCGGCCCTGCTGACACCCTCCACAAGACCAAGTACAGGGTATCTTGGAAATGCCTCCAGGGCTGGGGCAGGCTGGAAGCAGGTGTTCTGTCCTTGCCGCCCTCCAGATCGGGTCTCTTTCCTGAGACCCTGAATCCGGATTCATTTCCTCAATTATACCCCAAGTCCCCAAGACACAGGCCGGGCTGGCACAGGAGGAGACCTGCACGGACTGGTCCACAGGGGTCCCGTGTGACCAGAAAGGCCACTTGGTGAAGGGAGGGCCAGAGCTGGGCTTCGAAGGGTAGAAAACATGGGGGCTGGCAGAGAAACAGGAAAGGAAGGGACACAGCTCTGCCTGCCTACCGCTGGTCCCACGACCCAGCCGCGGCTCTCAGGGGACGCCTCTGAGCTGGAGTGATGGAAAGTAGCTTGTTTTTCTTTAGCACTTTTGGAAAGCTTTCTGCTTCCCATCGCAGACGTCCTGACTTGACAGTGGCTGAAAGAAAACAAGCATGTTTTTCTCACCTCACCAGAAGCCTTGCGGTGGGCAGTCACAGAGCGGCCCTGAACTCCGTGAGGACATCACAGAGCTAGGTTCCTTTTTCTGTCCACCCAGCTCCGCCCTCTGTGGCCCCCCTGCGGCTTGGTCACCAGAAGTCCAGGCTTCAGATAGGAAGCAGCACCACCAACCGCACGGTCGCTTTTATCAGCGTTCCAAAGCCTTCTCTTTGGGCCTCACTGACCAGCTGTAAGGCAGGCGAAGGAAAAGGGGAATGGGATTGTGGTTACGGGGTTAGACCGGTAATTCCCAGGTGGGGGTGTGTGTTGCCCCCTGCCCCCCGTCCCCCACGAACATTTGCTAATCTCTAGGGACATTTTGGCCTGTCACAACTGTGGAATCCCACTGGCATCTACTGGGTAGGGACGGGCTGCCCTCAGAAGTCTTACCAAAGCACAGGAGAGCCCCCACACCACAGATCTTCCCCAAACGTCAGTAGTCCTGAGGAGGGAAGACCTCGGGTTATAGCAGTCACAGTGTGTTGCCTAGAGCTGAGTACGTTGCGGCCTTGAGGAGAACAGAGGACTGTGTGTGGACAGCTCACAGCATTCCACGTGGCGGCAGATGGATTCCTGGGCAGGACACTCAGTTTTGTTCTGTGTGGCCGGAGCTCTGGGCAGAACAGCCTTGGGTCGGGGGTGAGGAGGCCCACAGTCCACGGGCAGGAGATGCATAGGCTGGCCTGTCATAGATCTCCGTGTTCTCCAAAACGTTTCTGTATTGCGTGTCGATCATGGGTGCTGGTCTGCCCTGATTTAATCATGGCCGTCCAGTCCAGGCCCTTAACGTTGCCCTTGCTGATTGCGAAGGGAACTGGGTCCCCAGATTACAGCCTGACTCACGTCCCGGGCCGCACCCCCGTCAGCCCGGCCTTGTTCTTCAGAATGTGTGTGGTTTCCAGGATCATCTTGAAAAGGCCCGAGGAGGAAACAGGACGCGCGCTACACTTTGGACAGCTGTTCCTTTAGTTTTCCATTAGCTTTTGAGAAATGACTCTCTGCAGCCGTGTTCATTAAGATTTTAATTTTGCAGTTTGTACCTTTTTAAGTGACATGCAATTAATTAAGGTTTAATGTGTCATCTATTTTTTGCGGTGACATTTTTACTGCCCCCTTTTCATTTTTGTCAGTTTATAAATTGTACTCTGGCTAATGAGTTCCATCCCGATTTCCAGTTCCAAATAATTACCACTCTTTTAATATGCCTATTTTTTAAATGTGCCCCAGAGTGAAGAGCATTATGAGGCGATCTCAGGTGGGCTGGGCCTGCCTGGGCCGGGTGATGGTTGGGGGGCACTGCAGGGGTGCAGGGGCAGGGAGGCTGGTGAGCCCTCCTCATCTCGTTGAGCACACACTGAGCCGATGCCGCGTGTCAGACACCAGGATCTGCGTGGGATATAAATGCTGAAGCTTCTGCCAGTCCTGGTCCCCGGGGAGCTCACAGACTAGATAATTGCCCTACTTCTCCACATTGCTTTGCCAGGGAAAGTATGACTAATGAGACCTGAAATCCTGAATGATTTTTAACTGTGTATGGGGCTGAGATTGGACCAAGATTAATTGAACAGCAATTCCTTATTAATTTCTCTTATAGTACCACACTGAAATTTATGAACATTTCATCAAGTTGAGTTGAAGTTTAAATTTGCAGTATTAGGAGGGGCCGGTGCATGGTGTGAGGGAGATTTATTAAGGAAGTGACTAGTGTAAGGGAGACTGAGGGTGTAGGAAGCAGGGTTCTCTAGAGACACAGAGCCAATAAGAAATACACATTTAAGAGATTTATTTTAAAGAATTGGCTCACGTGATTTTGGCGGTGGGAGAGCCCAAAAGTAGTGGGAGCAGGCCATTAGGCTGGAAACTTGGACAGGAGTCAATGCTGCAGTCTTGAGGCTGAATTGTTTTTTCTCCCCAAATCTTTAACTTTTGATATGAAGGCCTTCAAGTGATTGGATGAGGCCCACCCATGTTATTGAAGGTAATGTCCTTGACTCAGTCAACTGATTGTGGATGCTAACTACACCTAGATGGGTGTTTAAACCCCTGGGTACTATAGTCTGGCCACGTTGACACAGACAGCTAGCTGTCCGAGAGGAAGCGTTCTTCCCTGCATGATGGCGGGAAGTGAGAACTTCCATTACCAGCTTTGAGGCCTCAGGTAGGTCCCTTGGGCCGTGTGACTACCATCCCTCAGTGCACGCCTCCTACCAGCCAGGATGAGATGTGTCGAGGAAACCAAAACGAGGAAGATGTGTGCTCTGCCCAGGAGAAGCCCACGGTCTGGTAAAGAGGATAGACCCTGGACCCACTAACCACTGAGTACAAGACGTGTAGGGACCACACATTTCTTGCAAAATAGGGACCCTCACATTCCTCCCATGAGATCTATGAGGAAAACGTGAGATGATAAGTAAAGGGGATGCCAAATGCTTTGCAAGTGATCATTCCCTTTAGTATTCTAGAACATTCTGGTAACATCAGTGACGTCTTCATGAGGCACCTTTGCTGTCGAGTCATCTCTCCATTGCTGGAAAGCCATAAAATCTTGTTTCTTTAAAAATTCCAGGATGTAGGGACTGTGTTCAGGCGGTTTTGCTTAGGAAAGCTAAGCCCTTCAACGGAGCACTTCTGTGGGTTGTGTAGTAATGATAGTGCAGGCAAGTAGTTCTTGGTCAGGCCATTTCATCCATGGGGCACATTCTCAGGTCGTATGTCACTAGGTTTCAGAAGTTTTACCTTTGATCCATTTCCCTCTTCTGTTTCCTGCCATTGGCCAGGAAAGTTCTTGCCGCCTTCGCCCATGACTGTGTGTATTTGCATTTTTTTCAGGGGCAGACGTTCATGCCAGAGACCCCCGCCGTGGGATGTCGCCCCAGGAGTGGGCTGCTTACACAGGCCGGTTGGAGGCCGTCCGCCTCATCCAGAGGCTGCTGGAGCGACCCTGCCCGGAGCAGTTTGGGGAAAAGTACAGACCGGAGCTGCCGCTGCCCCCGGAGGCCACTCTGAAGCCCACGGGCTCCAAAAACTGCTTGCAGAGGCTCACGGAGCTTGTGCGGTCCGTTCTGACCTCCCGCTCACGCCAGGGCCTGGAGGATGGGGGCGTCCTGGACCACATGGTCCGGATGACCACGAGCCTGTACAGCCCCGCCGTGGCCATCGTCTGCCAGACTGTGTGCCCCGAGAGCCCCCCCTGTGTGGGGAAAAGGCGGCTGGCGGTGCAGGAGATCCTCGAGGCTCGCGGGAGCCGGGCTGCGCGTGCCCGGGAGAGTGACAGGATAGAGGGCTCTGAGCAGCCGTTCCGGACCTCGCAGGCTGCGGGGGTCTCCAGAGAGGGGGCACCGCAGGCCAGCCTCCCGGCCCCGCACCTGCCGGGGGCCCCGCGGAGGGCCAGCCTCCTGCCCCTGCAGCTGCTGCGAAGGAGCAGCGTTCGGCCCGGCGTGGTCATCCCCCGCGTGCGCATCAGCAAGGCGCCCGCGCCCACCTTCCAGCCCGAGCGCGCCTCCGCCAAGGGCAGCACCAAGGACAGCGCCCACCTGCAGCTCCCCAAGTGGCGGTACAAGGAGGCCAAGGAGGAAAAGCGCAGGGCGGAGGAGGCGGAGAAGCAGCGGGCGGCGGCGGCGCAGAAGGAGAAGCGGGCGCCCTCCTGGAGGAAAAGGACGTGAGGGCTGAAGCGTGTGAGGTGGGGGAGGAGGCAGTGGGGCTCCGCGCTCGGAGAAGGACGCCACTCTCCTGCCTTCACCCCTCCCGAAGCGCGGCGCCTCCCTGCATGTCCCCAGCCGGGGGCCCAAACACGCTGCGTTTGTTCAGGCTGCACCGTTGAGTGATGGGGCAGGGCACCAGTCGACTAGCCTAAGACCAGTTCCCCTAGAGATCAGTACACCTGGCCGGCAACTCTGCCCCAGAGCCTACCTTTTGAACCTCACTTGAGAAATTTAGAAGAATTTTGTATTTTTAATTATGATCAAATTTGCAGCATTGATGGGCTGTTTGTATTTAAGACGGTTTTAATACATTTGCCCGAAGACCCTTTGTTTAGCATACTGTTTCTGGCAATAATTATTTGTGATAACTCTGATTTCATATGGAATTCGTGGAAGTCTCCCCTTTCTTCTGTTTGTCTTTCCTTCTCATTGTAGGCATGCATGAGCATTATATGTCCTTACAGATTTCATGAAGGGATTCTGAACATTTGTTTCTGTCCGATGGAGGCATTTCCTTTTCCAGCAAAATGATGACATGAGACAGGAGAATCAGACGTTCTCGTATCTTATTTTATAGCTCTCTTACTTAGACGGTAATAATAACGAAGAAAAACCTGTTGTCAAAATATGAAACCAAGCAGAGAGAAGCATGTACTTATTGCTAGAACTAAGTATCTTAAGCAAGGGACTTTAGATAAACTGGATGCAAAGCCTTTAACATATTAAAAAACAGATACGACAGATACGAGAAAAATCTGTTATTTAATAAAGCGGGGGCGAATGTAATCAATTTTTACCAGAAGTACAAAATTAAGTCCTCTGAGCTTTCAGATAAATTGAATTCAGATACCCTTAAAATATAAAAAAAGATGCAAGAGAATAAGGCCCCAGAGTGATACAATCTGCTGGAAAGGGGGAGGGGCCAGAGGAACAGGAATATTAAGCAAACTTGGTTTTAGGCAAATTCTCCTGGAGTGGGCTGGATGGCTCCCTCCTCCAGCCTCAATTCCAGAGAGTCCCTGGTGTGGAATTACTTTTATTTTTCCTCTGATGACTGTGATGTTCAGTTTCTCCTCATGCAGACTTTGTAGAATTTCCAAGATGCAGGGAACCTGGGCAGAGCACGTGTGGGATATGCCTTGGGCCCTGAGCTCTCTGTGTGAGTTTCTGTCCATACTCCAAAGCACTGAGAAATTCTAATGAATCTCCGGCCATCTGGGTTATAGAGTACCGGTCACATATGCACTACTGACAGCACTTTATTTTAAGATTCTCCTACTCGGGAGCCATAGATTTCAAAGCGTAGAGACCGATTGGGAAGCTGTTTCTTACAAGCCTGGATTCGCATGTCGGATCGCGCTCCCAGGCTGGGCTGGGACTCGGGCCCCTGTCTCATGATGTGGGCAGGGATGGCGCTAGCCTCTCCCTAGTCCCTCCCAGTTGGCATCGAGAGTCATTGAGCTTATCTGGGGTCTCACACTTACCTCTCAGGATACCTCAATTAACAGGCTGTTGGGCAGCCCCAGCCTGATGGTCAGGGGTGATGATAATGCAGCTCTCAAGGTCAGATTTAAGCGAGCTCCTCCCTCTTTCCAGAACGGCATAGAGGTCTGGCCCTGCTTTTAGCATCACTGATACTGGGCGGCTGCACGTCATCCTAGTGACCTGGAGTTGGGATTGGCCAAGTCCCCTTGGATGAGATGAGGGCTGGTCCCCGAGGGGAAGAGAAATGCGCCTAGTCTCCCCAACAGTCTGGTCCCGCATCCGTTGACATCACGGTCTGGTTCTTGTATTTTCACTGCTTTGAATGGCTGGCCGCATTTTCTCACTGAGGAGATCACCTTTTGCCTCCTCGCTTCCCGCGGTGGTCGGGGGCAGGGGCGGTGTTGGCCGGTCACCTCCTCCTGTTTTCCGCACGTCCGCTCAGCTCTGTCACCACGTTGGTTCCCCGCCTTCCCCCTTGCCTGCTCCCTTCCTTGCTTGCCTCTTCTGCCTGTTTTCTTCCGCAGCTTCGGCCAACAGCTCTGACCCTCCCTGGCCCCACCACTCTGAGGTCTAAGAAAGGGCAGAAAAGCAAGGTGATCACGAGAGGCAGTGCCGTGTCCCTGTTGAATTGTGGAAATACCTCCACCGACCCAGTGAACGAGGGACAGATTTTACCAGCTTCTGTGTGGATGGTCTTAGAATTTCGGCACAGCTCTCACTCATGCCTTTTTTCCCCCCTTAAGATAGGTTCATTTATTTATTTATTTTGAGAGAGAGGGGGGGACAGGGAGAGAGACTCTCTCAAGCAGACTCCCTGCTGAGCAAGGAGCCCGATGCTGGGGCTCCATCCCACAACCCATGAGATCACCACCCGAGCCGAAACCAAGAATCGGATGCTCCACCGACTAAGCCAGCCCCGCCCCCCACCACCCTTGTGCCCATTTAAGGGAGGGAGACCTAGTTTGCTTTCCTGACAGATGAAGCACTGCTCCGCTGTCCCGGAGGGAGCGGGGGACCCGGGGTCTGCTTGCCCCCCTGGTGTTTATTACCTGTAAATAGTGAATTTCAAGTTGACAGGTACCTTCTCAGGGATTTATATATACATGTAGTTAGAGGAAAAGATGAAGTATATTTTAATACTTTTGAGTGAATTATGATTACACTAGACGGAAGAAAGTGTTCCAAGGCGACGTCAATGCTGCTGTCTTCCAGGGAGATGTCCGCCATCTGCCTCAGTTGGGATTTTCTGGTTCCTGGAGACCCAGGACTTTGGCAGCTTGAACAACTCTGGGGTGGATGGGAAGTCACCTCAGCCCCTTTCAGTTACCTCTTGTGGGTGCGAACCCTTGTATTTAAAACAGATTCTGCTGGTATGTTCAGTGGTGGTGGCTGCATTAACACAGATGACCAGCCTCCGATTTTACCTCTAGAACTGGCCCCTCCCCCTCTGCCACCAGGGTGGGCGGGGTGACAGTGACAGTTTCTTGTTCTGACTTATGGGACTCCAGTGCTCCAGGCTCAGCCCCGCCACCGGGCTCCCCCCTGGGCAGGAAGAGGGAAGAGCTGGGAGAGCTTCGTCTGGGATGACCTTGGCGTTCAGAGCATAAACTTGCCATGTCTTTGGCTGCCCTGCAGAAACAGCCCAGAACATCATGGACCGACCTTCCTGTCTCCGAGGCCACTCCCGGCACGCTCCGGGCCACACTGCATACCTCAGCGACATGATGAGCGGGAGTCGCAGCCCCTCGTCTCGGCTTCGGGCCCTCCCGGGACACCAGGCTCATTCTGGGGAGAGGGACGGAGAGATGGGTGCCCCAGCTGGAACACGGGGCACGCGGGTGCGGACCGCCTCCGCCCGCTTGCTCTCATGCTGGTAGGGGGTGAGCAGGTCTCTGGTGGTCTGCGTGGGGGCCAGGCGGCTGTGCATGAAGCAGAATCCCACGAGGTGGGGCCAGCCCCCAGTCCCGAAACGGATGCAAAGCCTGTCATTCCTAGGGAGGGATCCGCGGTAGCAAGTCGTGAGGAAAGGGTCCGCTGCCACCGAGAGTTCGGTAAAGGAGCCAAGACTAAGAAGTGGACCTGGTTTATCTCTTGCAGCCTCTGGCAAGAGTCCTGCCAGCACCCCCCCCCCCACCGTCCCCACGACAAAGTCGGAGAGCAGACCGTTGTGCTGCGCCAGGAATCCAGGCCTGATGCAAGTCCGCTGGGGTGCACCTGCAGAGCCCTGCTCGCCCCTTTCCTGGTCTCGTGCCACACATGGGCCCCCGGGCTCTGGACATCCATCATGAACCGTGTAAAGCTGCTGGTCACAAGCTTTTAAGTGATGACATTGTTCTTGGTACCCCAGTATTTGCTTGGGGCCCTTTACGGCCTGTGCAGGGAACTGGAGGCTCTACCGGCTGTGGCCTTTCCGCAGGCTGAAGCCCCTGACCACGGGGTCCTCGGTTCCCGGACCACCTTGCTGTAGAGGAGGGAAGGCCGAGGGTCCGTCGCAGCAATGGGAACTGGGTGGATAATCCCAGTGGGAGGCTATTACCGGCAGAGAAGGTAGAACAGTTAGTTCTTCCTAAAAGGCTGATGGCTGCGTTCCCCATTTCACACCTCCGTGCGTTTAAACTTGTCTGGGTGACTCTGGAGTCAGCTGTTCATTTCTGGGACCTTGAATTCACACGTTTCTTCATTAACATTTAAAAGAAGAGACTAAAAAAAAATTCTTCCAGAGATTTTTTTTGGGGGGGGAACGGGGGGGGGAATTAAAAAAAAAAAAGCAAAACCACAAACCCACACTACCTGAACTGATTCAGCTAGTTTCCGAGCGACTCTGTTGAATGCCCGTGCTGTGCACACGATCTCCGCACTGTGAGCCAGTCTGATACAGGACTTCTGTGACAGGCGCGACCCCTGCAGGGCTCCGACGGCCCTTGGTCGCCAGCCGTGCCAGAGTGGACAGTGCGTGCTAAGGTGCGAGCGTGCCCACACGCGCGGGTGTGCACACAGGTGAGCTGGAGGGAGACCAGGCATTGTGCTCGCCAAGGTGACCTCTGCTGTGGCTCCCAGGGAGTGTCAGAGGTGACCTGCTTCGATGGACAGCCTGAGACTCACTGGAAGCCCTTCATCCAATGCGACACACAACACAGCCAGCATGTCACATCCTAGATCTTACTGCGTGCGAGGTGGTGTTGGCCCAGACGCCTCCTGCAGGAGCTCCCTGGCCATGTCCAGGAGCCCATCAGGGACATCTCTTTGCCTTTGACATTCACCCTTTGCATTGAGAGGCGGAAGCCGGAAGCCAGGATAACTCTGCTTGTCCCCAAGCTCCACCAGCCATTCTGCAGTGGGTGGGGACTGAGTTTCTTGAAATTTGGTGCCAGGTTAGCTGTAGAATGATCAACATCTTTCCCTGAGGAAGCGCTAGGATTTTCCCAAGTCTGCCCAAGTATTAGGTAGTCTAAGGAAACCAGACACAGTTGGAGTTTTGAGAGAAGTTGATTCATCCTCCTGTTACACCTTTGTCTTGTTTTAGAAGGAAATGTAGGCAAGAAACAAAAATGAAGCTGCTCATTCAAGGGAGAGCAGTGACCTGTGTTGACCTGATGATAACGTTTTGAGAGATTGCATTGAAGTACTGTAATGGCAGTTTTTGAGCAAACGTTCTAGAAACTGGTTTGGAACTGTACAACTTTGGAAAACTGGATGCTAACTATATAAGGACCCCATAAACCTTGGGAGCCTTGGGGACATCCTGAGGAATGGGAATGGGATCCTCTGGTCAGATGAACAGAAACAGCTCTCCTTGGAATTCCCTTCGTTCAAATCATTGTCCCGCCTGGCGTTTGCTAGCGCGCCCGAGGATGGTGTTTTTAATACCGGGAGGACTGGACAGACTCGAGCACGGGCTGTCTGATCGCAGGTGAGGCCATCTCGATATAGAGGCTGTTTTTCATGGTTGTTTCTGAAAATGGATGTTATAAAAATGTTGACTCTGGATAGAACTGTGTACATTTCATAGGTTTTTATTTTGAGGTGAGTTTTGTTACAGTTTATAAAAGCTATTTTCCTAGTTAGACCTCAGGGCTACTTTGGGACCTACAAATACACGTGACTCCCAGCAGCTTCAAATTCTTGCTATCCAAAAGGTTAACAATACTCTTTAAGTTAAATATGCTACCTTTTTCAGCAGAAAGAATGTGTCTGTCCCTTTTAAACTCCGACAAATTCTGTATCTCATATTTAAAAAGTGTAGAAAAAATGATGTAAAAGTATGGGGGAATTGTGGCTACAGGATTAAAAAATCACCTGTGAAATAAACATTCTCATGGTACAATGGTGTGGTAGTGGAATGAACCAAAGTGTGTATAAATTAGAAAAGAAGACAATGAAATATATCCGTATTTTTAATGTCAGTTGCTTTGCTCGAAATAGATGTGCACTTTCTTCTTCCAATACACTACTTTTCGACAGTAAGATTTTAAACTAATGATTTATCCAGGAATATTTTCACTTATGTTAAAATAATTCCGTTGCTGTCCTCCACTTCTGGGGTGGGGGGCATCTGGTTGTGTGTGTGTGTGTGTGTGTGTGTGTGTGTTTGACAGAGCCGGGAGCACAGGCAGGGGGAGCAGCAGGCAGAGGGAGAAGCAGACTCTCCCGCACTGTGGGGAGCCCTTTGCAGGACTTGATCCCAGGACCTTAAGATATGACCTGAGCCGAAGGCGGATGCTTAACCTACTTAGCCACCCAGGGAACTCTGTATGTATTCTTTTTTTTTTTTTCCAATTTATTTATTTTCAGAAAAACATTATTCATTATTTTTTCACCACACCCAGTGCTCCATGCAAGCCGTGCCCTCTATAATACCCACCACCTGGTACCCCAACCAATAGCTATTTATTTGGGAAATACCCCTCTGCCTTTAGGAAATCTGAAGTCTGACCCATTAAAAGATCGTCATTCTACTCCCCTCCCCGAAAATCATAATTATTAAGGAAGAACCTAAATAGGAAGTCAAATTCTAAATAAAAGTTTCTTGGCCACAATTGTGATTGGAGATTTGTCTTTTTATGTGACAAACGTGTGTTTGTGTGTCTGTATGTGTGTGTGTGTGTGTGTGTGTGTGTGTGTGTGTTGCATAGACATATTAGGAAATAGGAACACATGCAAGGGATTGTCCTTAAAACAAGTGAAAACCCGGACGTGCAGGGTGGGGCGCGGAGGGGGAACAGGGGCGTGGTCTCGTCCGGTTTGTTTCCATCACTGAGTCTGCTTGGGACACGGTGAAACTCCACGCTTCCGCCCACTGCAGCCGAGGGCTAGGTGGGATTGGCCCCAGGCAGGTGCATTCCCACACTGCCCACTCTGTCCCTCAGCCTTGGGAGTGTCGTCCCCACGCCGGGCAGCCCTGTGGTCGAGAATGTCAGCCCCCTGGACCTCAGGACCCTTGCCTGTGTGCAGCCCTGCTTGCTGGCTCTCCACGGTCACTCCTGCCATCACCCTTGATGACGTCCTGGCCGGTTTGCAGCCGGAGACAGGGAAGGTGGCTCAGGAGTCCTAAAAGCCTCTGGTCTGCTGACGAAACAAACTCCAATGTGCAGATGGCCAGCAGCTCCCCGTCCCAGGGCTCATGGACTGGCAGTAGCTGGTCACCTTGCACTGCCTGCCCCAAGACCTGTTCTCCTGCCCAAGCTCATTATGGCTCTCACTTTATTTATTTATTTAATATTTTTCAAAATTTAATTTTATTTTTTCAGTGTTCGACCTCATTATGGCTCTCACTTTATTTATTTTCTATTTTTTTAAATTTAATTTTGTTTTTTCAGTGATCCAAGATTCATTGTTTGTGCACCACACCCTGTGCTCCATGCAATCTGTGCCCTCCTTAATACCCACCACCAGGCTCACCCACCCCACACCCCCCTCCCCTCCAAAACCCTCAGTTTGTTTCTCAGAGTCCACAGTCTCTGATGGTTCGTCTCCCCCTCCGATTTCCCCCAACTCACTTCTCTCCATCTCCCCATGTCCTCTGTATTATTCCTTATGCTCCACAAATAAGTGAAACCATATGATAATTGACTCTCTCTGCTTGACTTATTTCACTCAGCATAATCTCTCCAGTCCCATCCATGTTGATACAAAAGTTGGGTATTCGTCCTTTCTGATGGAGGCATCGTACTCCATAGTGTATATGGTCCACATCTTTATCCATTCATCTATTGAAGGGCATCTTGGCTCTTTCCACAGTTTGGCGATTGTGGTCATTGCTGCTATGAACATTGGGGTACAGATGGCCCTTTTAAAAAATTTTTTTAAATTTTTTATTTTTTATAAACATATAATATATTTTTATCCCCCGGGGTAAAGGTCTGTAAATCACCAAGTTTACACACTTCACAGCACTCACCATAGCACATACCCTTCCCTAATGTCCATAACCCCACCCCCCTTCTCCCAACCCCCCTCCCCCCAGCAACCCTCAGTTTGTTTTGTGAGATTGAGAGTCTCTTCTGGTTTGTCTCCCTCCCAATCCCATCTTGTTTCATTTATTCTTCTCCTACCCCCTTAACCCCCCATGTTGCATCTCCACTTCCTCATATCAGGGAGATCATAGGATAGTTGTCTCCGATTGACTTATTTCGCTAAGTTTGATACACTCTAGTTCCATCCACGTTGTCGCAAATGGCGAGATTTCATTTCTTTTGATGGCTGCATCGTATTCCATTGTGTATATATACCACATCTTCTTGATCCATTCCAGATGTTCCAGATGGCCCTTTTTTTCCCACTATGTCTGTATCTTTGGGATAAATACCCAGTAGTATGGCTCTCACTTAAAACAACAACAACAACAAAAAAACCCTAACAGAACTTTAATACATCTTCCTGGCTATAAATAAATAAATAAATAAATAAATAAAATGTATAAATCAAGCTCTAATTGACCTTGATATTTCAAAAGTGTTCTTTAAAAAGCAAACTCAAGAAATTAGTTGCAAGGGTAGGATTTCAACTTTTCTTTAGCTCTTATTGAAAAAAGCAGCTTTATTAATAGTGCCATGAACCTACATGAGAAGCTGGACTGGGTGGCTTTCTGTGGGCCACGGAGAGCAGGAGGGTTCGGGGTGGGGTGTGGTGGGGAAGTTATCTTGCTGTGGACAAGGCTGCACAGTGTCTTTACTCCCTGGGCAAAGGAGTCTGTTGGCTGGGAGCCCTTAGCCGTCCCACTGCCCCATCACCCTCTGTCCCTGGGCTGCTCCTGGGGAAGGGGAGAACGGCCTTTATGTACTAACTGTCCTGAGTGGTCATTGCCAGGGGCAGGCAGGGTGTCCTTCCTCACCAAACCCCATCAGGACGGCCCTACTCCCTTGGTTGGAGTACATGATGCCCTCTGGGGCTGGAGGGGAAAAGTCATGGGTTGGATGGGAAAAGCATCCCTTGGCCTCCTTTCTCTCCCACTGCCGTGCAGGAGCTGGGTGCAAGTCCCTCCCACGCTAGCTCCCACCTGTGTCTCCTGACTTCTACCGACTTGTCCCAGTCCCGCACTCAGGCCAGGCACCCTGGAGATGCCGTGGCCGTGCTGGTGTTCTCCCTGAGTCTGTGGACTGACCTCCACAGTCACATAAACCAGAGGCTCTTCAAGGAACCTGCATGTGTAGGACCAGTAGCCTCAGCATCACTTGGAAAATGGTCAGAAATACGTCCTGGTCCCACCCGTATTAGTTTCCTGTGGTTGCGGTGATAATCGGAACTAACTTGGATGGCGTCGGGACCAGGAATGTGTTCCCTGCCGGGTCTGGGCCCAGGCATTTGATCACCACGTCAGCAAGGCTGTGCCCCACTGAAAGCTCTGGGCGGGGTGGGTCCCTCCCTGCCTCTTCCAGCTTCTGTGTCCACACATCTCTTTTTCATGAGTCCACGAGTCGGGTTAGCAACACCCTCCTCCAGGATGACCTCGTCTTAATTATATGTGCCACCATTTTATTTCCAAGTGAGGTCACATTTGCAGGCATCTGGGCTTAGGACTTCAACAGATCTTGTTGGGAGACACGATTCAACACACACCACCCCAGACCACAGAGGCAGAGATGCTGGGAGCCCGGGAATGCTGCCCCCCTAAACCCTTTTCCCACACTCACTGTCCAGCTCCTCCACCTTGCTGGCCACTGGTGTCACCAGCCCCTTCTCCTCACTCCAGCCCTGAAGGCCACGAGTGTAGAGGCCTTGTCTTTGTGGTTTACGGCCGTCTTCCAGCACCTGGAGCAGGGCTTGGCTCCCGGCCATCATTCCGGTGGTATCTGCGGGCTGGGGGGCCGCACCGGGGCTTCCTGACTTGGGACTGAGGCCCTTGAGCACGGGGAGTAGGCGGAGTCCTGCTCTGTCCAGGAGAGCCCAGATACTGGGTCCGCTCTGCCCAACTCCAGCTGCCGAGCTCTGGGCAAGTAACCCAATCTCATGCTTCGGGGCCCTGATGCGTAAAGTTGGGTCACCTGGGTGGCTCAGTTGGTTAAGTGTCCGACTCTTGATTTTGGCTCAGGTCGTGATCTCAGGGATATAACGCCTGTGCAGAGCCTGCTTGAGATTCCCTCTCTCTTTCTCCCTCTGCCCTTCTCCCTCTGCCCCCCCACACCCCACACCCCACAATCCACTCTCTCTCTCTCTAAAAAATAAAATAAAATAAAGTAAATAAAGTGGGGCTTTTTCTGGTTTGCAGGGTTTTCATGAAGATCCAGTTAAAGGACACAGAAACTGTACCAAGATCTTTAACGAGGTTGACACAGAGATGGCAGCCGCTAAAAAGTTGTTTCCTCCCTTTCTTTTTCGTTTCTCTCCCTTTCTTTTTTGCTGTACTCCAGACTAAAACCTAAGGACAGTCACAGGGACAGCTGCTTCCTATCTTTAGACCAGACTCCCAGGCGGGGGTGCAGCTCTAACCCCCACCTTCCCCCGCACCGTCTCCCACTTACACCTGCTCTCCTCCCGCTGGCTCGGAAAGCTCCTTTTTATCCCAATGCCCAAAGCGCGGTCACAGCGGGAGCCTGCACCAAATGCCCTTGGCATCCCCCAGACAACAGTCCCTCCATCCCACAGAGGCAGGAGCGAGAAGAAAGGCATGTCACTTCCCTCTCTGGTCCTGGTCCTGGGACAGCCTCGAGGGCTGAGCTGGAGCTTCTGACTGTGGGTCTTTTGGGGTCTTGTGGCTCCCTTCCCCATCTCAGCTGCTGTCTGTACGCATCTCCTGGGGTCACTCATGGGGCCTGCACTCTGTGCCGGGAGGTGAGCAGGAGCTGGAGGGGGCCCCAAGCACACCTGGGGCAGCCACCAACTTCCTCTCTTCACCTGCCGAGGTGGAGGGAAAGAATCGACTTGCCCCTGGCCGAGGGGGCAGTGGTGGTTCTCTGGGCACCAAATGCCTCTAGGGATACTGTCGATCAGGCCGTGTTGATGAGGGCACTGGTGTTCGACAAAAGCAATGTTAAATGACAGTTGAAACTAGCTCAATCAGCTTGGCAGAAACAGCAATGTGGGAAGTACCCTGCCTTATTAGATTCAACCTGGCTTTTCTCCCAGAAAAGCATACGGGATAGAAGATGCTTGGCTTGCTTAATTAAACGAAATGACAATATACATATTCTAGGCTGTGTGGGGAAAGGTCTTTGGAGACAGACAGACAGGGGTCTAGTCCTGGCTTTGCTCCGTGTTTTCCTTTTGACCCTGGCAGGGCTTGTCATTTCCTTAGAGAACGAGTGTCTGAATGAACTCTGCACACCCTGCCTGTTGCCGGTCCTGGACAGAGTGCTGGGGGGCCACTCTGAACATAGACTCTTTGTTCATTACATTGGTTGATGGTCCTCAGGGATTCTCCATCTCTTCTCTGCCTCCATGACCTCCATGTGATCAGGAATGCCTCTCAAGAACCCTTGTGATTCCCAGTGGGAGGTGGGTCAGCATAATAATTATTGGCTTACGGCGGGGGTGAGGACAGCCATGTTTTACGTAAATGCTCAGTAAATGTGAGGAAGAGGAGAACGGTGGTGACGATGATGAAGATGCCGGTGGGGGTGGGGGTGGGAAATACATCTACTTGGATGCCTTCGGGATTCTTGGAAAACTGTAAGTCTGGTAAGCTTGCATGGTTGAAACAAAGCATTACTTACTAAGTGCCCATTTATCCTTTTCTTATTATGTTCCAGGTCACCTACTTGTCCTCGAAGACAATGCTCGTTTATCACGCTGATGCAGATTCTCTTCCTTAGACAGCGCAGTGCTTTGTGCCCGCAATACCCCTTCGGTTTTGTTGTTGTTTCCTAGGATAACGTTTCTGGGGGCTCCTTTTAATATTCTAAGAGCCTCGATGAGGAGAGTAGAATCCTCTGTGAAGCTGAAAACAACATTCCTTATTTTAAGGCAGGAAAAAAGCTTTAGCTCCGAAGGCAAACAACAGATCTGCGGAGGATTCCATCCGTGATCTTACCTGGCGGGACGGGCTCAGCGTCGTGCTGGGGCTGGGAAACGTATGCGATGGGACAGCAGCCGTCTCTGAGGGGGTTTCCCGATTTTGCTTGAAGGAAATCGGACTTATCGTGACTCCAAACCCTGTTGCTTGGGTTTGTTTGTTTGTTTTGGATGTAACTTGTTCCGAGGTCCTTTCGACTAAAAATCTCCCTTCTCAGGCCCACGGGGAGGTGACGCGAGCCAGGATGTGGGTTTCTCGCCTCGATCCCGCAGGCGAGGACGGGGACTCGCCCACGGTGCTCTGTTGTGGCGGGCACAGGAGGTCTGGGGACCGCTTTCTGGGCTCAGGCCTGACACCGCCTCTGATGTTTGGCAATTCCAGGGGCCAGAATTAGCTCAAGTGCTACTCCTTTGTACCACATGACTCCCGTAGCCACACGGGGCTTCCCCGGTGAGTGATGACTCCCTGACACACGCTGTTTCTAGAAGTGACCGAACCCGAGAGTTTCTAGCCAACTGATGTACAGAGGTCGAGGCCTCCTTGGCCTTGACGGGGGAGAGTTCTGTGATGAAGCACGGGACTTCGGCAAACTTCTGTTCCGTCTCGTGCCCTGAAATGTGGTTCCTGCACCTTGGAGCGTGGTCTAGTTGCACGCGTGGCTGCTCCACGTAGAGCTCATTGGACGTCCTCGTCGCGGAGGGGTGGGGAGGATGTCACCTCTCCCAGTGCGTCACCCAGGTAGAAAGTGTTGCATGTCAGAAGCGGCCGCCTCCTCCAAAAGGTCACAGATGACCTTAGTCCTTCTGTGGCCGAAAGCAGCGTTTGTGGAGGGGCTGTTGCTGGGGAGCTGGGGACTCTGCCAGGACGCAGGGGTACAAGGTGCCGCCAAAGTCCCTGCCTGAAGGAGATCTCTACCCACACAGCTTTCTCCTCCCCCTTATCATGCCTGGCTGCGGGCTGTGGCACAGAGACGCCCATTTCCCCATTTCACTCCTCACTCCTCTCCCACACGCGCTAGCTCCAGGGTTAATCAGCTTGAGATGTACACGGTCCCTTTTGGAAAACAGGATGCAGTCATTGGGAAAGAGGTTTCTAGATCTTCCTAGGAGAATAGGAAATAGCTGAGTCAAAAGCCTGGGTGTCTGTCCTGTTTGTCCCGGTGAGTGTGCTGGGGAAGTCACGGAGGGGACATTTATCTCCTCTCCTACTTGCCTCGGTGACCGGGGAGGTCACTCTTACGCTAGAAAAGCGTTGCATGCTCTCCCTGAAGGAAAGCCTTGCTTTCTCTAAAAACTTCTATCCCAGCCGGGAGCCGAGCTGCATCCAGGCAATTTGCCATTTGCTGCTGTGGGGACTGAAGGGCACAGCCACGTTCAAGCTACTCTAGCTGCTCGTCCCTAATGTGCCCTCATCACGGAAACGCAGGTACCAATTTTTTTAAGATTCTAGGATGCAGGAAATTCATCCCTAATGATGTAGTTGTTTTGCCAGACGGCATGGAGTTCTAGAGCAGGACCATTACGGCTTCTCAGCTTTGCTGTTGTCGACACTTGGTCTGGATAATTCCTCATCGTCAGGGCCGTGCTGGGCATTGTGGGATTTTTGGTTGCACCCCGGCCTCCGCTCACCGGATGCTGCCGCCGGCTCCTCTCCCTCCCTCCCCAGCGCCCAGCTGGGGCAACGAAAAGTGCCTCCAGATATTGCCAGACGTTCTCCGGGGATAAACCCGCCCCCAGGTGAACACCACGGCCCCAGAGAAAACGACCATTCCATCGACTCTCCGAATACACCCCCTGCTCTCGACACATCTCCATTTGAAGAACGGCGCCAACAGGTTTCTGGTCAGCCGCAGGGAAACCGGGCCCTGTGCGGCTTGGGGGACTCTCTCAGGGGACCCTCGGCAGCACAGGCTGCCGGTGCTCAAAGGTGATCCAAAGGCTTCTGGGGGGAAGTCCCGAATCTTCCTCACAAACCAGCGCATTATCCCATCATGTTGGGTCTTTTTCAGTTGACAAATCTGATTTTTTTTTTTTTTTGAAGTGTAGCACTTGGATTTGTAAGAATATTTAGAATTAAAGGGGAGGGAGAGGGAGAAATCGTTTTCTCTTGTCCTGGAGGCCCTTACGTGCATTTCAGACAGTCTGATCAGAAGGGCCGCTCAGCGGTGCGACAGCACGTCGGGAAGAGATGCAAATGCTTCCGTGTGGCCAAGGCGGAAACAGGTTCGAGATGCTGTGAGGAGCCCCGGGACAGTGAGAGGCAGTGAACGGTCTGCATGGTTTTTTTTTTTTTTTTCTTTTTTAAAGATTTTATTTATTGATTCGGCAGACAGAGACCACAAGCAAGCAGAGAGGCAGAGAGGTGAATGGTCAGGACGGTTCATTTTACGTGTCCCCTTGGCTGGTCCCCGGGGCCGAGGTATTTGGCCGAACATGATTCTGGATGTTTCTGAGACGCTCTGGCTGAGGGTAACCTCGAAGCTGGTGGACTTCGAGGGAAGCAGGCGCTCTCCGTGCTGCGGTGCCCCTACCCGGTCACACGAAGGCCTGAAGAGCACGAAAGACGGACCTCCGCCAGCAAGAGCGAGTTGGGCCAGCGGACAGCCGCGGGGCTTGAACCTGGGCTCGATTCTTCTGTGGGTGTCGCCCCTGCCGGCCCACCCTGCAGATCTCGTCAGCCTCCGTAAACGGAGGAGCCGATTCTTTAAAATGAATCTTTATGTCTCCAGCTAGCGATCGGAGAACTCTGGCTAACGCAACGATCGAGGACATTTCAAATACTCGAGTTTCACGGTGACGCAGCAGCACCCACTCAGCCCCGGCCCACTCCAGAAGCACACGGCTGTCGATGCTTCCTGGGATGGTTATGAAACGAAAAAAAAAAAAAAAAAAAAAAAGTTTTGTTTTGTTTTTGTTTTTCTGCTGCAGAGCCAGCAGGATACCAAGTCTCAGGGGAAAAAAAAAAATTTACTTTGGGGTTTGTAAAAAAGAAGCATTTAACCAGCACAGCAGCTGTGAAGTTAGAAAAAACTGCAGAGTGGCAGAACGGCACCGGCCACCGAGGCAGGAGACAGATGTCTTAAAAATAATTCATTAATTAAAAACCTGCTGGGTCTGGCAGTATCTTTCCTTTCCTTCTAGGTCCTCCCTCCAGCCCTGTGCCTTCTCGGGGTGCCCCCACCCAGGAGGGGCCGTGCCGTCCACTTCACTGGTGGTCACTCCACGGTCTCCGGGGGTTCCCATCGTTTCCGGCTGGTTTTGGTGAAGCCGTGGGTACACACTGGCTCTCTGCCTCCCTCCCTAGCCTCTGGAAGCACCAGGACCGAGGATGGGGACCCATATTATCTGGGTTTGGGCATTGCTTGGGTGCCCTGGAGTCAGGCTTTGAGATCCCAGTGCCTGAGGGTGAAAGGCCCGTTGCTGGCGCCCCACTGCCTTTGCCCTGTGATTGCTTGAATCGGGCAGAATCTCATGGTGTCTCTGGTCTTGCATCATGAATGAACAACCATCACGATGATGAAGATACATTAAGATCGACCGAATGCTCACCGCCCCCGGAAAGTTCAGGAAGGTTCCTTTTGGCAGTGAGAAAGCAGAGGCCCAGAGGAGAAAAGCTATGTGTCGGGCTCTGCAGGTTCTGAGTGAAGAGTGGACCATGACCTCGGAGGGCCTGCCTGGCTCTGAGCTCTGACACAGCTCCATCAGGGGCTGGCCCTGGCTTGAAGAGGGGAGCGGAGGCCGTCCCCTGTGGTGGGTGGGCATGGGTGCCACGGGTGTGGACCTGAGGGCCAGGAGAGCTTGGTCATACGGCCCCTTTCTCCTGGACCCAAGGAAGGAACGGCCCAGGTGGAGACTTGTTGAGCGTGGGGACCCAGTGTCCCCAGACCAGGCCAGGGTGGCAGCGGTCCTCACAGCTGATCCAGCCTGGAGAGGGGGTCTGCTTCTCAGTCTACCCCAGGGCAGAGCACAGGGCTCTGGCTCCATGGGCAGCAGCTGGATGAGGCGGCAGGAAGACCATGTGTGCCTCCCCATAACTGCCCAAGTCTCCCAACAACCCAGAACCCTTGTAAACGTTACTAGGGGGTTCCTTGGTGAAATCAGTCGAGGGCTTGAGCTTTGTACTGGGGCGACAGGACCCCCAGTTCACAGCATGCGGAAGCCAGGGGCAAAGGCAAGCCTTGTTGTCCTCCGGGTGACTTCTGTCCTAGGGGGTCCCTTGGGTCCCCAGGGTCCTAAGGATCTGCCTATCCCTGCTCTGCTGATCTTTACCTGGGCCCCTCTGGCCTCCTGTCCGGTCCCATGCTGTTGTTCCTGGCCACAGCCTGGCCCAGCATGGAGGCGGCCCTCCCTGTCCGCACGCTTCAGTGCCTGCTTTCCCACATCTCTGCGCCCTGCCCGTGCCACCGCCCATGCTGGGGGCTCTGTTGTTGTGAAACTGGAATCAACCAGGGAGTTAATATGCACAATTGTTTCCATTCTGGCAAACCCCCTTTCTCTGCGTACATAATGGCCCAGTCAGGCAGGTAGAGAACAGAGGACCAGAGATGCTAACTGAAGAGCCAGCCTCAGCAGGGGTGAGGTTGGAACCAGCTGGGTAAGCCAGTCTCCCCCTCCCCAGTGCATGGCCCCCTGCCCAGGCCTTGCTGCAAGGCCCCCTTACCACCTCCCCCGTCACGGGGCATGTCTGGGCGTGTCTGCCCAAGACCCGGCTTCTGCTTAAGGCTCAGCTCCGCCCAGGGCAGCCCAGCCCACGCCTGCCCTGCCCTCCCCTTTCAAAGGTAGCCGCTAAGCGGAGCTTTGAGTCCCTGTGAGGTTTTCAGATCAGCCATGGTCCTCATCACAGAGCTTCTTTCTCTGTGCTTTGTGCCTTCTGCTTATCCTCACCTGTGGCTATCCAAACCGCTGGCATCCGGCACCCTGGGACTCCCTGTCTCCCCCAGGACTCCCAATTCCTCGGCCTGCCCAACCCTTGGGCCATCTCCCGAGCCCCATGGGTCCCCCCCACGGCATTGCCCTTCCAGGCTAGCAGGCCGTGGGGCGTCTCACTGAACTCACACTCTGTAGCCAGACAGCCTGCCTGCAAGTCCAAGTGCCCCGAGTCTCCCTGGCCTTGCGCGCGGGTGCGAGGATGTGGCGAGCCATCTCCGTCCTCCTGGATGGTCGAGAGGCTTCTGGTGGACAGTGCATGGACAGCGCTCAGCGCAGGGACGGGTGGACGCCTGGCCCAGCACGAACACGCCGCAGGGGTGGCGGCCACCTTCCCGGGGCGGCCCCCGTCCCCGCTGGCTCACGGTGCCCCTGCGCCCCGTCCCGAGTCCCCGCGCCCCGTGCCACCGCCCGTCCCTGTGCTCGAGTGCAGGGTAACCTCTCCCTTCCCCAGCTCCTCCCATCAGGGCTGGCGGAAGCCCCAGGATGTGATGGAATAATCCCACTACAGACCCCGGCCTCTCTCTGGGTGTCCCAGCCATCCTTTCTGAGGCTCGGCAGCAGGTTCGACCCCCTTTACCGGGTCCCGACGACCACCACCCCGGCTCTTCACCGCGGGAGGCCGAGCACCTGCGTGGGCCGAGTGCGTCCGCTGTCCTCCTGACCTCGGTGTGATCGTCCTGGGCCCACATCGATTCTGTTCCATCCTCCCCGAGCGGGAGTTCCTGCTCTAGCTCACGGCCCCCCGAACCTGGGCTCCAGCACCTTTGCCACCAGTGCTCAGGACTCCTCCTGTCCTCAGTGCTCTGCGGCGTCCCCGCCAGCTAGGTCAAGGGAGTCTCTCATTGGCTGATTCGTTGCTGATGGGAATTCTGGCTCTCCACTTCCCAGAAACCCCTGCTCTCAGGTCCCCGAGGGTGACAGAATCTGTCCCCTCCTCATGTAGCTCCTGGTCCTCCCCAGTCTCTGGGTTCTGTCAGCAGAACTCTCAGGAACCCATGCCCGTGCAGCCCCTGGCTTGCTTGCTGCCTTTTTCCCCTTGGCCTGGAACCCTGGGTTCCCATCTTCAGTGTGTCCCCAAGGGCCCCACACTCTCTGCCTCCCCGAGCCCCACCATCATGTCCGCCCCCACCCCCCCACGGATGGGTGCAGGCCGCCCCCCCGGCCCCAACACCAGTCCACGCCTTGGCCTCGGAAGAAATCCAGTTCCTATCCTCCCTTCCCCCCCGACCATCCTGAGCATCTGCTGTCTTTAGATAGTCTGGGTTCTGGACATTTCCCAGGGACAGAATCTTATACCACGTGGACTTTTGTGCCTGGTGTCTTTCACTGAGTGTTAATGTGTTTAAGGTTCGTCTGTCTTGTGCCTGACGTTAGAGCTTTACTCCTTTTTAGGGCCACATAAAGACCCCTGGATAGATACACTACACTTAGTCGATCCACCCTTCAGCTGATGGACATTTGGACTTTCTGTGCCTTCGGGCCACTGCGCAGGCTGCTGCTACAAAGGACTGCGTGTGAGTTTTTGTGTCGACACGTGTTTTCATTGCTCTCCGTGGCTGCCCCGCATTTTACGCTCCCACTACCACGGCGTGGGGGTTCTGATTTCTCCACATCTCTGCCAACACTTGTTTTTATCTGACTTTCTGATTTTAGCCATCGTAGTGGGTGGGAAGTGATTGTGATTGACATTTGTCTAGTGACTGAGAATACTGAGCATCTTTTCACGTGCTTATGGGCTACCTGTAGATCCCCTTGGACAAACGTTTGCTGATAGCAACTTCTGCCACCGGGCACTTGGTTTTAGTCTTTCCATCTGTAAAATGGGACCATCGTCACCGAAAGAACTCTTACAGAAAGGTGGGGTCTAGAAATGTGTGACTCTGGATGAAAACAGGTACAGCTGAGAGCTGCAGCCTCACAAGCTTCAGGGACAGGGGACAGACACCTGGCTGGAGGCCCCAAGCATGCCCAAATCTCTCCCACATGTCTCCCCATCTCCTGCAAGGCTGTGGCCGTTCCCACTAATCTGCAGCCAGGAAAGCATTCTTACAGCCAGGTTTATTCAGAAAAGCGACTTTCAGAACAAACAGTGAGTGAAACAGGGTAAGCAGGGAAGGAGGTTCTTGGCTTTTCAGCACATCATTGATGCTCTGGGTTGAATTACATTTCCCCAAATGACACATCAGGTCCTAATCTCCGCTCTCTGTGAACGTGGCCTTATTTGGAAATAGGATCTTTGTAGATCTAATTCCTTAACGTGAGGTCATAGGGGATTAGGGTGAGCACTAGTCCAATGAGGGTGTCCTTAGATGAAGAAGAGGAGGTGGACACAGATGCATGCAAAGACAGCTGTTGGATTTATCTTGCAGCCATCAGTAAACACCGAGGAATGCCAGCAGCCATCAGAAGAAGGGTGTGAGCCTCATCCAGAGCCTTCCCAGAGAGCAGGGCCCCGCTGATACTTTGATTGCAAGCCTCTAGACTCCAGAACCATGAAAGAATACATTTCCACTGGTGTAAGCTGGCCACTTTCCTTTATTACGGCAACAGTGGGGGAACAATGCAGGTGACCATCATATAAATAATAAAGCTCTTGGGGCAATTCTTCTCCACATTGGTTGCATGTTTGGCATTTCTGGCCTCCAGCATTTATTTATGGAAACTGACTCTCTACCCAGTGGTACTAAAAATGACAGACCCTCGTTTAGGATTCAGCAGAGTACCGCCAATGTACTTGCACAAACAGTGGCCCCAGAGAGGACACCAGGGATGAGGAATGTCCAGGTTTGTTGGGAGATGCTGACTCTGGCTTGTCACCCACCCTTGTCACTCCCCCCACACCCAGGTCCTCAGTCGACCAGGGAGTCCCTGTGGGGGAAACCTCAAGGGACCCTCCTAGTCCGAGCCTACAATCTGGCTGGATCTCGAGGTCTGACAGTTGTACTTACCTTCTCCTCCCAGCCCTAGGGCTCCTGGGCAGCTTTGGATAAAAGCAAATGTGTTTTCCATCAAAAGCTGCTTGCCGCACTCCTGGGCTTACTACTAATTCCTTCTTAAGTCTGTCCCAAAGTGCCTATCTAGCGTAGGGCCAGCTGCTGGGCACAAGTAATAGGTTTTAATCAGCCACATTAAGCTCTTCCATTTTAAGACATTTTCAAAGTAGATGATGAGACTCAAAGTGTCAGGTGTCCGGCAGCTCGACTCTGTGGCCGGGCGACAATGTGTGAAAATACCCACCGCACAGGCAGGCTTGTGACTCTACTGAGACCACCTGGGAGCCCCTGTAAAATGTAAAAGAAAAATCTCTGAAATATAAGAAAACACATGCCATGAGAAGAAATGCAAGTTTTATTACAATCATTATTATTCTCAAGGTTCACAACAGATGAACTCATTCAGGAAAATATTTTGCACGTAAGGATTTAGAGAGCAGGGACACATGTCCGAAGCAGCGAAAGGATGTGAACCATGTACCTTGGGAAACAGCGCAGAGCTCTGGGTTGCAAAACCAGAAAGTAACAAGGACGCATCTGAATTTCTGAATTTCCTAGGGGAGGGTATGGTGATCTGCACAGGCCTGACCTAGCTCCAGGAGGTAGCTGGGGGCGGCTGCTGGCTTGCTGTGCTCCCAGGGCACGCTGTTCCCCCACCCCCAGTTCGCATCTCTGCAAGCCAGGTAGCCTGGTCATACCAATGTCTCCCCATTTAAGGAATCCCGGGTGTGACCACAGGGTGCCTTGATGGTTCGACCCTGCTCCCAGAGAATCAATGAGAAGGGAAAGCAAACACCGCCTTTAGTATGTGAAGCAGCGCTGTGCTGCTCCCTCCGGGAAGGGCGAGAGGTGGCTCTGATGAGGTCTGCATCGTTTTTACCGGTGGGCAGACGCGGTTTTGATCAGGACGTGAGGCGGCCCGGCGGGACTCACGCTGCTGACCCGCAGCAGGTCGGGCTGTTGGCCAGTGGGACGTGGGAGCCCTACCTGCTCCAGAAGCACCTGCTCTGGAAGACGGCTACGTCTGAGGAGGGCAGCCCTTTGGATTTTCAGAAAAGTAAAAGCACTCTCCAGCCGTGAGCCGGGGCGCAGTCTAGGGCAGCTCCGGGCAGGAAGGATGGGCTGAAAGCGTAGGACAATCGGACTTGCCCAGGTGGTCGCGGACCCGGGCAGACCTGCGCTTGCGCAGAAGGATTTCGGGGCAGCTGGATGGACGGGGTTTTCCTAGCTGAAATGGAACACGGAGTTTCCACCTTTCTCGGAGGAGACAACGGACAGGTTCTCGTCCGGTCTTTCGCTGAGCAAATGCCCTTGCTTTAGTGTTCCAGAACTAGCCTTGTGTCTGTTCGGTGGTCACTTCTAGAACTCAGGAGCAGCTCTAGACGGGATTCTGAACCCCGCAGCTCTGCCTGATGGCCCCGCTGGAGGCTGTCTGCGTCAGGAGGCAGCGCCAGACTCCGGACGCACACTGCGATCTCCTCCCGGAGATGCTTCTTCCCGGCAGACTGCCTGGATTCCAATTTTCCAGGAGGCGGCTCCTGAGGCTCAAGAGCCTTTCAATGATGGGCGCCTCTCTTTCGCTTCCCAGGACCACCTGGTACACCCCCACCCTCGCCCCGTGCAGTGACCCCTGTCAGGGGGAGGGGAGTCCCGGGATGCTGGTGTCACTTCCACCAAAAACCTTCCCTGCCCTGCCTTCCTGCAACCCACCCCCTCATTACTGTCCCGGTCTCCCCTAGCTGTGAAGGCACAGTGTCCTGTTACTGAACGGCATGATGTGCGCCACGTTTCCTCTGGCCTTTATCTATCCCGTCCTCCCCAAATGTGTGCCCTCTTGTTTTTGGGACCACACGCAGGGCCTTCGATGACTGCTGACAGAGACGTAAAACTGAGCTCTGGAAACTTCCCTGGCTTAGGTCTGGGCAAGTTCGGCTTCTGGCCCTTACAGGGAAACCAAAGGCCACCAATCAGGGCCTCTGTGGACACAAGGCTGGGGGGTCAGATCCTTTGTAGTTTCAGATACAGAAATTTAAGGCAAAGGCAGGGGCACTTGGCTTGGTCTTAGATTTCCCAGAGGAGCAGTATTTTTGAAGAAAATGCTGGTTTTCTCTGCTGAGGAAACACGAAAGATTGGGAAACTGAGGCACTGCTGCTGGACGCGCTGGGTCCCGCCGCTCACTTGCGAGGCTGCTGGATGTGCTGGGTTCTCGGGGACGGGTGCTTGTCTATGGAGGCGTGGGGCTTCTGGTGAGCCACCTGCGCGGCCGCCGGAGGGAAGTCCTTGTCGCCCTGTCAGGAGACAGAAGGCATGCACTCACCCAGAGCAGACACTGGGGCGGGGTGACAGTGAGGCCCCCCAACGCCAAGTCTACCAGCTTCCCTGCAGGGTGGCTGATGACAGGGGGGACCTGCCGGCGGGCAGCAGGAGGTCTCCTGGCACTTCCGGGGTCCAGAAGCTCTCTGGGGAGCAGAAGGGGGCACGAGGCTCGGGCACCACCCTGAGGGGGAGAAGGCTCACGGTCGCTGCCCCCTCGTCTTGAGCTCAGGTCACCATGGGGCTCCCTCAGAACTAAGCTGGGCTTGGGTGGCCTTCCTCTGCCGGAGCTGACCTCGCGACCTTCCAACCCTTCTGGCAAGACAGAGCCAACTCTAGTCTTCGATTCTACTTTGCCGTCACAGCCGAGTCAGGGCCCCGGGGAAGGAGACACCCACGGTGGGGTGGAAAGCTGGGAAGTGACGCCAGAGCCAACCCCCTCCAGTTGCAAAGGCGGCGCCGGGATCTGTCGGGAGAAGTGCCTTCCAGGGCCACCATGCAAGTGTGGTGGGGGCCAGGCCGGGCCGCCGCGAGCTGGCTGGAGCCGCGGCGTGCTGCGGCCGAGTCACGCCACCCTGGGCTGACTTTGGACTCGGGCTGCCGTGCAGTTTTCTCTCATGTAGCAGGTGTGCCACCCGTCTGTCCCCGGGGCCCTGGGGCGAGCTGTTCTGAGCAACTGCAGGGTCTAACTCATCACACGCTGGGGGCGCGATTGTACCGAGAGCCCCAGGGCTGTGGGCGGACGCACCCAGGGCCTCCCTCAAAGGCACGTTTGCTGACGGGCGTTAAAAAAAATCTATGTTGTAGGGGGTGCCTGGGTGGTGCCGTCGGCCAAGCATCTGAATCTTGGTTTTGGCAGGTCCTGATCTCAGGGTCGTGAGATCGAGCCCCACCCCGGGCTCCGCACTCAGCAGAGTTGGCTTGAGAGTCTGTCTCTGCCGGCCCTTCTCGTTGTGCTCGTGCGCGCTCTCTAAATACATAAATAAATAAATCTTGGAAAAAAAAAAAAAAAGAAGTTGGGTCTCTCCAGAAAAAGGGGCTCCTAAAAGGTAAAGGGCGTGGCAAACACCCGTGAGTTTAGTCCAGGGGTCGGCGAGCATTATCTGTGACAGGCCGGGTCGCAAGCTCTGTGGGTCACTCTCTGCCGCGGTGGCAGGGAAGCAGCCACAGACACACCGGCCCGAGCAGCCGAGGCTGGTGCGCTAAGACCTCACCTGTGGACACCGGGATGTGAACTGCATGTAATTTTCTCGTGTCACAACCTATACTTCTCATTTTGAGTTTTTAACCATTTAAAGATGCAGAAACATGCTGAGCTCACAGGTCACCCAGAAACTGCGGGCTTGGGGGTGCCCGGCAGCTCCGGCTCCTGGCAGCACGTCATGCGGTCACCGTTCCACACGGGCGCTCGCGACAGACGCGACACAGCACGGGGGCCCCTGGGTCCCAGACAGGACGGGAGGAATCCAATCCCACGCCAAGGGTTTGCCAGAAGGGCTCTTACCCGGGCAATGACACCAGAGATGAACACGGTCGGCTTGGGCGGGCTGCAAAGACAAAAAGGGAAAAGGCGACGTCAGGGAACAGCAGCACAAGGAGGCAGGCAGAGGGAGCATGGGGGAGGCAGGTCTGGGGGGGCATAACAGGGATGGAGGAAGGGGAGCAAACCTCCTCTTCTGAATTATTTCTTCTCCCCTGGACCAGTGGGGTCCATCTCCTGAGGTGAGTTCAGGCAGGAGCCAGGGACTAGCAGGCAGCTGGTGAGTCTGTGTTTTCTTTGTGTTTTTGGCGGGGGGAGGGGTGTCATCCTCAAACAGTGGCTGTTAGAGCAGTTTTTGTTTCACGAGATTATGGACAAGGATGCCTCCCGAAGCAGGGAAGACGTGAGGTCGCACTGGGCAGAACAGGGAGGCCAGATTCTCGTCCCTGCCCTCGCCATGGCTTCCGGCAGCTTCTAATAGGGGGAAAACCCTGGGTCGGTTCAAAGCTGCTGGCCCTTAGGAGAGCCAGGTATTAAAAATGTAGGGTCCTCGTGAGGCTACTGTCATTTCTTATCACCTGAAATCCTATGGAGCTACCTGCGTGTCAAGCTCCCCGGGAGGTGGGAGAAAGGGCCCAAGTCACACGCGTCCCTTGCCGGAAAGCACAGAAGTGCAAACATGGTCAAGTCAGCTGTCATGGCACCACATGGAAATAATCAGTTAATACACGGTTCTCTGTCCAGCCTATCTCTGGACAGACGGACGCACTTGTTTTCACATCAAACGTTTTTCTTACAGTAGAGTCGTACTGTTTAGTGCATTTAGGAGATGCTGGGCACACTTTCACGTTCGTGTACGCTCTACTCTGCGTGTTTTCAAATGGCTGCGTGTGCACCATTTAAGAACATCAGAACACCGATCCGGGGGGTACGCAGACGCACACCCCTGTGAAACACCCCCACCAGAGCTAAGGGGACCTAGGAGCGACAGGTGAATAATACAAGGCCAGCCTGGCAGGGAGAGGGCCACGGGGTGGGGGGGCAGCTCCAGGAGGCATTAGGTTGTGGTCAAGGCCAGTGCTGCTGGGCAGATGGGGGGCGGGGAATCCGTCCCCGCTGCTGCCCAGCCCCCTCCCACCTGCTCTGCTGCTCTGCTCTGCTGCTGGGCATCAGGGAGGGAAACCACTGGTCTTAGCTTTGTTTTGCTCCGGGCAAACGCCCCAGGATTCACTAAGTTCACTGTTTATCTCCCCAACAGTTTCGCTAAAATACCCGAAATTCTCCCAAGTGATTTCTGTTACTCTGGGAGATTAAGAAACTTCAAGTCTTACTAAGCAGTAGAAAGATGTCCCTACATGACTGGTTTTATTTTTGCTTTTGTCGCGCGGTGAACTGGGTTGGATTTTTTTTCTTCAATTACAAATATGATTTGGCTACAAGGTCAATAGCGCAATAGCCGGTCAGAGATGAGTAGGTTCAGCTCGAGGGTAAGTCCCCCACGTGGTAGATTTGGAAGCCTTTGCGATCCAGACACTTCCTGCTGCGAGGGCTCCTGACCACCCCCAGGGTGTTCACGTCCAAGGGTTTCGCATCCCAAGCTGCGGAACCGTGTTCCGGATTCTAACATTTCACGAATGTTTTAGAGAGGACTATGGAAATGGTACCCCAAGACTTTCTTAGATTTTGCATGCTCCTTTAAAAATCTAGGAAAAGCCTGAAGTAGGGAGGGCTCTGTTTTGTGGACTGATTATGTGGCATCTCCTTCCAGGCCATCGTTTTGTGCCCAGACGGCATGATTGCTTGGATCGTGTCCAGTTTTCAGTTTTGTAACCTGAGTCAAGGCATTCAAAGGCAGTAAAGACAGCCCCCCACACCTCCACCACCCCCAGCAAGTACTTGATAAGAAAGTCACCCACAGAGAGTGAATCTAGACAAAGTAACAGTCCAGTGACTCCCTGCCCAAAGGGAACCCTAAAAGGTGTCCCAGGAAGCCTGAGCCATTATATATGTAAAACACGCATGCTTGCTTCCCCTCCTGGGGTCTCTGTATACACGTATGTACACCTTCATTGCTGAAAAGCAGATAAGCAAAAACAATGTTAAAATCGCTATTGGCTGTGTGTAGGAAACACACAAACGCACATTTTTCACGGAGAACTGGACTGTGGGAATACGGCGGCCCAACCGGCAGAGAGCGAGCAAACCTGGGAGAGGCGGCGTCCGGCTCTGGAGAAAGGGGGCGGCCGACAGCGGGCAGGGAGGAGCAGAGGCCAGCCTGCCGCAGACCTGCGTCCTGAACCCCTCGGGCCCCCAGCGCCCTTCCTGCCGCTCCCCCGTGCACCTAACCCCACTGGTCGGCAGCCCCTGCTTCTGACTTCCAGGAATCTGGTTCTCAGGGGGCTGGGGCAGCACCCGCTCCCCTCCGTGTGCAGGGAGGAACGGTTCCCAGACCCCAGGAGCCCTATCGGGTCCCACACTTCCAGCCCGTGGCCGCCGCCTCCTCCTCACAGGTGACCCTTCAAAGCCTGGTTATTTCCGTCCAGGTTAGGCCCTGGGCCCCTCCCACATTAAACATGAATGTGGGTTCCAGGCCTCGCTTTCAGAAGGTCTTGGGAAATGTGTGCAAATGGTCACGATCAGAGGCCATTACTGACCCGGGCCCAGCCCCAGCGCCACAGAATGCATGTGCAGGGGGACGGCCACTAGAATCCAACTCCCAGAGCCTCCCGCCGACACGAGCCTCTCAAGGACACCTCACCACACGACCGCTGGGGCGGCTGTGGAGACTCTGGGGGCTGAAGGAGACGCTAAGATGAGAATGCTCCCGCCCAGCCCGGCTCATTCCCTGAGAGGTGTCCGGGGACTCTGGGTGCAGAACTTAAGGCTCCCCGCAGGGACAGGGCTGCAGGATGGTCCTCCCCTCACTGACCCCGTCCTCCTGAGGAACCTACGCTTTGACATACAAGCCTTAAGCTTTTGGGTTTTCACGGCTTGCTGGATCCTGCTTATAATGGAAAAGCGTTTTGGTGAAAAGCAAGTTGGGTTCAGAGTACAGACATATGGTCTGACACCCGCTGGGGCGGTGGGTGGCGGAAAGCTGGGTGCTGGGGCTCTGAACCAGATGTTCCATGGCCCGTGTATTCTGTCCAAAGGGGCTCCTTAGGTTTGAGATGGTGGTGGGGGAGGTTTCTGACACCTTCTCCCGGAATTCATGAACCACTTCTTGGTTAGCGGTGAGAAGAGGGACACACGGCAAAGCTCCTGGGGCAAACCCTGCAGATATATGCACAGGGCGCGTGTGTCCCATGGTCCCTCGGAAAAGGAATACAGATGTGGGAAATAATACAAATGACAGAAGTAAGTACTAAAATATCGTATTAGTATAAATATTAAAAAATAAGTAAATACTAAATAGGGATTAAAAGTCCAAATAACCTCTTATCCCATCTTTGTTCTTGATGTTGTATGAGAAAGTACATAGTGCTTTATTGGTGCCTGCCCATACCACGTGTTCACGGATGGGCGCACAGCTGGACCCTCACCTTGATGCCCCAGTGGGGCATCAAGGGACCCGTGCAGGGATGGGGTGCGGCCCAGGGAGCCACTGAGGCCACACCTACCCCATTTCTTGGCCATGGCAGGCCCCATCCCTGCTACCAGGTATGGTGTTTGTGACTCATCCTTGGTCAAAGGGACACAAAGTAGCCTTTTGCGTACTGCAGAGGGCCGATTCTGGACCCAGGAGCAGGCGCAGTAAGCGGCCTTCAGGTCACAGCAGACTTCAGGAGCCAACCAAAACAATGCATATGCTGTCCAGTTAAGCTGGGGGATGGGAGCGACAGTAAAGGTCTCAAGGACTTGACCCGCATCCCCGTTCTCCAGGGCCTCCATCTATAGGTGCAGGCAAAACAAAACAAAACAAAACAAAACAAAATGAACACAAACAAAAAAACAAAAAAACAAACCCCACAAAAAACAAAAATGACACTGAAAGGAGTAAGGATAAGGCCCTGTAGATCCAACACATTTTGGGGGAGGTTCTTGCTTTAAGATTGCACTTTCTAATTAAAAAAAAAAATTCAGATCAAGTGGGATTATTCCTGGGCTCCCGGGGTGGTTTAATATTCACAAATCAATCAACGTGATACACCACATTAATAAAGGCAAGGATAAGAACCACATGATCCTCCCAAGAGATGCAGAAAAAGCATCTGACAAATTACAGCACCCATTTTGATAAAAACCCTCAACAACACAGGGATAGAGGGAACGTATCTAAACATCATAAGGGTCATACACGAAAGACCCACAGTTGACAACATCCTCAATGGGGAAAAACTGAGAGCCTGTCCCCCAAGATCAGGAACAAGACAGGGATGTCCATGCTCACCTGTACGATTTAACGTAGTACTGGAAGTCCTAGTCTCATCAATGAGATAACAGAAAGAAATAAAAGGAATCCAGATCAGCAAGGAAGAAGTCAAACTTCCATTATATCCAGATGACATGATACTCTACATAGAAAACCTGAAAGACTAAAATTGCTGTAACTAATACAGGAATTTAGCAAAGTTGCAAGATTTAAAATCAATGTACAGAAACCTGCTGCATTTCTATACACCAATAATGGAGCAGCAGAAAAAGAAATCAAGAATCAATCCCACTTACAACTGTACCAAAACCAGTAAGATACCTAGAAGTAAACCTAACCAAAGGAGTAAAAGATCTGTACCCTGAAAACTATACAACATTTATGAAAGAAATTGGAGAGGACACGAAGAAATGGACTAGAAGAATAAACAGTGTTAAAAAGTCTATACTACCCAAAGCAATCTACACATTTAAAGCAATCCCTATCAAAATACCATCAGCATTTTTCACAGAGCTAGAACAAACAATCCTAATATTTGTATGGAACCACAAAAGACCCCAATAGCCAAAGCATCCTGAAAAAGAAAAGCGGAGCTGGAGACATCACGATTCTGAATTTTAAGCTCTATGACAAGCTGCAGTCACCAAGACAGTACGGTACTGTCTCAAAAACAGACAAATAGACCAGTGGAACAGAGTAGAAAGCCCAGAAATGGACTCACAAATATAGAGTTCTCTAATCTTTGACAAAGCAGGAAAGAATACCCAATGGAAAAAAGACAGTCACTTCAACAAATGGAGTTGGGAAAATGGATGGCCGCATGAAGAATGAAACTAGACCGCTTCCTCACAGCATACACAAAAATAAATTCAAAATGGAGGAAGGGCCTAAATGTGAGACAAGAAACCATCAAAATCCTAGAGGAGAACACAGGCAGCAAACTCTCTGACCTTAGCCACAGCAGCTTCTTCCTAGACATGCCAATGGGGGCAAGGCACACAAAGGCAAAAAGGAACCATGGGGACTTCATTAAGATAAAAAGCTTCTGCGCAGCAAAGGAAACAGCCGGCAAAACTAAAAGGCAGTTTGTGGAATGGGAGAAGATATCTGCAAATGACATATCTGATAAAGGGTTAGTATCCAAAATCCATGAAGAACTTACCAAAGTCAACACCCAAAACTCAAATAATCGAGTTAAGAAATGGGCAGAAGAGGGACGCCTGGGTGGCGCAGTTGGTTAAACGACTGCCTCCGGCTCAGGGCGTGATCCTGGAGTCCCGGGATCGAGTCCCACATCAGGCTCCCAGCTCCATGGGGAGTCTGCTTCTCCCTCTGACCTTCTCCTCGCTCATGCTCTCTCTCACTGTCTCTCTCTCTCAAATAAATAAAATAAAATCTTAAAAAAAAAAAAAATTAAAAAAAATTAAAAAAAAAAAAGAAAAAAAAAAGAAATGGGCAGAAGACATGAATAGTCATTTTCCCAAAGAAGACCTTCAGATGACTAGCAGACACATGAAAAGATACCGAACATGACTCATCATCAGGGAAATGCAAATCAAAACCACAATAAGATACCATCTCACACCTCTCAGAACGGCTAATATTAACCACACAGGAAACAAAAGATGTTGGCAGGGATGCGGAGAAAGGGGAACCTGTTTCCACGGTTGGTGGGAATGCAAGCTGGTGCAGCCACTCTGGAGAACAGCATGCGGGTTCCTCAGAAAGTCAAAAATAGAGCTACCGTAGGATTCAGCAATTGCATGAGTAGGTATTTACCCAAAGGACACAAAAATACCAATTTGAAGGGGGTACACACATCCTGATGCGCTGTTTATAGCAATATTACCAGCGACAGCCAAACTATGGAAAGAGCCCAAGTGTCCATTGAATGATGAATGGATAAAGAAGATGTGGTCTCTCTCTCTTTCTCTCTCTCTCTCTCTCTATATATATAATGGAATATTACTCAGCCATAAAAAAAGAATGAAATCTTGCCATATGCAGTGACGTGGCTAGAGCCAGAGGGTATTATGTTAAGTGAAATAAGTCAGAGAAAGACAAATACCACGTGATTTCACTCATATGTGGAATTTAGGAAACAAAACAGATGAACATAGAGCAAAGGGAAAGAAAGAAGCAAGTAAACCATAAAAAGACTCTTAATGGCAGGGAACGAACGGAGGGTTGCCGGAGGGGAGCTGGCTGGGGGACGGGCTACACGGGCGTTCAGGAAGGTGCTTGTGATGAGCGCTGGCTGTTACACGAAGTGCCGAACCACGGACCTCTGCCTCGGACACCAATGTAACTCTATATGTTAACTAGAATTTAAATAAAAATTTGGAGAAAAAGTATTAAAAAACCAGAATGCGTTCAAGGACTGTGCGGAACGGGCGAGCTCTTAGCTGGCCGGGAGAGAACTGGGCGTCCGCTAGCTCCTCCCGCCCGCCCCCCGACAGCGGTGCTCCGAAGATTGGAGCGCCTCCTCCCCTCCTTGCCAGGTTTGCTCTAAAACCCGAGCTAGCTCAGCAACTAATCCAAAAAACCCTTGACCATTTTCACCGTTTTTATTTATTTATTTTTTAAAGATTTTTATCTATTTGAGAGCGAGAAGAGAGAGCAAGCAAGCATGAGCGGGGAGGGGGAGAGGGAGAGGGAGTCTCAAGCAGACTCTGCGCTGAGCACGGAGCCCAACGTGGGGCTCGATCTCATGACCCCGAGAGGGGGCCTCGAGCTGCAACCGAGAGTCGGGGGCCTGACGGCACCATCACCACTTCCGCGATCTGTAACTGCCCGGTGGCGGACCAGGTGGCGGCAAGTACACGCACGATGTTATCAGCCAGCGCCGCTGTCCGTCTGCAGGGCTTCTCAGCAACCTTAGGAGAAACAATTACACGGCAACGCCGGTGCCCCCAGGACCCCCTCCTCCAGCCTCTCCTGCAGCCCCCAGGCCTCTCCTCAGCCGCTGGCAACTGCCGTTCTTCCTTCTGTCCTAATAACTGGACTACTTGGGCACCTCAGACCTCAGGTGAATGGAATCTTGCTTATTTCCTTTAAAACACAAGCTTCACCCATGCTGTAGCGTACGTCAGAACTCCCTTCTGTTGGGGCACCTGGGTGGCTCAGTCGGTCAAGCGTCTGCCTTCGGCTAAGGTCACAGTCCCAGGATCCTGGGATGGAGTCCCACGTCGGGCTCCTTTCTCAGCGGGGAGCCTGCTTCTCCCTCTGCCTGCCTCTCTGCCTACTTGTGCTCGCTCTCTGACAAATAAATAAATAAAAAAAAAATCTTTGCAAAAAAAAAAAAATTCCCTTCTTTCTCAGGTTGAATTATGTGCCGTTATAGGGGTAGGCCACATTCTTTTTATCCACTTGTCGCTGATGGACACATGGGTTCTTTCCACCTTTTGGCCGCTGTGACAAACGACACGGTGGACACTGATGTCACAGGACCCGTTTGTGTCCCTGCTGTCAAGTCTCTCATGTATTCACTCACAAGGGGACCCCTGGGTCCTGTGGTCGGTAAGCCCACATTCAAGTCTGAGGAACCACCGAATGGTTTGCCACGGAAGCTCCACCATTTGAGATTCCCATCAGCAAAGCACGGGGTCCCATTTCTGACACGTCGCCCATTCTTATCATCGTCCGGGGCGTTTTGATAGCAGGCATCTCAATGTGTGAAATGTGCTATATTGTCATTGTTTAGACTTAGCAACTGAATTTTAAGAATAAGGTTCCTTGGGGCGCCTGGGTGGCTCAGTCAGTGAAGCGTCTGCCTTCGGCTCAGGTCATGGTCCTAGGGTCCTGGGATCAAGCTCCGCATCCGGATCCCTGCTCAGCGGGGGTCTGCTTCCCCCCTCCTTCCTCCCCACTGCTCCTATACTTATGAACTCTCTCTCTCTCAAATAAATAAAGTCTTGGGGGGAAAAAGAGCTTCCTTGCAGCAGGGAATAGAACGTATCAGTGCGCACTGATCATCGGCCACGGTCTTTAAGACACCACGTCCCCCCCCCCCAAGTGCTCTCCCCTCTGAAAGGGAAAAGCCTACCGTCGGCTGCGAGGACATCAGGGGAGCCGTCAGTGACAAGGTGACGGAAGGCCGACCTCTCGTCTCCGAGGGACGCGGATCTGCACGGGGCTCTTGTTCGGCCCAGGCCGCGTGGGGGTGGGGCTTTCATCAGGCTTGGCCGAAGCGCCCCTCGTTCCGTGCCCTTCTCCCCCTGCCGCGCACAGCCCCTCACGCTGGGAACCGTCTGTTATGTCTGTCGAGCAGAAACCCCGCCCGACCTCCTCCAGCTCCGGCAGCCGCGACAGACACTCAAACGAGAACCGCGGCGACAAGCCTGCTTACCGAGCTGTGTTGCAGAAACACAGATTTTAGACTGCGTTAGGGTTCCGCGCAAAGCATAACCTACATTTCCAAGATTCTATAAACTGTGATCGTGGCTTTGAGGATTTAATTATTCCGACGGAAATTGCTCTGACAGATGTTGTGTTGAAGATCCAACACTCCTGTCTCTCAGGAAACAGAATCGGGAAAACAGCAGCCCTGCCCTCCCCACTTCCTCAGGCTTCTCCAGTTTCGAAAACCCGCACTTCTCTAAACTGCAAGGGACAGCAGCGAGGCGGAATCAGTGGGGGTTAGTGCCCCAGCAAGGGCTTCTTCACACGTCCGCAGCCCCGCACCTGTCACACCTGCCCCAGGCCGCGGCCGAGTGTCTGAGGCACGGAGCGCTCCAGGCTCCCCGGTTCGGGACCTCACAGCTGCAGCAGGGTCCTCTGGCCCGAACTACATTTTCTTAGTATTTATTCTCTAAGTTTCTTTGATGGATAACGTTTATGCTTTCCTGGCATTCCAGACAGGCGGGATCAAATGCTTAGGGAATGAGTGACCCAGTGGAATGGAGACAGCTCTCGGCACTGGGTTTGCTGGTCTCATCTTTATTTCATTTATTTTTTAAAAGATTTATTTATTATAGAGATCGAGAGTGAGAACAGGAGTAGAGGCAGAGGGAAGGAATCTCAAGCAGACTCCCTGATGGGCGCCGAGCCCGACTCAGGACTTGAACCCACGACACCAAGATCATGACCTGAGCCGAAACCAAGAGTTGGATGCTCAACAGACTGAGCCACCCAGGAGCCCCGGTGAGCTCATCTTTAAAAAAAAAAAAAAAAGTCCCCAGGGCTGAGAAAACAATTCACATTCTTAAAACTCTTCTCAAATCGAAAATAGCAACTAGTGAAATAAATATCAGTGTTTTTAATTTAACTCAACCTACCCAAGTGACTAGTAGGCCAACATGGGATCAACAGAAAAACCATCAAGGTCCCTTGATGTCCTGAGGTCTCCCTACCTGGACCGTCACAGTGCGGGTCCCCAACGACGGGCCATTTTCTGCCCAGCTCTGGGGGGGTGCAGCTCGGCTGCTGGGCTGTGAAGGAGCCTAGCCACGTCTTGGTCCAGTTTCCCTTCATGGGGACGGCTGCCCTGGCCTGTGCTGTGGTGGCCCCGGCAGGTGAGGACCTCCAGGGCCCTCAGGGTGGCCTCTGCGCTGTCTCCAACCCCTGGCATTTTGCCCAGGGGCTCCAACCTAAGATGATGGCCTCTTCTAAGTCCCTCTTGTGGGACAGGACTGCGATGTTTGCGGAAGCTACCAGAGGCCTCCGGGACACCCCCTTCCTGGACTCCGGAACCTGACCGCAAATTCGCTCACTTTCTGGGGCCCTCCTCCCACCCCGATTCCAGTGTAGTTTCTAGAGTTTTGCCCAGAATGGCAAGCACCGTCCACATGTGCCCCAGCAGCCCAGGGCTGTGCAGCACCCGACCTGGTCCAGGACGGTGAAGACTGTTCTTGCTCAAAGCTAAGCCTGGGGACAGGATTCTGGGCTCCCTGGCAGGGACCGAAGTGCTCCCCTTCCCAGGACTGCGAGCGACAGGAAACAGGGTCAGCGTGTGTTTGTATCAACCCTGCTTTCCCAGCTGGTTCTATGGGGTCCTTTCTCTTCCTGCTTTTCCCTCGCGTCAGGGGGTGGAGAGCCGTTCCACTCATCCAAAAACAGGCTTCTAGGAATGGGAGGAGGAGTTCAAGGCCACCGGAGCCGTGGGCCTCTGCCTTCCCGAGCGTCTCACAGAGATCAGGGTTCTGAGCTGCTGTGTAGGAGCACGCCGGACGGACACACACACACACACACACACACACACACACACAGTGATCAGTAGGACTGGGAATCCAATCAAGTCACCCCATCCCACTGCAAGTAGTCAACACGGCAGCAAAGACATTACTGGAAAGTTTTAGTTAACAGAATCACTTTCTGATTCTGTTAGGGAGATTTGGGGGGTGCTTTTGACCTGAGTTCCCGGAAGTCCACCAAATTACCCTCTGCAAATACTTTCTCCTCTTCACGAAAATGCACTCTGAAAATATCAGAGGGAGGTGTTCATACGGAGATGGAGCCATGCGGCCTTGAACGCATTGTTTCTTAATTTCGCAAAAGGATGGGAACGGCCTCAGATGATAACAGCCCTCTGTGTAAGCATCACTTACCAGGGACCAGGCACGGAGTTGGGTGCTTTACCTAGAATTATTGTACTAACCCCCTCAAACTTGTGAAGTAGGATTATGTCCACTTTATAAATGAAGTAATGGTAAATCAGAGAGGGTAAGTAATTTGCCTGAAGGTTGCCCAGCAGAAAAGTGCTCAGAGCCAGACTTGGAACAAAGGCAGGCCACAGCACTAGCCTAATGCCCTCCTTTTAGGGCTGAGAAGTGGGCCACTTGGTGGCCTCTATTTTCAGACTGTCTTTTATGTACAATTTAGAGATGCAGATTTTTAAAGTAAGTAAGCTCACTGAAGTCACAGAGTCCCTTACTTAACCAGACAGATTTGAACAGATTCACATCTGCCTCAGCATTTACTTTCTGAGTTGATAACGGATTTTTATTTTCCTTGAAAACTATCATTTATGTCCATAGCCCCTCACTAGGGTACAGAGCACATTCCCATAAATGAACTCATCTGATTCTCTTCTGTAGGGGTCGTCTTTATTCTACGGATGAAGCAATGGCAGATGCAACAGGCTGAAAGTTGTTTGCGGTCCTAGAGGCAGAGCCGGGAGGGGCGCGGGCCCCCTCGCTCTCAGCTCGATGCTCTTTGCTGGGTCATTGCTGGCTCTGCCCCAGTGAAGGTTTCAAACTCTCAAGCCAGAACACAGTTGACACGGTCCATGAAGGCGGCCAGGAGGAGAGGGGCAGGTGGGCCCAGCCAAGCATGGGTTCTGAACCCCGATGTCTGTGTTTGCCTCCTGGCTCCGCCCATGACCGGTTTGGTGGATGATGTCAGAGGGCTCTGGGGTTAGCGTCCTCCTCCGGACTATGGGACGGCTACGGACCCGACCCCGCACGGCGCTCAGACTCTCTGCCAATGTCACGTGTTGAGACAGTGACACATCCCTCCCCCTGACTTCCCCCCTCCCTCTAAACCCTGCCTTTGGTTCCCACTGCCAAGTCACACCTGGTTCAGTTCTATTTCATCCGCCCCGTAGAAGAGCACCGGCCTTGTCTGGGACCCGAGGGCTCCCGAAGTGAGTGGAACGGCCTGTGATAACTCAGACACCCCCAGCCCGTACGCTGGGCTCAGAGAAAAACGCTCTAGTTCCTCTAGAGTAAGACAACTCTCTAGTCCTGCCCTTCAACTATTCCGTTTCCATGCTGACACGCCCCGGACGGCTTGTTTAGCTTCTCAGCCCACGGAAGCCAGGAGGGAACGGTCGCGACAAGGCAGCCAGGGACCATGATGGGGTCACCAGTGCTTCCAGTGGAGGCTGGCATCTCTGCGGGACAAGGCTGGGGAGGAAGGGGTTCCAAGTGCTTGTGCTGGGGCCGCCAGCCCCTCCTGCACCCACAGCTCCTGGCCCCAGCCCAGGAGGCGAGGATGGACGGAGGCCTGGCTGGGACGCTGGCAGGGGCTGGCGGAGGCCGGCCGCCACCCAGAAAAGGCGCCGTCAGGACTGGGAGGGTGTCATCGGGTGACCCCCCCCCTTCCTGGTAAGAAAGCAAGTGTGTGCTCAGGAGGGGATTCCCTGCACCCCCCCAAATCTCCCTAACTGTCAGATCATCTGGTGAGTCAGCGAGCGGTGCTCACATAAACTCTCGGGCCCAAAAGCCTGTGTCAAAGTCTCGATTTCATTTTCTCACAAGCAGCTAACATTTCCACGAGGCCTCCCTCCCCATGAGGCCACGTGACAGAAGCACTGCCCCATGTAACCTGCCGCCCATCACAAGGGGCACCGAGCTGGTCCCAGACCACAAAGCCTTTCAGGGGTGTCGTGCATGGTCCGAGGGGGAGGAAGAAACAGGATCTCTCCAGACGCAGCCCTGCAAATGGAAACACGGGCTGTGAGGGCTTCACTAAGCCCTGCCTGAGGCCAGAGCGAGAACACGGCTGCCCCCTCAGGGGGTGACCCAGCCCAGGAGGCCGGGTGCAAGCCCAGAATTAGACCTGGGGGCCAGCTCCGGGAGAACGTCCAACAGGGTCTCTCCAAACGGCGGGTGGGGTGTGGGGGGGTCAATGCAGACCCTGCCAAGGCAATGTCCAAGTTGGGGCCCGCAGGTGTAAAGGGAAGGACACGTGCTGGGCTTCAGTGAGCAGAAGGAAGGGGCACAGTTCGATGTGCTTTTGCCGGCACGAAGTCACAAAGGGGGTGAGGTCCAAGGGGCCCTCTTCTTGGTCTTCTGCAACGACGGAGGTGGGGTGACGTGGGGTGCAGCCCGGCTCGGGGGACAGGCCCTCCTGGTGAGAGGGTAGAGCTCTTTAGGCATCTGGAAGCAGATTCTGTCACTGTCTTTTGACTTTGCTCTAAATCCACGGATTCATGTTTTCACGGCGTTTACAGAAAAACAGATTCCCACCTGCGGTGACGTGTATGTACGTCCTGTAAACAGACGGAAAACAAATCCTCCCTAGCTACTTTTTCTTGACATATCTTCCTGGCTGGCTGTTCATTTATTTGGGTTATTAATTTTCTAGACACCAAAATAACAATTAGCGTGGCTGGTGACCGCAGGGAAACCGCTCACTTGACTGCACCCAGACATTCCTTTGTCACGTTGTTCCTCACAGACGCGTTGGCTACCGGCAGCCGGAGCGTGGGGCCCAGAACATTCCCACAAGATGGCGCTGCGGGTCCTCTCAGCTGCTGCCAGTCGGGCGGCCGAGCTTTGGCAGGTGCCCGGTGCACGGGGCGGCTGGAGGCTGGGTGTCCCTGGTGGGCCAGGGTCACTGGCACCTCAGGACAGGTGTGTCCCCCCGTCCTGTGAGTCTGACTAAGGGCAAATAAAACACAACCCCTGGGCTTTCTTTCTTTCTTTTTAACCCCTGTGCTTTCAATAAAATGCTCAATCGGAGAGAAAATCATCTGGAAGCCAGTTCCTCCCCAGTATGGTATATGGAGTTTGTAAAATCATTTTTAAAGGGGCCTGAGCAGAGGTCCTTAACCTGCCTCCTCACTTTCAAGGCGAGGACGGAGGCTTGGGGTCAGCAATGGGGTCCTCTCCCCTCCTGGTTCAGGCCTTGGGACAGGCCCAGCGTCCGGCCTGCTCCTCAGAGTCTGTCCTGGAGACGAGTGGGGTCCAGTCCCCACGTGGGAGGGCTTCTCGACAGGCTTCTCCAGCGGGCACCCACGCGTACACGGCTCACCGCTGGCCCAGACGCCAGCACTCTGCCCCGCTGTTAGTCTAGTGTGAGGAGGTGGGGACCCCCCAAATCCCGAGAGCAGGGCCAGTGCAGCTTCTGCATAAACCATGTGTCCCACCGACACGGAGGCCCCTGGCGAGAGCTGCGGACGGTCTTCCAGGGCCTGGAAATGCCACTTGCCCCCTCGACCCGTATTTCCAGAAAGCTCCTCTAAGCTTAGTGCTTGTTCCATACAGAGACCTCCTGGTGTGGCTTATGACCTTTCCCTTTTCTTCCCTTCATCCTTCCCCCTTGGCCCTCTTCCCTGCAGGCAAAGGCAACAGCTACTCTGACTGTTAGCTTGCATCGTACGGTCTTAACATATAGGAGTCGTCCTGGCCAGAGACGGTCTCTGCGTTCATGGCAACAGAGGGGCGACCACACTGGATGACAGAAACCCGGGCCACGCTTCCTGCCGGGTATGCACGGGCGCTGGCCGGTGCTGGGCACCTGCACGGTGGAGAAAGCCCACCTCGTGTCTGCATAGAGCTCTGGGAAGATCCAGAAGCAACGCGAGCAGGGTGTCCTGGAGCATCTGGGGGCCCCCGGGCTTTGGAGACAAACAGCTCTGGGTTCCAATCTCCCCTGAGGTGAGCAGCCCCTCCGAGCCTCCGCGTCCCCCCGTGTCATGGGTGGACAGAACAGCTGCTATTTGGAGCAGAATAACGTACCTACACTGTGCGCAGGGGGCTGCCTCCACCGACAAAATTATGTTTAGGGGCAAAAGACACTGAATTGATTTCCTATATAAAGACGGTCCCCCTCGTTGCTATTTTGTTTTCTAAAGTTGTCTTTTAAAAATTCTTTCCTTCTCCCTCCCCTGCCCCTCCCCCCCGTAATAGAAAGTTCTAGGGTTTCTCAGAGCTTCTTTGAACCTTGTTTTCTCATTCCTTGTTCTGAGCACATACGGTGCCGTGAGGGGTAGGACTGGAGGGTTTTTACAGAGAGAAAAGGTCCCAGTGCCGAAGAATTTGAGCCCCTGCCGGCCCCACTCCCAGCACCCTGTGTTGTTCAAACAATACAGGGAAGGGGGAAAAACAAAACAAAAAATGAGACTGACTCCTTCATGTCACTAAACGTTCTAGGGAAGATACGTCTTAGGAAGAATGTAGATTACCATTAAAGGCAATGGCTAAATTTTAAAATTAAAAAAAAAAAATCTGTTTTACCACGTGGTAATGTAAGGGATACTGGAAAACAAGGTTTGTCTGTGGGTTAGCTCCAAAGCTACACTGTCGGGTGCGGTCTGCAGGGGTGACCCGTCACTCGTAAGTATGTGAAATCAACGACAGGGGCAGTCCGTGCAGAGCAGGCGGCGGCTCGAGTTAAAGTACTTACTGCCTGTAGAGGGAAATCAGACCTAGTCGGCTGTTTCAGGGTCATGGGTCATGTTCACGATGATATGAGCTTGGGAGGAGGGTGTCCCTGGTTCAAAGCACAAAGTATGTATTTTCTAGAGCGGCTACAGCTTTAAATAGGAAAATGACCGTGTAAGAAGAAAATCTGACAACTGCTCACAGAACTTCCATCAGAATGAAGTAACACGGACGTTAAATCAAACACAGGCGCCAACAACGCATCTGGCCTGGGTCTCCTTCCATCTCCAGATGCACAGGTGGTCGACCCCGCACGGGGCCAGCCAGCGCCAGGCGGTTTTTCGTGGAGAACCCAACAATAAGAGAGGAGAGACGCCAGATTTCACTTGCTCTCGGGAGACTGTCGGCCACGAGAGCTTTGCATCTAGCAAAAGTCAAAACACGCCGTGGGAGGACTGAGCACGGCTTAGGTTAAAGTCAAGTACACAGCATGATGGACAAGAGCTTTTGGATTGCTCTGTTGCTGGATTCGCCTGTAATTATATCCTTAATCCACCCCCAAACTCCTGGCAGGGAGGGATTTGGTAAGCCGCGAGCGGCAGTCCCAGCCCTGCCAGCCGGGCGGACGCGATAAGCTGCTGCCTTCAAAGGTCTCCAGATCTGCAACGGCAGCGCTGAAAACACTAGCTCTTGGTCCCTCTTCGGGTCGCAGCACGCGCTCATGCATTTTCAGGAATTAACAGATAAAGAGGAGCAAGGTCAAGTGCACAGAAACCTAAACCCACCTCTAATTCGGCTTTACTCTTACAAGCCAGGGAGGGAGGGAGTGCATTCAATCCAAGAACCCCCCCCCCCCGAGCATCTGTTTAGAGCAGATGCTCCAGAAATACCCAAACGGCTCGGCCGTGCAAGAGGGATGGACTGTGCCATGGCCCAACACAGAGTCCCTCCAGGCAGGAGAAAAGCCCTCTGGGCCGTGACTCAAGTCCTCATTCATTCCCCAACACGAAGAGTCATGACTCTTCATGGCTCTGGTCTTGGCAACCAGGTCCCTACCTGGGAAAATTAATAGATTCGGGGCCCTAAGGTTTATCTGTCGGCATCACCTGTTCACTCCCGCAACAGACAGATGTCTGAAAGCACCAAGCATGCCTCAAAATGAGGCAGCGCCAAGTTTTCTATCTGGCACACCTCCCGCTTCCTGCTGTCCAGTTGCCGGGGGAGACCCGGGGCTCGCCGCTCCCCGTCACCATCTCTTTTCCACTAACGAGACTTTGGGGCGCCTCTGTTGTCCAGAACTCCGCACGAGGGTCTGGCTAGAGATGAAAGACGACAGAGCGCTGGACCCAGGGCCCCCTGAACGTCATCAAGAGGCCCACGGGGCACGCCTGTGAGGTTTGTCAGAAGCTAAAGTGGGACACAGATCATAGTGGTTTTCCAGAAACGAGGCATCCCTGTTTCAAGGCGGCGGGTCTCTGTGGCAACCAGAAGAAAACAGAGCGTGTCCTTGTCCTTAACGACGGGAAGAACTTCCATGGGCTGATCTCTGTCAAGGATGCCGAGGCCCCTGGGGCTGCTCCCGAGGACACGAGGGGAGTCAGAGAAACTCCCTGAACTTGGTGAATAAGGGCTTCAGGCGGCGAAAGAAGAGCTGGGGCTCAAGACAGAGCCAGCGGCCAACGTGTGCTGCCCTGGGCCCCCTGCCCAAAGCTCCCCTTACCACCTCCTCCTCCCAAATGCTCCCTCTGAGCCCCTGCTTCCTTTCCTTCCACGGAGACAGCCAGAGAACCTGCTTTCCCCACCAACGACACGCTCACCGTGCCTCGTCGTAAAAAGTGAAGCAGGTAACTGGACGGCGAGGGGGCTCCAAGGGGCGGAGAGAGAACTGGGCGGCAGAGGGAAAGCCCACATCCGAACTGACAGCCGGGGGCAGCAGGCACCTGAGACTCAGTTTCCTTACCGGAAATAAGGGGCTAACTACCCCCTCCAGAGCTCATGGGAATTGGGGGAAGGTCTAGTGAGCTCCCCCCGGTTGGCGCACTGTGCACACAAGGAGTGCCTCAAGGAGGGAGCCATTACTAGGTTAGTGTGGGGACCCAAGCGGGTCTTTCTAGGCCACATGACAGCGGGGACGGAGGCCAGGGTGGCTGCTATCCCACGTGTAAGCAAGAGCGGAGGAGCAATCCCGGTGCCTGGAGGACGGCTCCTGGCAAGCCGAGGCTGGGCTTGAGGACGACGGTATGGATGTGGCCAGGTGGGGTCAGGATGGGGACCAAGGAGACACGGTGCCATGGCCATAGCCCTAAAGAGGGAGGCCCCCGCCGAGACAGGAAATAATCCCTGCTCAGGCTGGATGTGACGTGTTTCGAGGGGGTAGAGGGAAGTGCAGGGGATCAAAGGGGAACTTAGAGTTTATAAGGCTCGCTTGGAGATGGCATGCCTGAACAGAGCCTCATCCCAGAGCCTGCCTTCTCCCACCACGGTCGGGCAAGTAAATCCCCACATGAGGCTCACCTCTGCTGAGGGAGTGAGGCAGAGTGTAGGAGCAGCCTGGTTCTGGTTCACAGCAGCGTTAGCACTTCCGGGTCAATGGCAGTGGGGGTCACTGACAGCGGCGGATCACAACAAACGTAAAAGGTCTAGAACGCAGTGCAAACGAGGCTGGGAAAAGGAAGGTGGGGCCTTTCTCTCTTTCTCCTCTAACCCTGCTGGCCCCGCAGGAAGGGGAGTTTGTTAGGGTTGAGAGAGGTAGACATTTCAGTTGAAGAGTCAGTTCTGTCTAGGGAACTCAACTGGACGCAGCTGGGGTCAGAGACCACGCAGAAGCCAGGGGCATGGCGGGTCTGTGACCGCGGGTCTCTCCACGCTCCCGTGCCTGGGCCGCTGCACTGAAGAAGCATTTTCTGAGCAACCACTGGTGCCAGCCACAGGGCTGGGTACTCAGACACAGAAGGGACCCAAATGCATGAGGGCCCCCAGGTCTGCACAATGGACTGCAACTCCAGACTTGACCTCTTTGCCAGTGAACCCAGGGCCCTTATTCTATAGGCAGGATAACCCACTTGCTTTGCATTTTGGTATCCAAAACCAGAACATACTGCCTGATGAATGGAAATCCTTGTGTGGACAGTGGGAGAGAATATTTGAAAGCAGGAGTATTACAGAAACTTTGTGGCCCCTGGGGTAGCGGGTGGAAATCCCGTGTGTTCGCACTGCTCCAGGGCCTCAGGGAAGCATCTGATGATCAAGCCGTCACCCTGGAAACCAAATGGAAGGACCCCAAGGAAAGGTGACACCCAGGCAGAGCAGGGAGCCCGCCGGGGTGAGTGGAGGCATGGCAGGGACCTAAAGCAGCCAAGGAAACAAAAGTGCAGTATTTTAAATGAGATACGTGGCAGTGAGCGAAGCACCCAGATCAAAACCATTTGCATCGACGGTGCCTGTTTCACAAAGGCAGGTGCAGAGGGAGTGGGAGCACTAACTTGGAGCACCACCTTAAAGAAGGAAGTTCCATCGGGTGTAAAGAACCACAAAGGCGAGTTCTTCTCCAGCTCAAGATATAGTTCGTCCCTTTCCCTCCGCATTTGCCTCGAAAGAGTGCTGAGCTGGGTGGAAAGGAAAAGACAGCATCTTTGTGGTGCACTAACGCGGCTGTGAGACAGTCCTGAGCCACTCTCGGTGACATAAGTACAAACATTTTCTGCAATGCAGTCTTCAAAAATGACACAGAGGCAGGTGGCATGATGTTTGCCTTCCTATCCTTTTCTAGGAAAAAAAAAGGGCAGCTAACCGCCTGCTGTCTCCTTCTTGACCAGTAGAGGGGAGATGGAATCCGCCCGGTTATCACTGGGATGCTCGTGTGTGTGTGTGTGTGTGTGTGTGTGTGTGTGTGTGTGTGTGTGTGTGAGTCCCTGCCTTCTGGGCTGGCTGTCTGGCTCCGCCCCCGTCCTAATGTAAGTATAGGGAGCACCACTTGCACCCTCAAAACACCCGTCCAAACATGCTGCATTGTCACTCTTTTTTTTTTCTTTTTTAAAGATTTTTTGGGGCTCCTGGGTGGCTCAGTCGTTAAGCATCTTGTCTTCAGCTCAGGTATGATCCCAAGGTCCCGGGTTCAAGCCCGGCATAGGCCTCCCTGCTCAGCAGGAAGCCTGCTTCTCCCTCTCTCACTCCCCCTGCTCGTGTTCCCTCTCTCACTGTGTCTCTTTCTGTCAAATAAATTAAAAATAATCTTTTTTAAAAAAAGAGAGAGAGCACCAGCAGGGTAAGTGGCAGGCAGAGGAAGAAGGAGAAGCAGGCTTCCCACTGGGCAGGGAGCCCGACACGGGACTCGATCCTGGGATCCTGGGATCCGGGGATCCTACCAACCGAGCCGCCCAGCTGCCCCTGCCTGTATGATCTTGACACTGAGCCTGCTGGTAAATACTGCCTCAAGGTCCTGCTCCCACGTTCTCTCTCCCTTGCCCTCCGCGATCCACTGGCCGTAGCAGGTTCTCAGTTGTGTTCCCACAAAGACTGCCCACTGCTCTGTGCAGCCCAGGCTCTCGCACCCCCAGCTCCCCTTCGAGGTCGAGGACGGTGGTGGGCTTCGTTGATCACAGCGCCTGCAGTGGCCAGTGCACACAGAGCCTGGCGGATGCCGTTCGTGCCCCACGCGTGGCCGGCCGGGTCTGCAGGAGCGCGTGAACCGGGCGGATTAACTGTGGCTGTTGGCTGCTCCCGTCTCGGAAACGCGCGGAGCTCCTGGTGCGGGGACAGCCTCCAAGGCTCGCAAGGGAGCGATTAGAGAGCAGGTGGCTTTATTTTTGTTACCTCCCAAGGTAGCTGCGTCAGACCAGCAGCTGATGGGTCGGAAACCTGGGGTTCCTGAGCAAGTGGGCCGGAGTAATCTCGAGCTTGTACGCGGTTTTCTCCCTAGTAAGAAAGCGCTCGGGCCAAGAGGCACTTCTTCAGATCACTGCACGCCAGACCTGAGAACAGGGATGGGACCATCTGCTGAATCTTCAGCCAGCAGCGTGCTGGGGCAGGATGAGGAGGAGGGAGTGTACGTCCTCCTCACAGGGTCCGTCCATTTTCGGGAGTCTGAATTAGGAAATTATCAGAAAATGCCCACCATCTTCCTATAAGGTGATTCCTGGCAACAAAGCCTCGATTTCTTTGTAGGACTCCTGCCATACTTCCCTAAAAATCGAGAATGGTTCAGAATGAACATGTGACCAGACTGAGGCCTAGGCTCAAAGGCAGCAGAGCGTGGAAAGAAACCAGCGTCTTCTTTATGAAGTGTGACTTCACTCCTGGCAAAAGCCCAGCTCCATGCCCTAGTGACTCTACTGTCCCAGGCGCTGTCTCAGGAGCTTGGAGAAGATAAAGATGTGTGACCCCCATCCTTCCCCTCAACATGGACAGTCTGGCCGGCTCTGCCTCCACAGCTGGCTTCTCGAATGCCTGGAGGACCCAGGGCCTTCTCCCTTCCCGACAGCTGTCCCCCAGCGACGAGGTTTTCTCACCCTTGAGTCTGTAGTAGGACACACAGCTGGCTTCTACTGACTTCCTGTCATCACCAAGCACTGATGGGCATTAGGGGCATGGGGGCTCTGTCCACTGTAGGGTAGCAGCTCGCACCTCACGAAGGAGAGGGCTTCGTGTGCAGAGTGGGCATGTCTTTGCACAAGGAAAGAATTTTTTTCCCCTTAGAAACAGTATTTGTGATGTCACGCCCTTGTAACCATGTAACCCAAGTGTTGGATGCTTGATGCCAGTGACCCGCGTCTCGGCACTGGGAGGAGCCCGGCTGGCCGGCTTCTGCAGTGTGGCAGCCCCAGGGGCAGGCAGAGGGAGGTAAGCGCTGCCCTCCAGGTGGTCGGGGAGATCTGCTGTGTTCCAGAAGCATCACCGAGGGAGGAGCCCAGTGAAGTCAGCTCTAAAAGGACTCTTCTTTCCCACCAATTGAAAGAAATCTACCAAAGGCTCCATAAGGGATGAGTAAATTATTCAACTATCAAGAAGCTGCTATAAATATGCAGTGTTAATTCAATAATTTATAATGGACGGGTGCACCGAGATTTCTGGGGCTCGGGAAATACTACTGGCCTTTGGCGGTAGCCAGCTTCCCGGGGCGTGTGCCAACTGCTTCTTCACTGAACAGCCTGGGTGAGCGGGTCCCAAGGAGCCTTCTTCCCGGTGGCCCCGATCCCCAGCTGGGTCCCCACCACCCTGTTCCAAGGCCTGGCACCACCTGGTCTACGGCTTCAGGAGGGAAGCCACAGGAGGGAGGAGGAAGGCATCTCGCCGGGGCTACGATGGTGACGGGCATTCCTTCGGGTGTGGCTGCCTGTCACCTCCAACCAGCAACAGTGTGACCTGCCCCTCAAACCCCTGGCCGGCGAGAGTGCCATTCGTCTTCCAATGTGCTTCTGTGCCTCAGTTTCCATGATAGCTCCTGACCTCTTACCTGGAACCCTTGGGGCCAGACAGGGTTCAGAATTCAAAGTCCCCCTGCAAATTTTATAAAGACAACATGTTATAAAGATCCTGTATAATGACCACTCCCAGAGGGCTCGGAGGCAACACCCGTATTTAAACCTATTAATATCTTCTACAGCAAAATGTATGCTTGTTACACGAAGTAGGATAAATAAGGACTATAAATAGCTTCTTGTCACTTCAATTTTTGCCACTGTAGGAGTTTTAGCATGAAGACAGAAAACCTTTGCAGTTTCCCGAGGCCTCTGGACTGTGCATTTTGCCTGTCCGGAGGACACCTGGCCACTTTCTGATGAGGGCTTCCCACCGAGCTCTGGCTACCGCTCCTTCCAGCACCAAGAAAGAGAAATGGATTTGGAAGAAACAAGACAGCGCATCTGTCAAGGGGTAAGAAACATTACAGGCCTTACTCCGGATGGCACAGAGCAGCTGTGGGCAGCTCTATACATTTATCTCTACAGAGCAAGCATGGTCCACGCGCGGAAGCAAAACCTTCCGCCAGGCAGAAAACAAACGCAAGCAGAGACTTCCCCACAGTGGGTCAGCTCCCGCAGGGCTTTCCTGGCGGAGGGAATGGTGTACAAACACTCCGACTTCTACCTGCAGGCCTTTTGCTGATCACAGAACCCATTCTGCCTGCATCCCAGCGTCTTCACTGCGGGGTGTGCAGGGCAGCCGGCACAGGGGAAACTCTGGCCTCCTGATTTCACACGAGAAAGTAGCAGAGAGGCAGAGCCGGCCACGTCCCCCCATGGTCAGGGGGCTGGGGTGCTGGGACAAGAACCTGGGTCCTCAAATTCTCTGGCAAACTGTTCCCCTGACACCTGCCACACGCACAGCCCTCAGGACTGTGGTCCCGCGTCTCATCAGCCCGTCTCCAGTCCTGCAGCGTGATTTGCGTGACCTTGGTTGACCGAGTTCTGGCTCCATCATTCCTGTATCCTGTTCCTGGGAATTAGCTGCCCTTGAGATACTAGGGCCCGGAGACAACTTACAGAAAGAGGATTACTTCACTGAACCCGTGTTTCCTGGATGCATTCGAGTCTGGAACCCTTCGGGGGCAGACTAGCGCATTCTGGAACACTGATTAAAGGCCCGTTCTGCTGTTGAATTTAGATTTGACGCAGAGTCGAGAGCAGCTTATCCATTTGGGAAAGTGTTTTACCTCAAAGGCTGCAACGGAACCCCTCAGGATGATCAGGAGACCCTGTCCGAGGAACCTAGTTCTCCGTCCTCCTCCCTTTCCTCCAGCACCAGCGCCGGCTCCCTCCGAGCCACGGGTCGTGGGTCCCTGGACGGGCGAGGCTGAGCACGCGCCACTGCTGTCTGAGAGGGGGCCCCGCGCCTCGTCATCGCTGGTGGGACGAGAGCGCCACCTCCAGGGCCGATGCCCTCGCCGGCCTGCACAGTCTGTGCAAACCTGGTGGACAGCGGGCATTCTTAGTGAAGTCAGGAGAACTCCGCTTCGGTCTAAAAACGCTTTCTGCTCTCCTCCGATTTTCCTGTCCAACTCAGTACAGCTTCTTATGAGCAAGGGGATGGGAAGGCAGACTTAAAAGTCAGGGGACGTCAGACCTCTGCGCTCTGACTCCCCTCTGCAGTTCTTCAATAGACGCACATGTTAGGAAATTCCAGAAGTCCTGAAATCCTTGGTCAGGTGGGAGAGCGAGCTGGCCATAGCGCCCTTGGTGGCAGATCCGTTTCGGGAGCCAGCCCCAAGTGACATAGTTAGGGCAACGATTGGCCTTGAAATCCCGTGAGCTCCCTGAAAACAAAGCATTTCTGAGACGTGCATCGTGAGGGGGACGAGGAGTAGCCAGTCATCCCGGATGGCGCCCTGGGAGCTGGAGCTCGGCATCAGCAACTGCATGGAACTTGCAGACACGCTGGGCCTTCAACATTCTAGCCACTTACAGCCGGTGAGGTTACCTTAGTTCCAGGGTTTTGACTGTAAAATGAGAGGCTGAGTCATAACGGACTACTACTGGCGAGAGCTAATATTTCTCTCTTGCTCTACGCCTCCAGGTGCCGTCAACGCAGCGACTGAAGTCATCTTCACGACAGCTGCTCAGGTAAGTGCTGTCCTCAGTCGAAGTTTACAGGTGAGGACACCAAGGCACAGGGAGGTTAGCGACCTGCCCACGGCGACACAGCCAGTAAGAGAGGGAGCCCGGATCCCAGCTCAGGAGCGTGGGCCCCTAACGGCAGCCGGTGCCTTTCGGAGCCTAAACCCTGAACACCCTGGAGGCCTTTTGCGGCTAAGGCACAACTGTGTGAATTCACCCAAACATTGCTGGGTTTATAAGAAAGTCAGACAGGCTGGTTAAGACTGACTTTACTAATCAAGGACTAGGCAGATAAAAAAACATTTTTTCCAAGAAGAATTTGTTTTAATAGTTTGGGAGACAAAACCATCAGAGAATTTTATCCAGAAAATTAAAAGTATTTTTTCCAACCTGAGAACAGCCTCCAGGAGCACGAGGTACTTATCCGAATTTAGTACATTAAATTGCATCTAAGAGGCGGCCGGCTGTGTGACATCAGCCCCACACTGAAGGTCACAGGGCAGGTGTGGGGAAAAGCACCGCAAGGTCAGGAACCCCGCGCACGGACGGTATTCTGGTCTTTCTTCGGCAACGACAGGGTGCAAACCACCCCGTCTTCCCCTAACCACGGAACCTCGACCACACGATTTCTCTTTTCCTGATGGGGATTCCCACAACTGTAAGATGCAAAGGGGTAGGCTAAGTCCGAAACCTACACAGAGAAGTCAAAGGGGCTTTAAAGGGAAGCCAGCGATGGGCCCGAGCAGTGGGCCGGGCTGCGCACGTCTTCTGAGGAAGGTGGGGGCCAACGCGGAGCAGACAACGTGGACTTGGAGGCCTACATTGATTCAGGCAGAGCCGGGCGGGGAAGGACAAGGCGCCACAGGAATGTGAACAGCAGGGGGCGCTGGTTTGGAAGCCGGTGACATTTCGGCAAAGCTCCGAAAGGAGAGCACTTCCCCGAGGGAGGGGGGTCCAGGTCCAGGGGAGCGCCACACACGGGGTGGGCGGGGCCAGGGAAAGAGGATTGCAGGCGGCTCTGTCTTCTCGGGTCCTGAGAGCTGGACGCTGCCCCAAAGCACGAACCAGCCTTCCACGGTGGGAAGGAATTCCACGCAAGCAACCAGCTTGGAGCTGCTGGGGCTCTTGCAGCAGGTGGGTCACAAGGCGTGGCACCGCCAAAGCCCAGAGAGGATGCAGGGCGTGGGGGCCCCAGCGTGACACTGAGGAGGACACGTGTCATCTTACGTTAGTCACCGTCCTCTATCCGGAGCCGCTTGAGCTGTGTTCTTTCAAACGGCTGTCCCGTATTTTGACCATGACCCACAATAAAAACTTGCGTCTTTTAACGCTGTGACCCAGTGCACGGACAGACACACATACATAAAACACGGAGTCTGACGCTTACAGCCTGGAACACACTCTGATCTTTTCTGCTCAATCCTAGTCCATAAAAAAAAAAAAAAATGCTGGTCTCCACCTAATGACCTGATTTCATGATTCACCCACGGTTTGGAAAACAGTTTTCTCTGATGAAATGCATTAAATGATAAAGCCCCCCATGCTTCCATTTTTCCCTGTCACTGTAACCAGTGAGTGGAAGGCTCACACAGGCTGCCCTCGTGTTACGGGTCAGCTGAAGGAACAGGGTTTCGAGACAAACAGCTAAGGCTCTGACCACAGATGCAGGGCAGCGGCTGGTGGGTGCTGGGGCTGCTTGTGTGTGTTCGTGTGTGTGGTTTTCCCAGTAGTTGGGCTTCACAAGGGGACATCTGTGTTCATCAGAAGAAAGGGGGCAGACACACAGGCAACAGAGACGAGATGGCAGGAAGAATATTAACCCCTTAAGCAAATAAGATTTTGGGAAGAAACCCAAAACACCCTACAGTGAAAACTTATACACCAATAACTGGGCATTAAGTCATGCCTCTGCGACGAGAATTTACTGGCAGCACTAATTAGACACGTCTGAGTTATGGGATGATGACGAAAGTAACAATACCCTGTTTTTTTAAATAAATGTTTTATAATTTGGAAATTTAAAAAACCGATCACACGACCACTTGCTAGAATTAACACAGACGAGTGAGTTTCCTTAGGTTTGCTACTCAGACTGTGCACACATGTGTCTCTGAAGTTGGCAAATCACGGGGGAGGACCGATGAGCAAAGCCTAGTTTCATGAGCTCCCACAACAGTCTGGTTAAGACAGAGTAACGGCTGCTCGAGGCTGAAGAGCCACACAGGATGTACGCCCAGAGAGGAAGGGGTAAAGAGCAAATGTGCTCGAGAAATCCCACCACTGGGGAAGGTTTCCTCTCCCATCCCGCAGGCCAGCTGTCTTCACAGACGGGCCACGGCGCGGTGCACAGGGGAGCATGTGGGGTCGCGTGGCCCTCTCCAGCCAGGTCATAGGTTCCCAGTCGGGGACCACAGGAGAATGACAGCCTGACCTCTCCGACCATGGGACTCGTGATCGGAGTATTTATCGGACGGGCACGCTAGGAAGTAGGCTTTGAACAAGGAGGCCTGCACTGTTCCAGAGCTCACACTGCCGCTGACGACGTGGCTGACGACATCAGCTGACATTTAGCTACTTGTGACAAGTCCCAGGTGAGGCCCTCAAAAGGGAACAGTGGTGTCTCCAGACAATGCATAGATGTGCTGCTGGCGTCCTGGAGGGCCGGGGTTCCCAGTGTGGTCCCTACCCAGAGGCGTCGGTGTGTCTGAGCGTTGACCGGAAATGCATGCTCTGAGGGACCCCCCAGACCTACTCAATCTGAACCTGGGGGGGGCACGCTGGCGAGCTGAGTCTCAACCCCCTCCCCCAAGAGGCGCTGGCAGGACTCAAGGCTGTGCCTGAAGGTGGGAGGGGCATGGGAGGCCCAGCCCCGGAGACCTGCTCACGTCCGCCTTCAGAAACAAGCTGGGGGTGGGGGGCGCCTGGGTGGCTCAGTGGGTTAAAAACCTCTGCCTTCAGCTCAGGTCATGTCATGATCCCAGGGTCTTGGGATCAAGCCCCGCATCGGGGTCTCTGCTCAGTGGGGAGCCTGCTTCCCCCCATCTCTCTGCCTGCCTCTCTGCCTACTTGTGACCCCTCTCTCTGTCAAATAAATAAAATCTTAAAAAAAAAAAAAAAAGAAACAACCTCGGGAAAACTCATGACCATATGCTGAGGCAATTCAGACAGGCAAGGAAACAGTTTTTAATTTGCATTCACACACACACACACACAGTGCAAAAACTATGCCTTATGCCCATCTAGAACAATTCAGTCAGAGGTCTTAGGGGGAGCAAAGCATATTGGTATTTCCCGAGTGCTGCGACTGGCCAGCACCACGTGGAACCCTTTCCCCAGCCTCTAGGACATGAAATCCTCTAAAAAGTCCTCTGAACGAGGTGTTGCTGCCCCTTCTCCAAGATGGGAAACTGAGGCTCAGGACGCCACAGGTACGTGGCCAAAGCCACAGGGTGACCCTGGCCGAACCAGGTTTAACTGCCCCTCCCCCGATCCTAAACGCCACTCAGGGCACCAAGATGCTTCCAGGAAACCGGTCCCCACAGCCCCAACACAGAACCCTGAGTCACGGGTGTCTGCTAAGGGGTTCACAGGTGACAGGAGGTTCTTGGTGAGATCAAGCTGACTTTTACTTCAGGTCTTAAAGCCTCGTGGGGGTGGGGATGCTTGGGAGAGAGTGGAGGGGGTGGGGGGAGGGAAGCAAGACCACGACCTGGCAGTCAGGGGCAGTGGCAAGTGCAGGTGGAGGGAACACGGGAAGGCCACATGGAGGGACACTTTGGTCAAGGAATGTGCACTGTCCCCTGGAGGTGATGGGGGGCCCTTGACAGCCATAGGGCTCTGCCCCTGGCGGGTCAGAGACATGGCAGATGGTGCCCTCCCACTCCGCCTGCTGGGGAAAATGCCCAGGGTCAGCTTAGCCCCAGGCTTAGAGCCCAGACTCGGCTACCTTCCTGCACACGCTCAGCCTGTCCCAGCCGCCGCGCCTCCGCAGGGACTGACTGCCTGCAACGCCCGCAACGCCCGCAACGTCGCTCTCCAGACTTCCCTCCGCAGCTCAGCACACTGAGTATTTGAGGAGGGGGAGAGATCTTAAAAACACAACCTCAACACTCTGTGGCCTTAAGGGGTAGAAGCAGGGGCGCCCCACCCACCCCAGGCACAGAGGTGAGCAGGAGCTGGTCTGAAGAGGGAGATGGGGTCGCCAGGTGCCCCTCTGCACCAGTGCCCAGGAGGGAGGAATGCACAGGAGGCAGAGGTCCGCCTTTCCTGGGGGGGCTCTCACCCTCTGGGGGGACTCAGACTGTGAACCACACTGAGCTCTGCCATGAAATCAGGAGTGGGTCAAGTCACCTAGGCTGTGTGATTTTTCTCTAGAAACATCCAGACTCTTGCTTATGGGCACAGAGTGGAGGTGAGTGCAGCCTACGCTCTGTGTTCATGCTGGGCGCAGGGCAGCGGCAATAATAAAGCCACCCTCTTGGGCTTTCCGGTGCAGGAAGGGGACGGGCCGATGGAATTTCGTTGGTCTCGGACATCCAAACGGAGATGCCCAGCTGGCGGCGAACCGGGGGCGGTGGCGAGGACTACAGAGCTGGACAGGAGCTTAGCGGTGGAGGCGTGGGCAGAAAATCTGTGAGTGGGGACGAGCTAACCCTGGGCCCACGCCGAATGAGGAAACAAGGGACAGAGGAAAAAATCGAGTGGAGCTAATAACAATTGTGAGCTTTCACTTAAATGGGAAGGATGTAAAGCGCGACGTCTTTAAGTATTTGAAATTGTCAAACATGACGTAATCCCTGCTGGGGGTACACACTTCTAGGTTCTGGAATGGGGGAGCGTGAGGGCTTAGACTCTCTGTTCGCTGTACGGGGAAAGGTGAGGTCAGGCGGGGCCGAGGGATCCGTCCGGGGGCCCAACGACACTCCCGGCTCCCAGCTGGCTGGCTACACGGCCAGCCTCCCACCCAGCTGAGGCCTGAAGCCTTCTTTCTTTAGAAATGGGGGCTCTGGAGGAGGGACTTGGCCTCCTCCTGCGGTTTCCTTCAGCACTGCAAATCCTTAGCTCCCCTACGGCACTTTCCCTTCTTTATTCTTGGCGCTTCTCCCTGCCCTGCCCTACAGCGGTTAGGCCCTCTCTTCCCGGATTAATTCTTTTGTAGCTGATTTGGGGTGAGGTCCCTGTTTACAGGTTTCTCACGCTATACTCTGGGTGACGCCTCAAGCCCTGCAGGGCTGCGGGAGTGATCCAGGCCCTGATGCTCCCTCATGAGAAGACGGTCTGCAGGAAACACAGAGCATGGGCAGGCAGGAAGGACGCGGCGGGTGACGACCACACATGCTAAGGGAGGGGCTGTTGCCGGCTGCACAGTGTCCCCCAGTCCTAACCCCAGGACCTCAGAATATGACTGGTGTCCCTCAGTCCTAACCCCAGGACCTCAGAATGTGAGAATATGACCATGTTGGGAGACAGGGTGTTTCCAGAGACCCGCTGGTTAAAATGAGATCATTAGGGTGAGTCTTAATCCACCAGGGCTGATTTCAGAAGCGAGAACTACTTGGACATAGGCATGCACAGAGGGAAGACCGTGGGGAGACAGAAGGGGAAGACAGCCATCCGCAAGCCAAGGAGAGGGGCCTCGAGGGAAACCAGCCCTGCTGACACCTTGATCTGGGACTTCCAGCCTCTTGAACTCTGACACGATTGGCGTCAGAGTTGTTGGAGCCCCGCGCCAGGGGCACTGTGTCAGCCCCAGCAGACTGAAGCAGAAGCACATGGTGCTCATGTGTCAAGAAGTCAGGGGGGGGGCAGTCCCCGGGGGCTGCGGCCATGAGGGAAAGCTCTGTGGAAGAGCTCACGTGGGTCCTGAAGGCCCGGTCCGGCTCCAGTGAGCGAGCGGACAGGGACTGCTTGGGCCCGGGGTTCAGGGAAACGTGGGGGGAGAGGTCTGCAAGCAAGGTCCGATGCAGTGGGACCGGGTGGGGCGACACAGAGGAGGAGCCCACAAGGCCCCCAGGAGCCCCCGGCCAGGGCCAGGTAAGCGTGAGGGTCTATAAATGAGCCTCGAAATCTTGGCTGAAGCAGCCCTTGGCTTTCCCAATGATCAACCAGTAGCCGTCACTCAAAAAGTGCCTTGTCATGTGAGAGCTAGCGTCTTTTCACCCTGTGAAGGCGGGGGGGGGGTGTGTGTCATCATTTTTACCCCCATTTTATCCCCAAGGAGCCAAGGCTCTAAGAATTTAAGTACGTTTTCCACAATCACACAGGCAGCGGGTCACAAAGCTAAGGGAAACCCAAGTTTTCTACCCCAAACTGAGTTCCCTGTGCTCTGTGCCACTGCAGAGGTGAGCTGAAGCCCGCCACCCTCCAGGGCTGGTCCCCAGCCAGGGGGCAGCTCGGGGCAGGCAGCCAAGCTGAGGCGAGCCGTCCAGAGGGCAGCCATAATCAGGGCTCGGGCGGAGGATATGAATGTTCCCCAGTGGGGGACAGGAAACAGCACCGAGGTCCGAGGGCTGAGCGTCAGGAACGTTCCTTGAAGGACGTGAAATTTCAGGGGTCTGCCCATGTGTGTTCTCGCTGTGAGAACGAAAACGGTAGCGGGGACCGGCAGCAGTGCACGGGCAGCTGAATCACCCCAACTAAGCCTGGGGCTCTTTCCCAGTGAAGCCACAGACTATGGGATCTCCCAGTGGGGGGCCAGGGATCCCCCCCCCTTGCGGGGACTTCCTGCAGTGCAGCCTTAGCTCACACCAGTAGTGAAGGGAATGGCAAGCTTGGGAGCTGAGCTGGCCATGGGGCTGTGAGAGAGGGGGCGGCTCAGTGGCAAAGGCTGCAGAGACTTAAGCCACCGTAGCCTGCCTGGTGTCCCCGGTTTGCTCCGTAGAAGGATGCTGCTGCATCCAACAGGACAGAGCATTGGAAGGCACTGGAAGGGCTCTAAAGCCATCAGGAGTAACTCCCCCGGAACCCCTCCAAGTGCTGCTAATGTCTCCTCCCGCCTGCAGGGGGCGCTCGGCCGGCTGAGCCCGGGCCCTGTTCCACTCTCCGGGACCTGGGGCACAAGCCCCACGAGTTTGTGGGTTCCCAGAGCTACAGCCTCTGAGTCTGACAAAGTCCGGCAGCTGACGCTTGTTTGCCGGACTTGTGGGCTGACACGCAGCGCCCGAGGACCGGCGAATAAAGCGGGTGCTGGGTGAAGGGCGCCCCTCCGGAGCAATTCCCCAGAGTTCATCTGGGGAGCGGGCAGAAGGAAAATGCTGGGAATTTACACACCCGCCAGCAGGTAACTGCGTTAACGAAGGTTTCCAGGCTAACAGGCCGGGAAAGGAACAGGGCAGGCTGCTGGAGGAGGGGCTCTCTCCGTCCCATCCATCTTCCGAGCCCCCGGCCGGCTGCGAAAACTCCAGCGAAATTCTAACTGTGGGGCTGCGCCGAGGTGCTGATCACCTTACACGTCAGTGTGTCGCATGCAAGGATTAACTGCCTGATCCCAAATCGGACCCGACAGGAATGCTCTTGCGGGGGCAGCGGGCCTGGATTCAGCAGAGATGAACACGGCTGTTCATTCCTCCGGCGGAGGATGCAAGACGGCGGGGGTCGCTCTCCGTCATTTCCACCCGCTCCACTCCGCGCCCACCCCACAGTGACCGCGCCCCTCTGCCCGCCAGCTGTGGCCGGTTCTCGCGAGCGCGGCGTCCCAGCGTCCTTACCGGCCATTCAGTTTTCGGAGACGACAGCGTGAACGGGAGCAGGAGAAAGCGAGTGCCGTCAGCGGAGAGTCAGGGCAAATGGGGCTCAAAGCGTCCCGAAGTCATGTCCATAGGGAAATCAAGTTTGATTAAGAGAAATGGTGATTTATGATGAATGTTTCAGAACACACCAACTGCGCCAAGTAAACTGCTTCTGAAGCCTGTATGTCCCCGGACAGCAGCAAGAAATCTTTTCTGCTCCCTCCCCCATCCCTCGCACAAGCAGCTGTCAGCTCTAAACCCGGGCCCTGCTGCCAGGGCACCCGCTGCTGGCTGCCACACCCCACCAGGCCCAGAGGCCAAGAGGGTGCCCCGGTCACCCTAAGGAAAGCCACTGGGAAGATGTTGACATCTACATGGCGACACTTAACCCCCACACAGCGGTACTCTGCTTCCGGCCGCCACCCAGCAGCTAAGGCTCATGGTGATTCCTTCCTGCAGTGACTATCCCCCACCGCCCTTTACGCTGCGGTTAGAAAGCCCACAGAACTGAGTAGCTATCACAAGCTGCGAGACAAGACACCCAGTCATCAACGTTCCGAAAAATCCTCTTTGCATATCTTCATGCTTCTGGCCATTGGGGCGACAAAGTCCTGGCCATTACAAGGCATGGTCATCCTTCAGAGCCATGTCCCTTGATCAAACATCAATGCCCAAGACACACAGACAGATACACTGTACATACCCGCAGCCTCGCCGGCCTCCACCGCCACGGTCCCCTTGAAAGGGTAAGCATTTTACGAAAGAAAGCAAGCTAAACTCTCAGCCCCTTGAAGACAGCATTTATGGACACCAACTCTTAAGCCAAGAGGAGAGGGAAGATAGAGTACTAATAGCCCATTAGATGCAACCAGAAGACAAAAATGTTAAAAACTATGGAAAAGAATTCAGTCACCCTTCTACGTATGTATGGATCTCCTCTCCTAGAGATACAATTTGAGTTGTGAAGCTCGCTCAGCTAGGGAGCAGTGCAGCTGGCCCAGCTCAGGTCTCCCGCCTGGGTCCTTCTCCCGCATCCTGGTGTTTCGTAAGAACAAGCCCGTGGCTACGGAACGCTGGAAATGATACTTGGTGCCTCTGGGGCCTCCTAACGCGAGTCCTGTGAAGCCCGTGTCCTGGGGACTCTTGGGAAGAACGAACAGATGATGAATGGAGGCACATATAGGAATGATCATTAAGAATACCCAGGCAAGAAATAAAACAAAGCAGTTCTCAAGCAATTTTAGTAAAGAAAAGCACAGCATGCTACCGTCCCTAATTCACACACGGCTCTTCGCAAGGAGAGCTTACATGGCGGGCTCTGGGCCAGACACGAAGGTAAAGAATAAATGTGCGAAACCAAGCTCCTTCCTCATTAAAAATCTTGGTCTGAGTTGGCCATCCATTTTATTGTATGCCATTATCTTTCTCCTCATTATACTGTGACACCTTCAGCAGCGACAGAGCTCCCAAGGAAATAGGAAAAGGAGACTCGTCCCTCTTGCTCTGCATCTTTGTCGGGACTGTGTGTTATCTGAGTGCATTTCCAGGGTGTTCATTTGGAAGATTACTGAAGCAAATACTGAAATACAAAGGATGCATTGTTTGGGTGCAGGAAAAAAACCCAGAGAGTACAAAAGAAAACCCAAGAGATTTTTTTTCCACGAACCACAGCGCACCGCAGTCCATTTCCTTGTGCTGTCCTAAAAATGTCATACAGTAATTCTTAGTAAAAACTCTAAAAAGATTTACAGGCGCAGCACCTTTAATCCTGTTGAAGTCTGAAATGAGTCATTACCTACCCAGGAGCCACGCTACCACCAACAGAGTGCAGATGGGCCTCACTGAGGGCAGGTCCACCTGCCTAGGGGTCTCGAGGGCTGACTTGTGTTTCCTCGTCTCCTCCATTGTCCAGTGAGGTCCCAGCCACGTAACAGGAATTCCATAAGCCCACGACTGTTACCAATTCACGTGTGCTTTTCATTATCTCCAAAGCCTACAGATACTCATTCTCCCTCATTCGGTTTTCATCATCAAGGTCCCATTAGAGAAAAGACTTATCTATAAATGTCACGCTACAGATAAGAGCCAGGTCCCGAAGGGGAGTGCTGTGCCTGGGACCACCAGGAGCCCTGGGCCAGGACTCAGGGAGCCCCAGCTCCATCCCTAGCAGGAGGCTTTTCCCGGCCAAGCTGCTTCATGTCCATTTCAGGCAGACAGTGGAAGGCTGAGCCTAGGGGACTCCATGTCCCTACACTTGTGTTTGGTGTAGGTGTCACAGTCTGCTTGGTGTCACAGTCCTAAATACCGCCCAAGATTAAAAAAGAAAGCTACCAAGGCCAACAGATAAACTACCAGATAAAAAGCCCGGCTGAGTTGGATCAAGCTCAAGCTTTGGGTGGAAACATTTCTCTTTCCTGGTTCTGTTGTCGCCTAAGGGAGGCCGGCTCAGTGACTCAGAGGGAGGAGCCCTCATGCTCACGGCACACCCCCTCCCTGCCCCTGCGGGTGTGGGTTTCCAACATCTCCCATTCAGGGACCACAGCCAGACCGGCACAGTCTCGAGCTCCCGGTGCCCAGAAGATGCTGGAGGGTCCATGGACTCTTGCTGCCCTGAGCCTCCTTCTTCCCAGACTATTGGCTTCGGGGTCCCTGCGGACCCAACAGAGGCAACGAAGGCATTTCTCGTGGAAATCCACCCCACAGGCTCAGCCTTGCCAGAGCTGGAAAGGGTTTGCCTTCGTTTCTATCTATAATCACATTCCGGACTTCTGGCAAGATGAAAACAGACCCTCCCATTCTTCATCAGTATTTTTTTCTGGGCCCATGCGGCACCACCCATTTAAGACTTTTTATTTCTTTTTTCCACTTAAAGTCATAATGAATTCAGTAGCCATGAGTCATCGGTTTTATCTCGATGCCAACTTCCTCTGATTTGAGCTTTTCGGGTCTGATTTCCTTTCTTTGCTGACTTTAGGAGTCTGCACTCTATGGCCTGCGACATCGAGGTGGACCCAATCCTCGTGCTCCGAGTCTCCGTTCCAAGGCCAGCGGTCAGGCTCCCAGCTCTGCGGGTCCCATCACACAGATGTCAGCACTTGCAGGAGCAGAGCCACCATCCTGCCACCCGAGGGAGTGGGGGATGCCCCCGTGGACAGCCCGGCACTGGGCTTGGACAAGAGCAAAGCCTGAGCTGGGGCTCGAAGGAAAAAGAAATGACAAGAACTCTTCCATCTTAAAGGAGCTTGGATGGAAACCAGTGTCCAGCAAGATAACCCTCAGGCTACAGTTTACATCTCTGAACTTTAAAATTCAAAGTAACCTTTTAGGCTGTCATTTCAGTACTCCCTCCCAAACTCTTCGGGAAAAGAGGGCTGGTTGCTGCAATGTAAGCAGTGGGCCACAGAGTGGCCAGTCTCTGGAATCAGACAGATTTGGGTTCAAATCTTCCTTGTGTCACTTCCTACGGGAAGGACACCAGGCATGGCATCAGACTTTCTTGGCAGACTTCCTCATCCTTAAAATGAGGGACCACTGCCTCCCTTTGTAGGCGGTGAGGACAAAGTAAGACTAAGGATATAAAGCACCTGGTCTAACGTGGCTTGTACCTGTTACAAGCCTCTGGCTGTTAGACTTGATCTGGCAGGAGACTTTCTGAACGATGCTGATCATTGTTTGACAGCCGGGGCCAATCACCTGAGCATCTTCCTCCCCAAGGCCCAATTAGGGCGAGACAGATCAGAGACTCAACAGGTGGAATGGCGCTCTCATTCCAAATAGATTAAAGTCCCATAAAAAAGTCCTATACACAGGTCTCACTTTTACAGTCTCCCTTCTCCTCCCTCGAGTACTGACAATATGGGGTCAATTAGGAAGTTAAGTTTATAGAGAGCTAAAGGGTCAATTATTCATGTAACATTCTCTACATTTTACATAGTGTTGATACATTTCTGAAAAGCACATGGACATCACTAGCATTACAGAGCCTGGGACAGAGTCTCTGTACTCAGTGTGGTGGGAGCACGCAGGGCCAAGTCCTGGGAGCCTCTGAGAAATGGAGTCTCAGCTGTCCCCCCCCCCACCCCCCCACCGCCTGGGTGATGTGCAACACACTGAAGCTGGAGGGGCTCTGCTCACTCCTTGGGCACTGGGAGAGACAGGCTGTGGGATGGGACGAGCACTGGCTGGGGGCTTGGGAGACCCGGACCCTGCTGACTGCCGCGCAGACCCTGCCACTTCTGCTTAGCGGAGCGCCACCGGGCAATCACATCACTCTATGTACTTCTCCCTGTGTACTTCCATCCCCCTGTTAAATCAGGAACTGGAAAGGGTCGGAGCTTTTATCTCACTTGTCATTTAACCAGGTAGCCTGCCACTGTGTGTGTGTGTGTGTGTGTGCGTGTGAGTGTGTGTACACGTACGTGCACGTGCATGCATGCCCCCCCTCCCAGACACAGAACTCTGGGATGATTCCAATTCCACAGCTAACATAATATTCAACAGTGAAAGACTAAAGGCTTTCCTGCTAAGATCAGAAGCAAGACAAGGACGCCCACTCTCAAAATTCCTAGTCAACAGTACTGGAAGTCCTAGCCAGAGCAATTAATTAGTCACGAAACACAAATAACAGGCATGTAAGTCAGCAAGGATGTATACAGATATGATCCTAAGAAATACGAAAGGCTTTACCAAAAACTGTTGGAACTAATAAACAAATTCAGTAAGGTTGCAGGATACAAAATCAACATGCAGAAATGGATTACTTTTCTAGACACAAACAGCAAACTATCTGAAAAAGAAATTTTTAAAAAATCCCCCCTTACAAAAGCATCAAAAATAAAATACTTAGGAATACATTTAGCCAAGGAGGTTAAAGATCTTTACAGGGAAAAGTATGAAAAGTTGATAAACTAAAGATACAAATAAATGGAAAGATAGCCTGTGCCCATGGATTGGAAGAAGTAATACTGTTAAAATGTCCAGACTGCTCAGAGCAATCCACAGGTTCAATGCAATCCTTATTGAAATTCCAACGGCACTTTTCGCAGGAACAGAAAAACATGATCCTAAACTTGGCATGGACCCACAGAGATCCTAAAGAGCGAAACTGACCTAAGGAAGAACAAAGCTGGAGCCATCACTCTTCCTGACTTCAAGCCACATTACAAAGCTACGGTCATCGGAACAGTATGGTACCGACATTAAGAACATACACAGACCAATGGGACAGAATCGAGAGTCCAGAAATCCGCCGCCTCCCACACCCTTAAAACGCCGGGGAGCAAATTCAGACTTAGCCCAAGGGACTGGCAAAAAAGACAATGAAGAGCTTTGCCTTGTTTTCCAGCACCTCAGGGACATGAGATAGAAAGAGATGATGTACGGAGTGGAAGATTCTGCGGTCAAGAAATTGAAACAGTGACACTGGTGTCTAGTGTCACTGATTTACGAATGTTCAAGGTTTCCCTGATCTGCCGTGAGCCCAGTAAATGGTAAATGGGTATCACCACCACACCTGCAGGTTCCAATTAGTGGCAACTCAGGAGAAACATATCTTGCCCGAAGACAGAAGTCCAGGGCCATGGCCCACAGCACTGGGCATGCGCGCCCCGGCACGCCTTGACGCTGCCTTGGAGAGACGGAGCCCTTGTGCCCAAGTCCGTGTGAGAGAGAGGGGTGCCAAGAGGACGAAGCGGGGGTGGGGGGGGGTAGGGGGAGAGCGCGCGCCAGCCCAGCCCTCCCTCCAGCATCGGCCAGCTCATCACTTCCTTTATCTTTCTCCAAATGCTCATTTACATTGTCCCCCCGACTCAGACTCCCCGTATTTCTGCTTATCACATTTCTGTATGTGCTTCTAGGTTCAAAGAATATCATCTCTTCCCTGTTAATTGAACAGCATGCATGTGGTTAACAGTCCTAGTTTTTCTGTCAACTTGCAGAAACACCCTCTCCCCGCAAAGGGGGGGGCTTCGAAGGTCCCAGACACCCCATCGTGTCCACTTCCTCCAGAATCCTCGTGTGCGAAGAGCTGAGCTCAGCAGCAGAGGTCAAGCTACGCAGGAGAAAAGGCTGTTGTTCCATCCGTGGAACGGATTAGTACTTCTAGAACCAAACTTCCACTTCACACTCAACTGTCCTCTTGGGAAGGAGGCGCCCACGTCAGAACGTCGTGTTCCTACTCTGTCATCCTAGCTGTTCTTCCCTTCATTTCCCACCTCCCACGACACCCCCCAAAAAAGAAAACAGCAATTACTCCTCTAAATTTAGTCAGACTGGCCGAAGACGCTTTAGATCCCACTGTCATCGCGCTTCGAGAACCCGCTCTACGACGGAACCGTAATAGATGTCATTTATCATCTTTGCTCACCCAGCTCTCAGCTTTCGTCCTGACATACGTATTCAAAGTTATCTAGAATAAGTCAGTGGTGGCAGTCTCGCTTTTGGACACATTCTGGGACTACGCCAGACACATTCTTTTCTCCAGTGCTATAGAGTTATCCTGGGGAAGGGTATACTTTGCAGAAAGCCAGGGAGGCCACAGAACGTCACCTCTCCACCAGCACACCCAACAACCCACCACTGTGCCTTATTTGCAAAATCCTTAACCTCAAGCTCGACCATAATTCTTTAAAAAAATTAAAAAAAATTTTTAAATAAACATATAATGTATTATTAGCCCCCAGGGTACAGGTCTGTGAATCGCCAGGTTTACACACTTCACAGCACTCACCATAGCACATACCCTCTCCAATGTCCATAACTCCACCACCCTCTCCCTCTTCCCCTCCCCCAGCAACCCTCAGTTTGCTTTGTGAGATTAAGAGTCTCTTATGGTTTGTCTCCCTCCCTTCCTACCCACAAAACCCCCCACTTTGCATCTCCACTTTCTCATATCAGGAAGATCATATGATAGTTGTCTTTCTCCGACTGACTTATTTTGCCAAGCATAATACCCTCTAGTTCCATCCACATCATCGCAAATGGCAAGATTTCATTTCTTTTGATGGCTGCATAGTATTCCATCTTCTTTATCCATTCATCTGTTAATGGACATCTAGGTTCTTTCCATAGTTTGGCTATTGTGGACATTGCTGCTATAAACATTCGGGTGCACGTGCCCCTTTGGATCACTACGTTTGTATCTTTAGGGTAAATACCCAGTAGTGCAATTGCTGGGTCGTAGGGTAGCTCTATTTTAAACTTTTTGAGGAACCTCCATACTGTTTTCCAGAGTGGTTGCACCAGCTTGCATTCCCACCAACAGTGTAGGAGGGTTCCCCTTTCTCTGCATCCTTGCCAGCATCTGTCATTTCCTGACTTGTTAATTTTAGCCTTTCTGACTGGTGTGAGGTGGTATCTCATTGTGGTTTTGATTTGTATTTCCCTGATGCCTAGTGATATGGAGCACTTTTTCAAGTGTCTGTTGGCCATCTGGTGTCTTCTTTGCAGAAATGTCTGTTCATGTCCTCTGCCCATTTCTTGATTGGATTATTTGTTCTTTGGGTGTTGAGTTTGCTAAGCTTTTTAAAGATTTTGGATACAAGCCCTTTATCTGATATGTCATTTGCAAATATCTTCTCCCATTCTGTCAGTTGTCTTTTGGTTTTGTTAACTGTTTCCTTTGCTGTGCAAAAGCTTTTGATCTTGATGAAGTCCCTTCATTTTTTGCCCTTGCTTCCCTTCGACCATAATTCTTGAACCAATTTCCATCAAGATCCTGCTCTGGTTTCCCCTTAGGAGAAAAACTCATCCTTCCAGAAATGCCATGACAACAGTGCCTGGTATCTTGGCGATGAGCAGGGGAGTGAATGAGCTCAGACCCACTCATGAGCTCACGGGGACAGTCTGAGCAGCTGGGTCCTGGGACAGTGAGACAGTGTTGGCCTCCACGTCCTCTCTCCTCTCTGTGAACACCTCGAGCCCACTGATTCTGAGAGGGCTCTGGCTGCCATTAATGGTGGCCGAGAACATCCCCTGAGCTGTCCTCCATGTGCAATTTTTCTAGGGGATGAAGGATGCTTGAGGCCCTCCTTCTGCTTTTTCTTCCCAGCACTGGTGACTCCACCTGCTGTAGTTGCTGCTCAACTGTGTGTGTGCAAATCGTCTGGCACTCCCACTTGAATGTGAGCTCTGTGAGAAGAGGGTTCTGCCTTGTTCACTGATGTATCCCAACCTGGCACACAGCAGGAACTTACAGGTACCCAGTGCACAAATGAACGCTGCCGGCGGGAAAGTGCACTACTTGGATGTGTGTGCACTGGGAAACCAGCTCCCGGCTGCCATTTTGAAAAACAACTGCACACAAATCCTCTGCCTCACAGAAATCTGCTAGAAGAATAAGGGCCAGTGCGACTCTAGTAATTTAGCCAGTGTCCTCTGGTGGTCTGGATGGCGCCTGTAGATTATTCACAAATCCCTCAGGTTTTATTCTAAATGTGTATATCCACGACTAGTGCCAACTTCCGGGTTCAAAGACACAAGCTCTGAGGATTGGATGTGGCTATAAGAGGAGGCTCTACTGACAGCTCTGGGGACTGGCTGGGTGCCAGTCCTCACTCAGACTCTGGTCCTAGCTCTGACCTCCTGCCACCAGCCTTGTTGGCCTAGGACCCTGCTGCCTTGTCCTCCAGGCTCTAGGCTAAGGTCCTGACCTCAGGTTCTGCCAGCTTCCCTGGACTTCCCTCCTCTTCTGTGTAGACCTGAGGCACCTGTTTGCCTGTGTGCTGGCCACAGCAGGTCCAGCATTCACATCTGGATGTGCAGACATCTCCCCGCTCCCATGAGAGATGCTGTTCCAGGAGGAAGGTGGAGCAATGAGATGGGGCACAGAAGAGCCCGGGGGCCCTCTCCCCAACCTGCAGCCAACCCCCACCCCCGGGCTCTCTTCACAGGAGATCACGTGTGTTCTAGCTGCCCGATCCGGTCTGAGCTGGATTTGCTGCTGCTGCTTGCAGGGGAAAGCATCCCATAATGCCTCCCTCCCCAGCTCCCCCAGAAGCATCCGGGTGTCCCACAAATATCACAGGCATGGCCCTCCTGCGGGCTCCTTGACTCATCACTTCTCCACATTCCCAGCTACAAAAACGTGGGAGTTGGATTTCAGTCCTGGTTCCCAACCTTTCCTGTGTGGGGACTATTTTTTTTTTTCCATAAGTGAGACAACATTCACGTATTACAAAATTCACCATTTTAACCATTTTGATGTACAATTCAGTGGTTTGTCTGATCCACTGACTATGTCATGCCATTATTCCTTTCTAATTTCAGGACATGTTCACCATCCCCTAAAGAAAGCCCATACCCATTAGGCAGGCACTACCTCCTGCCCCCTCCATTCCCCAGCCCCTGGCCACCAGGAATCTGCTTCTGTCTCTTGGGATCTGCTTATTCTGGACATGTCATAGAAATGGATGGAATCACAGAATCTGTGTTTTTTTGTGTCTGACTTCTTTCACTCAGCATCGTGCTTCCAAGGTTCACTCAGTGTTGTAACATGTGTCAGCACTTTGCTCCTCTTTACGGCTGAATAATATTCCACAGTATGGCCAGGCCACATTTCCTTTATCCATTCCTCATCTGGCAGACATCTGGGTTGTTTCTCCTCTTTGACTGTGGTAATAATGATGTGATGAACGTTCATGTCCTCCTTTCCGTGTGAACACCTTCCATGTGAACACCTGTTTCAGTTCTCCCGGGGAGAACTGCCGGGTAAGATGGCACGGCCACATTTAATCTTCTGAGGGGCCACCAGACTGCTTTCCGCAGCACCGAGGTCTAAATGTTTTGTTTGTTCTATATATTTTTTTAATTGTATTATGTTAATCACCATAAAAGACATCATTAGTTTTTGATGCAGCATTCCAAGATTCATTGTTTACGTTATTGTGGTAAAAAACATACATGATAAAACTGACTGTCTTCACCATTCTTAGATGCACAGTTCAATGGTGTTCAGGATATCTATACTTCTGTGAAACAGAACCTCCACAACCTTTCCATCTTCCAGAACCAAAACTCTATGCCCACTGAACAGCAACTCCCTTTTTCCTCTTCCCCCAGCCCTGCAACTCTGTTGTCTTTACCATCTCTGTGCATCTGCCTGCATTAGACACCGCGTACAAGTGGAACCACATAGTTTCGTCTATGCAGTTTTGTTTTTGTGGCTGGTTTATTTCACTTAGCGTTATGCCCTCCAGGTTCCTCCATGTTGTAGTGTGGGACAGGACTTCTGTCCCTTTTTAAGGTTGTGTAGTAATCCACTGTACGGACAGACCACATTCTGTTTCTCCATTCATCTGTCGATGGACATCTGGGTCGCTTTCATTTGTTGGATATTGGGAATACTCCTGTTGTGAACCTGAGTGTGCAAATATCTCTTTGAGACCTTGTTTTCAACTCTTTTGGACATATACCCAGAAGATGGCATGGGCTTCTTTTTAACATAAAAAACTTTATGAGTCTCTATCCCACAGATGTCTTGCTTTTGGTATCTAGACCCTTGTAGATCTTTACTCAAACCTGACCTCTTCCCTAGATTAGGTGACCTATCAGGTCATGTCCAGCTCTAACTCTGACAAATCTGAGAATTTCCGTATTAGAACACCATCCCTATGATTCCAGTCCACATTCATTTTACACTAACACCTTAGAGGGTGTACACAGCCAAAAACCAAAGTAAATCACCAAAAAAAACCCAAAGAAGTCCACAAATATAAAGAATTTTCTTCCTCCACGCTGACCTCACCTCACTGACCTCTTTTTCTAGCTGGGAAGTAAGAAGTAATTAAGTTAATAAAGTTGGTTAACTCTTTTGCCTTTAAAGAATCAAAGTCTAAGCTGTTTATTACTGATTCTCTGATGTATTTTCTGGTGCTGTGCGTTTGAGAGAGTTGATGTCAACAGAGTTGATGTAAACAGAAGGCTTAAGAATTTTAAGCGTAATCATTATAACGTAATAAGCTCAATAAAGATCTCTTGTTTCTATACAGTTATTCTTACGTGTAACCTTATTCTATGAAGTTATCGTTACATCTTTCATCCTACAGAACCCAAGCACTGGAGAGTTGATTTAAATTCAGTTCATATGTTTATGTAATAAGAAAACACTCCTGATAAACAGCGCAACCCTTTGAGTAATACCATAAAAACAAGAGAGTCATCCGTTCCGAGAGGCTGACTCCGGCGCTGATGCACGGAGCGGTGTCTGGAGGGGAAATTGATAGCTTGACTTCCTTGCTTCCCTCCTTCCATCTGATAAGAAGCGCTCCTCCAGCGTGGCGGGGGGCATGACAGCCTCGTAAGGAGCTGGAGGCCCGTGGAGGGAGAGGGAGCAGGATCGGGGCGCCGGGAAGCGAATCCATCACACCTGGTTTCTGCACGGGCGGGAGCCGTGGAAGCATCACCCACGAGTGCATCACCGGCAGCACCAGGCGCTGGAGGAAAGCCGGGCCTCGAGCACCTTCCTTCTCGTCCCCAAACTGCAGGAGTCCAGCCAAGCTCCCGTGACATATGGACTCCCATATGCTCCAAACCTCAGCGGGGCAGGGAGGCTTTGATTCACGACCTGCCAGACTCAGGCGTTCCGCTAGTGCCTGTCCGCGTGAAAAGAGGACTCAGAGACTGAGTTCCTGGTGAGGCTGATGCCCGAGAGTTCTAGGACACAAAGCGTTTGGGTCACACACATCAAGCTCTGGGTCCGTCCGGTGATTCCACGATCTTCCTCGTGTATGCAGCTGCTTTCCTGTGGCTTGCCCGAATGCACACGAAGCTGCAGCTTTTGGAGGGAATGTTTCATTCATACCACACGTAACAGGAAAACCGGTATGGGGGGGCCGCCCCGAATCCATCAGCGACAAAGGCCATCTTTTGTGCTTAACACAGGGCCTCAGTGTTGTCAGGAAAATGTGGTAAGCACGCACATCTCTTCTATTTATGTTTATTTTTTATCTGAAAAAACCCCAAACAAAATGAATTACGCTTTTGCACTATTTACTATGTGGCTGCTCTGCTGGGGCCTCACAGTCCTCAGGGCTCTGGAGGAAGGAGTGGGGGCCCCTCCCACATACCCTGTGCCTCTTCAGCGGCTTCTAGCATCTTCCAAGATACAGGACACCAGCTAACGGGGTAACGAGTTCAATTCTCTAGTGTCATCCTCGATATATCCACACCCAGAACTGTGCTCAAATGTATTAGGAATGAATTTAACCTAACTTTTACAAAATGAACTTAATGTGATGGCTTAAAAAGCTCCCCACAGAAGAATTCCAGCGGCGGAGCCCCTACCCACAGAAGCCCAAGTGAACAGTAATAACAGAAAAGAGCTCACCCTTCTCCTCCTCGTGTAAAGGCCTCATGAGCCATGTTACAAACACCAAATGGTCTAATCAGATGTGACAAGATGCGGCCCTCCCCCACAAATCCCAAAATCACCAAGAAAGCCATTAGAAAGTTAGATTTATATCGTGAATCACTAATGAGAAAGCTCACCTGAAGGGTATTTGGACCCTGAGATACTAGCTTATGTTAATACAAAGTCACAGCGATAGCAAGACTTTGAACATATTGTTTATTTATCTAATACACAAATACTCATTTTGGATCCGGTTTATAATTTATAAAACATTAGTAGAGTACCCATGTATACATTTAAAAATGAATATACATATACTGCGGGTGCAGGCCCCAAATTGATGGGTTGTGTGACCGACGTATGGGCCCCACATCCCTGGATCAGGGTGTCTGCCCAGTTGGGCAGGAATACTGCTGCAGTGCTCAACTTGGGCAACGGTGCAGGCTGGCACGGAGAAAAGAGACACTCGCCTTGTAATTGTCATGCTCAATAAATTAGTATGCTGCCGTTATTGTTGGTACATCGTTGGTGAAGCTGGGCACTGTCAAATGATGCCTAAGGCATGATATGCTGCCTGCTTATTATGGGTTGAACTGTGTCCCCCAAAATTTCTAACTTAAAGTCCCAACCCTCAGTACCTCAAGATGTAACCTTATTTGGAAATGGGGTTATTGCAGGTGTAATTAGTTAAGATGAGGTCGCCCTGGAGTAGGATGGGTTCCTGATCCAACAGGACTGGTATCCTCACAAGACAGGGGACACAGGGGAAGCCATACGAAGATCGCCGTCATGCTGTCCCCAGCTAAGGAGCACCAGGTGCTGGGTCAGAGGCCTGGGATCCATCCTTCCCTGTTGCTTCAGAGGGAGCACAGCCCTGCTGACACCTTCCTCTCGAACGTCGGCCTCCAGAACTGCGAGAGACTGTTTCTGTTTGTGGACTTGGTTCTGGCAGTCCTAGCAAATGAACGCCCTGCCTCTTAAGGGAGGCAGCCAGCCCACAGGTGTTCCGCCTGCTCTAACCCAGGGGGCCATGAGCGTGGGCTCTTCCAAGCCTTCAAGGAGGGAGGGAGGGAAGAGAGCAGACATCGGGACAGGCTGTAGGCTCCGTGAACGCAGGGATGTGGGGACCAGCCCCCACTCTGCCACCTTTCTGCCGCCCTAGCTGCCTCTGGCAGAACAATCTCTTTCATCACTCCCTTGCTGGTGTATGAACGCGAGCCTTTCATCAGTGCCGCATGCTGCCTGCAGACAGAGAACACGGAGCTACGAGTCTCACGGGGGCAAACCCGACAGTGAGAGGTGGCCGACGGCACCTAGAATCTCCCCTATTTCCCTCCCCAAGGCAGTCAGGGCCGTTCCCCGCTATTCCCTCCACCACAGCATCGTGCCTCTCAGGCGTTCTGCTCCAGGCTCTGACGGCGCCTTCAGAATGGCCTCTCCCTGGAGGAGGCATTTGTCCATAAGCAGGTGACAACCACTTAGCCCCTTCCCAAGGACATTCCACATCACTGGATGCCCCACCACATCAACACTCGTCGGCCTTGGGCCTGGGGCAGGGGCCTGTGTCCTGCTGCAGCCCAACGTTTGGGTCACGGCCCCGCCCACCAACACAGGGCACCCAGACCAGAACAGGTGCTGGGGGTTGGTGGGCGCTCAGCACCCCTAGCTCACTGGCATCTCCACACATCTCACAGAAAAGGACACATCTTCTGCAAAGAGCTGCCCCTTCTCCTCATTCAATCATTCAGTTGCTTATATCAGGATGCCCTCATGAATGTTTACTTCACTCTAAGAGTTAGAATTCAATACTATCATTACATTGCAAACTGCTTTGGTGTTGGCCGTTCGGAGCTCCTACGGCTCAGCCTCTCTGTTGCTCGGACAAGCCCCATCCTTTACAGCACATTTCCTCATATTCGGCACTACGAGCTGTCCCAGGCTCATCTAGATCTCTCCTGTCCCAGCCCTGGAATTTGCCGCTTCTCCAAGGAATCCTGGTTTCCTCGATGGGGAGAAAAGTGTTTAGAATCAAGGATCTGGGCTCTAGGGATGCTCATGCTTACACGGTAACTCACATGGGTTACACGTAACTTACACGGGTCCTCACGGGTGTTTCGGCTCTTTCGGTGAACACAGCAAGGGCGTCCCGGGATGTGCGCCGGCCGCCCCATCCACCTCATCCCTGCACGGACTTACACGTCTGCATGTAGCTACTCTCCATCCATCCGCCACTTAAAGCTGCGTTCAGACAAACACCGATTGTGATCCAGCACCACGAAGCCCGTTCCGGTCTTCCTCCTGTCTAGCTGTAACTGCTCTTGGGCCGTGAGAAACTTGGCTCCCATTACCCACCACCCATTCACATAGTTGTTGAACCCAGTGTACACACAAAGTCATTTCAGAATTGCTAACTCAAGCCCCTGGAAGAAACACATCGGCTAACCAGAGTATACAGCATTTTTGGACAGTCTTTTGCCATTAGTCTTAGAGTCTCCGGTCAACACACTGTTTTCAAAAATTATTTGGGTAAGGTGTTGTCTACCCCGGTCCTTGCAATGCGTTACAGTAATCATCTGTGTCATAATTAAGCTCGTCTGTTACTGTTCGGAGTCCATTTGGGGTTTCTCCCACATGCTGGATAATTTGAATTGTTCATTTTCTGGGTATGTGAGGTCCTTCTTCTTCTTCTTCTTTTTAAAGATTTTATTTATTTATTTGAAAGAGTGTGAGCAAGAGAGAGAGAGAGGGAAAGAGAGTGCACAAGCCGGGGGCGGGACGGAAAGCGAGGGAGAAGCAGGCTCCCCACCTGAGCCGAAGGCAGGTGAACTACTGAGCCCTCCAGGCGTCCTGGTACATGAGGTTCTAAGTCAGAGCTGAAAAGGGAGCCACACTCTAGAAGGACTGCAGACTCTGTACCTTGCCATCCCTATCCCCGGTCCTTCCACGGCTTTCCCACCAGCCCCAGTGCACAGCAACCAGCAGCCACTCAGGGAGTCCTGGGGAATCATAACGAAGCCCAGTCCTCTTCTTGGAGATGAAGAGCATCGGACTACCGCTCAGCTCGACGGGAATTCTTGGGTAACATTTTAAAATTTCTTCTACTTCCTTTTCTCCCTCCTTTTTAAAATGTAGCATCTCCAAACAATTTGGCAGCCTAGGAAATGATTTGTAAATCTCTGGAAAATTAAGTAGCACAAATATTTGCAGGGAAAAAAATCATTCCGAGTAAAGGTTGTGTTTTTTTGTTTTGTCACGTAGTAAGGCTCTAGCTGTTCATTTTCTCTGTAATCAGGATTTGGTTTTTAGACTAATGAGGAAGGAAGTCACCAGAGATGAGTCAGTGAATGTAAAGCCAGTTCTAGAAATCTGGGAAGGAAAGCAAAGAGTCTTGCAAATGCGGACCTAAGGAGGAAGCTGGCATCTGAGACTTTACACTTATCCAGGGGACACTTGGATCAAAACATGAAAAATAGTAAAACTTTAGGATTAGGGCAATGTGGATGGTGAAGTCACATCCCATGACATTTCCAAGCAAGTCATTAAATGTGTGGCAAATTCTGCAAAGAAACAGGCCATTTTATATGTAAAGACATCCCCATCCTCCACAACCTTGTACGACGACGCTCATACCATCTACTGACAGCAAAGCCGCGCGGACATTCACAGGCCTGAGGATATGGAAAAGGTTACGGGCGATCCAGAGCCAACAAGTTTAATTCATAGAGGGATCTGGATCGACATGCTACGCCTGTCCACACGCGGTGTATTTTGTGTCACGTCAGGGGAGCCCGTACCCTAGTCGGGGCACATGTCTCCAAGTCAAGACAAAACGGGGGCTGAACCCCGGCCTCCACGAACCGGCTACATATCATGGGGCCAGGCAACCTCCCTAAACTCCGGTTTCTTCATCTCGATTACGGGCCCAGCGATACGGACCTGGGGTGGCGTGAGCTCCGAACCGGACGTGAGAAACTCAGTAAGCGCCCGCGGCAAACCAAGTGCGTCCTGGGGCAGCACGGCCGTGCGGTGAATAGTGAGGACTCTGGGCTCTGCTGGAGCGCTGGCCCTGCCCCTCACTGGCTGTGTGACCTTGGATAAGTCCTTGAACCTTTCTGAGCTGCTGAAGAGGGAGCAGTAACCTGGAATGGGGATCATAACCAATAACCAACTCAGAGAGCGCGGGCAGCACACCGAGAAGGTACAAGGACCCGCTGAGCTGATACGGACAGAGCATAGAGAACGAGGCCAGAGGTACCACACTCTAGAAGACCGGCGAGGACAGCTAGACTGATCCAGCCCGCTCGCCAAATGGACGAGGAGGCCACCGGGGAGCAGGTGATCTCTCACCCAGATACTGGCCGGGTGCAGGTCTGGAAGGAGACACGCTGGCCACACCTGTCCACAGCTTCAGAGTGCTCAGAGGCTCACCCCATCTGTCTACGGTGCGTCCAGCGGTCCAAGACACAGCGGTCAAGAGCAAGGCTGAAGTCACAAGACAGCCGCTGACACACTCACAAGGAACACATTACAGCCACTCGGCTGCAGGGAGAAACCCCTTGCTCGTGTGCTACGCAAACCCTACCCTGCAGTCAGCCTGCTACAGAGTTCCTGGTTCCACAGAGAACAGATCTTTAGAGGTGAGAAGACGCCGAGATCCGGAGAGCTGGGGAGCCTTCTCCTTTGTCTTGTAATCGCTCATCCTCTGAAATATTTATTCAAATTGCATGTCTCGGATAAAGGCTGTATTTCACCTCATGAAAAAAAAATCAATAGAAAGAAAACGAGTGGGCTGTTTTGTCTTTATTTCTAAACACGCTAATAAATTATCTCTCACCGTATTGACACTGTGCTTCAGAGGGCAAGAGCTCGCCCTACCTTACTCCACTTAAACTCACACAGACGAGTGTGTTCCGTTAACTCCGCAGGCAAGGCTCTCTCTCTCTCTCTCTCTCTCTTGCTCTCTCTCTCTCTCTCTCTTGTTCTCTTTCTCCCCATGGAAGCATGGGATCCGCAGATGGGACCTCCCAGGTTCTCCAGCAGGGGGAATGACACAGGCCCATACTCTCTTAAGCTTGATACTGAGATCAAGAATTTTCTAAAAACTGAAAACTTCCTTACAACCTGTATGGAGGCGAAAGTCAACCTGAACCGGCCCACGCCTGTAAGAGTGAAGAACCTACCTCCCTTGCTGTGAACATCACACACAGATCAAGTAAGACGCCCGAGGCCCCACTACGGGCGCTGGATGGAATGCGCGCTCTTTAATTCTCATAAGCCCCTTCCCCCAAATGTCCCAAATCTGAAATAAACTGGGTCCCAAGGTTTTCAGGTATGGGACTGCGGACCTCTAGAAGGGCTACAGATACTGTTCTGTTCTGTACAGATGCTGTGTGCAAACAGCCGGTGGGAAAGGGAATTTCAGAATCTTCTCTTAAATGCCGCCTTCTTTTCAAAGCAGAACTTGCGCCAAACCACAGTGAGGATCTCGTGATTTTAAATGGGCAATAACCACTCAGAAAAGACTTTGTCCCCAATTTTCCTTGCCCCTCAGGTGACCGCACTAGAACTTACCTCCTTTAAGAGTCTACAGAAAACACTCAGTGGTACATACACACAGGGACACTCATGTCCTTTTACGGGACACACCTGCTTGGGAGCTACTCTTTCTTGGAAGCCGGGCCTCTTTGGACCCTGTTAGACCCTGGTTTAATTTCCCGATCCATTCACTTGCAAGGCACTTGGTGTGAGCAAGTGTATAGCCCCTGCAGACTCAGTTTCCCTTGCAAAAGTTGGGGAGAACACTACCTACTGTTCAGGGCTATTGGACTGAAGCAAAATAATGCAAAATAATGCCCCTGGCCCACAGAAACACAGGTTAGCTGGTTTCCACACCCTTCCCGCACTTAGCTTCCTCCTCTGGTGGAGACACTCTCGGGACAAGGTGGAAGGCAGAGAGCTCAGCGGTCACCTTCTCCGTGGCAAGCTCAGACAGAGGGGTACGCATTTACCTACGACGGGTGGAAGGAAATGGATGTGTACGGAGGTTCTGGACCCAAACCCGGCACCAGAAGCTCTGAGGATAACAGGGCGTAAACAGCCAGGGCACGTCAGACAGACGAGCTGTCAGGGACCAGGGGAGCCAGGGACAGAGATGTCATTTAAGGACACCTGGGCACTCATAAGGGCGTGGCCTTGCTGGTTTGGATTTGGGTGCCGAATGGAAGAGTCCAGACATGTGTGCACGTTTTTAAACCAACAGTTCTCTCTCTTGGCTGCAAGGTGCCACGCCCACCCCAGAGAATCAACTAGAATGGCACGTTCGAAGGTCTCAAGGTGATTTCAGTACTGTCGTGGAAGTCGAGGCCACTGCACACGGAGGGACGGCAGGTGCTCCAGGAGCCTGTCTCCTGTCTGGGGGGACAGAGCCTCACTGATTAGGAAAGGAAAAACACACAGTGCTGGGCCCCACGACGTGAGAGGTTATCAGAAGCCCAGAGAAGAGAACAAACGTTAATGTTTAAGCAAGTCACGGCTGTCTGGAGAACAACCGGAGCGCGCCGCCTTCTCACCTGGGGCTTTCCCACTCCTGGTCGTCCTTGTCTTTCTCTTCTTTGGTGTCTCCCGAATGCGGGTGTTTCTGCACAATGCGCATTCCGCCAGCTTTCACTGCAACGAAAACAGAGGGGGGTGTGGCGGACCTGGCAGGGGACCAGGGAAACAACCCCGGAGGCTTTCAGTGGACCCGGGGCCATGAGCTGGTCCAGATAAGCCAGCAGCGACAGGGATGCACCACAGAGGTTCCTGTTGTTGAGGGACATTTGGTAGGATGTGGCAGTCAACGCGAACTTTTACTCCAGACCCACTTAGAAACCTCGTAAGGCTCCTGCTGGCTCTGTTTGTTTCTTACAAGGACTTCCTAAGAGCAGTACCAACCACGTGGACAAAGTGGCTCCTTGCTTTAGGTTTTCGATACGACGGGGTCCCCCTTAATACCTGCCCTGTGACCTTTTCTCAAACACCGATGATGCTTCTGATGGGGCAATACAGCCCCCCGGGGGGCACAGGACAGTCCCAGAGCCCACTGAGATGGCAGCCAGGGACGTCTGTGGCAGCCTTTCCCAAACTGTGTTGGCAAGCCTCAGGGTTGGCACGTGTTAACTTTTAAACATGGCCTTAGGGACATGTAATTCACATACAATAAGAGTCACTCATTTAGGGAGTGCAGAGCTAGGCTCTGAACGTACTCGGGCTGTGCAACCGTCATCACAACCATCACCTCAATTAGTTCGAGCCCACTGCCATGAGCCCAGACAGAAACCCCACCCCCGTGAACGGTCGCTCCCCAGCCCCTCCCCCAGCTCCTGGCAACCCCTCCTCCGGGCTGGCCTGTTCTGCATATTCATTTTTAGTTTAAAGATTTTACTTATTTATTTGACAGACAAGTAGGCAGAGACGCAGGCAGAGAGAGAGGGGGAAGCAGGCTCCCCGCTGAGCAGAGAGCCTGATGCGGGCTCTATCCCAGGACCCTGGGATCAGGACCTGAGCCGAAGGCAGAGGCTTAACCCACTGAGCCACCCAGGCGCCCCGTTCTGCGTATTCGACCCCCTTCTTTCACTCTGCATGTTTCCAAGTTTTACCCAGGGGACAGGCCTTCAAACATTCCTTCTCATGGCACAATCACAGTCTACTGCATGGACAGACCATGTTTTATTTACCCCTTTGTCTGTGGATGGACATTGAGGCTGTTTCCACCTTTTGACTATTATGCATAGGGCAGCTGTGAAGAACTTGTGTACAAGTTTTTATGTGGATACATGGACATACACGTTCATTTCCTTAGGTATAGACCTAGGAGTGGGAGCTGGGTTACACGGTAACTCTATCCTTCTGGGGAGCTGCCGAATGCCTTTCCAAAGCCACAGGATCATTTTACATTCCAATCCGTTCGAGCATTCCAATTTCTCCCCATGCTTGCCAACGTTAGCTGTTGTCCAACTTTCAAATTACGGCCACTGTAGTGGGAGTGGAATATTATCTTACTGTGGTTTGTGTTTTCTTGATGGCTAATATGTTAATACTGCTTTGCAATAAAACTAACCAACCCCCGCCCCCCTAAAATGGGAATTCGAGGATCTCTTAGTGTTGGAAATGTGCAGTTGAACACATTATATGGGTGTCCTCAAGACATATTTCCTTGGCCTCTAGCATGCCTCGTAAGCTTTATGGGGGACACCGAGCGTGCCGCCTTTCCCAAACTCATCTGACCCCACAACTCCCCCCACCACAGTAATGCTGGTTATTATCTTTTACGACTTCAGTGTTCCACAGAATAGAGTTTGGAAATGCTGGCCTTGTATCAAAAAGCCAGCTTCATGTGACTGTCCCCAGCATGGGCTTTGGGCTCGGTCAGCTACAACACGTCCTCAGCTATAGGTCTCAGACCGTTCAGTCCCTCAAAGCCTCGCTGCTTCATCCGCAGAAAGGGGTAAGTGCCCTGTGACCTTTTCTCAAACACCGATGATGCTTCTGATGGGGCAATACAGCAATACAGCCCCGAAGATCTTTAGGTAAGAAAAGCTGTCGACCCCCTGATGGTATTTGGAGGTGAGGCCTTTGGAAGGTGATTAGGTCATGAGGGTAGAGCTCTCCTGAATGGGATTAGGGCCCTTGTAAAAAAGAGACCCCTCCCTCCGCACCCCCAGCCCCCCAGAGGCACCTTGTCCTCTCCCCCAGGTAAGGACGTGGAAAAAAGACAGCTGTCTGTGAACCAGGCAGCGGGCCCTCACTGGGTACCAAATCTGCTGGTGCCTGGACCTTGGACTTCTACCCTCCAGAAGTATGAGAAATCTCTGGTCTTTACAAACCACCTGTCTGTGGTACTGTGTTACAGGGACTAAGACAGAGGTGTTGGAAGCTTCTGGGCACAGGTGAAAAGCAGAGCTGCGAGAACTGCATGCACCGGCCCCCCGGTTCGTGGTATCCTCCCTCCCCGGGTCAGCTACCCGCCAGGTGCCACAGCACAGCTCCGATCACGCGGCCTGCCAGCCCCCTCAGGCCACGTCCTCTGCTGTGACAAATTGGGTTGGACCCTGCCGCATTAAGAAAAGTCCAGGACGAGTCTCCTTCTGATGCAAAAGGAGGGAGAAGGTGAAAAACGCCCTGAGGCTCACTCAACTCGAGGTTGTCAGTTTTTCAATTTCCCAGGGAAGGTCTGCGGGGCCCTGCCTTCAGGAAGCGGATGGCGCCCATCGCGTGGCTAATGGTCCCTAGCAGCAGGCTGCTGCAAAAATCCAAGGCAGAGGACAGGTGACGAAAAGGACTCTGGAAAACCATGTTATCTGTTGCCACCACTAATTCTTTTGAAGGGGACCTCCCTGCTTCGGAAAGAGGGAAATATAATCCTGTTTGGTTAATTCTTCCCCAAATCTGCTTTTTATCCCATCTATTGATTTTTATTTTACATCATTTTATTTTCCATTTCTGGAGCTTTTATTTCCCTGTCAGATTCACCTCATCTTTATTTGATAGGGCCTTAGTCATTCTTCATGGTTTTAATTCTTTTCCATATTTAATCATTTTAGGCATACTTGTTTTGTAGTTGTACATTTTTTTTTCTTTCAATTTATTTATTTTCAGAAAAACAGTATTCATTATTTTTTCACCACACCCAGTGCTCCATGCAAGCCGTGCCCTCTATAATACCCACCACCTGGTACCCCAACCTCCCCCCCCCCCCGCCACTTCCAACCCCTCAGATTGTTTTTCAGGCCCATAGTCTCTCATGGTTCACCTCCCCTTCCAATTTACCCAAATTCCCTACTCCTCTCTAATGCCCCTTGTCCTCCATGCTATTTGTTATGCTCCACAAATAAGTGAAACCATATGATAATTGACTCTCTCTGCTTGACTTACTTCACTCAGCATAATCTCTTCCAGTCCCGTCCATGTTGCTACAAAAGTTGGGGATTCATCCTTTCTGATGGAGGCATCATACTCCATAGTGTATATGGACCACATCTTCCTTATCCATTCATCCGTTGAATGTAGTTGTACACTTGATTATTTTATGATCTGAGGTCCCTGGGAGTCCCACTGCTTGCTTTTGTCTGCTGAGTCTCCCTCTCGTGGTGGTGACTACAGATTCTGAGCTTTCCTTCGGTAAGGCTCTCTCTGCAGGGATCCTCTGGGGCCTCCCTTTGGAGAGATGCTCGACATACTTCTGTCAAACCAGGAGTAGAGGCACCCGGAAATCCTTTTTATGTCCGATTTCTCAGAACAGGACCTGAGAAGCAGTATATATTTGAACCCACAGCCCACGTAAAGGGAGCCCTGCGTTGACAAAGTCTTAGGGAGACTTTCTCGTCCCGCTGCCCGGAGCCCAGGTGGAAAGAGATCAGAGTTCCGTCATCTCACTGTATTGCTGGGCGCAGATGCTTGGCCTTTGCTCCAGAGGCTTGGCCTCTGAGCCCCACGCTGTACCATGGGGTCTTGGGTTAAATGAAGCCAGTTGGGGTGGGCCCTAACCCAATCTACTGGTGTCCTTACATGAGGAGGAAGAGAAACCAGGTCACTCCCTGCCTCCTGTGGGCCTGCGCTCTGTGCTAACAGTACTGAATTTCAGTTTCTTCCAGTGTGGTTCCTAGGGATTTCCCTCCCTCTGGGCTCAGATGTTTTTTAAAAGGAAAGAAAACAAAAACACCATTGCAGGTGGCTTATCAAGGTATTTCCGGTTGGGTAGTCAGTCAAACCTCAAGAAACAGAAACGGAAATAAAATTCTGTAGCTATGTTAAGATAATTTTCTACTCTTTTGAAATGTAAGTGTGTCTCTGGCCGAAGGAGGGGGCTGGAAGAATTGTCCCTTACACTTTTTTAAAAAACTTCATTTCCTCCCATCCCTGCTACCCTTCCCGCACACCCATTAAGAACTGGTTAGAGGCACTGCTATGGGCTGAGTTGTGTTCCAAAAACTCATGGGTTGAAGCCCTCACCACTATAACCTCAGACTGTGACTGTATTTGCAGACAGAGGAGAAACCGGACTTGTGGGCACCCTGATCTTAGTCCCCCAGCCTCTAGAACTGCAGATTTCTGTGGTTTAAGCCCCCCAGCTGGCGGATTTTGTTACAGCAGCCAGAGCAGACGAATATCCTTTAAAAGAGGATGTCCAGGGGCGCCTGGGTGGCTCAGTGGGTTAAAGCCTCTGCCTTCAGCTCAGGTCATGATTTCAGGGTCCTGGGATCGAGCCCCGCATCTAGCTCTCTGCTTAGTGGGGAGCCTGCTTCCCCCTCTCTCTCTGCCTGCGTCTCTCCTACTTGTGATCTCTGTCAAATAAATAAATAAACTCTTTAAAAAAAAAAATAAAAGAGGATGTCTGAATCTTCTCAACTTGGCAGACCTCAAACTTTAAAACAACTCACAGACATGCCCTGTAAAGGGGCTGAAGGGGAAAAGAGCCATGTCACTAACTACAAAGACCGATGATGAAGGTCAAGGTGACATTTGAAGTAAGCCTGAGCCCAGCCCCCCCCAACTGACTACACATGCCAAGGTTTAGTCACCGCCCCCCCATTAGTGCTTCATTTAATTTGGCTTATAAAAAGAATTAACTTCATCAATCCCTCACAGTGTGTGTGGTGATTAATGCTGCAATAAAAAGTGGCAATAACAGTAATAACTCAATGCCGAGACGGGTTCATCTGAACTTGCAACACTGCCACAATGTATGAGGGCAACATATTCATCGTTGATTGTTTTACCCGTCAGAGGGACTCTCCCTTGTGAAAAACACAAAGGCAGAGTTATTTCTGCAAAAATCTTAGCAGAATGACTTGCAAATGTAAGTATTTTTACGAGACATTAGGAGAAAAAAAAGAACTCGGATTGTTGGTGTAGTGGTTGTTACTCAAAGAAGAGCTCTGAACTGAAAAGGGTACCAAACGCCGGACCCAGTATTAGCAGAAATGCTCTGCAGGCGACGGGGACATGGGTCCCGGAGGCAGACGCCCGGGCTCAAAGCCTAGCTCTGCCTGCCATGTGCATGTGTGGCTGTGTGTGTGTGTGTGTGTGTGTGTGCACGTGTACGGCTGGGCACGTTGCTGGTGCCCTCTGTGCCTCCGGTGCTCCATCTGTGAAGAAAGGGTGACCGCGCTCTCCCCGCCAGGGGTTTGCCAAGGACCAAATGAGTTAGCACATGGGCAACGCTTCCCACCAGGCCCAGCACCTGGCAACTGGCAAATTCTCGACTGTTCGCTACTCGTATTAAATGGTTTTAACAATTAGCATCTAGGACTTAGACCTCCACAGTCTGTGTCCTTGGTGCTTTCATGTCCCTCTGGACCGTCTCCTGGGATGTAAAACGGGGATGGCAGCAGGGACCTGTGGGGACGGAGGGGAGTGAGACCCCGGGAAACTGCTCTCCCTGTGGCCCTACGTGGGCCGGTTAAGCACCCCTAGGACTGTCGTCAGTGTACCGCCAGCCAAGGATGGACGCTTCTGGAGAATCACAGATTCTGGATAATGCTTCGACACAGCACTGCTACGTGCAGGCCCCTTCCTCACCGCCCAGCACGTGACTCTAGGGAGAGGATCCCGCGGGGTGAAGAGGGCAGGCCACCGGGTCGGAGCCGCACAAGCAGCCAGCCCGGAGCTGGATCGGACCCTGGCCGCCTGCACCCTTCGTCACACCCTGCAGGCCTTTCCTGGCTTGGACCTTCCGGGAAACCGATAGCATCATCGCCCCTCCGAGAAACACAGAGTGACGGCCAAGGGCAGGCTCTGGTGACTACGTCCCCCAGGAGAGGGAGAGGAGGAGTTTGACATTCAAAGCTCTGCACAACGGCTTCCTGCCTGCGGGGTGAAGGGAGGGAGGAAGCCTCCTGCGTGGTCGGCCTTTGCCAGGTGAGGAGTACTGGGGAGGCAGCTGACGTGTCCTCCTGCGGCTGGGGCATCCCCTCGGTGTCAGGGTGTCTAGCTGTAAGCTCTGTGGCGCTCAGGAGCAGGCTGGAAAGATCCACAGCTGCAGGTTGGGCTGGGGGACAAGCAGGCTCCCCCTGGGGCTTCTGACCCCGAAGCACCGGCCGCAGGAGCCGCCGCACGGCCAGCAGGCGTGCGCCACCCTCGTTCTTTCCGGAGAAGAGCGACCGCGTGTTACTGGCAGGTCTCACCTCCCAGATGAAGAGAAAGGACAGTTGTGTTATTTTGAGGCTCTAAGTTTCTTGTGCGGTGCCTACAGCAGCCACAGGTAAGCGATGCAGTGACAGATGTAGGCCACAGGTGTCCCCATAAGCCCCCACTCACCGTCCCCTGCACACAGGCCACGCAATGGCGGGCCTTGGCCTCTGCACTGTTCCTTGCAGGAAGGCTCCCGGGAAAGGAAACACACCTGCCCTCGTTCAGCCCAGCCCGTGAGGTTCTGGTCGTCTGTAAACAACAGTGAGCCCCACTGGACTCACCCAGCTAACTGTGACTAGTGCTTTGTACTTGGAAGTGACTGTAACCAACACAGCACTCGACACAATCGTGAGTGCTCCCTACATAAACGGAAAGACTCCCCACACTGGGAAGTGGAAAGCATCCCCCAAATCACGAAAAAATGCACGGGGCATCGTGTGGAGAGGACAGAGCGCAGGAAGGAGGACAACACCAAGCACGGAAGAATGAAAAATCTAAACTATGTTTTAGAAATGCTGCGTTCCACCCTGACGGGAACTTTTTGAAAAAAATGCAGTGACCAGAAGGGTCTTTTTTTTTTTTTTTTTTCTTGGCATGTCGGGAGCAAAAGCCGAGTTTCCCATACTCTGTAAGCATTAGTCAGTGACTGGATGGAGGGACCGTGCTTAGCAAATCTGTGACTGAACGGTTACCATGATAAAAGACACATTAGTCGTCCACTGCTGGCCAGAGAGTGGCCTAGACAATCTGAAAACCATCCTGCAGGAGACGATTTAGGGAGAATTATCACCCACAACCTTTTAAATGGATCCTTAACTCAAGTTTGAATGATTAATGTAACAGAGAATTTAATGATCCTGAAGTTACTGAAAAAGTAATCTGTTTTCCATTTCACTTTAACTAAACACAATTGTGTTTATATTTCCACTTGACTCAGTTCTGGAAGGAACAGAAAGTCTACTTTTGAAAGGGAACCATATGTAAAATTAGTAATGCGCAGAGCTACCACATTAGACTTAGGAGAACTTTACTGACATATGGTTTTGGCTACCCTGGGAAACGGAGGGGAACGGGGCCAGCAAAATGTATTTAACAGACTTTATCCACGTCGTCACCAAACTCCTGAAGACAGGCAGGCACGAGGAACAGCGTGGCTCACAGTTCCGTTCCCCACGCTGCCCAGGCGTCCCGGTCCTATTACTTGACGGAACAGAACCAGTTGCTCGCAAATTCTCACTTTGCTAATCTGAAATGGCCCTCTCAGCCATTTCTCCAAGGATGCTTTGTAGTGCAGAGCAGTGGAGGAGTCTCAAGTCATGAAGACGTCAGGACTTTTACTGAGAGCCCCGATGACAGTGCCCTGCGGGGTGAGGGAGAGCCTCCGGCCCCTTTAGCTCAAGCTGGTACTCAAGGTGGTGGCCTGGGCCACGTCAGGGAGTTACTCAGTTTCCCTCTGCTTCTCCCATGAAGACAGGAGGCCCACATGTTACTAAACTTCTGTTTTTCTCTGGTTAATCTGCCATGAGTCTAGAAGGGTGGAGGGAAACACCAGACCGCTGCAACACCTAGCACCCGTTAGTTACTGCTTCCACCACTAACATGCTACCTGAACTGGCCAAGAGCCCCTTGCGTCACTAGTACACACTGGACAGGGCTCAGAAGTGGAGGGACGGGCGGACCCCGCAGGCTCTGAGTGCAGAGTCTGCCTTTCCCTCTCCCTCTGCTCCTACCCCGGCTCCCACCCCCTGCTCCATGTGTGCATGTTTTCTTTCAAATAAATAAAATCTTTCAAAAAAAAAAAAAAGAAGACTCAGCCCAGAATCAAGGAGAAGAGAGGCAAATAGGTGGAGGTTAAGTGTGATAATAAGGCAATAGGATGCTGTGGGAATGCACAGGAGGGCGCCTCAGACAGCAGGAAGGCGAAAACATCAAAGGACATGAAGATGGTTACGAGAGAGCATTTTATTGTTTCCAATTGAGGATTTAAGCACAAGTCTTTGTTGCCCAGCTTAAGCACTTAATGAAAGGGTTCCCAAAGTTTTTAAAGCTGCTAATTTTGATTTACGAACTTTTGCTTTTGGCTACCTTTAAAAGATTATTCTTTATTATAGTGGGTTGTCGTTTTTTGGTTTATTTTTTAATAACATCTACTCCGCAGAACTGCCTCCTCGCTGGCCATGCCAGAGTCGGCACAGGCACCCTGAGCTCTCCTGCTGGAGCCTCTATGATACAGGGAAATGCACTGAGGGGCAGTGCTGGGAAGCAAAATGCTTCAAGCAGCAAAGGGGCCTCTTTCCAACCTGTACCCCTGGGCCAGGATGCCAGGCCCTTCCTCCAACTCTGGCCAAGAGGGACTGGTCTTGTCAGGATGCCGGTGACAGATCCCTGTGTAGTGACAGATCCCCATGTAGCATCTGCCTGATGGGGCCCCACAGGCTAGGGGGCCTGTACTGAAGTCACTTGAGGAGTTCATCTGTGGGATTAAACACCCTTTTGGAGCTGGTCCTGAGTCTTTCCCGGAGGAAGGCCAGCTGGGCCAAACCTCCCGTTTGAAAGAATAACAAAACTGAGCCCCAGCGAAGACATGGGCCTCAAAACTTAGAACCCAAGTTCATTGCTCACCAGCACAAATAAGTTGGTTCCTTGATCCTCATGGCATAAATAAGCTATTTAATCTGTAATTCACAAAGCCTGGCTGTTACAATTCAAAGGCAATCTGGGTCCTTTATGAGTTTTCTCCCAGGGAGTTAATATGTACAGTTTATACCTCTGATCTTAAAAGTCTCATCTGGATAGCCATCGCACATGGATGTGTCTCTCCACGCAGTTTTATTACGGCGACTCTGATTTGGTATGCCTCCACCTTTAATGCCACTCAACAGCCAGGGACAGGGGAGTCATGGCAGACTCCTGCCACGTAGTCCAAGGCCGTGGAGTGTGACTAGAGGTGTTTCCTTCCGCCGGATGGCCCAGGTCAGCGGGCAGCTGGGTGTGGATCAATAGCGGTAGAACTAAAGGTCAGAGTTATCTTTAAAAGAAATCCCTGAGCTTCTCTCCCTTTTTTGGTAACTAAAGCAACGCAAAGAGCCCCAAAGCACAGCAGAGCTGTCTTCGCAAATCCCATGCCCTCCCTGCCAGCCCCTTCCACACCAGTCGGCCTTCTTCCCTGTGCCACTCACGCCTGCGGACAGCCTCCTGCACCCGTGAAAAAGTACCACCGACTCCGGAATGCAACTAATTTAAAAGCTGCTTTGCTGTCCCTGTTGAGGCAGAGTTGGTTGCGTTGCTTTAGTTACTATGGTGGAGAGGGCAGAGGGCGATCGCGCCCTCCTGTGTAACAAGAAGGGGCGCAGACGGGGGCGGGGTGGGGGGCGCCTGGGTGGCTCAGGGGGTTAAAGCCCCTGACTTTGGCTCAGGTGATCGCTCTGCTCAGCAGGGAGCCTGCTTTCCTTTCTCTCTCTCTCTCTGCCTGCCTCTCTGCCTACTGTGATCTCTGTCTGTCATATAAATACATAAAATCTTAAAAAAAAAAAAAAGAAGAAGGGGCGCAGACGGCCCCCAAAGCAGCCACGTTTTCACGGGGCTTGTTCCTGGGAGACCGACCGCAGCACTCGCCGTGCAACCAAGACCCTTGAAAGAAGCCCCCGCACCGAGGGACTGCGGCGGGGGGCTGCACCCGTGACTGACCGCGGCGGGTGGCCTCTGCGTCCCCAGCAGGGTCCTTCCGTGTGGAGGGACTGTCCTGCCTCCGCGGAGGAGCAGACATCGCGGGGCTCGCACGGAGCGAGAACGAACGGAGCCGCGCTCGGAGAGGAGGCGGCCCGGACACACAGCCTGCTGAGACTCGGGTACATTTTTAAGAAAAATGGCTCTTTCCTGGGTTTGACTTCCTTGGCTGCGAAGTCTAGGACTTGAAGGAAAAAAAAAAAAAGAGCTCACGGAAAAAACACTTAAGAGAAGCTGAACGCCAAAGAGGGTCAAGCCAGGGGGGACGCCGCAGCGAGGGATTAAGGATAAAAACTATGTCTGCGCCTCTGGTTCTCTCGTGGGGACGAAACGCGGCCAGCCCACCTCCGTCATCCCCACGACACTTCGAGCGCGGACTGTCGTCGCTCCGGCGGCTCGTTCCCCAGGACAGCTGGCGACCAGAGCGCGCGCGGGGCGCAAACTTTTGGGGAAGTCGGGCACGCGGGCTGCTTCCCGTCGCGCCGACCTGCACCAAACTACCCCAGGCGGGCGAGGCTGCGGACCCTGCGCGCCCGGGGTCCAGGCAGCGCGGGCCGAGATGGGCCGCAGAGCCCCCGAGCGGCCCCCAGAGCCCGCCGCCCCCTCCGCGCCCCGCGCCCGCGCCCGCGGGTTCGAGCCCGCCCTCGCGCCCCGAGGCAGGACAGAAAGTGGGAACGAGTCAGTACCGGCGGGCGGGTGTCCGGCTTTCGTCTCTAGCTTCCCCTCGGGAGGCGAAGACATGATGCGACCGCGTGTCCGAGGGGCTGGGACGGCGACGACGGAGACAGCGGGCCAGCGGGCCGGGCGACAGGAGCGCGCGAGCCGGAGCGCCGGACTGCCGGGGAGGCGCGCGCGGGAGGCGACGGGGCCGCGCACGGGGGCGGTGACTGCGGCCCCCGGGAGGGGGCGCGGCCGGCGCGCGCCGACGTGGCGCGTCCCGCCCACCCGCGGCTGCGCGTTGTCGTCACTGAGCCTGGCCCCGCCCCGCCGGCTCCCTGCGCTTGCAGTGTGCTGAGCTTGCGCAGTGGGCAGCGCCACGTTGGAAGCGGTGGCCCCGGGCGCGGGAGGAGGAACGAGGGCGAGGGCTGTGTTTGTGGTGAAGGAGGCGGGGCTGGTACTGGCAAGGGTTGCTGGCGGAGGTTGAAATGGCCCAGCTGGAGGGTGGCACCTTCCCGGAGCTGTGCTCCACCGACCCGCCTGATGGACGGGGTCGGCGGTGGGGCGCCGTCGGGGGCAGGTGTATGTGATCTGGGACCGGCCAGTCTGCCAGATGCCTTCGTCCGAGCTGGGAGCGACTAATCACGTGCGGAAATGAGACCCCAGGTGGGACCGACCAGGAGTCTCAAGATTGCAGGCATTTGTTAAAAGACGTTGCAAATGGGACTGCTCCCCACCCCCCCATCCCCGCCGCCCCGTGAGAAAGACAGCGCTGTGAAGCCAGGAGTTCTTGGGCTGTAGCATCCGTGCCTCCTGGGTGCCGTCTTCTTGTTGCGATGGATCTCTTGATTCTGTCCAAAGCTGATCCCTCGCTCTCCTGTCCTGGTTCGCATCCTCCCGCCTTCTCAAGTGCTTTGCAAGGATCAGATCTCCCCTCCGGCACCATCAATCCCTCCTTGCCAAGTTAGCATCAGACATGCCCAGTGTCTTTAGAGAAGGAAACACCACCATCTCTCTTGGCTCTACATCTACTTTTGACGATACAACTGATGAAAGAGGTTGAGCACCTCACCCACTCTTATCCCTCAGTCCAATCCGTCTGGTGATCCCCCAGCTGCCCAGAGGCTGCCGCCAAACAGGGACTTTTCTTTTGCCCAGGTTACTTAACGACCTCAATGCTGACTGGTCCAGTGGTCACTCTTTCACTCTCAGCCTTCTTGACCTCTCCGCAGCACTTGACCTAGACGACCCTCTACCTCCTTAGCTTTAGGGATGCCACATCCCTGCCTTGACATTCAGTGTTCTGGCGGGTGGTTGGCTGCTAACTCTGTGGGGTGTGTTGGCTTTTCTTCTTGATCATAAACACTTGGGTATTATAAGGCTCAGCACCAGCCTTCTTCTCTGAACTTGGCTTCAGTGGTCCCCTGCAGGCCCATGGGTATGGCCGTCACCCATATGCTTATAAATACCAAATCTGCAAACCCATTTCTTTACCCTTGCGCCTTCACTAAGCTTCAGACTGCCTCCCTCTGGATGTCTATCGCAGCACTGCCCAACTCCGCATCGCAGCATGCCTAGAAGTGCACGTTCTGCCCCTGTCTCCAGGCTTTCTCCCCACGTTTCAACAGCATTAATAGCAAGATAGCTGTTGGCCAGATGACAGTCATGATATACTTGTCATTCCCTTACACTCATTCACATCAAAACTCACAGACAGGTGTCAGCAGCTTAGAAAAAAATCTAAAATAAATAGCAGAGCACTCTTTTTAAGACATGCTGCATCACTAACACGCTTAGTGGAACAGAGTGAGAAAATCCATGGACGCTACTGATTTGGATTCTGAATGGAAAGTCCCTTTAAGGATACCTAACCAATTAATTGTGTGAATATTTTCTTTTTTATGTGTGTAATGAGTGCTGTATCATTTAAAACTCATGTTTTACTAAGTCTAAAAGAACCATTTCTAAGAAGTATACCATTTCTAGGTTTGAAACATTTTGTTATAGTTTAATTGGCAGCATTTTTGCCTTTAGTGATATATACAGGCGCACGTTGAGAATGATAACATTTTCTCTCCTGTGACATGTGGCGTTCCTAGGGAATCCTTGGGTAAAAGAAGGAGCCTTCTGAGGAGGAAGTCAAGCTACCCGTGGGCCTTGCTGGCCCCGCTGGGCTGCCCTGAGGCCTCAGAGGATCCATTTCTTTGCCTAAGGCCTGTTCTGGGTCTACACTGATTGGAACACTCTGGTATAATCATCAGGTCTAGTTTGACTTGTTGAAAGCAGAATTCCTGATTCACCCACCTACCTCACAATACTTTCACACCTAGAATAGCACCCGAACTACAGTGTGGGGTAACTCCCTAATCAATAGCATTGCTACTGAAGAAGGTGTGGTTGTGTAAGCAACTTGCCTTGGGAAAACCACCCATGCTTCCCAACCTCCCTTGTAGCTGGGGGTTGGGGGCAAATTCTACCACTGGAATGTAAGTGAGAATTTGTTGGGAGATTTCTGGCAAAATTTCTGGGTGGTTCAGTTGGTTGAGTGTCTAACTCTTGATTTTGGCTCCGGTCACAATCTCAGGGTCCTGGGATCGAGCCCTGGGTCGGGACTATGCACTCAGCACAGAGTCTGCTTGAGATTCTCTCTCTCTCTCTGGTCCCCCTTAAAACAAATAAAATTAAAAAAAATTTTTTTTTTTTTGCGTGCTTGATATGCAGACTACCCTTCCTCTCATTGACTTCACTGTTCATATTGCCTTGAATTCAGACAGAACATGGAAGGCAGAGGAATCACATTGCAAGCAGGAGACGAGTAAAGCTCTGCATGCCAAATGACGATCAGAGGCGTGTGGCCTGTGGGATGTGAGGTCCCATGGAGGCTCTGCAGAGCAATGGACCCCACTTATAGACTATTCTGTTGTGTGGAAGACAAACCCCTATTAGATCAAGTCTCCTTGGTTGGTGTCTTTAGATGTAGCCAAATGCAGCCCCCAACACATGGTCTCCCAGGCCCTGCAAAATGGGGGCCATGCCCACCTCTAGGAGCTCATGTTTCTTGCCCCCTCTGGCCACCCTGGCCTTTCTGATACTCCTTTAATGTGCCAAGCCAATACTTCCCTCTGGGTCTTACCATTAGCTGTTCGCTCCACCAGGAACCACCTCTCTCAGATCCTTGCACAACTCGCTCCTTTTTATTTGGAGTCACGTTTTCTACAGGGCCTACCCTGCCCACCAGATCTGAAGAAGCCAACCCAGGTACTCGACTCTCAACCCTCGTGATCACAGCACTTTGTCCTCATCCAAAATTCCTCTTCCATCTTCTGGGCATTAGCTCTCTGTCTCTCCTGACTATAACACCGGTTGAGCGTCAGCCCCACGAGGGGAGAGACCTTGTCCACTTTGCCCACTGCATGGGCAGCATCTAAAACCAAAAAGCATTCAGTGTGTGTTCCCCCCCATAATTCCAGAGCCTGGATACATTTAATTTCTCACAGCTGTTACCAAAATGAAGAGCAGCAAATTAGGACTATGCAGAGAATGAAAATATACCCAATATGTAGGGTACCATCAATACAGATGGCCACATATCCTTTCTAACATTTACTTTCACCGTACACATGGTTGTGGATGCACATGTGTATGTGTGTGTGTATGTGTACGTGTGGGTGAGTTAAGCCCCACCAGTCCCACATGCTGAGGAAAAATGCCAGGTAACATCCATGGGAAGGTTCCCATGTCACCATGCACACCCAGGTTTTATTAGAATTGCCAAGTGACTAATCTTATTTGAAGTTCACTCTAATTCTGAGAGCAAGGCAGTTTCACTTATTTTACCAATGGTGCTGAATGTGAGATACTTCTGAATGTGAATACTTAAGCACTGGGAAAAGTATTCAAGGAAGGAACAGAAAGTGCACATCGTCTCCTCCGTGTATGTATGTTGTACTCTGGGCCACAGCACTGACTCTCTGAGCCTGTCTCCTCATCTGCAGGACACATCAGAGATGTGAACTCTCACGTCCCCATTTCCTGATGTGAGTTCAGGATTAAGTGCTGCCTACAAGCTGCATCACTCTTTGTGGTCACATTAAGTGCCCACAAGATCTTGAGACCCAAGGGCTTCTCTGTCCTCACTGATGGAGAAACCCAGCCTGTGAAAGGCCAAGCACAGCGACCCGTGGCGGGTGTGGGGAGACCTGAGAGAACCCTGTGCTTGCCGCCGTCCTGCTCTGTAAACCGTAACATCCTGCTGCATGTAGCGTTACTACTGCAAAGGGAGTTTTCATTAGCACTCAGGAAATACATGAATTGTCCTGGGGTGTATTGAAAGAACCCCACCTATCAATCAGTTTGATGAATGTTCCCTCCGTATTCCAGACTGGCCCATAAGTTCTGTCTTCTTGTGGTCTTTGTCTGACGGATGAGGATTTTTATGACTCACTACACAGAATTGCTCTTCTGTTGTTGATTTTGCTCAGAAAGGGAGGGCAGTCTTCTTGACTTTGTAACATCCAAGAGATTTTTTATTTTATTATGGAGGGTTTTTTTTAAAAAAAGATTTTATTTATTTATTTGACAGAGAGAGTGATCGCAAGTAGGCAGGGAGGCAGGCAGAGAGAGAGAGGGGGAAGCAGCCTCCCCGCTGAGCAGAGAGACTGATGTGGGACTCAATCCGAGGACCCTGAGATCATGACCTGAGCCAAAGGCAGAGGCTTAAATCACTGAGCCACCCAGGTGTCCCTATTATGGAGTTTTTAAACAATATTAGTTTAAAGATAATTTATGAGACACCCACACATACATGTACAGTACTTGAGGAGAATATGCATATCCTAGAGACAAATAAAAATAATAGAATGTCATGTGTCACACACACACACACGGGAATCCTTTGGGATTTCATTGGGCTTTGACTTGTCAGTCAGTCACAGGATAATCTAGAAGCACTTTGGGGCATTTTTCAAAAGTAATTCAATAGCCAATAAAGGACATGAAGATCAATTTTGGTCACATGGGAGGTTACCTTTTCGCTAAGGTTATTTGGAGGAAAAACAACCAGCCTGAATCTTGGCAACATATTCTTCTTATCTGTATTTGGAAGTGAGAGATAGAAAAGGCAAAAAGATGAGAAGGTTACGGCCATGAATGCTGATTTCCCATGGAACACAGATGCTGTAGGAGCTGTTTATGAGAAATGTGTTTTAGTGGAGAGCCATGGGGGGAAGCAGGGATAATTTCATTTCTGGTCAAATCTGGAGTCATGATTTGACCTTGTGCAAAGCTACTTCCACATTCTGGGATTATTGCTCCACAGTGGAGGCAATAATACGAATCTTACTCGGGGATTCAAATAGTTATTCAATATTAGTCTTAGCATTTATCACCTTATATAAAATTCTTACAAGGGTATATGAATTTCTCTACATATAAAAAATAAACATGACAAAGATCAAGAATGAAGAGGCTTTCAGCAAGATAAAATCATCTCAAGGGACTCTGAAATTGGAGAACGACATATATTGCTTAGTTTTCTTTCTTTCTTTCTTTGTTTCTTTCTTTTTCTTAATCTATCCAGAATTCAGTGGTACTAGGACATTATTTTACCCTCTTCCCATTAAAAAAGTATAGAAATTTCTTCAAGGGTGAGTGTGTCATTTGTAGAAAGCTAAAGTGAAGGACAAACAGGACCTTGAGGGGCTGCTTCTGCCTTTCAGCCGTGAGCCTCTGCTCAGACTTTCCATGTAGGATCAGTCTGGGAAGGGGAATCTGCAGGTGATGGAGGGCTGGACTCGGGCGACCAGACCAAGGTTTGAGACCCAGCCTGATCACACCAGTGTTTGACACTGGGGAAATGCCGTCCTCTCTGAGTCTTGATGCCTCCCTCCTCTTAAAAAATGGGAGTAATAATGCACCTTTCTAGAAGTTTTACAAGAGGTGTATATGATAGCATGTTGGAGTTGCTGGGTAAACTTTAAGGAACTAAATACAAGTCTACCGAAAGCACCCTACTTGTTAGAGATGTTAGAGAAACGGCAAAATATACATGACAGAACATGATGAATATTCAAGGTATACGTACACAAGACAGAACATGATGGGAGAAATATTCTGGAACAATACGAGGTTCCTACTGGTTTGTGGATGGGTAGGAATGCTGGTAAAGAGCTGTTTTCAAGGGATAGGGGACACGGAGTTGATCTTGGCAGGTTGAGCAGGATGACTTTCCAGGGGGCAGGAGGCAGGAGGACATGCCTCATGGAGGAAGAACAGAGGAGAAGCTTGGGAGACAGTGGTCCAAGTGCCCAAAACAGTGATTCCCCCAGTCCGACTTGAGGGCGGGATGGGCATGGGAAGGTAATGGAAGACCGACAGGTCCCAGATTAAGGTCTGGCTGAAGAGAAGACAGTGGAATTCTCATCTCTGTTTCTTGCATTCAGTCTCCTGCAGTATCACATCCTGTAGCCTCTGGAACGCTTCCTTGTACTTTCAAGAGGGAATGAAATTGCAAAAAAGCATAAAGCATTTCAGTATCATAAAAACAAAACAAAAACAAAAACAAAAAACCAAACAGTTTTGACCTCACAGTTCTTCTGAATGGGTATAGGGAGCCTCCAGAGGTCCCTGGTCCACATGTTGAAGTTTGCTGTTCGAAATCTTTGTTTAGACACATACTGATTTAAGAGTAAGGATAAAAAAAGCATTTGGGTTAAAAAGAAAAGCCAACCATCACTCTGTCGTAAGTGGGGACGTCAGCCCTACAATAGGCTTGGACTGCAATGCCATCTGGCATCCCCCAGGGGTGGTCCGGATCAGTAGGTGGACACTCAGGGGTTCCCTCTTCTGGGCTGATTCCCAGGTCCTGGGCCAGCCAGGTCAGACGGGAAGGTGGTGGGGATCGGCTTCCTGAATGACAGACGGAGCCCCCACTGTCTGGGCTTCCCTGCTTACTGCAGCTGCTTCCAGATCCACAAAGCCCGCCTGCTGTGCCGCTTGCCTTCAAAAAGGCAGTTTGAGCAATCTTAGAATGTTGATAGTCTTATAGACACTAGTTTTCAAAAAAGCTGTTTGCACAAAAAAAAGCTTTTCAAAAGACGTAGACAGATAACATTGTACCAGTATGATGTTGATTTGATACATTTGATACATTTATATATTCCAATATGATCACCATCTCAGCATTAGCTAACATCTCTATCAGGGCACATAATTATCCTTTTTTTGTGTGTGCTTTGGGAACATTTAAGACCTAGTCTCTTAGCAACATGAGATTTACAATATAATATTATTGACTATAATCGCGGTGCTATGCATTAGCTCTCCGGAATGTATTTGTCTACCAGGTGCAAGTTTATACTCCTAAACATCTCCCCAATTCCCCCAACCCCTAGCTCCTAGTAACCACCAATCTACTCTCTGTTTCTATGATTCAGTTCTTTTAGGTTCCACATATAAGTGGTATCACACAGTGTTTGTCTTTGGATGATTTATCTCCCATAGCACAATGCCCTCAAGAACTGTCCCATTCACAATAACATCCGGGGCAAATCTAACTAAGGAAGTGAAAGTTCTGTACAATAAAAACTCCAAGACTTCGACAAAAGAAATGAAAGACACCAGGATGTTTGGGTGGCTCAGTTGGTTAAGTGTCTGCCTTCAGCTCAGGTTGTGATTCCAGGGTCCTGGGATCGAGCCCCCCATCAGGCTCCCTACTTGGTGGGGAGCCTGCTTCTCCCTCTCCCGCTCCCCCTGCTTGTGCCTGCTCTCTCTGTCAAATAAATAAATAAAATCTTAAAAAAAAAAAAAGAAATTAAGGACACAAACAAATGAAAAGATAACCCATATTCATAGATTGGAAGAATTACTATAGTCAAAATGTCCCCCAACATCCACCCATAATCCAGAGCTATCTATAGATTGAATGCAATCCACGTCAAAATTCAAATGACATTTCTCACAGAAACAGAAAAAACAACTGACAGGTTTTTTTTTTTTTCCCAATTTATTTATTTTCAGAAAAACAGTATTCATTATTTTTTCACCACACCCAGTGCTCCATGCAAGCTGTGCCCTCTATAATACCCACCACCTGGTACCCCAACCTCCCACCCCCCCCGCCACTTCAAACCCCTCAGACTGTTTTTCAGAGTCCATAGTCTCTCATGGTTCACCTCCCCTTCCAATTTACCCAAATTCCCTACTACTCTCTAATGCCCCTTGTCCTCCATGCTATTTGTTATGCTCCACAAATGAGTGAAACCATATGATAATTGACTCTCTCTGCTTGACTGATTTCACTCAGCATAATCTCTTCCAGTCCCGTCCATGTTGCTACAAAAGTTGGATATTCGTCCTTTCTGATGGAGGCATAATACTCCATAGTGTATATGGACCACATCTTCCTTATCCATTCATCCGTTGAAGGGCATCTTGGCAACTGACAGGTTTTTAAGTGAGGAATGGCAAATGATCTCAAGAGCCTGGTGGCCGTTTCTTTCCCTTCAAAACTGCGTGTTGTGACTTACCTCAGCAGGCGTAGATGTTTTGACTACTACATAGTAGAAGGAGGACTTTCATGTGAGGATCACTTTTTATGAATACATTTAAAAAAATAAAATTAGGGGAAGCCCAATTTTGCTTAACAGTGGCTCAGCCATTAAGCGTCTGCCTTTGGTCAGGTCATGATCCCAGGGTTGTTGGATCGAGCCCCACATTGGGCTCCCTGCTTGGTGGGAAGCCTGCTTCTCCCTCTCCACCCTCCTCCCCTGTATGTTCCCTCTCTTGTTGTCTCTCTCTCTCTGTCAAATAAATAAATAAAATCTCTAAAATAAATAAATAAAAAAATTAATGTGCTTTAGAAAACCTAAATGACAGAGCAGTGTCCAAAGGAGAAAGCATGCCACCACTTCTCAATAATCCTGTCAGCCTTCACGTGGGCCACAGCTGACATCAGACTTCCAGAAAAAAATAGATCAGGATTCTTCTGAACTCTCTCATTAGGTACACTGTCCCTCAGTTTATGTTTGTCTAATGTTTCCCTCATTGTTAAATAGGGGTAATGGGTTTTTAGAAGGAACGCCGTAGAAGTGAGGTGTCATTTTTGTCACATAATTTCAAAGGCACGTGTTATCAATGTGACTTACCACAGCGGATGTTCACCTGGATTACGTTGTGGATAGAAAGGGCTTTAGTATGGTTATTTTATGGTTTTAAGTTAATTTATTGGTGATTTCAGCTCTTAGGAATCAGCGTGAAGAGGGGCTAAGTTTTTCGTGTCGTAACCTTCAAGTGATGAGCCGGTATCAATAAACAAACGCAGGTCCATGATTCTGGAAGATACCTTTGACCACTTCTCTTTCTCTCTCTCTCTCTCTCTCTCACTCGCGTACTAGTGAGAGGGAGTCAGTTTTATTCTCTCTCACTCTTCTCAAGTTAGAGATGGCAGATAAATTCGCTAATGCTCTTAGAGCCTATTTCCCTGCTGAAATTACCCGGGTTTCTTTTTAAGCCATCTTTCTTCTCAGTGAAATGATTTAAGAAAATTGATCAATTCTTTCATTCAGGCTCAAGTGTCTGTGTGTGACTTCGCAGGCTGCAGCAGGCTGTAAATCAGGATTTCGGTGGGCGCCCTGCTTCTCCCCCTGTTTTCAGAAAAGCCAGTTCTGATCTTGCTCGATTTTTAGGAAAAGCTCCGAACTGGGGAAATACAACTGCGATTAATCCAGATAGGAACGAATCTCAAGTCCATCCTTCTGGCTTGGAGGGACCCTCTGGGGTACCATTCAGGCCTTTTTACTGACGTAAATTAACAAAGTGCCTTTGACCATGGAAAAGATAAAAGGAAATACACGAGTTTGGGTAGCTCGGTTAAGACTTACAGCGCAACTACTCATCCTCTTAACAGAGCCACGGCGTGTTTGGGTAAGAAACGCTACCCTTGGGCTATTCCTTGATGGTCCGTGGAAAAGGTGAAGCATGATGTGACGTCACACCCACAAATAGCAGAGAGTAACACGCTGGACCGGGCTTGGGCGCGTTTGGTTTATTTTTTGCTCTTCGTCAGCTGAGGATGTGATTCTCCCTTCCTCCCCTCTCCTCTCCCCTCCTCTCCTCGGGACAACCTAGTCTGAAGAGTTACTGGAACACATGTGGGATATGGTAGAGCTCATGGGACTAAGGAGAGGGTACCAGTGGCTTCGGGAAGGAGGCCCAGCAGGGGAGCTCCGGACCCACCCAGGGCTAACCTCTTTGGCCTGCTGTCGGAGGACGTCTCCGTGTGAGGGTGCATTTTGTGTGTTGACTTGGCGAGGCCGCCGCACCCAGATACTTGGTCAAACGTGATTCTTGATGTTTCTGTGAAGGTGGTTTTTCATTTTATTTTATCTTTTTAAAAAGATTTTATTTATTTGAGAGAGAGAGAGGGGGAGAGAGAGAGAGTGAGCACACACGAGTGGGGGTGAGGAGAAGGGCAGAGCTAGAGGGAGAAGCAGACTTCCCACTGAGCAGGGAGCCCGACATGGGGCTCGATCCCAGGACTCCAATATCATGACCTGAGCATGACAGTTAGACATGCAGACAGTTAACCAGCTGACCCACCCAGGTGCCCTGAAGGTGTTATTAGAGGAGACTACCATTTAACTCCGTAAACTGAGTAAAGCAGATCACCCTCCATGATGTGGGTGGGCCTCATCCAACTAGTCGAAGCTTTAATAGAAATAAGACTGATCTCCCAGGAGGAAGAGGGAATTTTGCCAACATACCACCTTCCAACTCAATCTGCAACTCGTCCCTGGGTCTCTAGCGTGCTGGCCTAGCCTACAGATTTTGGACTCGTCAGTCACCATGACTGCACGTGCCAGCTCCTTAAAATAAATCTCTGCCTCTCTGTCTTTCTGTTTCTCTCTGTCTCGATCTGTCATCTGTCTATCCATCTATCTGTCATCTGTCTGTGGAGAGACAGTGAGACATCCTACTGTTCTGTTTCTCTGGAGAACCTTGACTCCTACCCTGAGCTACAACTGTTTTATTTTCCATCTCCATTGGAGACCTGATTCAGAGAACAAGAAACATCCTTTGGTCTCAAGCTACTTTAACTCAGATGCTATGTTTTCAAAGACCTTTCTGGGTATTGTTAAATAAGGTGAAGGGGATAGAGCATTTCCAACGCAGCCAGCTAAATGAGGAGCCCTGTTAACTGACTAACCAGGCTGAGAAGAACTTAAGTAGCATTAGGTTTGACTATGCTTTGCTACCTCTTGTAAAATGTTACTGATCCTCTCTGACAGGTTTTTCCTGGAATTTGATGTCAAGAGATAGGAATGCTCCTGTTTTCCATTGTTTATTCATTGTGACTGTAACCCTTTAGCCCCATGCCTTCCGTAACAGCAAGAATCGCATCAGGTTCTAAAGCTACCGCTTGCTGGGTATAGCATTATTATGCCTACAGTTAGTGACTCCAGCTGCAAAATGACCTCAGTGGCCTTGTACCAGTTTAACCAACGACCATAGAATATATGTATCTTACATAAAATCTTTTGCTTGTCAGAAGATTCTCAGACCCTGGGGTCTAGTGTTTCTTCCTTGCACACTTAAGAATTGCACATAAATTCAAAGCACTGCCTCTAATGGATTCTTTATACAACAAGAAGTCTCACTCTCCATCCCTTTCTCCCTCCCCCACTCCCCACCCTCTCCCTTGCTGTTTACCTCTGATACTGAAGCCTGTCCCATCTCATCAAACGTTCATTGCAGGCTCTATCCATCAACCTCCCTAGGCTCTCTGCTTTTATCCCAGTCTCCCTGGGCTTCATTTCCAACTTCTCCAACTTTCACTGAGGTGGCTGGAGAACTGAGTGTTCCTTGAGACTCTAGGGAGCAAGCTGGGTCTGCTGAGGTAGCTGAGAGACAGAAAGGAGCCCTGCCCTTATCATCAATGCATGTGTTCATCCTGGGAGACAGATCCTTCCTAGGGTCCCTGTCTTTTTCCTACCATCCCAGGGGAAGCACTGTTGGCTACCAGACTCTGAGGGTCCATCTAGAAATCTCAAGACTAGGAAGTGATTTATTGCTTTTATAGACTTTATTTCACTCAATAACTATTTTTTAAAGATTTTATTTATTTATTTGACACAGAGAAAGAGATCATAAGTAGGCAGAGAGACAGGCAGAGAGAGGGGGAAGGAAGCAGGCTCCTCACTGAGCAGAGAACCCAATATGGGGCTCGATCCCAGGACCCTGGGATCATGACCTGAGCCAAAGGCAAAGGCTTAACCCACTGAGCCACCCAGGCGCCCCTCAACAACCATTTTTGAAGCCCTACCTGATACCAGGTACTTTTCTAGAAATTGGAGATAAGGTCTCAGCTTTCTCAGAGCTTACACTGTAGTCTATTAGAGGCTGAAATGGTGCATAGCGACAATCAGCGGAGGTAGGCTTCCTTGTTCTCCTCTAAAACAGGCTGAAATGCCGAACAACTCTCCAGTTTCTGAAGCTTTGCAATGTCAATATCCTGGGCTGTTTCTGAACAAATATTTCATAGAGGTCCTTGAGACACATTTTAAAAGACAAAATTCAGGTGTCATATCATTTCTGGTTCTCTGTTCCTCTGTGGGTAAGATCCTTCAGGAAGAAATGTAGGATGGGAGAGATTATCTTGGTGTTCCCCTTACCCCTTTCAGGCATTGTTTGTGCCCTGGGATCTAGGGCACGTCTGGTGGTAGGAGTCCTTCATGCTCTGCAGCAGGGATGGGCCAGCTGTGGCCAACAGACCAACCCCAGCCGTTTTGTACAATAAGTCTAACTGAAACAAAACCACCTGCATTTGTTTGTGTACCATCTACGGCCACTTTCCTACTACAGTGGCAAAGTTCAGATATGGTCTGGCTGCAAAGCCTCAATATTCATTATTTGGCTCTTTCAGAAGGTCTGCAGACTCCTTCTCTAGAGCAGTGGTTCCCCAAGTGTGGTCCCTGTTCAGAGACATCGGCATTCCCCGAAGCCTTGTGAAGAAGTGCGCGTTCCCATGCCCCGCCCCCCCTGCAAAATATACTCGGGTCAGAGACTTGGTTGAGGCCCAGCAACCTGTGCTTTAGTGAGCCTCCCAGGGGATCCTGATTCGAGCTAAAGCTTGAGAATCACCCAACATATGATTTTCCCCTCTGATTTTAAGGAGCCATACACAACCTACCGGGTAGTCAAAGTCCAGCAGCAGCTGTCACATTCTTGTCCTCTGCCTATTTTTTCATGGGATCACTTAGGAAGGGAGCATCGCACACTGAGATGCATTGGCCGAGGCATTTTAAGAGAAGCCATCTCGAATGGCATTATGATTAAGAACGGTGTTCACGGCACAAAGGAGCATTAACTGAGTTTATAACACTTGGGGGGGCTAATATTTAGCTCATGGATTTATGAACACCACATCAATGTTCCTTTTAAAATTAAATCTCTTTAAATTAATTTTTGATCACTGTTGAGGAGAAGATGCTGACTGATTGCTGGTAGCAATGCATGCTGATCATCCCAGGGGGACTGAGTGCTGTGCGAGGCCCAAGAAGGGTGTGCAGATGCCGCCCCTTCTTCCCCGCGGTACCAATACCCCGTGGTGCTGCTGACTCTTGCCCATTCTCGTCCTCCTCTGAAGAGGAAAAAACCCTGAGCCCGGGGGCACATGGAGTTTATATGTTTGGGATTTCTGAAATGCAGAGACAATGATGAAATAGAAGGTACGAGCTGGGAGCCCTCGGCCCACTGCTCGGCATTTCTCTAGGAACGTGAATCAATTACAGGCAGAAAAAATGGCATCTGACTCCCTTGAACTTGTGGCTGGTCTGACTCTGGTTTCCAGATGCTCAGACTTGAAGAACTTGACTTGAAGAGGAAGGCTCTTTCTCCATCTTCACTTCAGAGTCAGAAATTATGTTTATGAGCTTTTCCTTCCATTTAGATTATCTGTATCCGCCTCACAGATGGGATGTTCATGGCCAGCCCCATGTTCTTTTGTTGTGTCATTAAACAAAAGAAATGAATGGAAGTGCTGTTCCAGGGGATTAGGTAGAAGTTCATTAAGATGGTTAAAGAAACCTCCGTCTCACCCCATTGACTCAACAGCCGCACAACTGCTAATATTCTAGATGACAAGAGAGTTTGCAGGTCACACGTTCTCTACCTGGATGGTGATTGCCTATATGGACTCAATATTATTTCCATGTGTTTATGATGAAGCATTTCATACATGTGTCACCTGAATGCCTTTGTCAGAAATAGTAACATGTTAGTTCTCCTTTTTGTTGCTAATTTCTGTTTTATTCTCAAATAGACCGCAGGCTATTTTCTGCTGCACACTTGGTAAACTACAACCTGTGAGTACAATTTTGCCTGATGTCTGTTGTATGAATAAAGTTTTATCAGAACACAGCCTGGCCCGTTTGCTTACAAATTGCTTAATGCTACTTTTGTGCTATAATGGCAAGGTTGAGTGGCTGTGGCAGAGGTCATAGGGCCTTCTAAGCCGAAAAATATTTACTGTCTGATCCTTTGCAGTAAGTTTGCTGACCCTATAGAGTGCGGGGGCGGGGGGGACGTAGAAGCAAAGAGATTTGCCACCCAGTAAATATTTTGATAATGGACTGCTTTAGGATTTTCCATGATTTATTTTAAGCCTTTATTTCTTTTGTGTTTAGAAATATGACCCAGATCCTTCGAGGGAGTGCCATCTTTCCTACCTGTGACACGGTGATGTGAGCTGTAAGGAAGAGTTTCTGGTAGAACGGAGGAGGACGTGGCTTCTGTTTCCCATTCTCTCTTGCTCCCCTGGTTTGCTTACCTCTGGGAGAGCCGGCCCGTGAAGCAGTCCTGTGAGGAGGCCCGTAGGCAAGAGACTGGGCCCTGCCAACAACCACATGAGTGACCTGGAAGCTGAATCAGGGCCCCCACCCCAGACGAGAGCCCAGCCCCGTCCCACAGCTTGCCTGTAGCCTCCTGAGAGACGCTGAGCGGCAGGAGCCCAGCTTCACCACCTTGGATCCCCACCCACAGAGACAGGGAGATAGCAAATGCTTGTTGTTTGAAGCCACTACATTTTGGGGGTAACTTGTGACGCAGCTATAGGTAACTATTACCGGGAAAGGAACACCAGAGCTGAATTAGGAAATGATACAACTTTGGGCGGATGTAACTTTTTCAGTCTGCTCTATTTAAGTTAAATGAAATTGGAAAACATTACACAGGTGTTGTGAAGATAAGATTCACGGCAGCCCTACTCTCAGTTTCGAAGAGGAAGATCACATTATTGATGTTATAAAAATCTCATGGAGACAGAAGAAAAGGGCAGTCTAGCATCAATGAGGGCAACCGTGAGCAGTGAAGATTAAGAGTTACAGCAGATCAGGGGCTTACAGCATCCAACCTCATCAGCGGGGAAAGCCAGTGGGAAGCCCCTTATTAGCTGTGGGGACACCCCCCCCCCCCAAGAGACAGCCAGGCTAGAGTCTCGATTCAGAACCTGGTTGGAACAGCTTCCCCTCAGGTGAGACTTCCAACGGACCGTCTCCTGACCATCTCCGTGTGGGTCTTTTTCATACTGCAAATGACCGGGTCTGAGGTTAAACAATTGCGTGCTGACGCGCAGTTTGGAGCGAGCTGCATTCCTATGTTATCACGCCTTGAGTGTTTGCCTTCTCTCCCGGATTCCATTCCTCCAGGCTGGGCTGGAGCTGGAGGCCCGGTAGGCGAGATCACAGCTCTTGGCATCCAGATCAGAAAGGCCATTCATGACTCAGAGGCCCGCTAATGTCAACTAACTGGGCTCCTGAGGTCCCTCCTGTAGCACGAGTCTCAGGGACAACATGCTTTAGCCTGACTGCCTACGTGCCGGTGGTCGGTTATGCAGGACACGTCGCAGAAGCCCCCGCCCGTGCGATACAGCAGGTAAATGAGTGCTCCTTCCACGTGCACTGCTATTTTCCATGGGTTCAGATGTCCCCATCTAGTAGCCTTCGTGTCCTGGTGTAGGTTAGCCTGCTGCTCTGGGGCCGGCCAGCCCGTGCAGGAGGGTGTCCACCGATCTTCACGCCCAGAGCTGATGCCACAGCTCCCGAGCGAAAATGGTTTTGATGTATCCGAACTGCCCAATATGTATCTAAACCAAGACGCCAGAAAAGTCTCAGTTTATACAAAGCTACTAGTTCCTTCTTTGAACATGAACATGGCATATCACAAATACAATCTGGACTTGGTAAGAATCTGCACTTGGACCCGTAGGCATGCTGCGGGCCAGCCTGGGCGCTCTGGCCGCTCCCAGGACCCGTCGTGGTCCGGCAGAGGAGGGGTGAGCGGCCGGCGCTGACCGCCTGTGGCTGCCCGGGCTGGTCCTTCTGGGGCTGGTCCTGTTCTGCGGCTGCCCTGGGGCCTCATGGCTGCTCTGGATTAGGTGGCAGCGGCGTCCGGGGATGCCGGAAGCCTGCCAGAGGGAACCGTGACCACGGCAGAGGCAGGACCGCTGCTACGGCTACTGGGGTCTGGATGGAAGCCAATTTGGGCAAAGACAAATCCATTGGATTTATATTCTTTACCTTTTCTCACTTACATTTGTGGACTCTGGAAATGAGGCTCCTTTCTGAATATGGACATGTGCTTAGGACACAGGCGTGGACACATGGACACACACACACCTTTCCTTGTCCTGCTTTGCCTCTTGTGGATGGCAGACAGAGCTGAAGAAAACTTTGAGGCTTGTCCAGCCAGAGGCTCTAAACCAAGCCTCTGCTCACTGTACCTTGGGCCTATTTTCCAAAATGAAGATTTGGGGTCCTGTCTGGATCTAATGGAATCAAAGTGTCTGGTGGTGGGGCCCAGGAGTCTGTATTTATAACACAATACTGTTATATTGTATTACAATGTAACAATACTGGTCATACCCCCTCCCCTGTTCACTCCCCCCGCTTTCTCCTGTTGGGTGAGTGGGGACCTGTTTCCGTTTCCTAGCCCCTCAGGAACAAAGAACTGCAGACCAAGGGCTTAAACCACAGACATTTATTGCCTCCCAGTTCCGGAGGCTGGAAGTCGGCGGTGGGAAGGGAGAGTCTGCTCCAGGCTACTCTCTGTGGCTGGCAAAGGCCATCTTCTCCCCGCGTCTCTGCAAGCCCGTCTTCCATTTATGTGTGTCTGTGTCCACATTTCCCTTTTGATAAGGGCGTGGGTCGTATTCGATTGGTCAGCCTCATGACCTTAGTTTAATCAGATTACTTATGTGAAGACCCTGTCTCCAAATAAAGTCCCGGTCTGAAATACCAGCATAACCTTTTCCGGGAGACACAATTCGACCCATAGCAGTGCCCCTTCCCATAACAGATGACTATGCTGTGAACGTCCCATGATACCAACACGATCAGAGCTAATGTTTTGGGGTGCTTACGATCTATACTAGGTGCTTTACATATACTATTTATTTATTTATCTAAATTCAATTAGCCAACATACTCATTAGCCATCACTAGTTTCAGATGTAGGGTTCAATAACTTATCAGTTGTGTATAACACCCAGTATTTAATCTTAAACTTCATGGCTGACTTTAAAGACGTTGTTATGTTTCCCAATTTGGAGACAATGAAATTGAGCCTTATGGAAACTAGCTAACTGGCCCAAGGCCCCACCAGCAGCAGACGGCAGCGGAGGAATGATGTCACACTGCATGCTTTTCTTCTGCTGTATGTTCGGTTGTCAGAGGTTCTAACTGTTGCCCAAGTCTCTGCTTTTTTTTTTTTTTTTTTTTAAAGATTTTATTTATTTATTTGACAGAGAGAGAGAGATCACAAGCAGGCAGAGAGAGGGGAAAGCAGGCTCTCTGGAGAGCCAGATGCGGGGCTTGATCCCAGGGCCCTGAGATCATGACCTGAGCCGAAGGCATAGGCTTAAACCACTGAGCCACCCAGGCGCCCCCAAGTCTCTGCTTTGAGCCAGTATTTGCTCCTCTATGCCCTTGGTCTCATTCCTTTGTCCTTTTTTGGGGGCAGATCGACAGTATTCCTCTTCTTTGTCAGAAGCTTGTAGAAGGTTCTAGGCCCTTCCAAGTGTTCACTATTGCAGGGTACACACCCTGTTCTTTCCTGGGTGACACACCCCGAGTCCTCTGACCACGGTGGCTGCACGTCCTCGGACCTCTCCGGTTTGCTGATGCACCTTCAAATGTTGTCTGCAGGGTAGACTGGAACTGGGTTTGGACGCAGTCATACTCCAAATGTTGGTTCATGCTCATCGTACACAAAAATCTCCCAGCTACATGGGTTTAGTGTCTTCTCAAGGCAGATGACACGCTGTTTCTGTCCCTTCTGTGGAAGTGTATCGGAATAGAGGCGAAGCACGCACTGTAAGCCAGAACTCAGTGCCCACTTCCTATCAGCTGAAAGAGTACATTCCCACTCTCTAGACCAGGGCAAAGTTAGAAACCAAAACTTGCAAACCCTAGTGCTCGGGACAGAGCAAAGGCCCTACTGTTAGGACCGTTCTCCACGTTTCCAACTCATGGGGCTGTGCCAATATCAAACATCCCCCCGCCCCCCCTTAGATAGGCCTCTCATGGCGAGCAAGCCAGCAGCGAGGCTTGGTCCATGGTGTGCTGGTTTTCTCCCTCCCTCCATGACTGCGAGTCTCCTGTGTATCTGAAACCAGGAAGGACTTTCCTCTTCTCCGTCTTCCTGTCTTACTTTAGCTCCTGTAGTTGCCCTTTAGATAACTTCAGAGTTTGAGAGATGGTCATTGTCCCAGACTGGTGGTTTCCTGAACGACTAAAGATGAGGCGGATAGCGACTCCGGCTCCAGCCCCTTTCCGTCCCTGGCTCCCCTTTGCTCCTGCTAAGGCCAAGAAAAGACCAAATAGCCATCCCATTTGGCTAAGATAAGATAAGAAGTCATGGCTCCTGCTGAGACAGAAGAAAAAGACCAGGTGCCTGTCCTGTTTGAATAAAAGAAGAAAAAGAATCCATCCCCGGGGTGATTTAACACTCTCTTGAGACACCTCCACAAACATTATACTGCCCCATGAAAGGGCCATTTGGCCTTGAGAGACTGGTTAAGCATGAAAACACCCCATTACCATCCCCCATTACCCGTAACCATAAAAACTCACTCCTAACCCTGTCCTGTGCTCAGCCTTCGGGAAGGAATCCCGCTGAGCCCGCTGGCATTAATAAAGCCAAGTTTTCCCTGCTCTCCCGTGTGGCGCTTGAGTTTCCTCGGTCGCTTCAGATTTTCTGCAACCAAGAGGTTGACATCACCACGTTGATTGTGGCTGTACAGCCTGGCTGGTCTCCGTGTTTATTATGGGACAGGTGCCTGACCGCTAAGCCTTCCCTTCCTCTCTTCCTCCCTCACTGACAGGGATGGGCTCTGGTTCCAGGCATTGTTCTAGATCCTGGGGATCCTAGGGCTGAACAAGACAGACAAGGTTCCTGCTCTCAGGGACGTTCTAATGGTGGGTCACCTGGTGGCGAGGAAGAAAACCAACGAAGTATGTTAGGTTGGGATAACAGCCGTGTTGAAAGTGGACAGGACAACAAGGTATGTGCACACGTGCATGTGTCTGTACATGAGTGTATATCTGCGTGTGCATGTGTGCGCGTGAACCTCCTCCTCCCAGGTTCCTCCAACACTAATCTTTCCAGTTTCTGGCTTATGCGCCAGTAGCAGAGCTACATTCTCTTGACACACCTTTATGTCCCCCCTGGGTCACCTATGTCACCTCCCATCATTTGCCAGGTAAAGATCGTGCAAAGTAAATTTTGAATTTACCCCAATAGTGGAATTAGAAGTAATTAAAAATGCACTCAGCCAATTGAAAATTACAAGTGGGGGGCGCCTGGGTGGCTCAGTGGGTTAAAGCCTCTGCCTTCGGCTCAGGTCATGATCCCAGGGTCCTGGGATGGAGCCCCGCATTGGGCTCTCTGCTCCGCAGGGAGCCTGCTTCCTTCCCCCTCTCTCTCTATCAAATAAATAAAATCTTTAAAAAAAAAAAAAAAAGAAAAAGAAAATTACAAGTGGTTCTTGCCAGTGTTCTTCTTGTTGAGTTGTGCGTGATTGTGGACACTGGGTATGAAATGACCTGTTTGAAAACACCTCTGTCACGTGAGCGTCAGTGGAAGCAAAGTGGGGCCTGGAGAAGCCGGGGCGTTGAGCGAGGGGTCCTCCTTCCTGTTTCTCTGCCCTTCATCTCCTCGGTGAGGCCCATTTTCCCCTTCGAGCCCTTGCTCCCTCCTTGCTCCCTCCCTCCCTCCCTTCCTTAACATCCTCCTTCCACATTTTTAGGTAAACGATCTCATTTGTGAAGTGGAAGGCCTTGGCCTCGTTAAACAGGCATTAGCAGAAGGATCGGCCTATCTCTTGGACAATGGGGGGAGGGTATGGAGTTGCTCTGAGCACAGCCTCAGGTCCCTCTGAAATCTTACCCTGGGTTGGAGCAGTCCTCAAAGGAACCTCCCAGGCTGCTCCTGAGTGGCCTCTGGATGGGGTCAGGTTCAATTGTGGGCCACTGCTGCTGCCTCTAAGTTTCTGCACACATGTCCCCAAGCATGGGCTGGGGGTGGCTCCCTCTGCTGCAGCCCAGGACCGAAGCTACCATTTCCTTGGAGCTCTGCCCTGTGAGCTGGCCGCCTCCTTCCTGGCTTTCCCCCACTGGCTCCCTCCCTTTGTTGCCATCACAGAAGCTGGGGTTCCCTTTATTAACTTTCCTTTAGCCCCTGTTCTTCCCTCCCCCTGGGTAGAGAGTTCCAGCTCTCCAGAGCTCATTGCCTGTGAACCTTCTGTCCAGGCCTCTGCCTGGGTTTTCTACCTACTCTGAGGCAGAGGTGCCTGGAGTCCATCATTCCTGCTGCTTTGGACTTCTGGCCAAAACTAAAGCAGGAAGCAGGAAGTAGGAAATGGGAAGCAGGAAGTGGAAAGCAGGAAGCAGTTATTTGTGCTGTTTCAAGTGTTCTTCCTCTGGGGTCCAAGAAACTTTAGCCTGCCCAGGGGCAAGGAGATGAGTAATGCAGAGAATCCTGCCCTTGGGGCTAACCTGTAGAGAACATTCAGGAAAATTGTTGACCAGGATGCTGATGTCAGCTACTAGAGAAATAACTGTGAAATAAGAAAAAAAAAAAAATACTGAGAACTCTTGTAGAGATAATTCCACTAACTGTTATTTGAATGAAATGCTTCTCGCCCAGGCCTGTTTGTCACGGGGCAGATAAACACTCGTGTACATTTAAAGAAGTCTACTTGACTTGGAGGCAAGTTTTCTTCAGTTATAAATAGTCAAATCTCTCTCATACGTGTGCCACCGTCCTGGTGTGTTTGGGTAACACGGTCTAAAGAACCGTACGAGAGACAGTGACTCGAGAGAGCAATGACTGCGGAGTAGGAACCCCGCTGTGGACATTTTAGCAAACGGGCTACTTGTGTTTCTTCTTTTCCAGAGTTGATGCATCATGGAAAAATTGAGCGCAAATGAAACCTTCCCATCATACAGGATTTCAAAGGTCCTTTAAGAGCTGTCTCTAAAGCATGCATTCTCAATGGAGCAACATTGTACTCAAGAGAGCGTGAAAATCAGACTCCTTTATTCAGTGTTTATGTAGATTTTTATGTGTAAAGCATAGATATACATTCAATACATGAATAAATATACAATATGTCTTTAATATTAAAATTTCATTGGGAGAGGGATTTGGGTAAAAATGTCTTAAAACATTTTAAAAGGCTCATTGTGGGATATGGAAAAAAAGGTTGAGAAACACTGTCCCAATGGGTACTTTTCGTATTCTTCTATTTTATAGTATTACCTTCTAATTAGTTTTTCAATAGAAAGGTTGATTTTTGTATCTTGAGCTTGCTTAAAGTCAGACAGATCTATTGAAAGTCTGTTACTGCTAGAAGGCAACATTCATCCATCTTAGCCATTGTACAGCTGTCCCCAGGAGAGTCTTCTAGCTGGGAAATCTGCTATGCTATTATAAAATAATAAGGCTGCTTATTGTCCACAGCTCGTGGAAGCCGTCTCATTATTATTTTATGGTCAAATCTCTGGCGATAATAGTATTGATAATTACAACGCCATATTTCATCAAAGCAATCCATTGACTGTAAGATGTGCCATTAAAATCTGACACAATCTGGGATGCTGTAGACTGTCACATGCACTGAAGAAATGTTAAAACGTGGGAAAATGTGCATATGAGGATCAATGAAGAGCAGAAATGATACCTGACAACCTCTGAGTCTTTCGCACATGCCCGGTTTCTCTCACTGAACACGTTCAATGGGGTGATGCCTATTACATGCAATGATACTTCTTCTTATCCCCATTTTTTAGATGAGGCCAACTGAGATTCAGAGAGGTTAAGTAACTTGCCCAGGGTTGCAGAGCTCCAAAATGTTGGGAGAAAGATAAACTCCAGGGCTCTTAGGCCTCAGCCTTCTGGTGAACACTAGGCTGTATCTTCTTCTACTTCTTTTCTACTCCCAGTTACCCCAAAAAGCAGGTGCACCTCAGTTCACTTAGCATACAAGTTTCTAGAGAGGGCACAAAACGAGAAGCTTGTATTTTTCAAATTCATAAGGGGAATTTTATTTCTTAAAGAGGGGCTATGGAAAGAATGCTTTGTTATGTAGTCTCCCCATGCCCTCCTAATCTGGTAGAAGGAGAATTTATCCTGAAGCCAGAAGGACGAGGGTCTGGTTCTCCCTCCTGCACATACCTGCAGTGGTAACGTGGCTCCAAGTTCACCTTTCTGGTGTGCTGGCGTAAGTCTTGAAACATCACAGATCCAGGCTCTCATAGTCACACAGATTCATTAATAAACTCCTGAGGATGAGATGTTAAACTCACACTCCTAATAGGTTTAGAGCTTTCTGCTTGGAGATTGCTGTCATGGGGAAGTGTTCTATTTTTATCTCTCTTTTGCCTTTGTTCTGATTGCTATTCTGTAAAGGATCCTGGCCATCCAGAGTGTATCTAGTTCATTCGGCTGGGACACTTTAATGGTATAGAGATAACCAATTGTACAGTTTATATTGGCATTGAGAATTTTGCCTCCCTCAAGAATATTATAATCTTGACTTATTGTTTGAGGCTCCATTGCTTTTGGATAAATACGAAAATGTGTTTTCTCTTTCTCTATTCCAGTGGGCAGTTTTTCAAATGGACTGTAACAGAAGCTTCTCTGTTTGCATTGGGAGTCATCTCAGGTTTATATTCAGAAAACGGAATAAAAATGTGGGCAGCAAACAACTGAGCTAAAGCAGAGGAATGAAAAGAAGTTGTTTGACGAGGATTTGCAGAACAATGGCGTCCTTGCAGGAGGACTTGGAGGTTTCTTGGGAAGGTGGGCGTTTGTGTCTGCTCACCCCAGTCGTCATTCCCAAGCATTCTGAGGACCCCTCATCCCTCAAGAAAACTACATACATAAGGCAGAGGATCCTTCCACACTGGCCTCACTTAGATTGGGGTGCACTTCCAGTCAGTTCTTCTTTTCTGACTTTATGTGCTGTTTGAAGTTATTTAAACCAAACCCAAACAGACCAAAAAAATTTCCGTAGAAGTTGTTGGCTCCTGGAGCTTACCCAGTAATACTTATTCTGCTAATCTCTGGACAGAAAAATGTCCTGCATTTGTTAACTATACATTTTGCCAAACCCTGAAAGGAAGTTTTTATTTTTCCCCCTAATATTTCTCCATAATATTGAGTTAGCTTGAGTAAGTATTGTCAAATGAACAAATAAAGTTTGGCCTGTATTTGGGAAGGTGATCTGTTTCTGTTGCTTCTTAGAGTTTGGTGTTATGGTCTTTGGGAAGGTAAGTTGTTCCTGTGATTCATACTGTTGCTTCCCTAGCAGCTGAGTGGCTGACGGGAGTCTATTAGAGCTGCTCATACTCTTGTCTCTCCCAACCTGGCTTTCAGCAATGTCATGTTGGTAGCTTGAAACCAGGCTCGAAGAAGTATTTACACCACGGAAATTGACACATCCTACAAACCAGGGCCTTCTCCCTGCCCCTTTCCCACCCTGAGATCCTATTCTTAAATTTTTGTGGTTCTCCAGTGCCTATGGCTGTTGAATCTTGGTGACAAACCCTTGAAGACACATTATAAATATTGTCCAGGCCTATAAGAGACTCATTTTAGACCTAAAGACACCTGTAGATTGAAAGTGAGGGGATGGAGAACCACCTATTACGCCAATGGATGTCAAAAGAAAGCCAGAATGGCCATACTTACATCAGATGAATTAGATTTTAAACCAAAGACAGTAACAAGAGATGAAGAAGGGTACTGTATCATGATAAATAGGACTATCCAACAAGAAGATCTAACAATTGCAAATATTTATGCCCCTAACTTGCAAGCACCCAAATATATAAAGCAATTAATACCAAAAATAAAGGAACTCATTGATAATAATAATAATACAATAATATTAGGGGACTTTAATACCCCACTCACTGAAATGGACAGATCACCTAAGGAAATAATCAACCAGGAAACAACGGCTTTGAATGACACACAAGACCAGATGGACTTAACAGATATATTCAGATCATTTCATCCTAAAGGAGCAGAATACACATTCTTTTCAAGTGCACATGGGAAATTCTCCAGAATACTGGGTCACAAATCAGGTCTCAATAAGTGCAAAAAGATTGAGTTCATACTATGTGTATTTTCCAACCACAACGTTGTGAAATGTGAAGCCAACCACAAGAAAAGATTTGGAAAGACCACAAATACATGGAGGTTTAAGAATATTCTACTAAAGAATGATTGGGTCAGGGGAAGGGAGCGTGGGTGACTCAGTCAGGTAAGTGTCTGACTTTGGCTCAGGTCATGATCTCAGGGTCCTGGGATGGAACCCCACATCGAGCTTCATGCTCAGCTGGCACCTGCTTCTCTACCCGGCCCCTCCCACTTGTGCTTTCTCTCTCTCTCTCTCTTTCTTAAATCAATAAATAAAATCTTAAAAAAAAAACCATAATGGATGGGTTAACTAGGAAATTAAAGAAAAAATTTTTTAAAAAGTACATGGAAACAAATGAGGGTGAAAGCCAAAATGGTCCAAAACCTTTGGGATGCAGCAAAAGTGGTCATAAGAAGGAAGTATATAGCAATATGGACCTACCTCAAGAAGCAAGAAAAATCTCAAATATACAATCTAAATTTACACCTAAAGGAGGTAGAAAAGGAACAGCAAATGTAGCCTGAAGCCAGCAGAAGAAGGAAAATAATAAAGATTGGAGTAGAAATAAATGATGTAAAAACAACAACAACAAAAACCCTCCAGTAGAATAGATCAATGAAACTAGGAATTGGTTCTTTGAAAGAATTAATAAAACTGGTAAATCCCTAGCTAGATTCATCAAAAAGAGAAAGAACCTAGATAAATAAAATTACAGATGAGAGAGGAGTGATCACAATCAACACCACAGAAATACAAATAATTATAAGGGTATATTATGAAAAATTATATGCCAACAAATTGGGCAATCTGGAAGAGATGGATAAATTCCTAGAAACATGAACTACCAAAACTGAAACAGGAAGAAATAGAAAATTTGAACAGACCCATAATCATCAAACAAATTGAGTCAGTAATCAAAAATCTCCCAAAAAGCAAAAGTCCAGGGCCAGATGGCTTCCCAGAGGGATTCTACCAAACATTTAAAGAAGAGTTCATATCTATTCTCAAGGCTATTCCAAAAGAATAGAAATGGAAGGAAAACTTCCAAACTCTTTCTATAAGGCCATCATTACCTTGATTCCAAAACCAGATAAAGACCCCACTAAAAAGAATTACAGGCCAATATCCTTGATGAACATGAATACAAAAATTCTTTTTTTTTTTTTTAAAGATTACTTTTTTTTTTAAAGATTTTATTTATTTATTTGACAGAGAGAAATTACAAGTAGAGAGGCAGGCAGAGAGAGAGAGAGGGAAGCAGGCTCCCTGCTGAGCAGAGAGCCCCATGCGGGACTCGATCCCAGGACTCTGAGATCATGACCTGAGCCGAAGGCAGCGGCTTAACCACTGAGCCACCCAGGCGCCCGAATACAAAAATTCTTAACAAAATTCTAGCAAATCTAATACAACAATACATTAAAAGAATCATGCATCACAATCAAGCGGAATTTATTCCTGGGATGCAAGTGTAGCTTAAAATTTACAAATCAATCAATGTGATAAACCACATTAATAAAACAAAGGATAAGAGCCATATGATTCTCTCAAGAGATGCAGAAAAAGCATTTGGCAAAGTACAGCGTCATTTCTTGATAAAAACCCTCAGCAAACTAGCGATAGAGAAAACATCCCTCAAAGGCCATATATGAAAGACTAACAGCTAATATCTTCCTCTATGTGACAGCTTTTTCTCTATGGTTGGGAACAAGACAGGAATGTCCACTCTCACCATTACTGTTTCATATTGTACTGGAAGTCCTAACCTTAGCAATCAGACAACAAAAGAAATAAAAGGCATCCAACTTGGCAAGGAAAAATCAGACTTTCGCTATTCATAAATAATATTGCTATAAACATCACAGTGCATGTACCCCTTCAAATCTGTATTTTTGTATCCTCTGGGTAAATACCTAGTAGCGCAATTGCTGGGTGGTAGAGTAGCTCTTTTTGAGGAACCTCCATACTGTTCTCCAGAGTAGCTATACCAGATTGTGTTCCCACCAACAGTATAAGAGGGTTCCCCTTTATGATTTAAAGGGGGCATATGCACCCTGATGTTTATAGCAGCATTATCAACAATAGCCAAATTATGGAAAGAGTTCAAATGTCCATCAACTGATGAATGGATGAAGAAGATATGGTGTACATATAAAATGGACTATTATTCAGTCATAAAAAAGAATGAAATCTTGCCATTTGCAATAACATGGACAGAGCTAAAGAGTATAATGCTAAGCGAAATAAGTCAGTCAGGGAAAGACAAATAACATACGATTTCACTTATATGTGGAATTTAAGAAACAAAACAGATGAACAAAGGTAAGGGAAGGAAAAATAAAAGAAGTCATAAACAGAAAAGGAAACAAACCACGAGACACTATTAATAAGAGAACACACTGAGGGTTGCTGGAGGGAGGTGGGTGGGGGATGGGCTGGATGGGTGATGGGCGTTCAGGTGGGCGCTTGTGATGAGCACTGGGTGTTGTATGTAAGTGACGAGTCACTGCATTCTACTCCTGAAACTAACATTCTGCTATATGTTAACTATCTGAAATTTAAATAAAAAGTTGAAACAAAAAAATAAAAAATTTTTTTTAGTTGTTATTCAAATGAATATTAATAAAATTTAGTAACTGTAGGCTTAGATTGAAATGTTTTGCTTCCTTCAGAAATATTTTTGTCACAATGATACTAATCATAAATGAGTTATATTAAAAAGAAAAGCAGGAAGGAAAGTCACTGTCGAAGAAACTGGTCTCGGCTTTATCAGCAGATGAGTAAGCTGGGCACTCCTACTGCCACCTCCTCCATCAGTCACCTGGAAGTTGTTGCTGTACCTGTGTGTGAGCCTCTGTGTGTGTGTGTCTGTGTGTGTGCATGTGTGCATATGTGTGCATTCATGCATGTGTGTTTGATTGACCGTGTGTGTGCACGAGTGTGTATTTGTGTGTGTGTGTGTGTGTATGTGTGTGTACCTGTGTCCTACAGCTCCTGCCAGCAAGCTTACAAAGCAGCCCCCATTGGATGGGGTTGGGCATTCATTAGCCAAGGCAAATAGCTGCTCAGGGCAGTACATGGCTTTGTGGGAGTGAGGAATGGCTCTCTAGGAGAATCTGGGATGGGGGCAACTCCCATCCCATTCTTCCCCTTCTCTTGCCTATTGCTCTTTCCTGTCTGTTAAACTTAACATTCAGGAAATGGTGACCAATGGGGAGGTTGGTGGAGGAGGAGAAGCGGGAGTGCTAATGCTGCCTGTTTACTTGGCAAGATGGGGAGTTTGTGGGCTGTCCATATGTCAGAGCCTTGGGCCTTGTCTAAAACCTTCCATCTGGGCTTCCTCTTCCTCCCCAGTGAAAACTAAGACGGAACCCAGGAACCTGTGGCCTTGTGCAGTTCTTGGTCGTTTTCTGGCCACTGTAGCTACTGTTTAGTCTATTAGGCCTGAGTGACCACCCAGAGTTAGAGATGTGGGTAGGAGCTGGGGCTTCTTCTCATGCCCCGAGGCTGGCTTGCTCCAGCCCCTCCATGTGCTTATGGTTTGGCTCTTTGCTCTACAGTCTTTACACAGGGATCCACTGGGGTAGGTCCCATTTCCCTGTTGGGCAGACTGAGGTCCCAAGACATGAAGTAACTTGCCCCAAATCTCACAGCCAGAAAGTAGCAGAAGCAGAGGTGAAAGCCAAAGTTCAAGTCACATTTCTATTTTGTCTGGGGGCCAGAAGCAATTTTTTTTTTTTTTTAGCTTATTTGCAGGTTTCTGTGATCTTAGACATGGTTCTCCCTTCAGCCCATTTTGTACGTCAAGCCCAACCATCAGAATCCTTCCTTCCAGGCCAACATGAGGGTCTTGGTGTGGAATTCGTTATGCAAAGGTCTGCTTCACTGTGCGGCCTTTGCCTCTAGCTCCACCCCATGCCCCCAGCTTTGGTGGGAGTTGGCCCCTTGTTGAGACTTGACAGACAAAGCTGCAGGACGTTGTCTATCCCTTCATCCAGGCCATGTTCTACTGTGGGGGAAACTACAGCCAAGGGAGTGCAGAGATCTGCCCAAGGTAGAATGTGCTCCGGCAGCTCAGCAAAGGCCCATCTTGCACCCTCTCCTCTACCTGAAAGTACAGAGTGGGCTCTGCTCGGGGTGGAGGGTGGGTGCATGGAAGCCCTTGCAAGGTGACAGGGGATTGTCTCTGCAGAAGAGCCATAGGAATGCCTGAGAAGAAATGCAGAAATAGCCTGGTGCTTGATGGGGCTGCAGAAGCCACGTAAATGCGGGCGTAGTTGACGTGACCCCAAAACTAGTGACTGCTGGGGCACGAGCCTCTTGTCCTCCCCAGAGAGCCTAGACTTCACACAGCTATGGCAGGGGCCAGCAAGATATTTTTACCTCTGAGGCCATGTTCTGCAGAAAATAGATGCTCCGAATGTGTGGTGACAGATGAAGAAGGCAAAGCAGGCATGTACAGCAACAAGCTTGCCAGCTCATCGGTCCGGCTGCCTTCATTGGCTTATTTCCCCGGAAGCAGAGAATTACCGGCCAATATCCTTGATGCCGTTCTAATGACTCTGACCCTAGCCAGGATCAAATAGGGCCTAAGGTTGTGTTCCTTTTCTTAACTGGAATTTCCTGTTAGTTTGAGCATGACTGTCATCTTACTGCTTGCTAGTAAAAACAAATATGCTAAAATTTTATAAGTTTATGAATTTCATAAATTTTTGATTTTTAGTATTGAGAGATGTCCATTTTTGGCCCACTTGTTCACTGTTAATGGATGTCACATTGAGTCTGATCTTTAGCATTCCATGAAGATTTGACTATCGGTATTTAGATAATTACAAAAATATATTTAGAATACTAAGTTTCAGATATTATATTTTTCTAATGGTTGATTTTAGCTTTGAACAGAGGAATGTCAAGCCTTAAAATATTCTATAGCTCTGAGGGGCCTGGTTGGAGATAATGATGTTTTTTGTGGAACACAAAGTGTAGAAGAGAGCTTCCTTTTCTCTTTGCTCCAGTTAAAAAAGTTTTCTTGTGCAACGCATCTCAGATGTACCTGACATCTGCTCCCTCCATCAGAGTTCTCAAAAGTATGCTGAATAAAACTCAGTAAATCACAGAATAGTCCTTACTTTTAGATGTTGTGGGAATTACATGCAACAATGTGTGTAAAGCCATCTTCAAATGGTGAGGACAGACTACTGGATATGTGAGTGTTTAAAACCTCTCAAATGGCATTGTCCCCAGGTGCTGATAGCCCTGACCTTGACCAAAGCCATTGATCTTGGTCTGCTCTTTAATTTCTAGGTTCATGGACTGCCTTTCTCTCTCACGCAAATATATCCCCTTGACTTCGCAGTCACCAGCCATGTCTCAAATGATGCTTTTCTAGTGGTCCTACTCTGTGTGCATTAACAGGTCATGGGACCAACCTCTAGTTATTTTGCACATGGTAGAATTAAGACAAACTTGTAAATGGTTTTTATCTCAGCTTTCAAAATTCAATGCATGGAATGGGCCTCATTTCCTTACCGCTCCTTTTCCCCAAGCCCTTTGTTAAGCGACTGCTTATCAAGGTGTGACATCTATTCCCCCACCCCTGCCTGTGGGCTGCCTTATGATGTGACTTGACCCAGAGACACAGTGGATGTGACAGGGTGACAGAGACATTGGGTCCTTCTGCTCCCTTTTCATGCTACTCTGTTTTGCCATAAGGACATGCCTAGGCTAGCCTGTTGGAGGACTGTCCCAGCCAAAGCCATCCCAGAACAGCCCGTCCCCAGCCACCCTACCCACTGATCACAGACTCATGAGCATGCCAGGCTGACAACAGCCTGCCCCAGATCCCTGGAACCACACAGCTAACTCAGAAATGATAAATGGTTGTAGTTTTAAGGCACTGGACTTTGGGGGCATTTTGTTACTCATCAATAACTTACTGATACACTTGGATCATAAGTGTTTGGTACATGTTGCTGATATTTTCAGTTCATATCAGCTCACCAAGGAAGTCCCGGGAGCTCCGCATGAGCCCTCCTTCCTATGTGACTCTCCTGTCCGGTGGCCGTTTACCCCAGCTCTCTGCGCCAAGCACCAGCTTCATACACAATGACCATCCTCCACTTCCTGCCTTTCATTTCCCTGTGTAGCACCCAAGAAAAACACCAAAGACCTTCTTCCTAGTAGAGGAAAGAGCAGAGTCTATCAAATTCCTGGGACCACGTTGCATTTACATGACAAACACAAAGTGAAAGGTGACTCGTTTCCAAGCACTGGCGTTTGGCATCAGTTGAACCTCCTTCTCTGTCTTTTAAGTGTGGTGTGACATAGTCCTCATCCTCACGGTTGAGGGAAGACTGAGTAATATCTGTGGAACAGAGTTGGGTCAGACGCAGAGATACTCAGTCTAGCTGGATTCGGATCCTCCCTGTGCCAGCTATCTGCCAGTTCACCTTGGCCCAACCGGTCATCCTCTCTAAACGTGTTTCTCTTTCCATAAACTAGGAATAATTCTGTCTGCTCTCCTTATGTCATCCTTCACTGCAGGGATTAAATTAGACAACACGTGTGGAAATGCTTTGTAAACTATTAAGAACTGTGTTGTGCGTTGTAAGGCACAGTTACAATGGCGACTATTTCAGGTCCGGCAGGGATCTTGGATCTGGGGAGCCTGGCAGAAAGCCCAGGGTTGCAGGGTGGAGAGGCCGAATTGCTTCTTTATCGGCAGATAAAGTAGGAAAAACATTGTGACTTATATCAGAAAAGAAGCCTGGCAGACACTAAGAACATAGTCTGGAGAAAGCTGATGAGCCCACAGTTGGAATTCTGCATTGGGGTTTAGAAACACGAGCACCAGGATGCCGAAATCTTTGGAAGGAGTCCAGGGAAAAGCAATGGGAGTCACTCCAGAACAGAAGGCCCAACTTGGGAGGGAGTCAGCATGAAATGTGTGAGCTTTGGTTACCAGGAATTTGTACTTGTTTCCCCAGGTTCTTCCAAGAGGAAGCTGTTTCCGGGATAGGTGACTGCTGGTGTATGGAGCCCGGCCCTGGGGACCTCTAGACTCTGCTTCTAATCTGGGTGAAGGAAACAGATGCGCCCCGTGAAGAGGAGCCAAACCCTTCCACATGGACCAAAGACGTTATACAGACTAGGGTCCTTTGGGCTGGAAGCCATGAATAAACTAACAACAAAATCAGCTGGGCTCAGTTCACCCCGCCTGCTCTCCCTGCTTTCCTTGGTGGCTTGGCTTGTCCTGTTAGGCTGCCTTCCTTCACAGTTCAAAGAAGGCTGCTGCAGTTCCAGCCATGCCACATGGATGGCAGCTGTGTCCTTTTTTATGAACAGTGAATAATTTCCCAGGTATTTCCCAGCAGATTCCCTCTCTCATGGCACTTGGCTATGACTGCACCCCTTCCATACCAGAAGCAGTCACCTACAAGGGGTATAAAATGGTAGACCAATCAAGATTTACCATGGAACTGGAGAGAGAACCTGGTCCTTAGAAGCACAGGGCCTTCTAACTCCTCAACACAGTTGAGATTCTGATGGCCAGGAAGGAGGGGAGGAGCTTCTGGGGGCATCAGCCAGGGAGAGCTGTACCCTTTTGGTCCATGTGACCCATGGACAAGGTTCCTTCAAGTGTGATCCATGACAGATAGGATGCTCTCAGTGCCACAGTGACCACTAACACGTGTGTCTGGCAGTTACTCTACACTGGGAGAGGGCTAACAACTGGAGGGGTGTCATGCCATCCCATCTGCCCAAAGCCCCCTTGTAATGAGTTTTTTTGGGAGGGAGAGATGGAAGGACGTTTAGTAACTGAATCTCCTTGGGAGAGCTCAGGATTCACCTTCCTTATAGCCATTGCTCTGTCCAAATAAGTGTTTTGTTGTGGTTCTGGTCAATTTCAACTTCTTCTTCTGCAAGTTGACCTCACCTTTCACCACTATGATTTCTTCCCTGGGTTGTTTTCTGGGATGGCATCCTCAGCAGACGTACATGCCTGGATGTCGGGGAGAGAGTCCAGTAATATGGAAAGCCAGCCAACGATGGGAAATCCTTTGAAGTTTCACGATTAATGGAAAATCCTTTGAAGTTTCACAATTATTGATTTTTAAAAATTTTTGGTTTTGATTTTTTGGATGGTACACATAATTTTTATAAAATCCAAGCAAAACAGAAGTATTGTTAAAAGTAAGTTTGCCTTCCACCCTAGTTTTTGCCCAAATCTTCTCTCACTATTCTATTCCCTCCCTTCCACCACCCTCCCTCCATCCATCCTTTCCTCTCTCCCTCCCTCCTCATCTTCCTTCCTTTCTTCCCTCCTTCCCTCCTTCCTTCTTTTCTTCCTACTTACTGATGAGCTATTATATGCGAGGGTCCATGCCAGGTTCAGATCTACTCATAGTGGTTCATGGGGTTATCTTTGCTTCCTTACCACCCTCCCCAACAATAGGTTTTCACAGAACTTCCCCAAGTCCTACCCCTTGGTCCACTCATTGTTCCTCACGGACACATTGTGCCAACTCCCTGCAGCCTCCCGTGCTCCACGGCCTCCGTGCTCTGTTTTGTCTCCATCCTCTTTAAGGGAATTTTTTACATAGACTGTGTCATGGGCTGAATTGTGCCCCACCGCCATTCACATGCTGAAGCCCCAACCCCTAGTGTCCTTAGGATGTGACTGTGTTTGAAAATAAGGCCTTGAAAGAGGTGGTTAAGTTAAACTGAGGCTGTTGGGGTGATCTTAATCTGACAGATCTGGTGTCCTTATGAGAAGAGTAGAGTAGGACACAGAGAGGTACACACAGGGAAGAACATGTGAAGAGACACAGGGAGAAGATGTCCGTCTGTGGCTGGAGAAAAACCAAGGAGGGAGACCTCAGGAGAAACCAACTCTGCCCATAGCTTAATCACCAGGCCTCCAGAATGTGAGAAAGCTTCTGTTACTTGAGCCTACAGAAGTCCAAAAAAGGAGCACAGAGTACATATAATCAAGTCCCTCACTTGTTCAAAAAGTTTTCTAATAGTTTCTAGTTTCTTAACATTAAAGTAAAATTCTTCTCCCACGCCTTTAAGGGGTCTTATGAGCCAGCGCTGACCTATCTTGGCTGTCTTCACTGGTTTCCATCCATCCTCCATGCTTTGCTCATACTGGATTGGCTTCCAACCAGTGGACACGGCCTGTGTCCCCTACTCTATTTGCACGGTTGTCCCTCCATAGAAAATATGTTTGAATTTTCCAAGCACGTCCCTCCCATTTCTAACTGTTGAAATCATGACTATTCCTCAAGCCCAGCCTCAGTGTCTCTAGTGGGTCTCTCTTATCCACCTCTACATCACTTTGCAAATGTGGGAGCAAATGTGGCATTGTATTCTGCCCCACATTCTACTGAGGTGGTTTTTGATTTACCTCCTATTTGACTGTAAAATTGTTGGGTGTCGGTTCTCCATCCTGCTCATCTGCAGTCTCCAATCTAGGATGGTTAGACAAGTAGCATATTTCCACAAGTATGAGCGGAATTACAGTGACAGGCCAGATTAAAAAACTGGATCAAAATTAGGGCACAAACATGAAAACCATGTATATAAAAAAATAAGAAATAAAAAAGACGGATTAAAATGGTGTCAATTTGGGGATGACCCAGAGGAAGAAGTGAAATCCTGGTACAGAGAAACCCGGACAGTAAAAGGACTGAGTTCCTTCTCCTAATATTGCAGCTGTGTTTTAAAACAGAGACGACTTAAGATAGAAGTTTGGAGGAATATTCTGGAATGTTTCCTGAAAGGAAAACATTTGATCTCTAGAAACAACTCCCCAGTAACTTTGCTTTGGAAAGCTGGCTAGACGGAGGAGCTTCTAGAATCTTTGTACTCTGGAATTGACTTGCCTTTGAGATGTGTTGCTAAAACGTGCACAGTGGTATTCAGCGGGAAGCAGGCTTCCAAGAGAGATCCTACACCCTCACAATCGTCCACTGCGCAAACATGTGGAAACCATTTATAAATTGTAAGCGTGGGTTTGCCTGGACCTGCTAAACCACCATCAAAGTGAAGTGATTTATATAATCTCTCCTTCCTGTGTGCTATTAGGGCTCTACTGGAGTGAGGAACCCAATCAATGTTAAAAAAAAAAAAGGAAGCCAAAACACAAGAGTTCCCCCCCCACCCCCCAAACACTGGCAAAGTGAGAAAAAAATACCTTCTTCTCGTTGCAAGCGAAAACTGGGAGATGAAGCTGTTAGCCACGAGAAATCTAGTGGGAAAATGGGTGGATGTCTTACCCTAGTGAATCTTAAAGCAGTAAGACTTTTTCTCCTTTCCTTTTCTTTTTTGCTTTCTTCCTTCATCCATCTCATTAGTGAGGCTTGAAGACAAGGACTTGAACAGCTTCTGCCATGATCCCCGGGCATCCCCGACGCGGTGCATATTAAAATGCACGCAGGAGCGGAGTACATGGGGAGGGAGGCTAGCAGCAGTGTGACAATTCAGTGGGGAATCATGTGGGCCGATGTCCCTGGTGTTCTGCTTTGCAGCTCAGTGGAATGGGTGGGGGGGGGCCGCTTTGTGTCCTTGGAACATGCCCAGTGGTGTTGGATGTCTGGGGTGCACCCGTGTCCCAACTGTCAAAGCCATGAGGTTTCTGGGAGGAAGAAAGTCAAGCTGGAGACAAGGAGATGGAGGGTGGGGGGCTGGGCGGGGTGGAGTCCGGACCTGCCTCGGTGGTGAGGTCGAGGTGGCAGATGAGGTGGCGGTGGCGGCCAGAAAGATCTCCACACACCCAGACACTCTAACTTCATTGCTAAGTGTAAAGTCAGGCTCCCTCCTCCACTGGAGGCCAGCTTCAACCTGATCCAGTGGAAGGCTCTAGAGCCTGAGTCATGCCTCCCAGTTGGCTTCTTCTGAGGCAAGAAGGCCAGCCTCTCGTATTTCCATCTTTGGTCACTGATCACCAGTCTTGAGGGGGGCAGTGGTGGGGAACATCCGCTCAGACCACAGGGATCCTCAGGAGAAGAGGCAGGAGCGAGTTACTCTCTCTGTTTGTTTGCTAGCATTTTCATCAAAGAGACCAGAGGGCTCAAACAGCAGACATTTATTGTCTCCCGGTTCTGGAGGCCAGGAGTCTAAACCAAGGTATCTGCGGGATTGGTCTCTTCTGAGGACAGTGAGGCAGGATCTAGATCTCTTCCAGGATTTGTCAGCGGCTTGCACGCCACTGTCTTCCCCTGCTTTTCCTCATGTCCTCTTCCCTCTCTGTGTGTCTGTGCCCAGATCCCCCCTCTCCAGAGGACACCAGTCGTATGGGATTGGGGCCACCCTAGTGACGTCGTTTTAACTGGATTACCTCTGTAAGGACCCCATTTCCTATAAAGTCACAATATAAGCTCCTGAGGTTAGGAGTTCAACACAGGACTATTTTTCCAGGAAAGGGAAAAACACAAAACACTGGCCAGCATTTTTTCAGCAGCAGGGGGTGGGTGCATCGCCTGCCAGTAAGTAGGATCTGGGCAGCCGCCCCCCCCTCCCGGCCCTACCCCACACGGAGCCCGGAAAGCGAGCTCCAGAGGTGGGTCCTTTCAGTTGTGCCCACTGGTTCCCCCCGGCACCTGCTCTGCAAATGCAGTGGCCTCTGTGGGTGATTCTAAAAAAGCACAATCAGCTGTTAAACACACAAATCTTAGCATGGGTTTGGTTTGGAAGAGCAGTTTTCTCTCCAAGGATACCAGGTGACTAAGAAGAAGTGTGGGGCTGTGTTTGTGGGTCAGTGGGTGGGGGATGGGGGGGCAAAGGTGGGAAGAGAGGACAGGGCTTTTCGGACTCCCCAGGGTTCCTTGGGCCAGCTGAGGGGATCACAAAGCAGTCTGGTGCTCCTGCTCTGATGGGAAGGGACAATGAAAATCTGGGTCTGGGGAGAAACAGTATCATTGTGGAGACAAAAAGGTGGAAAGTTGAGGATCAACGTTAGCAGTGGGATGGAGAGGGCTGGCCTCAACTGGACTCTGAGTACCAAGGCACCAGATCTCTCCCTCTGTGGGTAGAGCTGCCCAGCTCCCCAGTCCCACCTGTTGCTTGCGCCCTGGCTCTCCCTCTGGCTTCTGTCTTTGCCAGATCCCAGGGTGGTAACAGAGGAAGTTGTTGGCAGCTGTCATGGGGATCCATGATGAAAGCTTTCTTATGGGCTTTGCTCAGTTCATAAACATGGGACCCCGGTAACCACGGCCACCTCGGAGGTTCTGAGGGAAGTTCTTGGGCACAGTGGGCACAAGCAGATTCTCATGGGCTCCTTATTTGATGTTGATCAGGTAGAAACGGCTTCCCTCTTCTTTCAGGAGCAAAAGGAGCAGCATTTCTGATTGCAGACAGTCTTGGGGGTCTGATTTTTGCAGAGAAAAGATTCTCTTTGAGGGGGCCTTTCTCGGTTCCTATTTGGTGAAAAGGAGACCGTAGTGGATGGAGCATGTGGGGGCAAGCAAGGGAAAGGCCACCATCGGAGATGGGTCAATGTGGTACAAAGGTGCTCACAGCTATAACAGAGCTGGCCTCCCAACTTCAATTACGTGTTAGGTGTTTAAAATAGGTAAAGTATATACGTGTGTATTGTACGTCATGTATCATCACCCCTGAACAAAAGTAACAGGAATGACTTTGTATCAGGAATGACTTAGGACCATTACATTCCTAGGTTGTGCTCCCTGCAGTTGCCCAGCCCCGTATGCATTACAGATGTGTGTTTCTTGTTCGTTTCAGTCAGGATGCTAACAAGACACAGGGGTGGTATCTCTCCTACGTCTGTGTCAATCTGCAGGGTTTCCTTGCAGTTCTTCGCCAGTGCCACTGAGCATTTATCCTGTAGGTTCTCCAGCAGTCTGGCGTTTGGGGACTCATCCTCCCTGGGACATTGAACAGGTCCCTCTGTCTGCCGTCCTTCCTGTGAAGTGGTAGGAGGGCGGAGGGCCAGATTCAGATTTGGTTTATTTGGCAAGTTTGCGCCTGTGTGCTGGGTCCGTGAGCTCTTTTGCACCGGAAGTAAGAAAAGTTCCCCGGCTCCTTCTGGTGCTGGACACGGGGAGGGGGGGAGAGTCTTCGTGCTTTTTTCTTTGACAACAAGTACAGCTGGAGGGCTGTGTGAAACAGCCCTCAATTAACGAAACCCATTACTTTATTAGAGCCTGCGAAAGGGTGAGGGTCTCACTCTTCACTCTTCATTTATTAGCTGGATGATTTCTATAAAGTAAAAGTTACTACTTATCACTGATTTAATAACCCCGAGGGACTGTTCATTTAGGAAGGGAAGGATAAATGCTTGATTTTTTTCTCTTTACTTACTGATTTTAATAATAATGAGTTCCTGGACGTTATTTTCAAAGTCAGTCAACACTTTAAAAAAAAATTTCATTATGAACTAATGGGTTTAACTGCATTTCACATGTTTTATTCCAATGTATTGATTGTCCTTATTGAAAATTGAATTTGGTTGTCTTTGACCAGGTTGGTCCCTGAATTTTTAAAATAGCTTTATTGAGATATATAATTTACATGCTGTACAATTTATCCATTTAAAGGTTATAACTCAATGGTTTTTAGTATATTCAGAGTTGCACAGCCATGGTTACAATCCAGTTTAGAACATTTTTGTCGTCTCCAGAAGGAAGCCGTGTATCCACTGGCAATCACTCCCAATTTCCCTCCACCCGTGTCCTCCTCCCTCACACCCCCAGATCTAGGCGACCACGTTTGACTTTTAGCCTCTATGGATAAGCCTAGTTTGGACAGTTCGTACAGACAGAATGATACGGTATGTGGTCTTTGGTGCCTGGACTCTTCTACTTGGCAAAATGTTTTCAAAGTTCATTTATGCTGTAACAGGTTTCTATAGTTTGTTTCCTTTTATTGCTCAATAATATTTCCTTCTCTGGATATCCACATTTCATTTACCTACTCAGCCCTTGATGGACATTTGGGTTGTTTCCACTTGGACCCCAAGTTATTTTGCTAGAACCCTAGCAGTTCTTAATAGCTTCCTTGCTTTCCTGGTACGATAAGATGTTCGGACTCATCTCATACAATTCTGCTCTGTACCTATAAAAGCCCATTTTCCAAGGGGCACTTCTTCTCTTGCGAGGGAAAATTGATGTCAAGACCAAAATCTGGGTGCTGGAGATTCTTACTGCTGTTGGGCAGGTCACTGATTCTGAGACTTGCAGTACACAGAGATAGGAAATATTCTGTGTGCTTATTTGCTGTTTAAGATAAACTCTATCCAGAGTTCACGCTGAAACTTCCAATTCAAGTTTAGGGCCATGATGTTTTTCATTAGCCTCATCAATCTTACATTCAGATCTATTCTTCGATGCTAAATTTCAGGATCTCAGTGACACCAATGCAATTAGTCATTTGCATTATCCCATAGCACACACATACACATTTCAAATCACAACATCAGCATTTGCAGGAGCAATTTATTTCCTGAAAATACTTTAAGATTTGTTTGGAGTTATTTTTGCCTTAGAGAGTTGTCACTGGATTGTACAGCTGGGAATATTTTTAACAGCATATGGAATAGTTCCTTTATGTGGTTATACTATCTACCCAGCGTCATTTAAGTTTATTTGGTTCACTTTATTTTTGATTTGATTCTTAGGAATTGTTAAGTTAATTTTATTTTGTAACTATGCTCTTAAGTCTAACAATAAGATTTAGTCAGAGAAGTCTAGCGTTAATCTCTATCCCGTCTGTCCTCTTCCTTCTACAGGCAACCATAATTTTTTAAAATTTTAAGTGAATTCCTATATATATATTTATAGTACCCTTTTTTCTTAGAGTATCATATTTACTATTCTCCACCTTGCATTTCCATTTGATCATACATCCTGGAGATCACTTCAGAATGGAAATCTTCCTCATTTAAAAAAATTTTTTTTAATACTGCAGAGTATCCTAAAGCTTTATAGATCTACCTGGTTAATTCACTTTGCATCTAACTGATGGACAATTGAGATCCTCCAAGTTTTGCGCATTCTCACAAATAGTGCTGAAATGAATAAATAGAGTTTTCAAATTTTTGTCAGGGTATCATTGGGCTAGATCCTAAGAGTGGGATAGGTCGGGTAAAGGAGAAGCACAGATTGTCCGGTTTGGGAATTTTGCCAATACATTAATTCATTAGGGGTTGCAAAAGAGTGGTATTTCAGTTCCATCATTCTTCATGTGTTAGTTGGGATGGTTCTGTAAAGAGAAAATTCCCTTTATCAGTTCTTTGATTATATTGAATGACAGTCCACTTAGGAAAGGCAGGATAAATGCTTGATTCTTTCTCTTCGCTTGTGTATTTTCCAGAATGAGTTGCTTCTCAGGCATCCTCTAGGGAGGAACAGGGAAGACTTTTTGCCGGTAAGTGTCGTTATGAACATATAGATGTAACCATATCCGATGTGTTTAAATCCAAAGGTATTTCTGTATAATTTCAATTTGCATTTCCCTTATTATAAGCAAGATTGAACATCCTTTTGTCTAAGAGTCAGTCACATTTATTTTTCCACAAACTATCTATTTATACACCTAGAATACTTTTTGGTAGAGTTGTTGGCCTCCCTCCACTTGTTTTTAGAACCTCTTTATGCATTAGACTTACTGACTCTCTAATGTATCTTTGTGTGTATCATTTGTCTTTCCACTTGGCTTATGCTTTTTTTTTTGATATAAAAAGTTTTTCCTTTTTTAATCAGATGAATCAGTCTGTTCACTTATTGCTTCTGGATTTTAAATCATAATTTAAAAAGTTTTATTCACTCTGGGGTTAAAAAGGAATTCACCCATCTTTTCTTCTAGAGATCTGTGTTTTATTTTTTTTAACATTTAAATAAACACCATTTGCAATTTATCCTGGTGTACAGCGTAAGTAGAAAATTTTCTCCCCCAGATGGCTCTGCAGTTATCCCAACACCATTTATGAAAAAGCCCATCTTTTTCCTACTGTCTTAAGATGTTGTCTTTATTGTATACTAAGTTTTCATATTCATGTGTGTCCGTTGCTGGATTTTCTATCCTGCGTCATAATATTTATTCCAGCACCAATAGAAGTCCTTTATTTATTATTTATTTACTTATTTAAGAGAGGGAGGGCAAGTGGAGGAGGAGCAGAGGGAGAGGGACAAGGAAACCCTGAGCTGAGCGCAGAGCCAGACACGGGGCTCAATCCCAGGACCCCAAGATCATGACCTGAGCCAAAATCAAGAGCTGGTCCCTCAGCCAACTGAGCCACCCAGGCGCCCCTAGAATGGCTGTTAAATCATAGAAGCTTCATAGTGTGTTTTAAGATTGGATAGACCCACCCTCCCCTCCCCCATTCCTGTTCTTTCTCAGAGTGTTCTGCTTGCTTCTTCATTATTCTAGAATCAACTTCTCTCTCCAGAGGAAAAAAATCTGATAATTTTTCATATTTAAACCACATTAAATTTATACATTATTTGAATGACAACTGGTATCTTTTTTGATGCCAAATCTTCTATCCAAGCATGTAGAATGTCTTCCCATTTGTTTGGCACTATTTTTTGGTGTCTTTTAGGAGTGTTTTCTAGTCTTCTTCACACGGGTTTAGGACATTCTTTGGCTAGATTTATGCCTAAATATTTTCTTCTCTTTTTGCTATCATGAATGGGGTCTTCTTTTATATCTTCGTACTAGTGTTTGCTTATATGCAATGGGTATTTATTTTCCTTTGTTAATTAAACAAAACCACTATTTTACAAAATCTCTAATTGTCACAGTAGCTTTTCCTTTGATTCTTTTCAGTTTTCCAGATATGTAATTATGAAGTGAACTTTTTTTATATTAACCACTCTGAGGAAATATTTGAAATCCAAACCCCTGAGAGAGGGCGACTCAAATGAAGTATGTAAATGGAATTAAAATAACTCCCACAACTTGTTGGCAACCAGGAAAAATCTGCAAAGAAAGAAAATATACCTTTTTAAGTGTTCAAAACTGGCATCTTGACGTTATAAAGTTGGCTTGGGCATTGCAGAAATGTGGTTTTTTCCCCCACTTCCTTGATGGCTCTTCTCCAATGGTTCTTCCTTCTCTCTGTCCTTTGCCCCATTTTCTTACACAATAACATGCATCCAGAAATGCTTTTCCTGCACAAACCCTCACAGGTTTCTCTCACAGCCCCTCTTTACTCTTCAGCCCGTGTCTCTGATTCCTTTTATTGTTCTCTCTCTATCTCCCTTTTGGTTTTATGCTTTTATTTTCCCCATTTTCTCCTTTATAATTCCACTGGCGAACACACTGGAGTGTAATTAGGACTAAATAAAAAATAAATAAATAAATTCCCACCCAGGAAATGAGGTCTTAAAAATATTATATGAAAACTTTTTACTGTACATGTTTAAGGCTTTGTTCCTAGAAAGGCTGCTTTTTGTGTGTAATGTAGAGCACACAGTACATAACTTAGCTTATCCTGCAGATGCTTGATGGTAAGAATAATGGTGAAAAATCTCCCTTTAGTCAGCAGCTCCCACGTGCCAGATATTGTGCTAGAAACTCATCTCTTCATTTAACAAATATTTTTTGAGTTCCAGGAACCATTCAAACTGCTGTGGATAAAGTGTGAATTCTCAGTCCTCACTGAGCTTACATTGTAGGAGGAAGACAGAAAATAAATGACATAAGTCAACAAAATACATAAGCTCCATCTTCGTTCTGCTCCTCCATGAAGGAAAGGTTGAGGCCAGGGTGGGAAGAACATTCTCATAGGGACATTGGTTTTTGCTTGGCATGAGATGGGAAGCTGTTGGAGGGAGGTCTTAGAGCAGAGGGGTGACATTAATCGGACTTACGTTTTTCACAGGATTGTAACCTCCGTGCAAAGTCAGTGATTCAGGCCCCAGAAATGTGCTAATTTCCTGATGGTCACACAGGGAGAAGGTGGTAGAGCCAGGATGTGAAACCAGCTGCTCTCACTCGGAAGTCCTTGCTGTCTCTACCAGGGGTATTTCCTTCCAAATATTTTAGTTGCTATGTTTTTATTCTAAACATCCCATTAATGCCTCCTTTCAGGCCTGCATATTTTTGCTTGATGGAGAGTGAAGTGGTGTTAAGTCTGGGTTCTTTCACTCCTTCCAAAAGTCTTTTTTCACTTCCTGCCCTGTGTATGGCACCATAAATTCCGCTCGGAGACATAAATGAGGGGGAAGACAAGTCTCTACTCACACGATGTTTATAGAGAGCTATAAAGAGAAGACAGATTTGTATTTAAATTATTTAAATCCAGTGAATTTTATTTGGGAGGAGGTTCTCACTTGTTTCATATAATCACTAAAAGAAAATTGCCATTTTTTTTTGTTTTAAAGAAGAGCCTCATCTAAGAACTGGAAACAGACAAAATATAGGATTTCCTCTTCGATTTTATAGATTTTGACTTCCAGCTTGACTACTCAGTTAGTACATGAAAAGATGACTCCCCCACTTCCCAAGCCTAAGCCTCCGCAAACCCAACTTGGGACCCGAAAACCCAGCTGTGCACCTGCTATGTCTCACCTCATTGCCAGGAATGAAGATTCAGCAATCCCTGCCCAACCGACAACGTTGCCAGGGACACCTGAGTCCAAGTAAAAACCAGCTCAGCAGTTGTGCAGCCACTGGAGCTGCTGGGGCAGAGCCCAAGTCAAAGCAAGAGGTTCCCTGGGCTGCCTTTGCCTCCCAACACCTCACTGGGGCTGCGGGGAAGAGCTTCCATCACAGTGGGCAAAGATGTTCAAAGATATCAGAATCTGCCCTCTCGCTTTGATAAGAAGATGTGACAAGGCAAGTGTTGGACCAAATGACCACTCTGTTTGCCTTCGGCCACTGTACCAGTGGTTTTCAGGACATAAATCTGTCAGCCCTTCCCCTGGCCTTCCTGCTGGAGACTCCAGAAAGCATTATGCTTTAGAGAACCGGCTCTGGGTATAGACTGAACATGCAAGGGTTGAGGTCTGCTGCCCCTGCATTCTGCCTGGAAATTGCACAATCTCCAAGAAATGATTCATAGAGTCATTCAGTTTTTTAAGGAAGTTGTTCAATTTTTTAAGTAATCCACAGGAGCTCTATTTAGGTCTTGTGAAGTCCACAGTGGGAAGTGGGAAGCCAACAGAACTGTACCTGGGCTCCATAGCTCATAAAATATTCCAGTTTAAAAAGTCCATCTGGACTCTGGTGGAGTTTGCCTCCTGTTCTGTGGAAACATGCACAATTTCTCTAGCTTTACAGATTAGAATACATCTGTGACCTCTGCTGGAAACAAACAATAATCTCCATCTTTTCTAACTTTTTCTCAGATAGTGTGTCCTTTTAAGTGAGTCTTCACACTGGTTTCTTAGAGCTGTTAATTAATGTCCTATAGGCCTGGAGTCCTTTGCTTACCGTAGCTGCTTCTTCCATGGTCTTGCAAGTCATCCGATCATCCGTATCTCTGTCTAGTCGAGGAATAAACATTTTTAAAATTTTTTATAAAGATTTTTATTTATTCATTTGACAGAGAGAGACTCAGTGAGAGAGGGAACACAAGCATGGGGAGTCGGAGAGGGAGAAGCAGGCTTCCCTCTGAGCAGGGAGCCCCATGTGGGGCTGGATCCCAGGACCCTGGGACCACAACCTGAGCCGAAGGCAGCCTCTTAACCAACTGAGCCACCCAGGCGCCCCTCAATGAATAAACATTTATTAAGAGCTTGTTACTTGGGGCGCCTGGGTGGCTCAGTGGGTTAAAGACTCTGCCTTCGGCTCAGGTCTTGATCCCAGGGTCCTGCAATAGAGCCCCACATCAGGCTCTCTGCTCAGCAGGGAGCCTGCTTCCTCCTCTCTCTCTCTGCCTGCCTCTCTGCCTACTTGTCATCTCTGTCTTTCAAATAAATAAATAAAATCTAAAAAAAAAAAAAGAGCTTGTTACTTGCTGAGTGTGGTGAAATCTGGTATCCATCCCTTCCCTTTGGGAAGCTGATGGTTCAAGGGATTCATACTTATACCATTTGCTTCCTTATTTGAGTGTCTTTGCTCTGGTAAGTCTACCAAACAGGAAGTCTTCCAGGGAACTATGGTTTTTTTACTCATCAAGTTTCCATACCTTAGAAATTCTCCAAGATTTGGCATTAGAAGTCATTACAATCAGGAAGTCTTGATTTACTTGTATGGAAATATCTACTTAGTAATGGCGAATTTTCATTCCTCTTCCCCCAAACCAAAAAAGATAGAAATGATTTTTTTACGATTACTTTTAAGTTTTAAAAAAATATTTTTTTATTTATTTCATTGATAGAGAGTGAGAGAGAGAGAAGGAGCAGGGGGAGGAGTAGAGGGAGAGGAGGAGGGAGAAGCAGGTTCCCCACTGAGCAAGGAGACCAACGTGGGGCTCAGTCCCTGAATCCTGGGATCATGACCTGAGCCAAACGCAGACACTTAACTGACTGAGGACTGAGCCACCCAGGCGTCCTTAAGTTTTTTTTTTGTTTTTTTGTTTTTTTTTTTTTAAAGTAAGTTGTTTGCTCAAGTTCCTCTTGGCTCCAAAAATAAAAGCAATATTGGCTCCACATTTTGAAATAAGTCTGAAGATATGAGTGTTATAGTAACTAGTTGGAGATACACTTGAAGCATGCAGAATTGAGTCTGCCAAATAGTTTCGCATTGATTATGAAAAAAATTTAATTTTTTAATGTGTAGCAATTGAATTTAGATCTGGATCTACCAAAGAGTATACAAGCATAAGAATTTGTTTTTTTCCAATTCTCATATCATTTCACTTTGTCATTAAAAATGTATTTTTACTGTCAATTCCCATTCAAATTAAATTGTGTGTGTGTGCAAACTGAGTATTTAAATGAAAGTGACATAATAGATTGTGGTACTAGAAGGATCATGAGGCTTGGGATGAAGGGTTTAATGGGGTTCGCACTACATTATCCTTTCCAGTGAGAGGAGCCCCAGGGCTGCCCTGAGCCAGCAAGCACTTTCAGATTTCCTATCCTGATCCTCTGTGTGTGTCAGTGGCAGTGTAGTGACAGAAGACAGAGCAGAGGAGAACGAGATGCAGAAGAGTTGAAAATGCCATCTCTGTAATGAGACTATGTCTTACAGTCGATGTTTCTTAGATTTATTGAAATACGATTATCAGTGGCTGGAATGCAGAAGTCTTTTTAAAAAACATTTATTTTTTTATTTCAGAAAGAAAGTTGGGAGACCAAGGGGAAATGGAGAGAAAGATAAGCAGACTCCCTGTTGAGCAGGGAGCCTGACATGGGATTCTGTCCCAGAACTGAAACTGAGTTGGAGGCTCAACTGACTGAGCCGCCCAGGTGTCCCTTGAATACGGGAATCTTGATGCCGACCAGCTCATCAACCGCAGCAGTGTCTGTCTCAGCTTGGAATTCCCACCATCCCTAGCACAGTGTCTTATGCACCCACAGTAGGCTCTCAAGCATGCGTTATTAAAGACCAAGATTGAAGAGCTATGGCTGAAGAATTCTAGATGACGGGTTACTCTAGAGATTGGTGTTAGCTAATTTAACCCATACAAAGAGAGGGCCATTTCTAGAGGACACTGATAGTCCCATTCAAATACTCTATCTGTAAGTGGTCCTTCATGGACTATCCGCTTATGGACTCTGTATTGAATGAAATGTACTCATGAACACATTTCCACACTTCCCTAACTCTGAAAGTCTTCCTTCAAGTTTCCAGGGGATTCCCAGGTATGATGACTCCTGAGAAGCCAGGTGGTTTCTAGGACCACCCAGCAGGGAGAAAATACTTTGGATTCTACTGGACCCAAGGATGGAGAGAGATGACTCCACAGGGTCATCAGGTCGCTTCCCCAAACAAGTATTTTTTTTTTCCCAACTTATTTATTTTCAGAAAAACAGTAGTCATTGTTTTTTCACCACACCCAGTGCTCCATGCAAGCTGTGCCCTCTATAATACCCACCACCTGGTGCCCCAACCTCCCACCCCCCCGCCCCTTCAAACCCCTCAGATTGTTTTTCAGAGTCCATAGTCTCTCATGGTTCACCTCCCCTTCCAATTTACCCAAATTCCCTACTCCTCTCTAACGCCCCTTGTCCTCCATGCTATTGGTTATGCTCCACAAATGAGTGAAACCATATGATAATTGACTCTCTCTGCTTTGCACGCCTCCCCTGTGTGCTAGGGATATAGCGGTGAGCAAGACAGATGACGCCTCCACTGTGACGGAACTCAAGTTCTGGAATGCACGTAAATGCTTCGTAATGCACATAAAGACCTTCGGGCTCTACCCAGCACTGAGCAGGAATGCCAGGAATGTTAGCTGCTTTTCTTTCCAGGTAGAGCTCCCAAGCTAGAAATGGCAGTGAGGCCCTCATCTCCCCATTCACGCTCTCCTCTGGCTCTTCAACGTCCTGGCATTGTTTTCTTATAAGAAAACGCCTGCCTTGGTGCACTAGAGAAACACATGTGGTTGCTGCTGATGGGAGCCTGTCTGGAAGCAGCTGTGGCAGACGTCCTTAGACATATTAGTCTAAGAAAGTGTTCCCAGTCCTTTAAGAAAACCATTACTTGGCTCACTGCAAGCTAATTGCATTTGTTCAGTCATTGTGAAATGGATGCAGATGGGATGAGGGAGCTAAGAAATATCCTACTGTGAAATCACAAATAAAGCCACTTGCTCAGGAGACACTGTTGCCTGGGATGAGCTTTTCACCGAGAAGTGGGAAATTGCTCGGTAAATTTCTTTTTTCTGCTCAAGCAACTCTTTTAATTAATTTTTACTGACCTCCTCCCCCTTTAGCACAAAAAAAAAATGTGAGCGTATAAAGAATTGGGCTTGTTGACGGTGCCTTACAGGGTTAAAAGGTGAAGATGAGGGAGACAAATTTGTTCCTTAAGTCTGGGACAAAGCTTTGCTGTGTTAGGCTCTGCAACTTTCATAATGAGCCACAATGGATGCAGTGTTGTCTTATTATCTTATTAGGGCTATGTGGGTATGAAAAGATCTTACTTTTTAAGTAAATGCCATTATGGGAGTAACAACCAAAAACCGAGAATCACATATTAATGGGAAGAAGCACATAACATTTTGATAAAATACATGAGATCTCTCTATTTAAAGGAGACAGGTTAAAACCTGTAGCATAGTGGGGTGCCTGGGTGGCTCAGTCGATTAAATATCTGCCTTCAGCTCAGGTCATGATCCTGGAGGCCCGGGGATTGAGCCTTGCATCGGGCTCCCTGCTAAGCAGGGAGTCGGCTTCTCCCTCTACCCTTCACCCAGCTCATGCTCTCCCTCTCTCTCTCGTTACCTCTCTCAAATAAGTAAATAAAATCTTAAAAAGAAAATCGTAGCATAGTTTCTTCTATCCTGTAAAGGCATCTTACCTATTAGTTTGATCAAATGATGCTGTATTGTTCTCTTTTCATGAGTTACTTAACATAAAAGTGTAGTCTCATTTAGTAACTTACTTCCCTGTGGTAGGAATTCTAAAAGGGTTTCAGAGTTTGGGCAGAGTTTGGGCATAATCCTATCAGGGAGTAACTATTCTAGAAAACTGTTGTTCACTAATCTTATCATATCCCTAGCCTGAAGAAAAATGTCCTATTGAAGCTCTAGATTATTGACTCATGTTGCCCAGTATCTGAGACACACAAGATTAGGAAGGTTATTAGAGAGGAGCAGGGTTAACAGCATGCATCTGGGAGGGGATGATACAAAGACTTGGACTCTTGGAAAAAGAACCCCAACCCAACCTATCAGTTGGCTGGTCAACCAGTTGGCTAGTCAACCACATAGGTGAAGTTTTTCAAGGCTTCTCAAGGTTAGGCAGTGCATCCGAGCAGCAGCAGGACAGGAACCTAGGTCTTCTGAACTAGTCAGGGCTGCCTCCACCTTTTAAAAAAATGTTATGGTCATGCCTCTTAAACATCCTACAGGACCTGTGATGAAGGAACATTCAGAAGCCTTGTTAATTCCAAGTTTGTTTGTGGGACTGGTTTATGGACTATGTATTCTCTCTTCAGTGGTTTGGCTTCCAGCTCCAAATGGAAAGTAAGCAAAATTCTTATGTCAGGAACAGGGGATAAATGGGTTTGCATGGCTTCCTTAAGGTGCCAGACACTTCTATCAAGAAAAAAGGCTCTATTGTGAACGATGGTGTGACAGACATGGAGGTGTAGGCATCTCTTCAAGATCTTGGCTTCACTTCCTTTGGGGTATACCCAGATGTGGGATTGATGGATTGTATGGTCATTCTATTTTTAATTTTTTAAGAGCAACATAGATGGTCATGGATGGCTTTGTGCTAAGTGAAATGTCAGAGAAAGATGATTACATATGGGATTTTAAAAAGCCAAACTTATAGAAACAGGGAGTAGAAATGATGGTTACCAGAGGTGGAGGAAATAGGGAGATGTTGGCCCAAAGTACAAACTTTCAGTTAGAAGATGCATAAGTTCTAAAGATCTAATGCACAGCATTGTGATTATAGATGGGGATACTGTGTTTATATATTTGAAAGTTGCTAAGAGAGTCTATCTTAGATGTTCTGACTGCATAAAAGAACTAGCAATTATGTGATAAGATAGAGGTATTAGATAAGCCTGCAGTGGTAATCACATTGCCATGTATAAATGTATCAAATCAATACTTACGTCAATTGTATCTTGGTAAAGCTGGAAAAAGACTCTACTACCACTTATGGCAGCGTCTGAAGGGTTGAGCCTAAGGCTCCTGTGGCTAAGGTAACTATCCATCCTGGTTTGCCTAGCACTGAGAAATTTTCCAGGAAACTGGAACTTCCCAGTGCTAAAACGGGGAAGGTTTTGGACATACTGGGTCTGGCAGCTCGCCCTGTCTGTGGGGGGAAGGAAATCTACATTTCGCACTGGGAATTCACACGCGCCCGCACACACGTAAGATTCGAGGGTCTAACCCTGGCACGTTAACCAGGTAGTGAGCATCCTAGATACTGGATCACACAAAAAATAAAAAAAGATCCTAAAATTACTTCAGCCAAAATCCTGTTCAAAGTTTGCAAATACACAAATGTCTGTTCTCTGTACCATGATTTGAAAGTGATGAAGGTTTTCTAGGACTAACAGCATGAGACACAGAGCACCCAAGTTCCTGGAGCACAATTTTATCATTCTTGAAGCTTCTCAGAGTTTTAACGACTCAGTAAAGGAGATGACAGACTCTCCAAATTGCGGTGTGGCTAAAAATTCTTCCTTCCAGGGTAGCAAGGCCCATCTGTTTTTAAACTGTGAGGGAGCTGCTACCACTTGACTAGGCTGTTGTTTTCCTTACACGGCAGTTGTCTGAAGCGACCCTTCCCCTCCACTCCTGCTTCCCAGAGCGCAGTAACCGTAACTACCTCTTATCTGGGAAACTGCTTGTGGGCTGCTCCTCTCCTTGACTAATACACGGAGTCAATATTTTTGCTGCATTTTATGGCGTCCCACTGGGGGGCCAAGTGGCGTGAATATTCATGTTCTCCTCCTCTCTCTTTCCCTTCTCTCCTGCTGGAAAACAGGGGACCCTAGACATTCTATTTCTAGTAGAAGGGAGAAACTGGTGTTTCGAGGAAGCCTTGGTTGTTGTTTATTGATAAGATTTCTGGGCATACAACCTGCCGTGTCCACAGGCTCATGGATTACTGTAGTTCTCGAAATGAGGCAGAACAAGGGAGTCAATGCTCTGTTGCTCGATTCTTTCGTGGAGAGCACCTCCTCCTGAAATTTCAGCTTCCTTCTCTCTCTCTCTCTCTCTTTTGACTTAATGGTTTTCCTGCAGATCAACCTCCCTTGATCTGGGCCGTGAACTTGTATCCCTTTTCTTTCCTACTCGTGCTCATGGACATTGGAAACATACCCAGTGTGAGGGGCTTTAAACGTCACGGTGAGGCTGAACCACTGCATCTAGAAGAGACTGCGGTTGGGGACAGTGTTCACAGGAATCATCAGATGCTGGAGTTAGAGGATCAGGTTCATGCTCTTGTTACTCATGTGTTTCTGTTTTAGGGATTTCCTCCGTTTACTTTTAACCAGTGTATTCAGAAGAAAAGTGAGAGATGTAAAATAAACTGAGAAGTGGAGTGGCCTTGGAGAGATCAGAGAAAATGAGAGCGCCTGTGTCTCTGAACCTTGTGTCTCTGAATGTTGGGGTCTTCCCTTCTCTCTCTTGAGCTTCCTTGTTTCCTTCCTCTTCACCTGGTAATCACAGCCCGCACTCGCTGCGGGTGGGGGAGCCTCCAGCTTAGGTGGTGATGAGGGACCCTCCAGGCGACAGGATGGACAGGGAGCACGTGGGAGGGGTTCCGGAGATCCGGCAGGTGGAGGGTGGGACTTGCCGGGAGAACCTGGATCATCTCATGGAGCAGATTTCCAGAAGGACTTGCCTGCTGCACGGAGGCAAGTCCCCTGAGTGTGTTTGGGGGTGTGGGAGTCCAGTGACTGGAAAGCCAGCAAAGCAAGCCCCAGTCTAACCAAAACTCACGCAACTAAACTCGTGGAGTTCTTACTGCTTATTCCCAGTTATCATGAAGCCCAAATATGGGTGTGGTGCATTAGATTTACCGTGCAGCAAGTTCACTTGTCTGCAGGGGAACGTTCTACATGTGTCTAGCTCCTGCGTGTATGGAAAAGCACACGAGTCTCCCAGATGGGTGGACCCCAGGGATGGTGGACTTTGCAGGCTCAGGGTCCACACGAGATTCTTCACATGCCCAGAACTGCACCCACATGTCCCGCCCTCCCAAGCCTTTGGGTGGGAAGGGGGATTCAGAGAAAGGGAGGGCAGGGGGGTAGGGAAAAAGGGCAATGTTCCACATTCCCTCTTCTGACCCAAACACTTTCTGACTTTCTGAACTGACTAGCCAGGTTGTCCAAGGACACGGCTTAATAAGTGTTGGAAGACTATTCTTTTTGCACATCAAATCTCCACTCTTAGCTTCAGCTGAAACTCCATTTGTCTCGATTAGAGTAGACACAACGACTTGTTACTGAAGTATAACGGGAGACCATGGGTTGGTATAAAAGGTGTCACGCTAAGGTACAAATGTTGTAATCAGATCCATCATTTGGGGGAGAATGAGGCACTGCTTGGACAGAAAGGGGGAGCAAAGAAAAAGTGGAGGTGATAGGGATCTCAGTCAAACTTCAAGGATCCATCTCTCTCTTCTCTTCACCTGGCTGCCTTATTGATGTTTAAGGCAAAAAGTGACCTTAAAGGCCAGCTGGTTCAATACAGTCATTTTACAAGCGAGGTTCAAGTGCCCCCAGAGGTCAATGCTTTGCCTAGGGTCATCAGGCCGGTCAATGGCAAAGTACACCAGAGAGCAGCAACCTTAACTGGCAGTCCTGTGCCCTTTTCACTGCAATATGTCGTTTCCAATGTTCGTGAGGGCAAAGTGAACACCAGGGGCCACATTCCCTGCCAAAGCTTTGCACAGAGGGTGGGCCCCCTTGCAGGGATGGAAGGGTGGTGGGTAATGACTTACCAGCTGTCCCTCAGCTACTGCTTCCCGAGAATCCTCCCCGGGACCCTGCACCATCTACAAGTCTGCTCGGGGCTTACTGTGGCCCTATTTGCAAACTTTCATGATTTCAGTGTTCTCACTCTGGTCTGGAGTTGATATTTGGGGGATATTCGTTGTAGCTAGAATTTCTTTTTTTCTTTAATTCCGATTTTGTCTGGACGGTTGTGTTCTGCCTATCTTCCCCATGTTTCCTATCTTTCTTCTTTCTAACGTGTTCTGTTAGGTCCCATTGTTCAAACTCAGCCAGAATCCACCACTTCCCCCACACCCAACTCTGTCTGTGTTGAGAAGCAGTCTCGAAATAGGGCATCGACTGAATGCAGACCTGGGCACCACAGAGCACATGGAGAAGACCCCTTCTTAGGCCAACGCACACTCTTTGTCAAGTGATGGATGCCTCTGTCCGGGTCCCGAGGTGGCTGTCCCCTTGGCACTGTTTTATCATGCGACGGGAGGCAGTGCGTATACACTCTCCGGGCCTCAGGCTCTTCACCGAAGAGTGATAATAGCTCAGATATTTCTGTTCAACTCAGTGCTGGGAAGTTAAAATGTAGGTAAAAAAACAAGGTCACCCATTAAAAAGCGCTGTATAAATACTAGATAGACACAGAACAGGGTCCTATGTGTTCCTGCTCTGAGAACCTCAAAGGTCTGTGGAAAAACACTTAAATTTAACACAGATTTTATTTTAGAAAACAAGCTATTTCTTTTCTTTAAAGATTTCATGTTGTTAAAAAAAAAACAACGAGATAGCCCATCCTTTCGGGCAAAGGAGAAAGGTTCTGTTTTAGAATTCTCTAGTTATCCTCTGCCTCCTCCGAGTATAATTGAGTGCTATAATACTGTTTATTGCTCTCTGTTCCTCTGGGTGTTGCAGTGTACTGAGTAAATTGACAGGGTGCTAGGGAGTAGCCGGCCTCTTCACTGGGGTACAAATGAGAGGATGAACAAGCTGCTTCACTGACGGTTTGTTCCAGGGGCTCCCATTATGGGGCCATTTTGATGAGTCTGTCAAACCAGGGGCATGGTGGAGCAGGCAGCTGCAATTCGTGCTTCAGAGACACACTCCGCTTCTGGATCTCCGCCCTCCAGGTTATTTCCATGTTGTAAGAGCATCACATGATTTCAGAGTTGGTAGAATCATCAGATGATGTCTGATCCACTTTCCTTTCAAGCCTACCGGATGGAGGTGGAGAGAGAGCTCAGAGTCCCGTGGACACCACAAAGCTGCAGTCCTCACCCCTGAGCCCATCTCCTGATGGCGCTTTCATGGATTCAAGGACAGAGCTGTAGCCTTTAGTTTGGGGATATAGGAAAATACTCTGGAGTGGTGGTTCTCAATCAAGGGGCTTTTGTTTTGGCCCCCTCTACCTTCAGCAGATGATTAGCAACGTCTGGAGACATTTCTGCCATGATTGCGTAGTCCTGCACCCTTGGATGTGGGGGTCCAAGGACAGGAATGCTGTTTGATATCCTACGGTGCCCAGGGCAGCCCCCACAAGAAAGCAGGAGCCAGCTCAAAATGCCAGTGGTGCTGAGGCTGAGACACCCTGGTCTCGATGATCTCTTCACTCTGGAACTGGAAAGACTTTCACTCAAACCCTGGGTCTATATTCTCTGTCTTCCTAAGGAGGTTAACTAAGTGCTCTGTGACTCAGTTGCCTCATCTGTAAAAGGAGCATCGTAATAGTGCCTCTTGCATAGGATTGTCAGGACGGCTACATAAAACATCGCACATAAAGCAGAGGAAGTGTCATGTGTTGGTGCTGAAGAACTGTTAACTAGGATAACTCGATGCCTGTTGATAAAGTCAAGTCGCGCATGTCAACACCTGAAGGCACTCACAGCTTGGTAGGGCGGATGGATCCTTAAATTCTGCTTCCAGAACCCCGAAGGGAGGGGGCAGCCCAGTCAGCCTGGAAATGCTTGGAAGATGAGAATCGTCTCTTTCCCCTCCTTGTCCCCAGAATCTAGCGCAGGATCTCACGAACTGGTGAGCAAGTGAGTGAGTGAATGGAGGAATTAGGGAAGCTTCTAGAAAATGTGCTCTTTGCTTGAATTGGGTAACAGTAACATAAAACAAATAATAAATGCTGACATAAACAAGAAACCATGGGAATATTATCTACGTGTGAATTATCTGAGTGAGGGGAGATGGCAGTGTGGGCCAGGACCCACTGCTCACAGAGCTCTGGCCTTGAGCTCCTCAGGGAGTCTCAGGTGCCCCAGCTGTAAGCTTTCCACTCTTGCATTTTTACAGAGTGCACAAAGTTGAATCCAGAAAAATGCCTCTGCTCCTCTGGTCTTTAGCTGTTGACACGACAGCCATCCGCTCGGATCACCCAGCTCCTGGAGACTGATGGATTTAGGAATAGATGCTTTTTGGAACCTAACCTGCTTTCAAGGACATGACCCTTGGCTGGGCAGTTCACTGAGGCTGAAGATGTACTCGTGTGGGAGTTTGAGGGGTTGGGACCAGAAGAGAGGGCAGATGGTGAAGGCTTAGTTGCCAGCCCAGGGAGATTAAACTGGACCAGAAGGCTGATGTTGTCCCGTTGCTCTGTATGAATCAGTGATGGCTAACGTAGACTTACATAGGTAATGTAGCGATGGCTACCCTGTGACTAAGCACTTCTTGAGTATTTGCTCCTTTAACCCACACAAGGACTTCACCGAGCAGGCATTATTTTTTCCCTTGGTTCACAGATGGGCCGACTGAGGCACAGGGGTTCAGTAGCAGCTGGTAAGAAGTGGATCCAAGATTCGAGCTCTCACATTCTATTCCGGAGTCCATGCTCTGAATCGCTATGCTGTCCATGAATTTGGGAATAGTGCCAAGTGCACATTAACAGGGCTCCTGTCAGCCATGGGGAGAGGCAGGAGAAAGGTTTGTGGAGCCAGAGACAAAGGTGGGGGCACTAGCATTGAGGCAGGGGTGGTGGGGATGATGTGGGGAGGGACCCGGAGCAGTTGTAGAATCACTGATCTTACGGGAAGGCGGCCCGAGGTGGAGGGAGGGGTCAAGGGTACTCTACGGGCTTTCAGCAAAGAAGATCCTGATTTGCTACTTTGATTGTATTTTTCTTACGCCTGAGAAGTTTAACGGCCAGGGTGAAAGTTCCTCGACATTTCAGTGGTGAAGGGATGGAGTCATCCCCAAGGGAAGCTGGCTTGGCGTCATTACGGCAATCTCTGCTGTGGCCTCGCTCTCGTGCCGCCCGTGCATCTACTTCAGTGATTGTGGTGCTAAGGTCACCTGGGGCCAGGGGCAAATAGACCGAAGGAAGGACAGAAGTTGGCAGACGAGCCACTCCGTGGACACTCCCGTCACAGCAAGATGCCCACAGGCAGGTCTTTTCCATAGAGCTAGGATATATTTTGGTCCTTGGCTCCTACTTATTAAAAACCCATTTATTGTTCATGTGTGAATTATATGATTGAGTTCTTGACATGCTGGGTTTACATTTTTATGACGTCAGATCTATGGATCGTGTTGTTGAAGGTGCTTCTATTGCTTTTTTGTTGATTAGAAAGTGATTCTTTGTACAGACTCATTTTTTTCTCATACTTTCTTGAGTTTCATATCTCTTGCATATGTAATTCTTGAGGACATCAGCAACATTTTCAGTATGAAGATTTCTGTACCTGATTTTCCTGATTTTCCATTTATTGAGAAATTGATAGCCCTTTGTCTCTTTCCAGCATCTGTTTAAATTCTTTAATGGAAGATGTCTCGTCTTCCATTCATCTGTTTAATTCTTTCACCATACCTTGCTTTTCAATGTTTATAGTTTAAAATATGTTTTAATATTTATTAACGAAAGCCCCTCTCCCTCGCCTTTAAAAAATTTAATTACTAATGCTCATTCTGTTGGGCTTTCATATTTTCTATTTTTAATATTTTTATTGGTGTCATATATTATTTGTAAGAGCTATAGGTAGGTAGATTGTAAGGATCTGATTCCATGGCTTGGGTATAGGTGGATGAAGGAGCAGTTCAGGGAACTCCCAGGTTCCTCACTTTGTCCCTAGGAGGAAGGTAGGACATTTCCTAACAGAGAACAGAAAGGAGAGCAGTTTGGGGGCGGGGTAGACCCATAGGACTGAGGAGGAGGATGTGGGAACTTGACTGGGGGACATAATGTAGTTAGTCTTAATATTTGCTAAATCATCCAAGAAGAAGGTTTTATTGGTGAGTCCTGGACAGACATCCAGGTTTGGGAGACCTCAGCATTCGGTGAAGCCCTGGGTTTGTATGGAATTCCTCACCTGAGCACAGAGGGCTCCAGGGAAGTGCTCTGAGCAGCACCTTGAAGAAGCCAGTGGACGAAAAGGATCTAAGGAAGTAGACTGAACACAGCTACGGAGAAAAGCAGGGAGAGAGTGGAGGCGCCAAAGCCCATGCAGGACAGAGGCTTAAGGTGATGGCCAAACCTGCCTCCAGGACAGACGAGACAAGGAAGGAAGAAAGGCTGTTGTATTTAATAGCCCTGAGGCTTTGGTGGGGGGCTTCAGGGGAGTGGCGCGGGCAGAAAAAGGTTATCAGTGTTGCGGACAGAGGGGAGAAGGAAGAGAGACCCAGCTGGGAGTGAGGGGCAGGCTAGTCAGCCAGCCAGGCAGCCACCTAGACGCTGGCTGGATTATAAATGGAGGGCATTCCCATCTCCTGGGGCTCTTGGGTGATCAGTGCCTTTCAGACAGAAGTCCGCCTTCAGAAGGCTACTTTTCTGATATTATCATTGCCATGCCAACTTCCTTTTCCTTATTTTCAACTTGCTGTGTCTTTCCATCCCTTTCCTTTCAGCCCGTCCGTTATTATCTCATACGTTATATTATGTTAGAGTTTCTGCACGGGCAGGCGTCTGCTGGACAAGTGCAACAGTTGAAATCTGGTAAACTGATGGTCTCAAGACTCCTCTTACTTGACCTTTCCACAAATGTCAACAATATTTTCCATAGTTACTCACTCCTTTATCATTGAAACACAGCCTGGGCATCTGCGTGGGGAATGGGAAAAAATTATAGGCCTCCTAAGAGAAAGTAAATCTTTTCCATAAAGTGGCCTGACTACAGCATCCAAGCACACACTCTTGATGTGATTGAGAAATCCCAAGCTGAGAGATTAGTTTAAAACAGATGCCTGGGCAGCGAACCTTTGGGATGCTCAGCAAAACAAAGGATAAGCCACTTGGCAGGGACATTTCCATAATCCAGAGAAGGTGGGAGTTGCATGGGAGATAAGCTCATGATTAAGTAAAATGCAGAACGCAGGGAAAGCGATCTTTTGCAATAGGTGACTTGACTTGATCTTGCAGGAGTCTTGGAGAGCTTTTTTTAATCTGAACTGCCAAGTTCTTAGCCAGTATCTTTCAAAATGTTTTATCTGCCCCATTTTCTCTATTTCTTCTTCTGAAACTATTTTCTAGACATGTTGGACTTTCTCATTTTGTTCTTCATGAATCCTAATGATGTGTTTATATACATGTGCACACACACATGTGTGTACATATATATGTAGTTTAAAATTCATTTTTTAAAAATTCACTTTTGTTAAAGTAATATATGTACACTATTTAAAGCCAAATGGTTCTATAAGACTTGTGACAACAGAGGGAAAAGTCCCTGCCTTACAGTAGATTCCAGCTTCCAAATGCAAGCATTTCTAACTCTTTTATTTCTTTCTTCTGATATTTGCCTCTGTATTGCTATAATACAATATCTAAACTGGAGGGAATGAGCTCTTTTTTTAAAGAAAATTAATTTCTTTGATGTCTTTCTCTTCCTTCTACTATCTTTCAAACTTGTCATGGAAGTTTTTCTTTCTACTGTCATATTTTCATTTTCCAAGAAATTATTTTTTTCCCTGGTGTTTCCTTTTTGATTGGGTCCCGTTCTTGTTTAATGTATGTGCTGTTTTCTCTTATAGCTCTGAGGATATTAGTTATAGTTGTGTTTTTTGTCTTTGCTTCTTCTTTTTCTATTCTGCTTCTGCTCACTGTTTTCCTTTTCTCTTCCCTTCCTTAGCCTTCCCTACTCGTCCCTTCTTTCCTCTGCTCTCCTCTCCTCTCCTTCCCTCTTTTTGACACACAGATTTTCCAATTAACTTCAAAATTATGAGTCTTAAATATGAACCCAGCCCAAAATGACCAGGTTATTAGAGGAGAGCATTTTTTAAAAAGTATTTTATTTATTCATTTGACAGACAGAGATTATAAGGAGGCAGAGACGCAGGCAGAGAGAGAGGAGGAAGCAGGCTCCCCGCTGAGCAGAGAGCCCGATGCGGGGCTTGATCCCAGGACCCCGAGATCATGACCTGAGCTGAAGGCAGAGGCTTTAGCTCACTGAGCCACCCAGGAGCCCCTGGAGGAAAGTATTTTATATAAAAAAGAGTAGTTGCTTTCTCTGAGGCTGCTCAGTTTCTCAAAGGGCACATCACGCACTTTCCCTTCTGAGGGGCAGACCTTGGCTGCCAGTTTTCAAACTCAAATGCGGGCAGGGGCCATCGGCCCATCTTGCAGTATACAGAATTTCACTTATTCAATTTATTAAACATGGTCTTTGCCCGAGGTTGAGCTGGGTTTTGCTGAGTCCAGAGTCTGTCTGGTTCAACTTTTCCAGAGAGTTTTCTGCTAAGGAATGACAGGGAACTGGATCCCAACTTCTCTGATTCACTCTTCCTGCCAGTTCTATTTTGAGTTCTACACACACCCCTGCTCTCAGAGGTACCAGAGGCTTCACAGTGTGAACCAGCTTGCATTTGGGTTTTGCCACTGTTAGCTTAGATTTGAGCTTTCTCTGGGCTAAATATTTATTACTCACATTTAAAAAAAAGTTTTTATTTAAAATTCTGGTTAGTTAATACAGTGTAATATTACTTCAGGTATACAACTTAGTGATTCAACATTACTCACATTTTATTACTGCATCTTCTCTCCCATTCCATTTGTCCTTTTGAGTTCCTGCTTTCTTTTACCACTATCACTTGAATGGAATTTTCAGAAAGCAGGGGTGATAAATCTTTATGTTAAAGCTGCCATTTTTAGCTAGAGATCCACTCTCCCTCCATTTCTGGAAAAGACCTCTTATCTCTCTTCTGCATTCTGGATAATTTGTCCAGATCTAGAGCTTTCAGTTGGTAAATTCTTTTTTTTTCTTTTTTTAATTTATTTTTTAAAATTTCTTTTCAGTGTTCCAGAATTCATTGTTTATGCATCTCACCCAGTGCTCCAAGCAATACGTGCTCTCCATTATACCCACTACCAGGCTCACCCAACCTCCCACCCTCTGCCCCTTCAAAACCCGCAGATTGTTTCTCAAGAGTCCACAGTCTCTTGTGGTTCATCTCCCCCTCTGATTTCCCCCAAGTCCCTTCTCCTCTCCATCTCCCCATGTCCTCCATGTTATTTCTTATGCTCCACAAATAAGCTAAACCATATGATAATTGACTCTCTCTGCTTGACTTATTTCACTCAGCATAATCTCTTCCAGTCCCATCCATGTTGATACCAAAGTTGGGTATTCATCCTTTCTGATGGAGGCATAATACTCCATAGTATATATGGACCACATCTTCCTTATCCATTTGTCCATTGAAGGGCATCTTGGTTCTTTCCACAGTTTGGCGACTGTGGCCATTGCTGCTATGAACAATGGGGTACAGATGGCCCTTCTTTTTACTACATCTATATCTTTGGGGTAAATGCCAAGTAGTGCAATTGCTGGGTCATAGGGAAGCTCTATTTTTAATTTCTTAAGGAATCTCCACACTGTTTTCCAAAGTGGCTTCACCAACTTTCATTCCCACCAACAGGGTAAGAGGGTTCCCCTTTCTTCACATCCTCTCCAAAACATGTTGTTTACTGTCTTGTTAATTTTGGCCATTCTACCTGGTCTAAGGTGGTATCTCAATGTGGTTTTGATTTGAATCTCCCTGAAGGCCAGTGATGATGAACATTTTTTCATGTGTCTGTTAGCCATTTGTATGTCTTCATTGGAGAAGTGTCTGTTCATGTCTTCTGCCCATTTTTTGAAATGGTTATCTGTTTTGTGTGTTGAGTTTGAGGAGTTATTTATAGATCCTGGATATCAGCCCTTTGTCTGTATTACCATTTGCAAATATCTTTTCCCATTCCATGGATTTCCTCTTTCTTTTGTTGACTGTTTCCTTTGCTGTGCAGAAGCTTTTGATCTTGATGAAGTCCCAAAAATTCATTTTTGTTTTTGTTTCCTTTGCCTTTGGAGACATATCTTTTTTTTTTTTTTCTTTTTCCCCAATTTATTTATTTTCAGAAAAACATTATTCATTATTTTTTCACCACACCCAGTGCTCCATGCAAGCTGTGCCCTCTATAATACCCACCACCTGGTACCCCAACCTCCCACCCCCCCGCCACTTCAAACCCCTCAGACTGTTTTTCAGAGTCCATGTCTCTCATGGTTCACCTCCCCTTCCAATTTACCCAAATTCCCTACTACTCTCTAACGCCCCTTGTCCTCCATGCTATTGGTTATACTCCACAAATGAGTGAAACCATATGATAATTGACTCTCTCTGCTTGGCTTATTTCACTCAGCATAATCTCTTCCAGTCCTGTCCATGTTGCTACAAAAGTTGGGTATTCGTCCTTTCTGATGGAGGCATAATAGTCCATAGTGTATATGGACCACATCTTCCTTATCCATTCATCCGTTGAAGGGCATCTTGGTTCTTTCCATAGTTTGGCGACTGTGGCCATTGCTGCTATAAACATTGGGGTACAGATGGCCTTTCTTTTCACGACATCTGTATCTTTGGGGTAAATACCCAGTAGTGCAATTGCAGGGTCGTATGGAAGCTCTATTTTTAATTTCTTGAGGAATCCTTTGGAGACATATCTTGAAAGAAGTTGCTGTGGCTGATGTTGAAGAGGCTACTGCCTATGTTCTCTTCTATGATTCTGATGGATTCCTGCCTCACGTTGAGATATTTTATCCATTTCAAGTTTATCTTTGTGTATGGTGTAAGAGAATGGTTGAGTTTCATTCTTCTACACATAGCTGTCCAATTTTCCCAGCACCATTTATTGAAGAGGTTACCTTTTTTTCCACTGTATATTTCTTCCTGCTTTGTTGAAGATTATTTAACCATAGAGTTGAGGGTCCATACCTGGGCTCTCTACTTTGTTCCACTGTTCTAGGTGTTTGTTTTTATGCCAGTACCATGCTGTCTTGGTGATCACAGCTTCGTAGTAAAGCTTGAAATATCTATGCAAAACCCACAGCAAATATCATCCTCAGCAGGAAAAAGCTGAAAGCCTTCCCTTTAAGATCAGGAACAGGACAAGGATGCCCACTCTCACCACTCTTGTTCAACATAGTATTAGAAGTCCTAGCAACAGCAATCAGACAAAAAAGAGAAATAAAAGGTATTCAAATTGACAATGAAGAAGTCACATTCTCTCTCTTCACAGATGACATGATACTTTATATGGAAAACCCAAAAGACTCTACCCCCAAACTACTAGAAGTCATTCAGCAATTCAGTAATGTGGCAGGATACAAAATCAATGTACAGAAATCAGTTGCTTTCTTATACACTAACAATGAAAATACAGAAAGGGAAATTAGAGAATCAATTCCATTTACTATAACACCAAGAATCATAAGATACCTCAGAATAAACCTAACCAAAGAGGTAAAGGATCTGTACTCGAGGAACTACAGAACATTCATGAAAGAAACTGAAGAAGATACAAAAAGATGGAAGACCATTCCATGCTCATGGATCAGAAGAATAAACATTGTTAAAATGCCTATACTGCCTAGAGCAATCTACACTTTCAAAGCCATTCCGATCAAAATTCCACTGGCATTTTTCAAAGAGCTGGAGCAAACAATCCTAAAATCTGTATGGAATCAGAAGAGACCCTGAATTGCTAAGGAAATGTTGAAAAAGAAAAACAGAACTGTGGGCATCTGTCGGTAAATTCTATCTTGAGTTTTATTATTATTTTTTTAAGATTTTATTTATTTATTTGACAGACAGAGATCACAGGCAGACAGAGAGGCAGGCAGAGAGAGAGGGGAGGAAGCAGGCTACCCGCTGAGCAGAGAGCCCGACGCGGGGCTTGATCCCAGGACCCAGGATCATGACCGGAGCCAAAGGCAGCTGCTTAACCCACTGAGCCACCCAGGCGCCCCATCTTGAGTTTTATATCTGTAACCTGACCACTAACTTTTTAATTTTAATGGTCATGTTTTTATTTTCTTTTCACTTATTAGAAAATTCTACCTCTCTCTCCCCATGTTTTCTTGTGTTTTTCATTATGATTATTTTCTTTTATCTTTCATCTGTCTTCTCTTTTATCCTTTTAACAGATGTGCTTTATGATCTCTTTAAGACTTTTCTAATCCCTCAAGCTCTTGACTCTGCTACTTCTGATTTCTTTCTTTCTTTTCTTCTGCTTTCACGATTGCTGAATCACCATTATGGTGAACCAGGTCCTCCTCTGTTCTTTAATTTTTGACAATGAGCTCATCTTTAGTGGAGGTTTCTTTCTTTCCGTGGGAGGCCCAAGTGTCCTGAGTTATAAAAGAGCTCCTGCTGAGTGTCATCAGTTTGTTCCCGTGGGTAACCATGGAGTTCACTTGTCTGAGATTTTTGTTATTTGTTGAGATTCCTGTATTATTCAAATGGTTACATTTAGACCCCACATCTATGCCATGTACAAAACTACTGTTTTGATTTTTCACTGGAGACTTTGATACTATTTTTCATTCAGATCCCTAGGTAGAGATAAGCCTTGCCACTTTCTTTTTTTTTTAAATTTATTTGTTTATTTATTTGAGAGAGAGAGAGAGAGTGCTTGTATGCTGTTGGGGGATGGGCAGAGGGAGAGGCAGAGAATCTCAAGCAGATTCATGCTGAGCATGGAGCCCATGCTTAGCCTGATGCAGGGCTTGGTCTCACAGCACTAAAATCATGACCTGAGCCAAAATCAAGAGTCAGACACTTAATTTATTGAGGTACCCTGGTGCCACAAGTCTTGCCACTTTCTTAGGCCAGTAGGAGAATATTTTTTATTGCCGTTTGTGCTGTTTATTCAGGTATGGGCTTTTGGCTTTAACCTCCTGTTTCCATATTCTGTTTCTGATGCTGGCAATGGGTTTCTGCAAGCTGCAGTTCCCCTCCACCATCTGGCTATCTTTCAACTTTTGTCAAAGGGGCTTCACAGAGAATAGAAGGCAGGAGGAGAGAGAAAATGCTTCCTGTTTGCTCGCTGTTCCTGAAGCACCATTTTGGCAATGGTTCATCATCCCAGTGATCCAATGGTTCTAGCTTCAAGTTTCTTTTTCTACCACCAGTGCCAGTGTCACCCCAAGATACCACTATCAGCTGGGTAGCACTTCTTCCTTCAGCCTCTGGGTCTTAGGTCTGCAAGGATCCTCCTCCAAAATTCTAAGTTCTAATAACCCCACTTCTGGGCAAGAGTATATGGGTCCAGACCAATAACTATGTTAATTAAGCAGTTTCTAAGATGACCCCCAATCATCTCTGTCTTCTGGTATTCATGGCCTTGTGTAATTCCTACCCTTTGAACATGAGCTGGACCTAACAAACAAGGAGAATGCCACAAAAACGATGAGATGCCATACCTGAGATTGGTTATAGAAAGATTTTGGCTTCTATCTTACTTCTCCTCTTTTACTCTCTTGCTTGCTTGCTCTGTTGGAAGTAGGCTGGCATGTTTCAAGCTGCCCTAAAGGGAGACCCAGGAATGAGGCCAATATCCAACAATAAACTGATGTTCTCAAGCTAACAGTGTATGAGAAAGTCAATCTTGCCAACAGCCACAAGAGTGAGCTTGGAAGCAGATCTGCCCCTGCCTGACACTTCAGTTGCAGCTTTGTGAGGGACCCTGAGTCAGAGGCCCAAGGAAGCCACACTCAGATGCCCGACCTACAGAAACATCATTTTGGCAATGGTTCATCCCAGTGATCCACTCAGATGCCCGACCTACAGAAACTGTGAGATAATAAATGTTTGTTGCTTTAAGCTAAGAGATTTTGGGGAAATGTTTTAGACAGCCATACATAACTAATTCTACCTCATTTCTTTCTTTCTTTTTTTTTTTAAATGTTTTATCTATTTGACAGAGAAAGACACAGTGAGAGAAGGAACACAAGCAAGGGGGGTGGGAGAGGGAGAAGCAGACTTCCCACCGAGCAGGAAGTCCGACTCGGGGCTCGATCCCAGGATCCTGGGACCACGACCCGAGATGAAGGCAGATGCTTAACAACTGAGCCACCCAGGTGCCCCAATCTATCTCATTTCTGATAACAGAAATGAGGGAGCAGAAGAGCTCCAAAGGTGCTAGCACTTCCAGTTTTCTCTAACTGGAGAGGTCCCAAGGCCTCACTACCTCTCCCAATATGATAATTAGCACCCTGACCCTTAGGTGTTAGGGTTCATGTTTAAGATCCACATACACAGCATCATGTCTCTGCAAGCTCCCACTTAGTTTCTGACAGCCTGGGAACATTTCTCTTATGTTTGAACTTAACAACGTACTTCAACATATTTTGTAATAACTACCCAGGAGTTTCTCTGTGTTTGAGGGAGAAATGGACATGCTCCTCATCCATTTCCCCTTGTTGCCTGAAGTCCAAGGTGAAGGAGAAGACACTGGATTTTTACATATAAAATTGGGATGTCTTTGTATTTTAATTCTTAATATTTAAACAGACTGATCTTTACCAGTTGTTAAAATACAAACTCTAGTTCATAATATGAATGGCCTCCCAGGATGAATGCCATTAGGGCAATCTGGTGGCTTAATTGCTTCCTCCCTGATGACTTATGACTTGGAACAGCTACAAAAGTAGGGTATCCAAACAAATACTTGAAGGCCAGGGATAAAAAATGTTAATAATTAGTAACAGCTAGAAGCGAAGTTAATTCTCAGTGGGCCCATAATGCCAGCTATTTAATGTAAATTAACAAATGACATCTTAATGTAAAGAACTTGAAAGCTAATATTTTAATTTTCTATGTAAGATCAATAATTCAACAAACAATAATGTGTTAGAGGAAGGAATTTAAAACTAGAGTGATAACTTCATTTCAGAGATAAGTGAAATGCTATATGAAGTTTATATTTGTGGATCTAAAATTAGACCAAATTAAGCTTAGGTGCCACATGCATTGGAAAGAAGTCCTCGTAAAAATGAAAAGTGCCAGCAATAGCTGATCACAAAGTGATAAAATTGGTCTTATAATGCTAGAAAATGAGACAATCTCTTATTATTTTTTGAAAGATTATGAAGGATCATTTTGAATTAAAGTGGTGTTGTTTTGAATTCTTGGGTCTTGTGCTTTAGGTGAAAGTTTAATAAATGAATAACGGACCAGAGTTTGAGTTTTTGGCACCAGGTTGCACTGGATGAATAATTGTGACTTGAAGTGCAAAGACACAACCCTGTATTCAGACTGGATCCTCCCTGTGGCCAGGAGTGGTGGTACTTTTGTGGCTGGTTGAAAGAAACTACTCAAAGCTGATAACTTCCATTTGTGAAGGACCCTGGCAGTTGACAAACATCTTCCCACATTTTCTCTCATTTGATCTTCTTCTTCTTTTTTTTTTTTTTTTTGAGAGAGAGAGCGAGCATCAGTGGGAGGGGCAGAGGGAGAGAGAATCTCAAGCAGGCTCCATGCTCAGCGTGGGGCTCCATCCTACACTGCACTGAGCTTCCAGCCCCATGTTAGACTTAATTCCATGACCCTGAGATCATGGCCTGAGCTGAAATCAAGAGTCAAAAACTCAACCAGCTGAGCTACCCAGATGCCCCTCATTGATCTTTAGAATAAGCCTGCATGGTTGGGTATTCTTAGCCTCATTTGATCAATGAAGGGATTGATAAATTATGATTTGCTTGGGGTCATATCACGTGCAAATGCAGAATTCCTCCCGGGACTTCATATTACCATATTCTAAGTGGTTTTCAGGGCCCCTGGAATTACACTGTTTTTTTCAGGTCTGTCTGCATTTTGCTTTCTATAATGGCTGGCAAAGCCAAGCAAGTGGTCTCCGTTATCATTCTTCAGTGTTTTGGAGTGTGTTCATCCCCCAGCTCTCTTAACATTTGCTTACTGTCTTAGATTTTGAATTGTTTTTTATCAGACAGAATTCTAAGCAACTTCAGAGACAGTAGACTTGAACACCTTTTGTGGTGACTCTGCCTTCCTCTTCTCTGGGTATTATTTTATCACTCTAGTTAAAGAAAGGATAATTTTTTCTCAAAATATATCCTGTATATAGAAAAAATTCACATGACAAACTGTTAACAATGGGGCATGCCCCAGTATTTGGTGTTCTGAACAAGACACAGGAAGTTTCCCCAGAAACTCCTCCCTCCCAGGGCCTGATTTCTTTCACACACATTAGCTTTACCTACTTTCATACTTTGTGTATTGAAATCTCTCGTGGCTGGTTTCGCTTGTTTTCTAGTATGTTTGAGAGGCTCATCCATGCTGTAGAACGTAGTTGTAGAAGATTTGTTTTCAGTGCTGCATAATATTCCATGGTGTGGACTTTATCATTTTATCACAGTGTTATTATTATTCTATGTAAAGTAATATCTTATAGTGGAGTCTCAAATAATAGACTAGAGAAATATTCTAGAATAGCCGTATTCATCCATTCCACTTGATGGGCATTTGGGTGGTTTCCTGTTTGGGCTATTATTAATAGTCCTCACCTGAACATTCTAGAATGGGTTTAATGAAGAAAATAGTACACAGCTTTTTTGACAAATATGACCCAAGTTTTGGATCCCTGACATTCCTCTACTGGCTTAAATAAAAAGATATAAGGAGTAGAATTTTCCATTTATGCATTTTATGTTAATAATTTAAATCATAATTTCCAGAAAGTTCAGATCCCTGATGGAAAACTTACTTCATTTATGTAGACTTTGTTAGTTTAAAATTTATAATCATTCAGACTAGAACTCCACCCACATCTCTTTCATTGTGCAAACATTTTCTTCACAGGTAATGTCAATTAATATTTCAATATGAGAAGTATATTTCAGACTCAAGATCTAGTCATCAGATATCTAGGAACTACATTTATTCTATTTTTAAAAATTAACATATAATATTATTTGTTTCAGGGGTATAGGTCTATGATTTGTCAGTCTTACACAGTTCACAGTGCTCACCGTAACACTTACCCTCCCCAGGGTCCATCACCCAGCCACCCGAACCCTCCTCCCTTTTTCCCCTCCACCAACCCTCAATTAGTTTCCTGAGATTAACAGTCTCTTATGGTTTGTCTCCCTCTCTGGTTTCATCTTGTTTCATTTTTCCCTCCTTTCTTCCCCTATGATCCTCTGTCTTGTTTCTCAAATTCCTCACATTAGTGAGATCATATGATAATTGTCTTTCTCTGATTGGCTTATTTCGTTCAGCATAATACCTTCTAGTTCCATCCATGTTATTGAAAATGATTTCATTTTTTTGATGGCATAATATTCTATTGTATACATATGCCACATCTTCTTTATCCATTCATCTGTTGATGGACGTCTAGGTTCTTTCCATAGTTTGGCTATTGTGGATATGCTGCTATAAATTCGGGTGAATGTGCCCCTTCAGATAATTATGTTTGTATCTTTGGGGTAAATACTCAGTGGTGCAATTGCTAAGTCATGGCTCTATTTTCAACTTTTTGAGGAATCTCCATACTGTTTTCCAGAGTGGCTGCTCCAGCGTCCATTCCCACAAACAGTGTAGGAGGGTTCCCCTTTCTCTGCGTCCTCACCAATACCTGTCATGTCCTGACTTGTTAATTTTAGCTATTCTGACTGGTGTGAGGTGGTATCTCTTTGCAGAATGTCTGTTCATGTTTTCCACCCATTACTTGATTGAATTCTTTGTTCTTTGGGTGTTGAGTTTGAAAATTTCTTTATAGATTTTGGATACTAGTCCTTTATTTGATATGTCATTTGCGAATATCTTCTCCCATTCTGTGGGTTGCCTTTGTTTTGTTGACTGTTTCCTTTCCTGTGCAAAAGCTTTTATCTTGATAAAGTCCCAATAGTTCATTTTTGCCCTTGCTTCCCTTGTCTTTGGCGATGTTTCTAGGAAGAAGTTGCTGTGACTGAAGTCAAAGAGGTTGCCTGTGTTCTCCTCAAGGATTTTGATGGATTCCTTTCTCACATTGAGGTCTTTCATCCATTTTGAGTCTATTTTTATGTGTAGTGGAAGGAAGTGGTCCAGTTTCATTCTTCTGCATGTGGCTGTCCATCTTTCCCAACACCATTTGTTAAAGAGACTGTCTTTTTTTCATTGGACATTCTTTCCTGCTTTGTTGAAGATTAATTGATCATAGAGTTGAGAGTCCATTTCTGGGCTCTCTATTCTGTTCCCTTGATCTATGTGTCTGTTTTTGTGGCAGTACCATACTGTCTTGATGATTACAGCTTTGTAATAGAGCTTGAAGTCTAGAATTATGATGCCACCTGCTTTGCTTTTCCTTTTCAACAATCCTGGCTATTCAAGATCTTTCCTGGTTTCATATAAATTTTAGGGTTATTTGTCCTATTTCTTTGAAAAAAAGTTAATGGTATTTTGATGGGGTTTACATTAAATGTGTAGATTGTTCTAGGTAGCACAGACATTTTCACAATATTTTTTCTTCCAATTCATGAGCATGGAACATTTTTCCATTTCTTTGTATCTTCCTCAATTTCTTTAACGAATATTCTATAGTTTTCTGAGTACAGATTCCTTGCCTCTTTGGTTAGATTTATTCCTAGGTATTTTATGGTTTGGGGTACAATTGTAAATGGGATTGACTCCTTAATTTCTCTTTCTTCTGTCTTGTTGTTGGTTTATAGAAAAGCAACTAATTTCTCAGCATTGATTTTTATATCCTGACACTTTACTGAATTCCTGTGTAAGTTCTAGCTATTTTGGGGTGAAGTCTTCTCTCACTCTTTGAGAGATGATATGATACTCTATATGGAAAACCCAATAGAGACTACATTTAAATACATAACTTATAGGGTAATTGCAAACAGGTCTAATCTAGAAATAAAAGCAAGGTATCTCAGAAAATGTCCTTTATAATAATAAACTTTGTTAGTGGGTCTGAGTTGGCAGTACTTTATTTTTTTTTTTAAAGATTTTATTTATTTATTTGACAGAGAGAGATCACAAGTAGACAGAGGCTGGCAGGGTGGGAGGGGGAAGCAGGCTCCCTGCTGAGCAGAAAGCCCGATGCTTTCTGGACCCTGGGATCATGACCTGAGCCGAAGGCAGAGGCTTTAACCCACTGAGCCACCCAGGCATCCCTGGCAGTACTTTCATATAGCTGACAATTTCTTTTATAAGTAATCTTACATTCTGTCATTTCAAATTATCTGATTTAGATGTGGCACTGTCCTAGAGTCATAAGCACAGCATATGTAAGTAAGCACAGCATACTTATCAGCATGTAGAGCTTTCCCCCAATTAATCAAGAAAGCGTAGGTAATAAGGTACCCCTACGAGGTTGAAATAGTCATTGAGCAATTTGTGCATGGAAGGCACTGTGTAAACTGTGAAGAGCTCTGTTTGGGATAGTTATTCGTCATTATAAGATGTCTTCTTCTCTCTTGCCACCACATTCTTTTCTAAATGCTTCCTCCACAGAGTGACAAACATAGATTTCGGCCATTTCCAACATTTTCTCACCAAATACAAACCCCGCCCCCCCCTTCTGTGTTTTCACCCTTTGATATTACCCAGCCCCTTGGCTTAGCAGGGTTCTTTTTTTGACTAAGCCAGGCTCTCAATTCTTCTACCACCTCCTGAGAATAAAGCTTTCTCCATCTGCTACACAGTGAATTGGGAGAAGTGCTGATTCTGAAAAGTATCTTGTGCCCTGGGAACACAGGGGAGAAGCATTAAAGTTGCTCCAGGAGGCAGGGGAGGGAGGTCATCCAGGAAGATATTTCCAGATAGAGTGATTTTTAGATCAAGAACCTAGAGTGGGACGGAGGCCAGGGTGGCTCACTCGGTTAAGTGTCCGACTCTTGATCTCGGTTCAGGTCTTGATCTCAGGGTCAGGAGTTTGAGCCCCACGTTAGGTGCCATGCTGGGCATGGAGCCTACTTAAAAAAGAAAAAGGAAACAGAACCTGGAGAGTAGGTATGCATGCAGTGGTGGTGGGGTACGAATTAGCCAGAGCGCTTAGAGCAGAGAAGGCTGTGTTTCAGATACTCTAGATGAACCAGACAGGGATTCTCCCCTTTGGCAGCATCCTTGGAATGCCCTGGTACAGCAGTTATCTCTTGCCCCTGTAATGCTGCGTAACAAACAACCATACAACCACAGTGGTGTCCAACAGTGAGAGTTTGTTGCCCACACATCTGAGGTGGTTGGAGAGGTAACTCTGTGAGGTGTAGACTTAGTAAAATTAATCATATTATTATAAATCTACATTCATAACCTGGAAATGCAAACCTTAAAGGAGGCACAGCAGGGGACTGGACTCCCAAACAGTTAAGCTCAAAGCCTGACTCACTATCTCTGGGATGCATGGTTCTGGGTAAGGCACTTATATACCTCTTTATCCTCTTTGTAAAATGGGAATGATCATAATATTCACCTCATAGAACTTTGCATTTTTTTTTAAAAATTTATCTATTTTTGAGACAGAGAGAGTGAGCAGGGGAAGGGGCAGAGGCAGAGAGGGAGACAGAATCTCAAGCAGACTTCCAGCCGAGCTTGGAGCTCGACTTGGGGCTTGATCTTGAGACCCCGAGATTGTGACCTGAATCAGAATCAAGAGTCTGAAGCTTAACCGACTGAGCCACCCCGGGGCCCGCATACAACTCTTCTGAAGGCTGGGCACAGCACCTAGTCTTTTGTTAGCCCTCAGCAAGTTGTAGCCTGTGTTATATGCTGAGTTGGAGAGTGAAATTCTTAACTGTTCATTACTAACTTTTGCTCTGTAAGTTCTTTCAAACTCGGTCATTTAGCTTGGTCACTTAGAACAATACCGATAACATTCATATAGTGCATTAAAATTCATAAAGTGCTTTCATATACCTTCTTCGATCAACACAGTAATCTCGATAGTAAATAAGGATGAGAACGCTGAGGTTCAGAAATGTTAGGAGTTTCACACAAGGTTATTTAGCTAATACAGCTCGCAGATGGAATCCATCCCCTGGCTGGATTATAATCACGCTCCAGATGTTCAAATTAGAAGTTTAGAGAACACACTGCCATTCCCTTAATTCCCTGCAGAAGGCAGGATCACGGAACCTGGGCTATACCCTGACCGTCCCGTAAGACGTTGGCAGCTCAAAGGAGATAATATTTGGAGAATCACTTTCTACATTGTACTGTACTACGCATATTAATTGGAACAATGCAGTCTTTTTTGTTTAATAGAATGTTAACCTATTGATGTCATATGGCTCATATAGCAACTTTTAACTTCTTAAAGTTTTGCAAAGAAATTTTGAAGTTTTGCATGTCAAGAAAGGTAGATGTTAGTAGTGACTTAAGTTGACGAGCATTTGTAATGACCAGTTTTCCTGGCTCGCAGTATCCTTGCTGAACCATGACAAATGTGATTTACCACAGCCATTTTAGGTTACACTCGGGGTACGGCCAATTAAAGACTCACATTTTAATAGAAAATGTCCTTGTCTTGGGCGCCTGGGTGGCTCAGCTAGTTAAGTGGCTACCTTTGGCTCAGGTCATGATCCCAGGGTCCTGGTATCAAGCCCCAAATCAGACTCCCTGTTCAGTGGGGAGTCTGCTTCTCCCTCCCCCATGCTTTTGCTCTCTCTGTCTCTCTCAAACAAATAAATAAAATCTTAAAAAAAAGAGAAAATTTTCTTGTCCTGTCTCTTCTTCCTTCTTTCTCCCCTTTCTTTCTTGAATTACTGATGATGTGCATGTGCATATGTGTGCATGTGAATGCGTACATCCTTCCCATATCTCTGAATTCTAATCTCCCTGCATGTGGAAAGCCCAGTCCTCCTCTCTTACCTCCCCAACCCTCCATAGCCTGTAGGGATCTTTTCTTCCTACTGATGCCTGTCGTTTCTTACCAGAATGGCCCTCGTGGTACTTACCTGTCAGCACCAAGCAATCAGGAGGCACTGTATTTTTAGATAATAACCATCACAACAGCAAATTGTATTGAGCACTTAATTTGTGCCAGATATTATTCTAAGCACCTTGCTTGAAAGAGTTCATTTAATCCTCAAAACACTCCATGAAGAAGACGATAATTTGCAAACGCAAATGTTTTCACTCCTCAACAATATTTTATTTTGAGCCATAACTATGTTCTTTTGGGGTGGTGGATGCGGGCGGGGGGGTGATCAGTGAGCTGAAGTGTGGATGTCGCAGGCACAGGATAAATGTTAAGTGACAAATTTAACAAATTTGACCAGAGGAAGAAAACTTTCCCCATCTTTGCCATCCCCTTTCCTTGGCAACATATTATCAAAATTTTTTTCAAATATAGAGAAGTGGGAAGAATAGTACAATAAGATGTAGATTCTAAGTTTGGTAATTTGCTAACATTGTATATGTAGAACTGCCATGTAATCTATGTGTATGTATGGCTTTGCTGAATCATTTATAAGTGAGTTGTTAATATCCTGACATCCTATCCCTAACGCTGCAGCAAGCACCTTCTTAAAATAAGGGCAACATCTTACATAACCGCAGCACAGTCATCACACCTAAGAAAATCAACAATAAAATTGAATATGTCTTGTCTTTTTTCTCCATCCCTATTTGACTAATAAAAGACCATAAAGAAAAACATTTATATATACATTTTTTTAAATTTAAATTTTACTTAGTTAACAGACTATGCAATATTGGTTTTCAGGGTAGAAGTCAACGATTCTTCACTTACATAAACACCCAGTGCTCATCACAAGGGCCCTCCTGAGTGCCCATCACCCGTCTAGACCATCCCCCACCCATCTCCCTTCAGCAACCCTCAGTCTGTTCTCTATAGTTAAGAATCTCTTTGCCTTTGGAGACATATCTTGAAAGAAGTTGCTGTGGCTGATATCGAAGAGATTACTGCCTATGTTCTCCTCTAGGATTCTGATGGATTCCTGTCTCATGTTGAGGTCTTTTATCCATTTTGAGTTGATCTTTGTGTACAGTGTAAGAGAATGGCCGAATTTCATTCTTCTAAATATAGCTGTCCAGTTTTCCCAGCACCATTTATTGAAGAGACTGTCTTTTTTCCACTGCATATTTTTTCCTGTTATGTCAAAGATTAATTGACCATAGAGTTGAGGGTCCATATCAGGGCTCTCTACTCTGTTCCACTGGTCTATGTGTCTGTTTTTATGCCAGTACCATGCTGTCTTGGTGATCACAGCTTTGAAATAAAGCTTGAAATCAGGTAACGTGATGCCCCCAGCTTTACTTTTGTTGTTCAACATTTCCTTAGCGATTTGGGGTCTCTTCTGATTCCATACAAATTTTTGGATTATTTGCTCCAGCTCTTGGAAGAATACCAGTGGAATTTTGATCAGAATGGCATTAAAAGTATATATTGCTCTAGGCAGCTGAGTGAAATAAGTCAAGCAGAGAGAGTCAACTAGCATATGGTTTCACTTATTTGTGGAGCATAACAAATAGCATGGAGGACAAGGGGAGTTAGAGAGGAGAAGGGAGTTGGGGTAAATTGGAAGGGGAGGTGAACCACGAGAGACTATGGACTCTGAAAAACAACTGAGGGGTTTGAAGTGACGGGGGTGTGGGAGATTGGGGGAACCAGGTGGTGGGTATTATAGAGGGCATGGATTGCATGGAACACTGGGTGTGGTAAAAAAATAATGAATACTGTTTTTCTGAAAATAAATAAATTAATTTAATTAAAAAAAAAAGTCTCTTAGGGTCGGTTTCCTGCCCTCTCCTCTCCCTCCCCACTTCACTTCCTTCTTCCTTGTCTTCCTCCTTCTCCTCCTTCTTCTTTGAGAAAAATGTTTTGAATTTGAATTCTGACAATCTAGCATTCTATATTTTTTTGGTGATATATAAATACTGTAGTTAGCCTTTCTTTTTACTTGAAAAGCATTTGCTACTCTGATGGGTAGAGAGACTAGTTTTTTAATAGTTTGAAAATTGGAACTCACTCTCTTCCTAAGGTAAATCGGAACATGCCCACATGTGACTGGAAAAATTAAAACGGAAAATTATAGTTTCAGCCTCTATGGATTAGAACTCTGGATTGTTTCCCAAAAAGTCCAGCTTAATTTTGGGCTGATCAATAATTCACAGATGAAATCCCTCACCAAGAGATTTAACAGTTTAATAAAGAAGAAACTGCACACAGGTCCAAAATTTAACAGCTGATGGATGGGACTTCAAACTCCATTTTCAAGATTGTGCACCAGTGAAGATCCAGTTATATCAGTGAGCTAGTGACAGATCATGGCTTTCTTTTCCCATTTATGAAAGAAATCTCTATTTTTGCTGACAACAGAAAAAAATCTTTAAAAATAATGTTTGTTTTTGCTTCTGTTATATTTTGCTTTTTGTTATATTTTGCTTTAACTTCGCTTCATATTTATTTCCTCCAAGCCAATTAGTGCTTCAAAAAAACTTTTTGTGTGGATAAAGTTTTCCAACATTCTCCAAATACTTTCCTCCAAGTATCTGATGATACTTGATTAAGTTGCCTGACGATATTGCCGTGAAGGACAGGATTTCTTAAAAATTAATTTTTATAATAATGACTAATATTCACTTGTCTCTGACAGAGGTAATGTTTACTCCTTTAGTTTGAGGTTTGCAACCATGTTTGGTCATTTCCTCATTCTTGTGGAGAGATGGAAATGTTAGGTAACATTTTATACAAGAACATCCAGATGACCAAGAAATAGTCAATAATCATATTATGATAGCATTGGAAGATGTATTAGTTTTGCTTTCATGGAAAGGCTGAACCAGAGTGATGAGGGAACAGAAGGCTCGCAGAGGACAAAGCAGAAGCTGACACCCTATGACTCCCCCAGATGGGAAAAATGTGACATTCTTCAGGCACTGCTGCTCCAAAGCTAAGGAAAGGAAAACAAATAGATTTGACCAGAGGAAGAAAACTTTCCCATCAATAACCTAGCTTCCAGAAGGAAATGTAGATACAATTAAATGTCCTTGTAGCCTATAGCCCATTGAGTGTAATGTTCCTCCAGGAAGCTCCCAACTATCTTCCTGTTAATACCTTGCTAGAGGGAAAAACAACCTTAATTTGACATCAGTAAGGCCTCAGGTATCCCTTGAGTCTTCTTTAACACATGGAAATCTTTTTAAAAACCTCCCTTTTCCTTATCTCTCCCAGCCTCATAGTTTGTAATTGCCCAGCCCTCACAACCCTGGGGCAGCCGCTCTTTCTGCTCCCTGTATTTTAATAAATCTCCATTTTGCATCAGTGACATCTCAAGAATTCTTCCTTGGTTGTTGGCTCCAGACCTCACCCCACCAAACCCCACCTACCTTCCAACACCCCATCAATAGCGGAAGTGTTCCAAAAGGGAATAATGACTTTTATGCTAAGATGCTACCATAAGACATGAATTTTAGGCAGTACAGAGTGGATTTTAAGTGTTCTTAAAATGCCTGAAGAGGAATCAGGCTTCTGTGGGTTGAATTGAGGATCTCCAACATGATATATTGAAGTACAAAGCCCCAGTACCTCAGGATATGATCTTTTTTTAGGAAATGGGATTTTTCAGAGGTAACCAAGTGAAAATAAGGTTATCAGGGTGGACCCCAGTGAAAATAAAAAGGAGGAAATTTGGATACAGAGATACACACAGGGTGAATGCCACGTGGAGATGAAGGCAGAGATCAGGGAAATGTGTCTACGAGCTAATGAACATAAAAGATCGCCAGCAAACCACCAGCGACTCAGAGAGGTACATGGGACCGATGCTCTCCCCCAGCCCTTGAAGGAACTGACCTTACTAACATCTTGATCTCAGACTTTGGCCCCCAGAACTGCAAGACAGTAAACGCCTGTTCTCTAAGCTGCCCAGCCGTGGTACCTGTTCCTAAAGTCCTGGGAAGCTGATACCCAGGCCAAGTCCTTGAGCTGAAATGCACAAGAGTGTGATTTTTTTCCCTCCATGACTAGGTTACTTCTAATGTAGTGTAAAATTTCCTTCAGAGAACTATAGTATTCCATGTGTTTACTTAAGGAGCCTTTCCCTTGAGTTCTTTTTGGAGTTAAATTGATTGGCTCTTCTATTTTAAAGCAAATCCTATAGACATCCACATGGAAATTTAATTAGAGAACATAAGTGATTAGCTATTGACCAGTGTAATATTAGCAATGATTACATCTTTCTGCTTTGGGGTATTTTTGGCCTGCTCCACATCTCCTTGTCTGGGAAGCATTCCTCAACCGCAGGACAATTTCTGCTCTTTCCACATCATGTGAGTGAAGCTGTAAGCTCTGGCTAGGCCCACAGAGCTCCGATAAGAGCTCTTCATTTCTCTGGTCTTGTGTTTAGTTCAGGGATGAACATATAACCCACGCTAGACTAATCTGAGTGTTCCTACGGAACTTGCCAGCATGATCAGGAAAAATACTCTTTTTATCAAGCATTATAAGTCCTAATGTGAATGCAGATGGGGATGGGATGTTTTAGGCTGGAGACCTCACTGAAAATTATGGAGCTAAGAGGGGACAGGAGCTAGAGACTCAGTCAGAATTCTTACTCCCTGGATCAAACTATATTAAAAATTAGAAATATTCTTTTGATTTTCTATTTATGTGAGCCTATGTTTCTTTTGTGTTTGAAGCCATTTTGGATTGGGTATTTGACCCTCACAATAGAAAGTTTCTGGATGATTCTGCGAAGTATAATTTTAGTTTTTGACTCCTATGGAAGTTTTGGAGAGTGTCTGTGCTGGAATGTTCTGGAACATGGTCAGCCCTCAGTAAGATTTGATTCTGTTTTTGATTCTACATTGTTAGAATCAAATTGATGTCTAAATTCATCAAAATGGGAGTGGGATGGTTTTCCTTATAATGTGGAATAATCACAGTCACAATTTGCCAACGTCCTTGTGGTGGGTTGTGTTTTTCAACAGCTGTATGTATGCATATATGTCACCCCACAGACTGTTACTACAATGCAATTGTCTGTCTTCCCACTGAGAGGTGAGTCTGGGTGAAGCTTGTCCCAGAACTTCTCCGGCCAAGAGAATATAGTGGAAGAGATGCTATATGACCTTTGAGACTCAGTCATAAAAAGGTTATGGCTGGGTCACCTGGGTGGCTCAGTGGGTTAAAACCTCTGCCTTCGGCTCAGGTCATGATCCCAGGGTCCTGGAATCGAGCCCCACATCGGGCTCTCTGCTCCGCAGGGAGCCTGCTTCCTCCTCTCTCTCTGCCTGCCTCTCAGCCTACTTGTGATCTCTGTCTGTCAAATAAATAAATAAAATATTAAAAAAAAAAAAAAGGTTACGGCTTTCACCTGGTGCTCTTTCATATGTTTGCCCATGGAAGTGAGTCACCATTCTGTGAGGAAGGCCAAACCAGGAGAAGAGAGGAACGGGGCCCTCAGCCTCCTGTCAGCACCATCCACCAGATATTTGCGTGAACAAGGCTTCGCACTGCTCCAGCCCCCACCTTTGGGACCCCAGACGTAGTGGAGCAGAGATGAGTTGTAGCCGCCGTGCCTCGTCAGAATTCCTGACCCCTGGAAGACATAACAAATGGTTGTTTTACATGAGGAAGGTTTAGGGTGGTTTATTACGGAGACATGGTGAGTGAGATCATCTGTGATGTGTCAGAATTCCTTTCCCAATATGTTTCTGGTCAGGATGAGCTCCCAGAGAGATTCTCCTGGAAGATTTGGCAAGGATGTGCGAAGTGACAGCCACATGTAACTCACAAGTGCTGTCACTGATGGCTCATTGCTGTAAGGCTGATGTGGGGCCTGCGTCTGCTCTTCTGGGCTAGTGCGTTCAGCTGCACAGCGATGGGCCAGACTTCTTCAGGACACCTGTATCATTAAGGTTAGCGGCCAAGAAGCTGACACCCAATGGGATCCAGTCTGTGCTGTGGGTTTCCTTTTACAGCCCCACCATTTGTCCCTCACGTGCGCAGTCACTTGCCTCTGGTCATCACTCACCTGCACCTGTCCTCTGCTGACGTGAGTCTCGCTGAAGTCCTCGATGATTTGAAAATCTGAATACATTTTGATGATGTGAACAAGCTTTGAGTAAAAGCTGTGTCTGGGAAAAATTTCCCAAGTGTATATGAGTAGATTTATATCCCCAGTGGACCTGGCAAATATTCATATTGAGGAAAATGCTCGCTTGTTCTTCTTTATTTCTTGGATGACTCTTCTCCCAACTTTTTAGGCCAAGGTGTCTTAGTCTGCTCAGGCTGCTCTAACCAAGTACCACAGACTGGGGGGCTTAAACAATAGACGTTTATTTCTCATAGTTCTGGAGGCTCGGGGTCCAAGATCAGGCTGCCAGTATGGCTGGTTCCTAGTGCAAGCCTGCCTCCCGGCTTGTAGACTGTCACCTTCTTGATGTGTCCACACATGGCAGAGAGAAGACTCTGGTCTCTTCTTATTCTAATAAGGACTCCAACGTCATCATGGAGCCCCATCCTCACAACTTGATCTAAACCTAACTATTTTCTAAGGCCCCACCCTTTCCATTGGGGAGTTAGCCTTCACCATATGAATTTGAGGGTACACAAAAATTCAGTTCATAAGACAAGATAAAATAAACTTCTATTAACCTATGAGGACTTCTCTTGCAGGATTTACATGTTTATTCATAGTTGAGTGTATTTGGAATTTGGCAACCGAAAGTAGACTCTGCCTGCTATAAATGTGCGGGACAGTCACACTGGAGAACGATCGATCGTCTGCAGTTCCTTCATCGTCCCTGAGGCTGACCGACGTTGCCTTTCCATCATATGTATTTAGTTGTAAATACCATCTTTATTTAAATATTGTAAATACCATATGTATTTAGTTGTACATAATGGGGATCCCATCACATGCTGTGAAGCTTCCTCATGAAGAAAGAGGCTAAGAAAGCCAAGAACACTAGTGGACAACATGCTGATGATTCAGAGTGAAACATGGCCAACTTCCAAAGAAAAACAACCATATTCTCTGGTAGTGAAGGTGCCAAAGAGACATGTCCTTGCACAACCCACTATAATATATATTATATTCTTAGTTCCAGATTAGCAGCCTCATGGACACACGGAGAACATAAACCAAGTAGAATTACTCTTTCCTCCAAGAAAGGCCAGGGAAGGTGGCTAAGCACTGACACATTGGGATAAATTGTATATGGGCTATGTTCGCCTGGCTTCCATGGTGCCCCCTTCTGCTAGAACTGTTCATACCCATGATGGTGTTACAAACCCCTCCAGCAACAAAGTTGGCTAGACCAGATTTAGAAACATGACCCAAGATGAGCCAAGAAAATTATTTTTTTCCTTGGAGTTTAGATTTTCATTTTCACTGAGAGATACTCAATCTATGTGTATTACTAGAATGATGTTATGGGATGAGTTATGTCCCCCCAAATTTATATACTGAAGTCTTAACCCCCAGTGTGGCTACATTTGGAGATAGGGCCTTTACAGACATAGCTAAAGTTAAACTAGGTCACTAGGGTGGGGAATAATCGGATAAGACTGACGTTCTTATAAGAAAAGGAAGAGATAGCAGAGATGTCTTTGTGCCTGCGGGCGCGGAGAAAAGGCGACTGAGGACAGGGTGGGCAGGTGGCCAGTGCAGTCTGAGGGCAGGCGATGGCCTCACCAGAAACCATCCCATTGGCATCTTGATCTCGGATGTCCAGTCTCCAGAACTGTGAGGAATATGTTTGTTGTTTATAATCCAGGTGGTCTATGGTATTTTGTTACAACAGCCCAAGTGGACAGACAGACATTGGTTTGTAATACTTGTGGCCACTGACATTAATCCAAAGAGCCCACCAAGCTCATACTCTGCGAGGACCCTTAACAAATGGAATGTTTCTCAGCCGCAGGACGGTCTGTCTGCATTGGCAGGAAAGGTGACCGAACTGTGTGCCGTAACCTGAGACAGAATCCTGGAATGTGTTGGTTTGGCCCGCAGAATCCTCTCTTTGCCCTGTGCAATCACTGCCTCACCATTTTCCATGCTCTCTTTTGGGTCAAGTTTCCATAATGACTCTACGTGTTCACCGATTGGCATCTTCCATCCTTGGGATCGGAATGTAGCTTCCTGGGGTGCCTGGGTGGCTCAGTGGGTTAAAGCCTCTGACATCGGCTCAGGTCATGATTTCAGGGTCCTGGGATCGAGCCCCACATCAGGCTCTCTGCTCAGCGGGGAGCCTGCTTTCCCCTCTCTCTCTGCCTGCCTCTCTGCCTGCTTGTGATCTCTCTGTCAAATAAATAAATAAAATCTTTAAAAAAATATATAGCTTCCTGATGGTCACAAGACACAAATCCTGCCTGTCACGGCTAAAAAGATTCAATTCCCAGCCTTTCGTTGTCATCAGGGAAGCATACTTCCTTTTCTTATTGGAGCACAGGTGACAAGATGATGGCACCGGAATCGCGGCAGCTAGCTTGTGAACACGTGAGTCCTGAGTGAGCAATGAACATCAGGAGAGCAGAGCTGAGAAATCCAGAGACAGAAGCTCCATCTCAGTGAAATCATTTGAACCTGGATCAAATCATACCTGAAGCAAGAGCTCCCTCTGGATTCTTCAGTTCTGTGAGCAAAAAAAAAAAATTCCTTTTCCTTTTCTTTAGCTGGTTTGAGCTAGGGTTTTTGTCACTTGCAGCAGAAAGTATCATAACTAACTAATACAGTTATTCAATGTTAGATTTCAGGTGTCAGGCAATGTATAAACTAGGGGTGGGGTGCTGAGCTACAAACAGGTTCTAAAACTCTACTAGGCATGCTTTTCCCTTCGTTTGAAATCATAAAACACTTTACTACTACATTCGATATGGCATATATCACCTATTGCCTTGGATTGCAATTATAGTTCTCATATGGTGGGTACAAATTTCACAACCATAAAACTCCGGTGTGCAGAAGTGTAACTTTCTTTATTGTTTTATAATTGAGCTTAATTTAGCTCGCAAACCCTCATTTCTGCTAATGACAGAGAACTTAATCTTGCTGATTCCAGGCAATTCTGTCAGTCCTTTTTTAAAACGTGGTATCTTTTGGAGGGAGTACCTAGTTAATTCAGGATTCCTAATCCCACGTGGTAAAGAACATGTGGGGAGTAGCTTCCCCTATTCTCAGATGCGCCCGCTCTGTGGTCCACCTGCAAACCCATCGTGGGACCGGGGGGGACAGGGGTAGTCTGATCTCAGGGGCAGGTCCAGAGCCTTACCCTCCCCTCCTTGGCTTGCTCTCCTCTCCATGAGCTCCGCACCCAGCTCAGAAAGGGCTCTCTGTCCTCCCCTTGAGCTGCGGGTCAAGCTCTTCACTCTGGACACCCCAGGCTGGCCCTTGAGTAACATGAATAATAATAAAAACCCTTTTCTCTCTTGCCTGTCTCACTCTTACAGCAGAAACCTATTGCTTCCAAGACCAGCCTCTGTTCTTGATTTCTCCAGAAGTTCCGCCGAGAGCCCTCGATGGAGCGCCCTATGACTTGCTCTGGCTGCCTCCTTGGGACCAGCTCTTCCTGGCCTCTCGCAGCATGGTTCAGTGGAGGAAGGGCTGCAGGGCAAAAAAAAAAAAGAAAAGAAAACCACAAAGCAGAGTTAACAGGAAGGAAAAGCACTCGGGGACTATTTCACAGCCCAATCTGGCTCAGTGAGCACCGTGGCTGTTCTCCACCACGGAAGAATCCTGTCAGGCTGCCAGGGGACGTGGGAAAATCATTGGCTGCCACTTTTGCTGGCACTCGGACACCTTGGCCAGGGCCAAGCCCCACCCAGCGTACCGAGGAGCACAAGCAGCAGAAGGAGCTTACTGGGTTAGGCTCACTGGCCCCCCGTCAACCCTGCTCTTTCAGCTTCTGGAAGGCGGCCTCCGTATTTTCCAGTAGCAGCTTCCTGCTCAAGGAATGGACACCGGATTTCCTGCAGAGTTGGCGTGGGGAGTGGTGGCCTTGGGGGCACTCCAAGTCATCCTCAGCGGATTGTGGGTTGTGTCCCCCAGAAGTTATGTTTTGGTTCCTGGCACCTGTGAAGGTGGCCTTATTTGGAAATGGAGTCTTTGCAGGTGTACACAGTTAATGATGGAGATGAGATGGCAGCAGCTTAGAGTGGCCCCTAAATTCAATGACTGGTGTCCCTACAGGACAGGAAGAGACACTCAGAGACATGAGAGGGAGAAGGTCCCGCAGTGACCAAGGCAGAGACAGGAGTGGTTTGTCCACGAGCCCAGGAGTGCCAAGTGTTGCTGGGGCCGCCGCCAGACAGTAGGAAGAAGCAAGCGGGACGCTCCCCTCCAGCCTTTGGAGGCAGCACGGTCCTGCCGACCCCTTCGTTTCAGACTTCTGGTCTCTAGCCGGTGAGAGAGTAAGTTGCTGTTGTTTAAACAGAAACAACAGTTTGTGCTGCTTTGTTCCAGGAGCCCCAGGACAAGAATACACTCAGGACGCTCCCTCCCGCCCCACTTCCCTCTCTTCACTGCCAGGGTCAGATATTCCGAAAGCTGTGACATTTCAGGGACCCAGAGGAGGCTACATGGAGAATGGTCCCCAGCCTGATCCCCTTTAGTGCGCTGCTTCCCCCAGCTGCTCTGGGTCCCGGCGGCTGAAGGCTCGGAGCCGTTCTGCTCTCTGAAAATTGTCCTCCACAGAACAGAAGCTGTGGCTCTCACCCAGGGCACTTGGCACCACCCTGGAGGGAGGGACCATTCACAACTGCATGACAGGTGGGGAGCAATGCTGCACCCCCTGGCCTCCAATGAGACCGGCTCTGTGGTGCTAGTCCTGCCCCGGAGATCTCACCCCAACCCGACTGACTGCCGTGGGGTCTGAGACCACCTCCCCGTTTGCTTCTGTGGCCCCGTCCTGCTGCCCTCCTCCCTCCCGGTGCTGTTCTGCACCGGTCCCGTCGCAGGCGCCGCTTTCAGGGAAGCGGCCCCCAGACACCCGGCCAGGACTCCGCAAGGGCACAGGCTTTCTTCCCGTGGCTCTCTCCGGCACTGGGTAAGGCATGGCCCCGGGGCAGTGGTTCTCAAGCTGTGGCATCCACAGCGGGCACCTGGAGAGTCGCTTAGGTTTCCCAGTTTAACCCGAGATTCAGATTCAGCAAGTCTAGGGTGGAGCCCGGGAATCGGCATTTCCGTGACGCTCCCAGGGGCTGCAGCGGTTGCTACGGCTGCTGCTGATCAGGGACGGCCCTCGCAGACTCAGCGACCCAGGCCGTGTGGGCCGGTGGGGCGAGACGGACGGCCTGAGAAGGCAAGGGGACCAGGAGAGTTCGCAGACTTTAGTTTGCACGTAGGAGTTGGGACATTGGGCAAAGGATGGGAAGCATCTGCGTGACAGGGTGAGGGCTGGGGACGAGGTAGGGAAGCCTGTCCGGTGGCTTTTGAGGGTTTGCGCCTTGGCTTGTGGCTCAGCCCTGGAGGAGCGAACAGCTGCGGGCAGAAGCTGAGGGTCTCCGTGAGGCCAGGGGGTCCCCCTAACAGCTCTATCGGGCAGGGGACACTAGGTTAGCTTAACCAAGAGGAGCTGGGCGTTCCCACGTGCGCCTGTGCCTCTGCGTGGGCGTGAGCACGCACGTGCGTGTGCACACACACACACACACACACAAACACGGCAGCTCCCGGTGCGAAGGGGAAGAGAGCCCCACCCAAGGCGCACACACCCACACCCACACCCCCTACACACACACACACGCACGCACGCACGCAGGCACGCACGCCGGTCCCTCCCGTTTGAACGCTTCCTTCTGTGCTGCAGACTATTTTTGCACGAGGACCTTCACATCTGCATTGGTGGCTCCTGGCCGTTGGGGGTTTGCTGTCCCGCCCAGCCAAGTCCAGGGTTTCATCTTGCTCTGCCTTTTCCCCCGCCGATGACACAGAGGGAAATTTTGGATCTTCCCCGCTTTTGTTGTTCTGTTCGCCTCTCTGTCTCTGATCATTTGCTTCGCGGCTACAGATGTTCCGCTTCACAGAGAGGGCATTTGAATGCCTCTGATTCTTTGTTCCCACGCGGGCCTGGGCCCCCCCCATCTCTCGCGGCCCACACATTGTCTGCCTGCCGGCAGGTGGCACACTGTCCATCCTTCTCGTTTCTATAACAGGTCCTAAGGGTGTGCTTCAAGCGCCAGTCCGTCGCTGGGTGTGTTTTTTCTCTCTCTGACAAATCACACAGAAGGGGCTTTAGGTTCAGAGGTTCAGTTAATCATATTCCTATTTCCGGCATATTCTCAGGGTCCCTCTGAAAGCTGCTCCTCCTCCATCAATCCCCTCGCCGCCCCCCACCTCTGTAGGTACCTATTCTAATGTATTCCTAAGTGTTTGTATCCGCAGTGCATGCTAACGGCGCCCCACCTGGACCCCTTCCCAGGTGGAGTACCTGACCCTTCCGAGTTGAGTGCGGCTTCCCCTGCTTGATTCTGCTTCCTTCCCCTCTTCTCCCAAAAGTCTCCCTCAAAGCATCATATGCATCTGAATCCTGTCTTGGACTCTGCATCTAGGGACCCACATTAAGACAGTGTCCACACAGAATGTGGAGTGCTCTGTGTGTGTGTGTGTGTGTGTGTGTGTGTGTGTTCACGTCCCCGTGGGATTTGTCCTCTGGCCACCGTAGGAGAATTCTGACCACCCTGGGAGGGGTGTGGTTGGTGAGGGGAGACCCTGGTATTGGGATGGCAGATCTTTCCTGTTGACTGTGTGCTCCTGGGCATGTATGAGCCTCAGTTTCCTCATCTGTAAGATGGGCAGTAATACCTCCTCACCGGCATGTTGTGAGGATTAAATAGGATGATGATAGGGAAAAAAAGAAAGATCCTTCTTTTTGCCCTGTGCAGATTTCATCGTGTGTGCGCCCACATTTTAGCTTCCCCAGGGAGAAACACTTTGATTGCCTCTTCTTTCGCATGACCATAGGTGTGACCTCAATGGACATCCTTGTACATGGCCCCTGGGAATTGTGTGATGATTCCTCTGGATAGACGGTTGGGAGTGGATCCTGAGCCCCAGGCACCTGCAGACTTATCTGTACAGAGTCTTACACGTTACTCCCTGGAGGTGCACTAGTTCCCCAAGAGCTTGGTGACACACGAATGGTCCTGTGTCCCCACATCTCTCCAACATCAAGGGTGGTCTTCCTTTCCTTTTTTTTTTTTTTTGTCATTTTATTGATGGTTTTCCATCATTGCTTTGGGACTTTAACGTCTTGGCATGTGCTTGTGGCTATCAGTGCCTCCCCTTTTGGGAACCACCCACGATCTTTTTTTTTTTTTTTTTTTTTAAATTTAAAGAACTTTGTTTATTCTAGACATTAATCTCGTGTTGTTTTATACAGTGAAAGTATCTTCTTTGAGTGGGCCATCTGTTTCTTTTCCTTGTTTATGGCATCCTTCATTGAGCAGAAATCCTTAAGAGATTCTGCACTGTGCTTTCATTGTCATAAGGAGATTTTGACAAAATTGCTCACAAAATATTTCACCTGCCCTCTGTGGCAGCCCTCCAACCAGGACTTGGGCATGAATCCATAGGGACCTGTGTTAAGAGATTCTTGGAGTTACAGAGAACGTTTTCACACAAAATCATGGACACTTTTTATATTGATTCATAAATCAGCTTTTGCACCCTGGCCCTCTTCTCTATGAACCTGAGCTCTGTTTCTGGAGCTTTCTGGTCCCTCATGCATGGGGACCGCTGATGGACCACCCCTCTGAACCCTAGAGGTGCCTTGACTCACTTGAGCTGCACAGAAAACACATGTTAGCATGCTAAGCTGATCTCAGCACTACAACGTAAACAATATGAGTTTAATTCCTCGACAGACCCTCCTGAGAGGAACTTTTCATTTTTGTGCATCTCAGTAGGTCCCCAGTCACACACTGTTGCTCTTATAGTAAACAAACAATATTACAGCAAACACCCAGGTGGATATGCCATGCTGAACAGCATGAACTGCATTCCAAGGGTTGAGAAGAAAGGTTTTTCCTATTTCTTATTTTGATTTGGGGGCTCCTAGTAGGATTTTGACAGACGCTGGTAGGTTGATGCTCCAAGGAAGGTGAATTGCGAGGATGACTATGGTTTCCTACGTAAATAATTACGAGACACCCACATACTAGGCTCTCAGGGTAGTGGGCACAGACACTGGTACCTCTTGCTTAAACCTTGCTTACCCAAGGCTTAAACCTGAGAAGATCCCCGACTCTTCCTCCTGAGTTACCACTTGTAGGGAAGAGAATAAGTAGGGGTCGTGGAATCTGGGGTCATGGAAAGGATCTTGCAGTAGCTACTCTTGACCAAAACGGCCAATGAATGTGATGGCTCCAGCTCGTTCGCATAAGGCTTTCTTCTCCTCTTCCTTAGAACTTCTTTTTCACTTATGTTATCACCCATCCCACATTTCTGATCTCCAACAGACTACTGTCCCAGTACTCTCTTTCTTGGTGTGCTGCCTCGTATCTCACTGTGTACTGATTATTGTGGCAAATCCATGTAAATGTCTGTTATCTGTTTTTTATATTCAAGACGTTTTCGCTTGAAGGCAGGGATTTGATTACCCATATTAGAATAAAGTTTGAGTGATATTTACTAAGGAAAGTCTCTGCGTCCTGGGATGCCCTTTTGTGGCTCAGATTCATCAGAATGTTCACTGTCCTTGACTCAACGTGGAAGAGTGATACTTTTACACCAGCATGATGCTCTAAAAAGTGGGGTACCAACCTTTTAGTTGTCTGGGCATAGTTTATGAGTTTCTTAATGAGACAGAGAATTTTCACCCAACTAAACCATACACTAAGCTGATCTCGGGAATTTTACTTTTTATTTTATATTTTACTTAAGTAGGCTCCACGCCCAGCAGGGAGCCCAATGTGGGGCTTGAACTCATGATCCTGAGATCAAGACTCAGATGTTTAACCTACTGAGCCACCCAGGCACCTCTGATCACAGGAATTTTTAATCTACCATTACTTTAGATGATTACAGTTAGTAAGGGATAGAGCCTGGCAGAACTCTTTTTTTTACAAAGCCACATTGATTTTTCCTTCACTTTTTAAAGTTGTTACAGACTAACTTGATAGTAATTCTCCTTTGAGGATCATTCTTAAAAAGAAAGTAAATTTACACATGTGACAAAAAGCCAGGCTACTAGGTATGCCTTGTAGTAATGACTGTTACTACAATGACTGTTACTACAGGACTTAAAAAGCCCTGTACTCTTCCTTTAAAGTAAAGGGAGAGTACAGGGCTTTTTAAGGTGAGGTCCACTGAAAAACCCAGGAAGCATGGCTAAAGTGCAGACTCCTGGGTCCTGGGTCTCCTGAATTGGGGTGATGTGGAGGTCTGTATTTTAGAAAACATCTCAGGTATAATTTGAGCACAATTAGATTAAATTGTATTCATTATCTACTGTCTTCCAGGTGTGCTCACGCCTTTCTCATTTAATTCCATAACTACTTTGCATGGAAGGTATTTCTAACCTTATTTCACAGGTCTGGCAAGTAATCCTGAGATTTTAGGAGGTGAAACAGTTTTTCAAATCTCTATTTATCCACCTACAGAGTGCTGGGCTCTAAGAATAAAATCTATAGGAGAGTTGGAAAGAAAAGAAGCAGTTGCTTTTTCAAGGCAAGAAGGAGTTTTTGGGCTGCGTTTCTGTCACCTGAAAAACTGAGGATTCTCATAGTGAGAGCCTTGGTTTTAGTCTATATCAGTTAGGAGAGCCTCAGTTAGCTGCTGTAACAAATACTTTTCAGAATCCTGAGATCACAAGAGTTTATTTCTCACTCATGCTACGAGTCTACTGTGGGTTTGTAGAACATTCTGCTCAACATACTCGTTCAGGGATCTGCTCAGTACGGTTTTGTGGTCTGGAATATTGCCAGTTGTGAGTGAGAAAAAAGAGCACGCAGGAGGGTCTTGAACTGGCAATCACATGCTTCTGCCCAAAGCTGGCAATCACCACTTTGTTCAGACCCTATGAATCAGAACCTGTCACATGGTCTCACCCATGTCCACAAGGGAGCCAGGAACCACAATCCCACCGTGTTCCCAGAAGCACTAATAACCACTCACGATCACCACAGAGTCCCTACCAGGGTGGGGACTTGGATGGAATAATGTGTGGCTGAGTTAAAATTTTAATATTTCATTCATCACAAATTCTTTTTTTATATTCATTTTTAAAAAGATTGCATTAAGACATTGTTTGTCTTCATTACTAAGTTTTTTGGTAGCCTTATCAATTTTGTACCTGAGTCCCCTTCTTGCTATGCATTGAAGGAGGATTAAAAGTATCAGGAATTTAACTGAAATTTTGTTTTCATGTTAGAGCCCTAGAGAAAAGCAATATTTAATGAGAGATATAGAAATAGCCAACATCTACATAAACACTGGCAAAATAAAGAAGGAAAAAATAAGGAGACATACACTCTAACAGGAAAGAGAAGGCACAAAGAAGGTCAGTTTGAGATTGAGATTCCTGAGGTTCGTGCTGTCCAGATTCCTTATTTTGTCAGCATTGTGCAGGAAACCTTTTGTGTTTAATTTCCCCAGTGACTTTCCAAGTATATTAAGGAGACAATTAAAACCTGTATCCCAGAACCACAAAGTTTTCAGTGACTGGTCTAAGGTTAATCAGTGAGAATTGAATGAAGCAGCTTGTTCAAGTAAAATTGATTGAAATCTTGATGAGGAAAAATGGAAATTTTGGCTGCCAGTCTTTTTTCCCTTTTCCTAAGAACACTGTTGTGTAAGATTTTTTAAAGTACTACTAGAATCTAGTGGAAGCTTTTGTAAGATGTCTTAGAAATTGATTTGGGTAGAGACCTAGGATATTTACCATTTGTGAAACTGTAAACATACAGCAATTTAACTTATTTTGATATTGGGTATGATTTTTCTTTTAACCAATGTCTTCCAAATTTTGTACTTATGTGGATTTCATGTGGGTGTGAATCTATAAAATTGACCCAGATTCTCTCTCAGCAGTAGAATTGATCTTTTTTTTTTCTATGTGCTTTGTAAAACATATCCATGAGCTTGCCTGATGAAATTGAGAAGAGAATTTTTTTAAAGACCTGAATTATTTGCTAAGTGATTTCTGCTTTGAGCATCAGTAGAATGTACATCTACCTATGGAGTCAAAGTGAGTAAATCTTCTTGACCATGACATTGCTTTGATCTTTGGTATTTTATGTTCTCTAGAAAACCCCAATGTCCCTAGAGTGTCCCCATAATGGATGGAATCACTACATAATTGCCTATGAAAATAAAATTCTCAACTTTTTGAGAAACTCTCTCTATAAGATTCTTGAAACACATTGTGTTAATCTCTGAAAAATGCTTTCGATATAAAGTTTTTTTTTTTTTTTAAGAAACTTGTTCATATGGTTCCCTTCTGTATCTTCAAAGAAAGGCTTGGCAAACAAACTTACTATAGCTGGAGTCATTTATTGCTACATTAGTAAATCACAGCTAGTGGGCTAGCTTTTCCCCATTGCCTCCCTGGGGGTAATTAGGGTCTTGGGGAGATGCATTAATATCTGCTCCCTGGGATCAGATTTACTAATAGGGATCCCTGTTGGCTCTTGGGGAAAGAGTCATTATATTGTAATGATAAGTACTACTCTAGAAGGTTATTCCAGGTGATGCAAGAGCATGAAAGAAAAGGTCCCCCACTTGGGTTACTAGTTATCAGAGAATGTATCAGTAGCATCTGGACAGGATTTTAAAAAAATGGATAGGAGTTCTTCAGTAGGGAACACCCCTTTCCAGCAATGCAAGCTTGATGTCTGCAACCTTGCACTTCATAGCTGCTCATCTGAGACCTTCAGGCAATTACCCTCTGCCCCCTCCTCTGGGCACTTGTCCTCCCTTGTCCATAAACAAAGATGGAAACACCTGGATGTTTCAGCTGCGCCCTAACCCCTGGGCCCCAAGAGCCAGTAGAAGAGCAAGTTTGCTTTGCTGAAAGGTGCGATAATTCCTGAGGCATAACGTGCACTTCAAAGACCCCCTTGGAATCAGGCTGAATTGGGGGCTTTAGCTGCAATTACATCTTGGCTTGGCTTGTCCTCCCTGGTGGGTTCCCCCCACCCTGTTATGAGTTTCTGTGGCAGCACCCCTCGATGAGTCACTCCTGCCTGAATCATTGGCTCAGTGTGTCCTAGCAGAACAGGAACTTTGGGGAGGGCTGCAGCAGCTGCATGTTCCAGAAATCATAAATACGACATCAGATGAGTTTATACTGCGTGTGAAAACACTTTGTACACCAGAAAGTGTTTTACTATGTTAGCAATTATATTATGCTCTCCATAGCTTCCAAAACAGGCCTGGAGAACTTCCTCAACATCTCTTCCTCCTCCTCCTGCCCATTAGCACCTTGAATAACATTCCCTGTGGCTTGAGTGTGGGGGGGGGCAAATAGAAGGAGATGGCTGAAATCCACATGACAAATCCCTCCTTTACTCTCTATGATTCATAGCTTTCACTTGGCCCGTTGGAGCTTTTCCAGGGCTCATATCTTAGTACTTTGCTTACTACTGCAGAGTGATATGTTATAAACCCACCTCCCAAAGCCAATGAAAAGCAATTTCTCCAAGGTGTTTTTTTTCCATTCTGTGAATATGAGGGTGGGGGTTGGGGAGGCAGTAAATCAGGAACTTTTCGTCTTTGATAGTTACTTTATCTTCTTGACTCTGGCCTGTGAAGATCAGGGGCCAGAATCAGATAGCACTCCTCTACTCATTCTGGAGTCTTCTGCCACTTAGGAGACATCCTGGCTGCCATCACACGCGGCTGGTGGCTGGTCACTGGCTTGATTTAATGCTCTCCTTCGCTGTGGTGCATTTGCCCCAGGCTCAATCAGCCGGGGAAAAACAGATCCTTTGCCAATCTGACAGCCTCTGCTTCAGAGATGTGAAGTCAATGGGAAAACCTACATCAGGATGATTTTCCTTCTATTCTGTTTATTTGGAAGAATTATCATCAAATTAATGATCTGTTATTAGGGAAGTAGATAGACATTCAGGCCATTGAGAGAATTTCCTTGGGTTTAAAATAACAATTACTCAAAGTTTCCCTCCCTCCTCCCTCCCTCCCTCCCTCCCTCCCTTACTTCCTCCTCCCTCCTTTTGTCCTTTCCTTCCCCCCTCCCCTCACTTGCCCCCTCCTTTCCTTCTTTCCTATTTTGGATTTCACTATAGCTTTATAATTTGTGTGAAGTTTCGCGTGAATTCAGAAGTGAATTTGTAAAAATTTAAAAAATCAATTGGAACCCCAACTCTGTAAACTCTTGCATAAAATCTCTGTGTCACTGCTTCTCAGCCAGGAGGCAAGTGTGTTAAAGGCTCTGGATTTTCAGCAGGGAGCGAGTGCTGGCCCCTCACTTGCAATCTGACTTTGGGTAAACTGAAGCTTCAGAATCTCACTTTCTCAGATGGAAAGAGGAGATAATTATCCCTCCCGCAGTGGGCGGTGGAAAGGAAAGAGATCATGCTCTAGCAGGGAAACTACCACGTACTAAGCTTAATAAATGGTAGGCATTACTACTAGACAAACTTGCGTAAACAAAGAAGTTGGGTTAGCATGGAAAGGGAAAGGAAAGGAAGGGAAAGGGAAACTTTGGGGGGAAATGGAATTTAAAATTGTAGTCTTGAAGAGGCACTGAAATGGCTTCTTTGAGTCTTTATAGGGAGAGCTAGATCAGCATATGTGGATGGGGTTGCCTGGGAGGGGCAGAGTTGGCCTCCAAGACCCTGCTCAGTGGGTGGTGATTATTCTGCCAGCCTCTAGCATGAAGGTGTGTGTGTGGGGGTCAACCATTCGGGGTGCTGGAGAAATCCCCTCAGTGGACATGGACTCCCTTTTGCAATGCCCAGCTGAATTGCACTCCAAGGAAGGAGTCAACATTAACAACTGTTTTCTTTTTAAACACAGTCTTCTTCCAGTCCAGTCCTCCTCCCTTTTTGTATCAGCCTCTAGTTCAGGGAACTATTTGAAAAATAGTCCTTCATGTTGCAGATAGAGTCAGCAGGTGCCCCTTGGAGCCTGTGGCATCTGAAAATGCAGATTATGTGCTGTGTCCCTGTGTGGGGATTTAGGGTGACTCTTGATGTTTTGAGCTGGAGGTGAGGACAATAAAGACCCAAGACCTGGGATGATGAAAGGGTGCGGGAGAAGGAGCTTTGTTCCAAGTGCAGAAGGTGCATTGAAATTAAAACTCTTGCGCAAACACTGTCGACACGTGCATGTTCTGATCCTCATGGTGAATGCCACCAGGGTATTACTGCCGGAGTGAACGTCTTGGCAAATCTCTCCTTCTTGAGCCCCACTTTATACACACCTCCCTGTTACACTTCTATAAACATCAGAGGCTTTCCAGAAGGGAGTGCCTTGCAGACTCACATGTCCTTGTTCCTTAGGGAGAAATTTTCAAATGCTGAAATACGCGTGAGAGAGAGAGAGAGAGAGAGAGAGAGTGAGTGTGGTGGGGCTGCAAGGGAGGACTGAAGCATGAACGACAGAGAAAACAGTAGAAATTTACCACTGGAAAGTCTGGCTTTTTAAGACTCTCCCTTTTCTAGATTCAACTTTTTAAAAGGAGAGGTTAAAAATGGTGCTTGAAAGGGAGAATCTACAGACTAAATCGGGAGGGAAATCCTAAAGCATATATGCACCCCACCCCCGCCCTTATTGTAGCTAAACCGATGTTTCGAGTAAGTGTGTGTGGGGATTGCATCTCGGGAGAGCCGCATGCAAGGGGAAATGATCGATTACAGCGAGTGTCACCAACTGGACACTTCTTAGTACTCCTCAAATTGATTTATTCTATCAAATTAAGAGTAGCTTGAGGAATGCACACGGCTTAATTCACACCTATTTGAAAATTGCGCCACTTATTTTTCATTCGCTTAGAGTGAAAAAGGTAATAAACCAAGGAGATCTCTGAGAACAGAGGTGATTTCAGCGGATATTTAAAAATGGCCTCATTAAGACCCACGTTTATTAATGATCTACAGATGTTGGCCCAAGTTTGATCTTGAGTCATAGCGTTTATGTATTGATTTATGAACTTGTGTTGGATTGTTTCCCGAACAGAGAAATTGTATTCAGAGGCAGAATTCAATCTTTGCATTTCAAAACTCTATCCAGAGTCCAGGAAATGACAGTAGTGAAGGTAATGGGCCATACAGATAATGTCCCCATCATGGAGAAGCCCGCAGCATGATCTTGTGCTAGCCTGGCCTTGTGAGTTTTCTTTACATCGGATACTTGGATTCTTCACACGGCAAGCCTTTGCCCACATATTTCTATTTAGAAGGCATGCATCTTGGTATTTGAAAATTTTATTTAATGTATTTTTTTATTTACTGAAAAATTATCGAACACAACACAGTTGCAGGTGTATAACATACAGATTTGATATTTACATAGATATTTACATACGTTACAAAATGGTCACCACAGTAAGTTACCTTGTGTCACCATACAAAGTTGTTACAATGTTATTGACTATATTCCCTATGCTGTACATTACACAGCCATGTCTTATCTATTTAACTGGAAGATGGTACCTCTTAATCCCCTTCATGTAGTGTATCTATCATCCCTCCCACCTCCTCTTGGACCACCATCAGTTTATTCTCTGTTCTGTAAGTCTGTTTCTGTTTTGCTCTTTAGATTCCATGTAGAGGTGAATTTGTATCTTATTCATCTTTCTTGGTCTGTTTCACTCAGCATAATGCTCTCTGTGTCCATCTATGTTGTCACAGATGGGAAGATTTTATTATTTATTTATTTGAGACGGGGGAGAAAGAGCAGCACAGTGCGGAGGGGCAGAGAGAGAAGGAGAGAGAATCTTAAGCGGATTCCCTGCTGAGCCCGGAGCCCGATGCTCGATTTCATTTTTATGGCTGAGTTATAAAGACACTTCATACGACATCTTCTTTATGCATGCACCTATCAACAGACATTTAGGTGGCTTTCGTATCTTGGCTATTGTAATTATGTGATGAGCGTAAGGGTACGTATTCAAATTAATGTCTTCATTTTGGGGGATAAATACTTTTAGTAGATGTGGAATTGCTGGATCGCAGGGTAGTTCTTGTCTTAATTCCTTGAGGACACCCACACTGTTTTCTACAGTGGCTGGACCATTGACATTCCTACCCACAGGACATGAGGGTTCCCCGTTGCTCTGCTTCTTCCCCGTCCCTTGTTCTTTCTTGTCATTTTGATGCTAGCCCTTCTAACTGGTAGACAATCTTATGTATTAATTTCCTAGGAATGTTGTGACAAATGACCATAAACTGGGTGGCTTCAAATGACACAGATTTATCCTTTCACAGTTTTAGAGGTCAGGAGTCTGCGGCGGTTTCAGCGGGCTGTAATCAAAGGTTTGTCAGGACCGCATGCCTCTGGGGGCTCTAGGCAGGAACCGGTTTCTTTGCCTTTTCCTGCTTCTAGTAGTCGCCTGCCTTCCCTCTGCTTGCGACTCCTTCCTCCACTCAAAGGCAACGATCCAGTCCCTGCTCTGCTTTAATTGCCTTGTCCTTGGGGACACTTCTTACGGAATACATGAGATTCACTTTAGAACCCATACTGCTAGCCCAGGTAATAACCTCCAGATCCTTAATTTAATCACACCTGCAAAGTCACTTTTCCATAGAAGGTAACATCTGGAGATTTAGGAGTTAGGATTGCATATCTTTGTGGTCATTATTCACCTTACCCCATCTTGTAATGCAAATTATTAAACTTGACCAGGGTCACCACTGTGTCCTTTTTTAAAAAAGCAGTTACAGAGCATTTTGCATTTCATCTAATTAAATCCTGTAAACTAAGAAAATATCATGCTCATGATAAAAAAAAAAAAATCCAAATTGGGGCACCTGGGTGGCTCAGTTGGTTGAGCACCTCTCTTGATCTCAGATCAGGTCTTGATCTCAGGGTCATGGGTTGGAGCCCCCCACTGGGCTCCATACTGGGCATGGAACCTACTTAAAAATAATCCACTCAGGACAAAAGATGTGCAATGAAAAGTGAGTGGGCTTTTCTCTCCAGACTAAGTTGACCTCAGTGGCCAGTTCTTTACCCTATTCCAGCCCCAGCCCCTTCCCCAGAGCTAACTGTAGTTACCTGCTTCTTCGGTGTCCTTCCAGAAATTTGCTGCATTATACAATGTATATTTTTAACACTAATGAAAAATGTCATCCATGTTGTTTCATACTTGAACTTTCCTGTTCCTTCATTTTGGCGCTCTTTCCGTATCAACCCATCCAGCTATAAAGCTTTTCTTTTGACTCTTGGGAGGTATTGCATCGAATGGATGTACCATAATTTGTTTAAATGTTCCTCTTAAAAATATAAACATTTAGGTTGTTTCCAGATTCCCTTTGCCATTACAATGTAATCTCCATCATCATGTGTATATTTCTTTCCTTGTATTCATCGGTAGTTTATTACTCAATAGCATTCCATCGTATTGATATACTACAATTTGCTAATTTTTCTCCTGTTGATAGACATTTGATTGTTTCCAGCTTTTAGCTATTAGGAATGAAGCTGCTCCAAACAATAGGGTATAAATTTTTGTGTGAACGTATTTTTACTTCTTTGGGTCACTACTAAGAATGAAATTGGTGGGTCATGGGGTTTATGTGTGGTCAACTTTAGTAGATCCTTTCAAGTTATTTTCCTAAGTGGCATATAAATCTTTTTAAATAGCAGCACAGTGTGAGAATTCTAGTTGTTCCATGCTCTTGCCAACTCATGATGTTGATACTTATTTCCATATTAGCCATGCTGGAGGAGGCGCAAGATGATGTCACTGCACTTTCAATGTGCATTTCCCTGATTGTTAATGAGCTTAAGGGACTCTCCATATAATTATTGGCCATTTGGTTATCCTTTTAATGAATGAGTTGACTGTTCACATATTTTTCTTGTTGTTCTGTTGGTTTGCCTGTCCTGCTCTTATTTATTTGAAAGAGTACTTTACATATTCTGGAAACAACTTTATCAGATATATATATTGAAAATATTATTTTCCCTCTCTTTGGGCCCCTATTCACTCCCTTAATGGTGATTTTTCATGAACAAAAAGTTCTCAATTTTAATCTATTCCAGTTTATCAAGTTTTTCCTTGATGGTCTGTGTGCTCTTGTGTAATTTTATCAAATCTTTGCTTGTTTCAAATTCAGAAGCACATTCTCTTATGTGATCATCCTTGCATATAATCACCTGGAATTGATGTTGTGTATGATGTGAGGGGATAAGATCCATTTTTTTGAAAATATGACTATTCAGTTGACCCAGCACTATTTATGAAAAGGATCATCTTTTCGTCATGACTCTGTAGTGTCACCTCTGTCATAAATCAAGAGAACGCATATCAATGGGACTATTCTGTGCCCTCTACGCTGTCTCACTGTATGTAATTTGATTTAGGAAAAATAAAGAATTGCGACCTTTCTTGCATGTGAGTTCTTTGGAGCAAATTTGTACCATTAGCATAACTCTGTCTTGGGCAGAAACTGCCTAACGAGTATTTTGAGTACTTTCACTTATTCTCTTCAGTAAGGTGTTTCAGTTAATGCTATATAATTCCCTTTCTTTTTCCTAGGTTTTTGGAAGGAATAAGCTAGTGACAGCTTTGGGGTCGAATGTCCTGTGAGAGGTTCTGCTGGGGAGATATGAGGGGTGGGCCCCTTTCTACAAGGGGGTTCCCGCTGTTGCAGGCTGCTGGCCTGTTCCACAGCATTCCTCTTGCTGGTAAGCCCCTGCCTGTTCCACCCTGCCTCCACATAACCCCGATCGATGTTTCTCCAAGCCACCTTCAGGACCCCATCTCGTCTTCAAGTGGTCTTTCCAGGCATCTCTGCTGCACTGGGTCTCTACAAAGCTTATCTCCCAGTTCTGATACCTTCTAGAAAGCCTCTCTTAATCATACTGGCCCTTACTGATCTTTCTGTCCTCTGAACTCTACAGCTGCTCTTATTTCTGAATCACTTGTTTTGGCCTTTGGTATCATTACAAAATATTTCAAACATGTTTGTCTTGTCTCACAAGCTGGAAGCCCAGCTCTGCCGGAGGTCAAAGCCCCTCTCTTACTCAAAGCATTGCTTGATAAATATTCCATCCTCGATGGAAGGGAGTGTGGGCACGGAGGCAGCCTAGTGGAGGGCAGCTGGGAGCCACCTGGCTGGGTGCCAAGAAGCAGAAGGGCCACTGCTTTCGGGGCCCATCCTCCCGTGTTGGATACCTGGCCCTCCTAGGCGTCTCACTCTGACGTCAGCTGACTGAGAACTGCCCCAGACCCTCTCTGCCTGTTCCCAAATGCTTGAATCAGAAACACACCAGCATTCACGTGGACGAAATGGGGCATGGCCGAGGCTGAGAGGGGACGCTGTTCGGAGTCAGAGCCCCTGTCAGTGTTTTAGCAAAGCTGACAGTCTCCAAGCCTGCGACCAGGGAAGCCGTCTGCCACGGGGGCCGGGCCCACGCCACCATCAAGCCGCATGGTCTGCGGAGACAAACCCACACATCTGCCGGCTCTGGCTCTCCTTTCAGTGGCCGTTAAACAGGATCGCCCGGCCATGCGTTCCATGTCATGTCCTGATTAACCGTGTGGGCAGGCAAAGCTGGTGAGTGCAGGTAAAGTGAGAAAAATACGCAAAGGTGTCCCGGGTGTCGGGGGATTTGTGTCACCTGCTGCTGGCAGGTGTGTTTAGATGTTCATCCCTGGTTCTTGACGGTTGCTCTCCACTTAACTTTCCCGAGGTTTCCGGCAGAACAGAAGGGGCAATCTACCCGCAGTCGAGGTTCCCTTATTTATTTATTTATTTATTTGACAGAGAGAGATCACAAGCAGGCAGAGAGGCAGGCAGAGAGAGAGAGAGGAGGAAGCAGGCTCCCCGCTGAGCAGAGAGCCCGATGCGGGACTCGATCCCAGGCCCCTGAGATCATGTCCTGAGCCGAAGGCAGCGGCTTAACCCACTGAGCCACCCAGGCGCCCCGAGGTTCCCTTTTTAAAAACATTTTCCAAGACTTGTTTTTGAGAAAATAACGATTGCCACCCCTGTCTCTTCTTGTTGATTTCTAGCAAGTGCGCAGTGGAAAATAAAGCCTTGGCTTGGTTTTGGGGAGCACCTGGGATCACACGTAGTCCTCCGTGTGCCGATGACGGAAATGCTCTTGGCTGCGGGGACCTTCCACGGAGTGCCCATTCCCTCCTGGATCTCTCTGAAGTGGCAAACAGAGCCAGAGGGAGTCGAGTTACAGGGCACGGCACACCCTCAGGACTCAACAGTCTGAACGCAAACTCTCCCCAGTGTTCGCTGAGGACAGGGAAATCCCAGGCTGTGCATGGCTTTCCCATCTGGCCAGATGGGGTAGGTGCCCCAGGGGGCAGGTTCCCCTAGAGATGGTAAGAGTGTGTGATCAGGAGAAATGGGCCCTCAGAGGCTGCCAGCCCCTAAAAGCCGGAAAGAGGGAGGTACTATCTCTGGGTTCCTCACCCTGCCCAAACCTGAGGCTTTTCCTGGTCCTGGCTCAGAGCCCAAGTCCCAGGCCAGGTCATACATGCCACATGTCCCCCGTACAAACTCCCCCAGAGTGCAGATGTGCTAACAGAATGTGCTCGGGGTGATTTTGAGACAGATCTGGTTATTTAGGATCTTTGGTTATAAAGCAAACATGGGAGGCTCCCGATAACCACCCCCACTGAGACGGGAAGGTCAGATGGTGGAAGGTTCCTCAGTAACTTCTCTTGGGGTGCAGAAGCCAGGTTGCTCTCAGCAGCCATTCCCACGTGGGTGGAGGGCTCTGGCTCCCTGAAAGCTGCACCTTGTTGGCGCAGTGTTGAGGCAGACCCCCATGTGTCATGCAGCCCTTCCACCTGCAGGGCCAGAGCTAGCTTGAGATGCGCGGGGGGCAAGGGCAGAGGGTTCGTAAAGTGTTCACAGTTAGGTCAAGGTAGGTCTTCCAACGCCAGAAAGGGAGAAGCTGATCGGCAAAATTTGTGATAGCATCATTCAGGCACTGCGAAACAGGAGTTTTGAACAAGGCTAAGAGAGTAAAACGATGTTTGATAACCCTGGTAAGAGTGATCTGATTTTCTTTACTTTTTTTTTTTTTTTTTAAAGACTTTATCTATATATTTTGGGAGAGTGAGTGCGCGCTCTAGCAGGGGGTGGAGAGGAGGGGGAGGGGGAGGGAGAGTCCAGCAGACCGTACTGAGTGTGCAGCCTGAATGGGGCTCAACCCCGCCACCCTGAAATCATGGCCTGAGCTGAAATCAAGGGTTGGACGCTTAACTGACTGAGCTACCCAGGTGCCCCGAGTGATCTGTTTTTCTGAGAAAAGGCTTTCTACCCTGATGAGGGCTGGCTGTATTTTATCGTTTGTGTATATAGGTTTTTAGGAAGTTCCTGCAACAAACAAGGAAGTAACTTGTAAACTGGTGTCCTTGGGCAAGAATATCTTGGAAAATAAAGTCATAATGAGAGTGTGGAATGGTGAAATCATGTCAGTGTACGTGGAAAGATGTGGGCTACAGATGGTTCTGGTTCTCTCACTCTTTAGCTACACCTTTAGGATCCAGGAAGAGGGAAGAGCTATTCCTCTGGTTCTTAGCCACATAAGAAGTATGGAGAAAGGAAGGAAAGACATTTCTCAAATGAGGAAGACAGTGGCCCTGTGCTGATGAAAGCTATTGTTTCTCTCAGGGTGCCCGAGGGCTCAGTCAGGTAAGAGGCCAACTCTTGATTTCTGCCTAGGTCATGATCTCAGAGTCATGAGGTCAACCCCTGCATCAGGCTCTGTGCTTAGCAAGGAGTCTGCTTGAGTGTCTCCCTTTCCCCCTACCCCTCCCCCAGCCATGTGTGCACTCTCTTTCTAAAAACCAAACAAATAAACAAATAAATATTAAACAACAACAACAACAACAACAACAAACTAATGTTTTTTTCAAGGAGAGGTATGAGGAAGATAGGCAAGAAAAGAACTTCTCTTGGATATCCACCATGTGACAGGCACTCTGCCTCATACTTTGCAATTTTTTACCATTTTAATCTTTACAGTAATCTATTAAAATAAATATTATTCCCTTTAATTGATTGGCAAAACTGTGACTCGAAGAAGGTAAGTAGATTGATTGGCAAAACTGTGACTCGAAGAAGGTAAGTAGTTTGCACAGACCAGGAAGGATGATGCCAGGGCAGGAACGAAGTCTGCGGACATCAGAGCCTGTGCTAGGCACCATGATGCCACTAAGTGGCAGAAAAGAGCCTACTGTGGGCCACGCTCCTGCTGAGCGTCCCCAGCATGGTGGTCAGCCTCCTCTTGCACATTCCTGTGGCCCTTGAGCGTTGGGCACGGATGTGAGCCTCGCTCTCCGGGTCCATTTGTCTGCTATTGCTTGTGCCGCTCTTGAGGTGGGGTTTGCTTCTGGAACTTCAGTTGCAGTTCTCCACAAGTCACCCTGTCTCAAACCCTTTAGAAGCTCTTTATTACTGGACAAAATCCAAGGTCCTTAGTACAACTTTGGGTGGTAAAAGAGCCAGACAAGAGATATAGAAGTAAAGGGACCAAGTGGCATAAAGATCACTTTAAACTGAAAACATTTGGTTTATAGCAGATGCAGAAAAAAGTCTTACCTGAACGTCGGTATCTGAGTAAATAAGGGCTTCTTGGGAATTCAACGGCTTTACCCCCTCCTCCTGCCTTCGAGGGAGTCTACAGACAAGGAGGCGACTGACCTTTAGCACTTTGATATTTCAAGAACATTGTGTAAAAGGGTCCAGGATCAGAACCTCCTGTACTTTCCCACTGAGGCGGGGAGTTCCTTTTCCCCACTCACACACTGCTACGTGGACCTATAAACCCTTACCTCTGGCTGTTCATGGAGCCACTCCTTTCCAGCAACTTTTCTCCTCATAGTCTCTCTGTTGTCAATTACTTCCCAGGCTCCCAACTACTTGAACAGAAGTTGATACTGGAAAAGTTTTCTTCCCAACAGAAGGAAATGCAAAAGCTAATGGGATATCATTACGATGACAATATGGTTGTGCTGAGTTATAAAAACCCACAGAACTCGTTCAAGTAGCGATGAAAGTCGCTGGCAAATCATCCTTTTCTGCACAAAACCTCATCTCTTGTTAGTCGTACCCTGCACTACCCTGGACCACTCATCATGCTGACTGCAGCTTAAACTCTGCCTTTTCTTCTATTGATTCAAACCTTTTTTGCTTCTAAGAGATTTCCTTCTGGAAACATTTAAAGGGTTTATCGTGAAGTCTTCTGCATCTGTGTTGCCTTCTGCCAGACAGAATTAAACTCTCTGGTCTCTGTTCCCGTAACCGCGTAACCATATAATTGCCCCATCTTTGTGTCTTTATCCAGCATCACCCATCCAATTAGCAACCTCTCCATTCCTTCATGGAGCCACTGGCCCATCCTTTTTCCATTCACCCGTGCATCTCTTCATCCACCTTCCACCTGTACTTGGAAGAAATAATTTCTTTCAAAAGCTATCTGTGTCTAACCTGAATTTGATCTTTAAAGGGATCAGATTGATTTCATTTGTTCCCAGGCCAAAGATTAGAAAGCCAACTCCAGAAAACACCCCAAAAGTATAGCTTCTTTTTTTTTTTTTAAAGATTTTATTTATTTATTTGACAGAGAGAGATCACAAGTAGGCAGAGAAGCAGGAAGAGGGAGAGAGAGGAGGAAGCAGGCTCCCTGCTGAGCAGAGAGCCCGATGCGGGACTCGATCCCAGGACCCTGAGATCATGACCTGAAGTGAAGGCAGAGGCTTAACCCACTGAGCCACCCAGGCGCCCCCAAAAGTATAGCTTTAATCTCATGTTGAATTTTATGTTGGATTGGTGGAACCCTTCTCAGAACCAGCTCTGGGTACTTGCCCCTTTGACCAAGTGGGGCGCAAAGATGGAAATGTTCTGCTTGAATTTGGGGTGAAGAATCCAAGAATCCTGGGTCCTGCTTCTCCTGACCTAGAGGAAACTCAGAGTATGTGTGCTGGAGCCCAGCACTGAGAGAACGAAGCCATCATTACATCCACGATTTTACCTTTAGGATGGTTGTGAATGTGGAGGGGCATGTATGTTTCATAATCAGGTGTGTTTCACCATGTATTCACCTTTTTTTGTATTCTCAAGAGAAAATAGCCTCTGCTAAGAGGGAATGAGAACAAAAACTTTAGAAAGTGACACCAGGCAGTCTGACACAGAAAAAAAAACACACACACAAAGTTTGGACACTTTTAACTCATCGTTCTTCTTCAGATGTGTTACATTGCAGAGATAAAAAGAACATGACATAGTTTTTGACTCTGCTCTAAAATTTTTTTTCTGGGAAGGGGCTCCTTCTCTGTCTCAAAAGGTGACACGTTAATGACCATGTTCCTCATAAAACATTTGCCAGCTTCTGTTAACGCTTGTCAGACCAAAAAGATCTGGCCTCAGAATAGAACTAGAATTTCTGCCCGCCCCTCCGCCACCGACGCCATTTCCAAGCTCCCTGTGGGAACTGGATGCTGGTGGTTATTATGAATTAAAGGCCTCATTTTCATAGCCACAATTTCAGCCTATATTAACAGATATCAATGTTTCTCTAAAAGGCAGGTGTGGTTATTTGTTAAGGAATCAGAGTCTTCTCTGACTGTGGCACCCATTACTTAGAGCCTGCTAGTGGAGTGATGTACAGCTCATTCTCCCTCCTCAACTGAGGTTGGCCGTCTCACTATTTTGTTCATTACACATGAAGTGGGAGAAATGCACACTTCATTTTCTTTGTGGCCACTACCTTATTTTCCCTCTTTGGGTCTGAAGAGAACCAATAAACCTTCTATCTTCAAATTTTCAGAGGAGTGCTTTCCATCTAGCTGATTCTCAAATGCTTTTAAATGGAAAAAAGAACTGAAAACAGGCTGCTGTTTGGGTGATTTGCAAGCTCTCTGAAATTACTGTTTTTCTGCTTCACAGACTCAGTGATTGACAGTGCCTTACCCTAGATAGACAACTAGTTGGCATAGGCTGAGGTGGCGTTGTTCAAAATTACTTGTCTTTTTTTTTTTAAATGCCAGTTACTACTGAAGGAAAACTAGAATTAATTTTTCATGGGCCAGTGGTCTTGCACAGTCTGTGTACTGTGTACCTGGTGAGTTTATGGACTTTGCAAATGACATTTTCTCTCTCTCTCTCTCTCTCTCTCACACACACACACACCATCCCTGGTTTCTCTGGAATTTGTTTTTCATGCTTTTAGCCCTTCCTTGCATCTGGCTTATTTCGATAAGAGCAGATCAACTAGCCAACCTGGACTATGATTTGCAGATGAGGTCCAATGTTATAGTTAGCAACTGGTACATTGCACTGGAGCCCAAGTTTGCACAGAATCCCCTCTGCTCTCTGTGTTCAGGGTGAGAGGTCGCTGGCCTGAGGCCACCGCAGCCCATCATCCTTCCCTCTAGCCCATGGTTTCTCAACCTCGTCACTATTGACATTTGGCCTTGGATAATTCTTCATTGTCAGGAGTGGTGCTGTCCTGTTCATTGTAGGGTGTTTAGCAGTATCACTGGCTTTTATTTACTGCTTCCTCAGTGGGTGAAAGCCCCAAATGCCACCAGACATTGCCAAACGTTCCCGGAGTGGGGAGGGGATTATTTCCACTGAAAACCACAACTACACATGCCCTGTTCCTGTGCTCCTTGAGTGGAGGGAAGTTCACAGAGAGAGTCGGGATAAATGGAGGGAAGAAAATCAGGAAGATGGGCTCTGGGGCACTACAGTTTCTGCTGAGAACCCAGATTGGTGACTTCACTGGTTGTCAGCCCTGGCTGCATGTTAAAATTCCCCAGAGAGATTTACACAATATGAGTCCAGTCCCAAGATGCTAAATTAATTCACTCGAGGATGTGCCCTGCATCGGGGTGTTTTTTCCTTAAGCTCCTTAGGTGACTAACATGTAGCTGGTATTGAGAACCCAAGATGAGTACAGACAGAGGACCACTGTGAAGAGGTGCTCAGTCCTATGGCCACCTGTGTTGCCTTTACATTTTGCTGCACCTAAAACCTGGACTCTGTAGGCTGCGCTACAGATGCGACCACTTCACCTTTCTTGATAAATAGGCCACTCCCACCAGAGGGAGAGACCAAGCCCCACACATGGCTCCCACACCTGCCCCCTTCCTTTCACTCAGGGCAAGGCATTCTGTTTGACAAATGTACATGCAGTTACCTGCCTGCAAAGAAAGTGAAGGAGACTCTCTGAAGAATACAGAAGAAGCCCATTTATGATTGTATTGGGGTCTGTTTTTCTCACTGGTTGAAGCTTTTTTATGATTAATTGAAAGACATCCCTGAAGGGGAATAAAAATGGCAAAGCACAGGGTCATAGCTTTGAGATCTAAAGGATACTTGTTGAGAAAAATTCAAGGGGAAAAAGAAAGAAAGAAAGTCACAGGATAAAGAATAAACTAAATAGAAAAGGGATGGAGAGGAGGAGGATCTAATATGATGACTTGAAGGAATGTGATTCTGGGACATTTCAAGAAAACTTAGATTAGAAGAGAAGGCAGAGAGACACCAACCAGGGCTTCCAGGCAAGCCGAAGCAGACACTTGGTTCCCATGAAGGAGAAAGACATGAAGCTGACTCAGTTTGAGCCAGAAGCCAGGTGAGGGTTACTGAGTCCAAAAGAGGGAAGGTCACCTCTTCCAAACATCCCCAGGCTGGCAAAGGCAATCACTTCACTAGACCTAGAGGATGGGCTAAAGTTGGCTAGTGAACAAAGACTTGAACCCATGAGGAAGGTTGTTACCATTAAAGGTAGGGGACAACTAGAATCTCCTGGAAGGAAATTTTAGTGCCTTAAACTTGATAAAGAAGAGGGACTGAATGAAAGCATCCTCTGTTGTGACATCTGTATGGATACTAGCAGGTGTTTGATATTTCTCAGTCTGACAAGCTGAATATATGAGATGAATTGGATTACTAGGTCATATAAAGTGTAAATCCTCAAGCTCTGGGCATCTGATGTACTTTATGGCTAGAGCTAGAGAACTGTAAGAAGCAGGAAACCAGCGACAATGAGGGTGACAGGTAACCAGGGATGTCATCTATGATCATAAAAATACAGTGTTCTAATAACTATTCAATTAATTCCAATAAAAATAAGAAAAGAGAAACCAAAAACAGATGGAAAAAACACAAGGCAAATAGTAAAATGGTAGACCTGAATCTCACCATATAAAAAAGTACACTAAATATAAAAGTACTAAGCATTCGAATTAAGAGGGATAGATTGGGGGCACCTGGGTGGCTCGTTTGGTTGTGTCTGAGTCTTGGTTCTGCCTCAGGTCATGATCTTGGAGTCCTGGGATTGAACCCTGTGTCAGGCTCCATGCTCAGTAGTCTGCTTGAGGATTCTCTCCCCGTCCCCTCTGTGCCCCCCGTGCCCTGCCCCGGTCGCAGACTCTAACTGTCTCTCTCTCTCTGTCTCTCTCAAATAAATGAATAAATAAATCTTTTTTAAAAATAGGGAAAGATTATCAGAAGAGAGAGAAAAAATAAAAACTCCACTCCAAAGTGAAAAATGTGCTTTAAATGTAAACACAGAGATAGACTGATGTAATGGGTATTAAATATGCACCATGTAAACAGCATTAGAACACTAGGGTAGCTATATTAATGTCAGATAATAGACATCACAACAAAAGATATTACTAAGTTAAAGAGGGACATTTTTTAATGACGAAAGGTGAATTAATCAGAAATGTGTATGTCTCCAAACAATCATAAATGTATATGTCTAAACGACAGATCTTCAAAATAAAAATACACATTATTAATTGAAAGCAAAAATTATATCATGGTATTGTGAGATTCATATGTATATAAATGTAATACACTTGATAACTTTAGAGATTAATCTACCTGTAAGTTCTACCTGTAATTAATCTATTTGTAAGTTTGCAAGACTCTTTGTATTTTGTTTAAAGTGGTATGGCATTAACAATAAGTAAGCTGTGAAAAGATAAAGACGTATGTTCTAATCCCTATAAAAACTATTTAAAATGCAATAGATAGATTAAAATAGAATTCTAAAAAATACTTATTTTACACAGAAATATACACATACCCCCATTCTTCACTTACCTTTTGGTTTTGGAAGATGTATGTACCAAACTGTAAGAGAGGCCATCTTTCATGAAGTTAAGTGCTTTCTTAGTTTTTCTAATATAAAATATTTTCACAACTAGTTGTAATTTTGGCCAATTATTACCTGTCATAAACATTGTTCTAATACAAGTGTTCTCCTTTCTGTAGTTAGTTTAGAAAGTCTTCACAGTGTGGTTTGTTCTGGTTTGTGAGTTTTAAGGATATTTTCAAAAGTTCAAGTTAGTTAACATATAGTTTATTATTAGTTTCAGGGTAGAGTTTAGTGACTCATCAGTTGCATGTTTTGTGGATCTTGTGTTTGTTTGCTTATTTTTTTTTTTTTTTTTTTTGCCCCCGAGAAGTGTCCAGCTTTCATAAAACCAGGCCTTAACAGAAAGTAACCCGGTCAAATTCTCACTTTGCTGGAGATCCTCATAAAAGTTCTTAGAATTCTGAGATTTCCTGGATAAGTCCTACTGGAGAGAAATCTAAGCAACATTAATATTCTTAGTATTTGTAAGGAAAAAAAGGAGTCAGAATCACTGGGGAACAAATTCTCTCACACTAACGAATGATCTGATGCCATTTTGTAATCATGTCTCTGGATCTGGTGACCATATCCGTGAGCATTCCCCTAGGCGGTATATTATAATTCAATATGGGATGTGCACATGGAAATAAGAATTGGCATAAATACGACTATTATAGCTAAATATCAAACGAAAGGAACAACTAAGAGGTGACTGGAGTAAAATGAATGAGGTAGCACAACAGGTAGGGAGGAGTCGGTGAGGTATTCCAAGAGTAGCTAGCTTGTGAAGACTGGATAGAATTTTAACAGAAGGAAATGGAGGAGGTGGAGAAAACAGTGTAATTGAAGATGTAGAAGGGTGACCTCCAGTGATCCAGGCTCAGTAAACAATAGGGTAACTCACAAGAAAGTGATCCAGGCTTAGTAAGCAATGGGGCTGGATGAGCACATGGTGATAACTTCGGAGATTTGTGGGAGGTAAGGCCAGAGGGATGGGACCATGTTCTGCAGTGGGGGGTTCTGAATACTGAGTCTGAGGATTTTTATTTTCCTTATCATAATTTGCTCCACTAAATATGAAAATAGTGTGTTTTTAGGCTGGACAGTGCCTTGTTTGGGGTTAGGCATTAGGAAGATACATGTGTCACCAGTTTGTGTTGGAAGAATTAAAGTTGTGGGGGACTGAAAATGGAACTGAGGTTTTTTTTTTTTTTTTTTAAAGATTTTATATATTTATTTGACAGAGAGAAATCACAAGTAGATGGAGAGGCAGGCAGAGAGAGAGAGAGGGAAGCAGGCTCCCCGTTGAGCAGAGAGCCTGATGCAGGACTCGATCCCAGGACCCCGAGATCATGACCCGAGCCGAAGGCGGTGGCTTAACCCACTGAGCCACCCAGGCGCCCCGGAACTGAGGTTTTAACATCTGAGATGGCTCCTCCTTTGTCCACATAGAATGTTTCCAAGGCAATCAGTCTTCTTCCTCGCCTGTTTTCTTGAGGAGAGGACTTCCATCTTGAACAATGGAAAGAACTTGAAGATTCAGAATGTCAGATGTGGGAGCCCACAGTGCATTGCAAGCTGGTGATGAACGCTTAGGAAAGAGCCCAAACAGTCTGTTTTGGGGAAGGGATCCTTGAATCGCTGATTCCTAAAATCACACTTTCCTTGTCTACACAGTTGCTTCAATGCTGTTTGGCAGTAGACTGGGACTCCCCAAGGCTTCTTTCTTTCTTCTTTCATTCACGAAGATTTATGGAAACTTTCCACTGTATCAGGATTTGGGATATTCTATTTCATTTTTAAGCGTCCATTACCTAAGATTATTATTATTATATACTTTATAATATATTCTGTAAAATCAATATTATCACTTCACTTTATTTGCGAGAAAACTGAGGGTAGGGATGTTAAGCAACTTTCTCAGTGTCCCACAGGCAAAACAAAGCTGAGATCTGGTTTCCAGTATCCTCTCTGGATAAATGAAATACTACATACAACACAGCTAACTATCATCACTTATCAAGAAGTGTCATGTCCCAGCTCTTTAGATACATGTATTACGTCTCACAACAACTCCATTATTGGGTATTATTATTACACACTGAGGTGCAGAGAGAGGCAGGTTTACCTAACGGTTTTTTAACAGGTAACTGGTGAGTTGGGTTGAACTTTCAGGAAGTGGGAGAACAGGGTAGACACTGGAATTTGGGTCTGTCTCATCCCAAGCCCATGTGCGCCGTGTGTTTGTACCCGTTTTAAAGGTCCTCTTCTCCTCAGTCATTCATCTAAGGTCTCCAGAGCGCCCACAGAGAGCTAGCCACCTTATGCGTTAGGACCTTTAATCCCGAATCCTGTGAGTAAGAATCAGAGTAAGAATCCAGGCCCCACAGCAGAGGTTACTCACCAGGATCACTGGCTAGGAAGTGACCATCGAGAAGATCAAAATCCAAGGGTGTCCGGTGAGAAATACTGCTCCCTACAAAATTCTGTCTTTCACGGGGAAGGTCCGTGCCTTCCCAGAGTCGTCCTCAGTCCGCCATCTTGTTTCCCCCGCTGGACCAGGGGAGGAGGGGCTGCCAGCGGCAGACCCTCCCAGGGAGGCTTCCACAGTAGCTCTGTCCCTCTCTCACTGAGAACGTTTAACGCTTCATGTGCCACGCTGTGTGCAAAAATATGAAACCTTTGAGATTAAAATTATAGCAACTAACTTGTGGGAAAAGACAACATAATGTTCAGTAGGAAAAATGGCCGGCAAGCAGGTCTGCCTAGAAATGGAAACACACATGCCCAGAATCTGGAGTGCAGTGCCCCAAAACGGAGAAGGGGTTGACAGCAGGAGATATGTTTTTGTGTTCCGTAAAGAGGTGCCACCAGAGACGTGTGGGAATGTTTTCTTTTCATGGGCTGCACTCTAGGTGATAAGGTGCTGTTATGAACTGAATCGTGTCACCCTCAAAAGTCATACTATGAAGCCCAGGGTCCCAACATGGCTGTATTTGGAATAGGGCTTTCCAGCAGGTAAGGAAGCCTAAATGAGGTCTTAGGATGCAGTCCTAATCCAGTATGGCTGGTAGCCTTCTAAGAAGAGGAAGAGACCCCAGGGTTGCTGGCACAGGGCCAAGACCATGTGAGGACACAGTGCTAAGATGTCCATCTGCAAGCCAAGGACAGCGGCCGCACAAGAAACCAAACCTGTCTGTGCTCTGAGCTTGGACTTCCGGCCTCCAGAGCTATGAGAAATGAATTTCTGTTTTTGTAACCAGCCTGTCTGGGCTGTTTGGTTGTGGCGGTCCGAGCTCACTAATACCGGGGCTCTGTGTGTTCTGTGTTTTTGCTGCTATTTCTTTTCTTTTCTTTTTTTCCTTTCTTTTTATTTAATTTATTTTTTTTTTGTTCAGAAATATTCAAAACTAGGGTCTGATTCTTGAAAGAGAAACTTCGTGATATCCCAATATATGGACCCACAGGGACACCTGCTTCGACCTGCAGTTTCGATAGGGTGTGTTTTTGGTGTTGGTTTTTTAATGGAATAATTGAGTCGTTGATCTAGAGCAGAAAACCCAAGTGATTCAGAGTTCATTTTTTAAAATATTAAGATCATTTTTATAACCACAAATGCACTCAAATCTCAGCTATTGAAATTCCCTGGCTTCTTAGAATACTGGAACATCCAAAAGCCCACTTACTGGCTATGTGATTGGGAGGAGGCACCCTGAATTTCTCTGAAACCGCCTTTCTGAGCTAGGAAACAAATGCATATGTTGCAAGATTGTGATCAAGATGAGCGAAAATGTACGTGAAACACTGGCCGAAGAGTTAGGCTGGTGAGGGGTGTGGGGCGGATGCCTGCTGCTGTTGTCTTGAAAGAGCAGGAAATGGAGGGTTTTTCCAGGACGTAGGAACACACAAGAGCCATCCGGGCTGAAAAGTCACGGGCCTGGGAAGCCTTCCCTGAGGGCTTTTTCGTGGAGCCGGGGAAAGCAGACGTGAGTTTGGTTGAAGCTGCCTCTGGCGTCGCCCGGCTCATCAGGCCAGAGTCACCGCGGTCAGGGCTGTTTCTTGTGTGATGATCTGGCTGGTCTGGAACCCGAGGCGAAGGGCTCAGCGGTTCCTGCAACTCCAAGTGAATAGCAAGGTTGATCCAGTGGGAGGTTCTCAAACAATCGCTCACTGAAGCAACGCCGTGCGGAATCCATTGTGTCGTTGAGGATGGATTTGGTTCTGCTCCGACTTTATCGCTCAGGAAATGGGGGCAGAACAGTCGGGACAGGCGCCTTTCCATCCATTCCTACTGGTGACACGTTCTTTCACTGAACCCATCCGCAATCTGGTAACACAAGGAATCATCTGGAAAGCTCACATACAATACCAATGGCTGAGCCCTGCCCCAAGAGGACCTGCCTCCACGGGTCTGGGAGTCCACAGCTGAACAAGCACACTGGTCCTTCTGGTCTGTAGTCAGGTTGGGGAACCACAGCTCAGGCTGACTGGAGAGATAATGAGCTCTCATTAGGTACACGGATGGCAAAGAACGCATTAACTAACTCATCAGCAACCTCTTTAGAAGACAGTCTTGTGCCAGGGAAAAGCTCTGAGGCCCTTCAGGAGTGGGCTAAGTTGGAGACCTCACTCGCTGTGTTCTGGGCAGTGCAGGAGGGACACACGGCGGACTGGAAGAGCTTTGTCAAGCCGCGCCAGTTAAGAGGGTTATCTGTGGGATACAGATGGTGAGGTCGTGAGGACGTCTGTGGTCACTTCTAGATGCAATTCTCTGTGTCCACAGCCACCCCCGCACCCCCACACCCCCAATGGCCAGGGCAGGAGGAAATGGGAATTCCAGAAACATTGCTATCTGCGGTGTGTGGGCTGCGATGAAGCGTTGGGACCATTCTTCCAACTATTCATTTTGGATGGAAATATGAGATAAGAGAATCCCTTTAAGAATAACTTAGGCGGGCGCGTGGGTGGCTCAGTGGGTTAAGCCTCTGCCTTCGGCTCAGGTCATGATCCCAGGGTCCTGGGATCGAGCCCCGCATGGGGCTCTCTGCTCAGCGGGGTGCCTGCTTCCCTTCCTCTCTCTCTGCCTACTTGTGATCTCTGTCTGTCAAATAAATAAATAAAATCTTAAAATAAAAGGAAATTCGCATTCAGAGAACAGTGACAATAATTCCCAATAGTAGAAGTGGTAATAAACAACTCCGTGTTTTCTACCTCACTTTCTGTGCTGAGCTGCACAGCACAACCACGAGGCCATGAGGTATGATTTCGTTGGTTCCGGCAGCCTGCCCGCCTGCCGATGGCTCTCCATCCGGGCCCACGCCATGCCCGAAGTGCTGCCATTAGATGTCCCGTGCTGCCAACGACACTGTCCACTAGTTCACTTACGCACTGGGTCCGAGTCAGGCAGCAGAACCCCTGTGCTGGGGCCTCCTCTCCAGGCCTGACACCCTACAGCCCACTTCCCGATCTCCACAAGCCACAGAAATATCCGGGGGTCCCAGCCTGGAGAATTCGCCTCATCTCTCGGGCTACTCCTGGCACCCGCAAATTGCCCACAACTCTGCCTCTTGATTCTATTTTGGAAACCGTGATTACCCCAAATTACCCAGAACAGAATCTGTATTTCTAGACTTCACCTCCTATCCCGAAACGAGTGGTTGAAAAGAAGTTTCTGAGGCGCTCGTCCCTCTGCTGGGCGGAGGGGGCGTCCACGTTGCACAGCAGCCTTATTTGCTTTGCAAGGAGAACAGCATGTTCTTATCCTATATAACATGCCTTACACTCTCCCTCCCTTAACCGATTCTCCACACTTCCCACACACTGTCTTTTTATTTACTTTTTTAACCCAGAAGAATACTGTGTTCCCCGGTCTCCTCATATTCACGTTGGAGGAACAACAGCACGCTGGCGGACGGAGGTGGCTATTAATATATTCTGGATAGCAAGCACACGGCTCAACCCAAGGCTCCCTCGGGGAACTAGACGGCATGGAAGAAATAATGCCGTGCTGGGGAGGTGGGGGGAGGAATAGCTCAGCTAACCCATCACACAAACATTAAAAATAAAATTAGAATAGATAGCCTATGATTCCTCAGCTAGGCAGAAGCCACAGAAATGGAAAATATTATTTCTAAGCGTTAATGGCTTGTCTCCAAAGAATGGCTTCTTTCTCCCATCTGATGGGAGCGTCCTTCGCAAAGGTCAGCCTCACGCGCGTCCAGAATCAAGATGCGCAGGGCCTCGGTTCTTCTCTGTCTGGCCAAGGTGGGCCGTTTCATCTGCTTGGGGGTCAGAGGTGAAGAATGAGGTCAGTTCCCAAGGCTCATCCAGGAAACTGTGCTGGGGTGTTCTGGAATAGGTAGGATGGTTGAACTTAGAGTCGGGGTACAGAGCAGCGGTTTGTGTTGAAGTTTCTATAACGTGGTGGGCAGAGCCCAGGCCAGGGAGGCAACCTGCCTCGTTACGAAGTCCAACCCTACCTCTTACTAGCATCTCTGAGTTGCATTACCTTTTGGTTCCTCAGTTTGCTCATCTGCAGAATGGGAGTCAGGTAGATGCTACTATATAAATTTGTTGGGAGGCTTAGGGGAGTGGATGCGTAGAAAGTCCCGAAAGAGCACGGAGCACAGAGATGTTATGACTGTTGGTTGCTATCACTATGTTTACCGCATTAGAAACCCATTTTACTGAGAAGCCACGTGGCTCGGTGGAAGGCGCTTTGGGGCAGCACACCGGGGTCTGCAGCCCAGTGTCTGCTCTGCCCGGCTGTTCCGTGTGTGTGGAGTGCTTCCTGACCTTCTGGATCCCGTGTTGCCGATCTGCAAACTGGGAGCGCAGACGCCTGGCTTATGCGCGGATTTCTCTGGATTGTGGGCAAGATAACATTAAATGCAAAATGCCCACGATCTAGGCGGACCTAACAAAGTATAATTTCTCTACTCCCGATGTCTGATGTATCTTCCTTTCCTTCCTGTGGAGTGGATCAAATCCAATTCGGGCATTAGACTGGATTGTAAATGGTCAGACACAGGGATGTTAACTCATTGGTGCGCACGACCATCCCTGGACCCCGTATTCTCTGGATTATTAGCGATCTCATGAGTTTATCTGGAATCCTGTCTCAAATTTATGTTGCTGTCTCTGATATGACATGTACCCAGTATCCAAACTTCCCTGGTCACCATCGGACACCATGTATATGCACGTGCAGTATACTTTCTCCTCCATCTGGAGCGGAAACTGCATTTATTTCAGGGAGTTTTGAGGCAGGGGCGTAGGAGAGAGTCTGGCTAGAGATGGGAACTGACCCTTCTCCAGAGACGGGAAGAGGGTAGCCTATTTATAGCAGGCCCGTTGGCTGAGCCGAGCAAATGAAGAAAAGGGAAAGGGGGAAAAGCCACTCTTCCCTCCACTGACAGGACGCCTGCTCAGAGGAGGGGAGCAGGGGGAAGCGTGGAGTCAGCCCGACCAGGGCTGTGCCGACAGAGGAAACTCGTGTTTATTTAGAAGCAGGTTGGCTTGAGTCCATCTGGTGAGAATGACATCCCCCACTAGGGCCGGCACTGTGACTTCTATCTCTCATTCATCAGCTAATTCCTACAAGTGCTGTATCCTGGGCTTGTTTTTTTCCAAATACATCTTTTCTCCCCCTCCGTGAAATGGAGCAGAGTTGACAAGAAGTTCTGATAATTACTTCCTGCACAATAAATCACTGTGTTGCTGAACTGCGTTCACTCAGCGTGGGGCACAAATGTGTTTCAAGGGAACCTCTCTCAAGACAAAGGGCACCAAGAGCTGTGGTTACAAGTCAAACAGACGTGCCGACAGGGTTGTCTGGAGGCCGGTGCGGACGACCAGGCTGGCAGGAGCATTCCAGAACAGCCAGTGTGGCAGGACTGGACAGACAGAGGGAGGAATTCTGTTGCTGCTTGTCCTGGGGAGAAGTGGAGGGATGGGCAGAGAAAAGAGGGCCTTTGGTGTCTGCTCATCCATTCATTCCTTCCTTGGCTCATCAGACCCGCCGACATCCTGCCGGCGCATAGCCCTGTGGGTGACCCGTGTTGGTAACCAGTGTCTGTCGGATGGGTCTGTCCTGACCGTTGCTGTCTTTGCTTTACCAGATGGTAATTATCGTCAGGACTGCCCCGTTAATAAAATCTTGTTGAGCACCCCCTATTTTCTAAGGACGTTGGAAAGTCCTGGAAGTACTTGTCCTCAAGAAATAGACAAACTGGGCGGGGTTAGGGGGAGGCACATAGCTGCTTAACTTTTTTTAGAAGCTTAAAATGGGTAGAAGTGGAAGCAGCACCAAGCCCAGTGTTCGAAGAACCGAGGGAGGATTTGAGACCAGACACAGAGAGTGGGACCATTGAGGAAGGAAAAGGGGATGCAGAATCGTAAGAGTGTGGCCCGCTTGGGAAACGGCAGGGGTGTAGACTGGGTCAGCGTAGGGAACACCAGTGTGGCATGAGCTGTGTCTGGGAAAATGACAGCATAACGGAGTCTGAATTGATTCTTGTAATTCCCTTGATAACATTTTAAGCAGTAAAGGATGAGGTGATATTTGCAACTTAGAAAAACCTCCAGCTTGAGATTAGAATAGCAGAAGGACAAGAGAGGGAGACCAGTAATGGAACACTAGTCATTCATCCATTCAGCAGATATTTTTTGGTTGCCGACCGTGTACCAGGTGACAGCCTAGGTCCTGAGGATATGGTAGCTACCCAAACAGCTTACAACAAGAAAGTCCAGTTTCAATAAACAGACACCAAAATAAATAGATTTACAAATTGTGGCGAGTGCTTTGGGTGGAATTCCATGTCCCAGTCAAATATGAAGGGAGAAGAGCTCCACCTCAAGGGGTGGCCAGGGAGAGCCTCCTTAGGCAGTGGCATTTATTCGGGGACCAAAGGGTGAGCAGGAATTCTCCTGGCTAGTCTGCAAAGCACATCTGGAAGCAGGGAAATCTGCTGGGAAGCTGGTTCAGTTGTCCCTGGCAAGGAAGAGGCACTAGCATTGGAAATGTGGGCAAGGCTGCTGATTCGATGTGTGCTTTGCAGATCAAGTTGGCAGAATCTTGGCAGTCTGGGTGAGGAGAGATGAGGCTATGGATCCATTCATTGGGAGGCAGCATGGACTTGAAAGGGGTTTAGAGAGGAAGATGCAGAGGGCTTGATCATGGTGGGGATGGGAGGTGGGTTGTGAAGGGCAAAGCCTAGGATGCTGTCTGATTTTCTGGCTCTGTAACTTGGGTAGACAGAGGCGCGGTGAACCATAAAGAGGAATGGGACTTAACCATTGTGTCAGTCCCAAGATGTGTCTGAGAAGCCCATGGCTTCTCCGGAGAGGTATGTCTGTCTGTCTGGTAGGCATACAAGACTTGGGTTGGACATGGTAGCCTATAGGAACCAAAGTATGAGGGTGAATGAGTTCACCCAGAATGTGAATAAGATTTGGGAGACAACAGGTATCTAGAATGTGAACCAGTTCTGCGGTGCTAAGTGCAACCCTTTAACTGAATGTGAAGGTGAAAACAAGACAAGAATGGTGGCAAATTAATAATTACATCTTGATATCTTTCTTTACTTTCCAGTGATCCAAGCTTGGGGTACAGGCTTAATTTGATGCAATTTCATCCTTTTTATTGAAAGACCATTATCTAATTAACAATGCTTTTCTCTGGGGATTGAGTTTAGGAAGAGAGGGTTGAGGGGAAAACGTTACTTCTGATGTTATAAAATTCTTTTTTTTCAATTTTGTGTTGCAGCAACCAAATTTACTTATTTCTTATATACACAAAAGAACCAAGTTCTTTGAAATACTCAGTTACAATAGATTGGGCTTCCCCTCAAAAAAAAAATGTACCTGCCTTGAAGACTGAAACATGTCCCTCTTGCATAGACATTAATTCTTTTTAAAAAATTTTTAAATTTTTTTAATAAACATATCATGTATTTTTAGCCCCAGGGACACAGGTCCGTGAATCACCAGATTTACACACTTCACAGCACTCATCATAGCAGATACCCTCCCAATGTCCATAACCCAGCCACCCTCTCCCGACCCCTCTCCCCCCAGCAACCCTCAGTTTGTTTTGTGAGATTAAGAGAATAGACATTAATTCTTATTTTTTTTTTAAGATTTTATTTATTTGTTTGACACAGAGGGAGAGGTCACAAGTAGGCAGAGCAGCAGGCAGAGACAGAGGGGAAGCAGGCTCCCTGCTGAGCAGAGAGCCCGATGCGGGCCTCCATCCCAGGACCCTGAGATCACAACCCAAGCCGAAGGCAGAGGCTTAACCCACTGAGCCACCCAGGCCGCCCCAAGACATTAATTCTTTTTTTTTTTTTTTTTTTTAAAGATTTTATTTATTTATTTGACAGACAGAGATCACAAGTAGACAGAGAGGCAGATAGAGAGAGAGGGGGAAGCAGGCTCCCTACTGAGCAGAGAGCCCAATGCAGGACTCAATCCCAGGACCCGGAGATCATGACCTGAGCCGAAGGCAGAGGCTTTAAACCACTGAGCCACCCAGGTGCCCAAGACATTAATTCTTAAAGAAGGAAGGAAATGACTCCCCGACGGCATCATCGTTTTGGTTCCTGAATGAGCTGCTGCAAATGAGATCCCGTGACTTGGAGATGACGAGCAGTATGGCCAGGATGCTCCAGAGTCCTTGCAGAGCCTAGAACTTGCTCAGGGGCATCTCCTCATTCCAGAAACGCACTGAAATGTGTTCCCAGCATGTGGAGGGCTTTCTCTGAGGTCACGGGTGGTAGAATTCTTTGGGTGACAGTGGCTTGTGTGGAAGTAGAGGGGGAAGTAGGAACCCTCCAGTGACTACCGACACGTCTCCACCTTATCTCGGACCCAGGGAGATCTGCCGCTCATTGATGACACATTTCCCAGCGGTCACTGTGCGTTTGAGTGGCTTGTTGAAAGACAGAAGAAGAGCGCATGCCCGTGTGTGTAATGAATTATTTCCTAGCGGAATCTGGAGAACCCTCAGATCTTTCCTTCTTTAATGGAGGATCACTGATTTGTTTATGACTCCGGGAAACTTCCCCACCAGACTAATTTCTCTGACTCTGCTCAGGTTGGTGGTTGTTTCCTTTTTTTGAGGGGGGGAGGGGTCAAGGATTGTTTTGATGATCTCATTCCTTCTACAAACTGAGGGAGAATATTCAAAGATTGTGGCTGATTACAGAGTTCCTTTTGTTATGGTTAACACTCAGTAACATTCTTAAAGAAAGACAAAATGTGCTAATGAGATTCTTTTAAAAAGAAAGATGAAAGGAGTTTTTGCAGACAGAAACTTGAGAGTTGGGTTTACCTTTGAATAAAAGAGGTAAAAGCAGCAGGTGGCCATTGGGCCAGATTCAACCGGAGTCCACAGTTCTCTGATGTGACTTAGTGGTGCTCTGTATTAGTTCAATTGCGTGTTTTATTCTTTAGCAAAGAAAACTGACAGAAGCTACTTTAAAAGAAGATCAGGGTAAGGAAAATGTGTTCATTCCAATGAAAACTGTCTTTTCTTTTTGAGACCTCGACTTGTCCTGCGCCATCTTGCTGCACAGGCCATCCTGACTGGCCTTGTGGGTTAGCGGTGGGAGGAGCAACTGACAAGTTGAATGAGGCAAAAGAGAAACCAGGCAATTGGGTAACTGCGGTTTTATTTTTTAGTTTTTTTTTATTTTGTCATCTGTGCCTTCGATTTGTCATACCTCATATGTACGTTAATACGTTGGCAGATCTCTACCATCTGTGTAATAGCGCGCTGGAAAACGGGGGGGAGAGAGGAAAAGTAAATCAAAGAAAATGTCCTTTCCTTCATCTTTCAGAGGGATAATTTCACTCAAAATGACTTTTAGACATTTCTGAAACTATTTCAGATGAAGTTGGCTGCTAAGGAATGGCAGAAGTTGAATGTAGAAGACAGGGAAGGGAGGAAATTAGACGATCTTTTTTTTTTTTTTTAAATATTTTATTTATTTATTTGACAGACAGATCACAGTAGGCAGAGAGGCAGGCAGAGAGAGAGAGAGAGAGAGAGAGGAGGAAGCAGTCTCCCTGCCGAGCAGAGAGCCCGATGTGGGACTCAATCCCAGGACACTGAGATCATGACAGGAGCAGAAGGCAGAGGCTTAACCCACTGAGCCACCCAGTTGCCCAGACGATCTTTATTTTGTGATTCCAAACAGGGGCTGAGGACCACGCCCTCACTCCTAAAACATGGGCAGCTCATGTTGAACAAGGGCAACCAAATGAATAAAGCGTTGATCCTGAATGACTGCCACCTTGCATGAGCCAGAGTGACAAAAACTTGCTCAGTCACACAGCTGGTACTGGACATCTCAAGGTCTCGGGCTTAGGTAACGGCTAGTTCTAAGGTCACCAGACCAGGAAGTGAGTTCCATTCAGGGATGCAAACACTTCTTGGGTGTCTCCTCTCTAGCAAGCAGTCTGTTGGATGCTGCAGATTCAGGTTTTCCTCCACATGTGAGCCCATGAATTTTCCAAGGTAGAATCACTTGAATCCCTATTCTTCTCAGTTACAGGAAAATCCATTCCTCTCCCCAACAGTATCTGAGAGGCCTTAGGAATGTCTTTGATGTTTCTCCATGTCTGGGGGTTGTCAGCTGCCAGCCGGCTCAGGAGCATGGTGTGATCCACTCTGACCGAGATCTGCTCCAACCGTGGTCTCCACTGGCTCTACTGCAGTTTGCCTCCTTCTGCTCTGAGAGCTTCTTTCTGCCTACTGCTGCTTTCTCCATGTCTTCAAGTTCTCGTCCATTGTGAACTTTGGCCAGTTTTTCTTGAAGTTTTGGGTGCAGGTCACCACACACACATGCCCCAGTGACAGTGGGCAACTACTGCTCCCTTCAAAGGAATTGCTGAACCCCCAACTCCTCTTTGAGTGGTTTTATCTCATGTTTCCCCAAAAGAAATGTCAATTACATGATATAACCCATCATCAGTGTTTCCCCAAGTGTATGAATTAACCTAAAATGACCCCATGGGTAGGATAACAGCCTGAATGGTTCTCAGCCAAGTCTATTTGTTTCCTTTCTGTTGATTCTCTTTCAGCTGCAGGTGAAACTCGGGCTGGTTCCTTCATTCCAGTGTCTCTGGGCTTGGAGTTCTCTCTCCCCAGGGGAGATTTCTTGAGCTGAAACACTGATGTACACCGCCCTGTAGGACCAGTGATGGGTATCTCGGAGAAGTCTGAATCCACACAGAGGAGCAGTAACATTTGCTGAGATTAAGTTCAACTAACATCGCAAACATGTTCATCCCCAAAAAGAGCACTTGGGCCTCTCCCGGTAAAGCATCTGTGGTTGAGGACCTCTCGGTGATAAGGCAACAAGCTCTGTGTTTGCCTAGCCAAGAGATGTGTGGGGGTGGATTCCTTGGAATGAAGGGCTGCCTACCCTCAAAAGCACATTCAAGTTGCATCCTTTCAGTCCTCTCATTTGAGTCTCAAGAGTTTCAACTATGACGACTTGTCAGTGTTTGCAAATGGCCAGCCCAGCCATGAAACCCAGTGGATTTATGAGCTTGACCACTCCCACCCCACATCACCTACCCATGCATCTGGTATGGAGCCTGATCTGCATGACTGAGTCATAGGTGCTGCCGTCTGGTGGCTCATGGACGAGGGGCTTGGGGTTCACGGGGTCCGCACAGTGCTGCCCGCTGAAGCGTTAGTTTCCAGCCCTCCAGCAGATATTGCCAAGTTCTCCTCCTCAAGCCCCTTTCTGTTTTGCTTTGTGGATCTTCAGACTAACAGCCCTTGTGGTCATGACCAAGTCTTGGTTGCTTCCCCATTGCCATCAGCCTTGGCCAAGTCCTGATCCTGCCTGGGCATGTGGCCTTTGCTGCTGCTGGCACCGGCCCTGCGTTCCGTCTTGCCACTGTGCCACTGTGACCACCTGTGCTGGACTGGACAGGACTGCCCCTTGCCCAGCCCAAGATGCCTCTACTCTTCTAGGTTTTCCTTTACCTCCAGAAGAACAGGTTACAAAATGTCATCCTCCTCACTGTTTTAGTGTTTGCCCACTTGACTTCCCAGGAACTCGGGCACCAGGATGTATGTGCCCGAGCCTGAGTAGGACAAATCTCACCCCGTCCTTTCAGAGCTCTTGCTGCATTTATTTAGAGAATTAGGAAGATTGCCAGCACAGAGCCAAGCAGTAGTTCAGGCTGTTCCCATATTGTATGCCTCATGAGCCAACATATCAATTGCTGCCTCTTTCAAAGCATATTGCAGTCTTCTGTTTTTGGCAAGATTCTTGCCAGAGTTCTGTACCATCTCCAAACAGCTTCATGAATCACCTTGTGGCTTTGGTCCACAAAGCAGCACATGCTAATTGCTGCGTTCTATGGTAACTGTGGGGTACCGTATCTGAGATTTAGCTTGTATTTATGGTTCCAGAATAATTAATTTATGCAATTATTCACTCCTTGAAGGAGGGCTTACTATAAATCTACTATGGACTAGGCCAAGTGGTAGGAGGGTGCAAATAGACCAGTTCACACTGAAATATGTGGCACCATCTCTGCTTCCATCCTCACTAGCAGTGTGACCTCGGGAGGATCTTTTAAAGCATCTGGGCCTCAGTTTCCTCAGCAAAATGGAGATTAAAAGCACTTGTGACGGGGCGCCTTGTTGGCTCAGCAGGAAGAGCATGACATTCTTCATCTTGGGCTTGTGAGTTCAAGTCCCATGTTGGGTGTAGAGATTAATGGGAAAAAAATTAAAACACACACACACACACACCCTTGTCATGTGTGCCTCCCTGAATTACTGGGAAGAGCAGGTTTGAGTCAACACCAGAGAGCAAAACTGGACCGAGTGAGGCAAAATGGCAGATTCTCCAGGACAGCCTCGGTAGGGACTTCTTAACCACCCAGGGTGACTGCCAGAAGCATGTTGCTTCACCCTGCAGTGAGTCCTCATCCCTGCAGGCTCAGAGCAGCTGGGTCTTGGTGTGGATGCTGCAATGAGACTGCAGAACTTGCCCTCATCCCCCAGGAGGCTGTGAAAAACAGCAATGCACAGTGTTCTCAGTCTTTGATTGGGTGTCTTTTTAACTGCAGACATTCCTTGGGTACCTGCTATTTCCCAAACCCTGTGTGGTCTTTCCAGAGGGACTGAACTGGTGAGGAGGGTGTTGCCCTTGTTGTCTTTGTGGTGAACACTTCCTGTGAGGAGAGAGATACATACATGGCGCAAGGGAGTGAAAAAAAGGAAAGAAAATTACTGGGGGATAGGGGACACCTGGAGTTCAAAGCTCTGGGTTTCCACTCTGGAGTATGGCCAATATAGTCTTCCACATTATTTTAGGGCCATGGTTTAGGGAAAGAAAGAGAATTTTACTAAGCCTAGGAGCAGGAAGAATATCGTTAAGTGCCTAAGTGAGTGAGCTAGACAGGAAATATAATGCCATGTACTCAAATTTGGGGTGGATGGTCCGTATAAAATATTTTGGCCCTCAAGGTTTGGCTTAAACTATTTTTAAAAATATTTTATTTATTTATTTGACAGAGATCACAAGTAGGCAGAGAGGCAGGCAGGGAGAGAGGGGGAAGCAGGCATCCCGCTGAGCAGAGAGCCTGATGTGGGGCTCCATCCCAGGACCCCGGGATCATGACCTGAGCCGAAGGCAGAGGCTTTAACTCACTGAGCCACCCAGGTGCCCCTTAAACTATTTTTATTATAAAGCTACTTTAATAAAAACATAAAACCAAGTATAATTTTTAAGAATTATAGAGTAGCACATTTATGAATTATATATATGAACTAAATTATGAAACCAATAATATTCACGTCTAATTTAATTTTCTTTGGTGGGTAATGTTTTCCTGAATCTAAATTGCTTACAGGGAACTTAAGAAAGCATTTATGATTCTTTCTTGTCAACTTGTCTGATGAATTTCCCCAAGATGGACCATCGGTTGAGTGACTGTCATTGTGGAAGGTCGGCTACATGGTGATTAAAATCATGGGTGTGAAAGCCTAAGGTTGCCACTCAGGACTTAGTCAGCCTCAGACAAGTTGCTTAACTTCTCTTTTCCTTGCTGTCCTCAAATGCAAACTGATGGTGAAATTGTAAGGCTTACTTCTTATGGATTTAGTCAGAATTAAAGGATGTGAAGTATGTATGTGAATAAATAATTATACAAAGCACATGGAAGGGTGTCTGGTACAGAGCATTAAGCAAGTGCACTATTAGTATCAATTATAATTGTTTAAATATTCTTCTTAAATTATGATCTTATTTTACATCCATGATATCTCGGTGAGCCAATTAATGAAAAAGTGTCCCCAAATATAATGATGAAAAGTAAAGATACTAGGTAATGAAAAAAGTCATCATTGCATATTTGTCACTATGTCATTGCCAATGAATTTTCCCAAGAAGGTGAAACTGATCCCGTTCTGTCCCCATGCTTCTCTATTCAAACTACTGTAAAATCTCCCTGTGGTCTTCTGCCCAGGGATTTGTTCTTCCCTTGGCACAGATATCAACACAAGAACAGGTGCCCAGCCTCAGACCATGCAGTCCTACATCATCAACTTCCTTCACATAATGATACTTTTTAAGAGATAATAAATATATCAAGAACATAAAATTCTTATAGACTGTAGCTTTAATTTGAAATACACTCTTCCTGGAATTCAGGCAAAGAGCAGAAAATGTTGTTTAGAGTTCTTAGTCAAGGCTTTTGAAATATTGTTTAATTACCATTCAAAATGCTGAACACTATGCTAAGCCCTTTATAAATGGTATTTTTTTTAAATCCTCAGAACCATCCTATGCTGGGGACATCTTTATGATGGGCAAACTGAGTTTTAAAGATTCATCTGCCAAATGTCATTGAAGTAAGTGGAAGAACCAAGAATCTTCAGGTTAGTGGCCTGCAAAGCCACAGCCGTCACCCATCAGTCCAGCGCCTCCCTTGGGAGGGACAGTGGGATGTTTCCCCTAGAGTGAGAGCTGGGATGATCCTGGTTTTCAAGACTGCAGTGAACCTGTTTTCTCTGTCATACTTGGCCTTTGCCTACTAGTCATTGTGTTACCCCACAGCACAGGGCCCAAGAAAGCTGACCTCCCAAATTTGAATTAAAACAAAGAGAGAAGGAGAAGCTGATTATCTTAATGCAATTCTGAGCACATCCAATATTCATTCAGGCTTAAAGAGGTTCACAGTCAGTATTCTAGAAATACATGTTGAAAAGTGATAATGAACCTCCAATTACATGAAGCTTGGGTCTTATTATCATTTCTTGGAATTACTAAACAACAAGATAAAGATTTTTACTGAATATTAACTGGCAAATTTACAAAATAATAATAGCCTTCATAATTACTGTTAACAAAGACTGTGTTGTAAAACAATATGAGGCCACTTTAAAAAATTAAGAATTGTTTACATCAATGTTTTTCTGCTACTGCACAGAACGTCGTTGTTCAGAATGTTCCACAGGTTAGCTTTGACCCTGTTGCTGTGGCTGAGATAATTGGATTTTTTTATGCCTCTGCCTGAAACTTTTGCAACCAATGGTTCCAGTTGGCCTCTACTCTCTTCCTCATGGCAGGAACTTGTCAAAAATAAGAAAGAAATATGACTGTGAACAGAGAAAGGAGATGTGTTATATTTATAAAATGGAATACTATTCAGATATAAAAAAGAGTGAAATCTTGCCAATTTTGACAACATGGATGGACCTTGAGGGTATTATGCTAAGTGAAGTCAGCAGGTGGAAAAAGGTAAGTAGCAATGATTTCACTTTTATGTGGAATCTAAAAAAAGAAAAACAAAGAAACAAAGTAAAACAAAAACAAACTCGTAGATAAAGAGAACAGACTCATGGTTACCAGAGGGAAAAGGAGTTGTGAGGTGGGTGAAGGGGGACAACTGTGTGGTGATGGATGGCCGCCGAGGGTGGTGATAACTTTGTAGTGCACACAGATGTCGAATTATAAAGATGCATATCTGAAACTAAGTTTTTAAAAAATTGTGAGGGTTATTATTGTCACCTTTTAAAAATTCTACTGTAAAGAAGACTATTTGCACTTTATAATATTTCCCCTGAAACCTCTTCATTAGTTTTCCTTTCTTAGCAAGAAAGTAGCTAGTCACTCTATGGTTCTGTGACCAGCTGAAAATATATTGTTAACCATACTGAGGTTGTCATAACTCGGATAAAAGACTGGCAATTTCTCTCCAGTCTGCTATCTCTAACTTGGGTAATCGTAACAGGAAGACTGAAGGAGGTGGTTTTATTTTATAAAAGGGAAGTCTGGAGAAGGAAAAAACCCAGTTTCCACAAATAAGACACACATCATAAGGTGAAGGTTGAATATGCCTTCAGTTTATACAGGAATGATTTTCTCTGTAGCATTTTCTCTGCACCCCACTCTGTGGGGTGTTTTAACTGCAGTTACACTGTAAGACAAGGTCACCTTTAGGTGTCATTCCTAAGGATAAAAAGATTATCACAGAAAGGAGAAAATTAAGGAACTGTCAGAGAAGGACTCCCCCACCCCCCACTGCAGAATACATGCTTTCCCTGGAGAGTTCTTTCATATTTTCAAGGAACTGACAATTCATAGGCTGCATAAATTGTTGTAGAACAGAAAGAACAAAGCTTCTCTCTTCTTTCCTGGTGTCAGTTTGGCCCTGTCACCAATGGGGAGAACACAGTGGACTTCCTCCGAAATGTAGAAGCAAACACCCTCACTATGATGTGGGCAGATAAAACACAGCAGCATATTTCGAAAAAGAATGCCCAGAGATCAGGCTCCAGGGATGTAAGTATGGTTTAATATGAGAAAATCTATTAACACAGTATACCCTTTTAGTAGTTTATTTATATTATATGTGAAAAAAGGATGATATTTAACATGTATACCGGTCCCAGATTCTCATTAAAATGGATGACAGGCTGTCTTACTGTAAGATGTGAGATATGAAACAATAAATAATGCACACATGTTACACACACACCAACCACACGCATGCGTGTAACATTTCAAACATATCAACCACCCTCATACACACACTGTATCATGTATGTGTGAGCCCCTTATACAACACATGTGACAAACACATGTATGTTTATACCATATCACTCATGTTGTAAAATGGTGTGTGAGCACATACCACAAAACATACATAAAACACACGTATGTGCATATCATAAGCATACCAATCACCTGTGTGAACACACTACATCACATACACCAGTGACGTGCCTGTGATATTATACACATGGTAATCACAAAATGTCTTCCTACAACTCACCACCCACATGTGTGTTCATCATATTAGACACGCACATCAATCATGTGTGTACGCATCATACTTCAGGTTTAAATCAGCGTTCCATACCCGGGTAAGACAAAGGCAGTTAGTATTATCAGGTGATATGATCATCTGCCTGGAAAATCCAATAAAATCTAGTGAAAACCTCCTAGAAACAAGAGGAAACCCAAATAAACTTCCTGGTAACAAAACGAGGGTACAAAAACAACTTATAATTTAATTGACTTATAAATTAATATAATGTAGTTCAGACACACAGAACAGTATAAGAAAACTATGAACATCTGTGTATCCACTGTCTGGCTTCAGAAATACAACCCTGCTGTTGCATTTGAAACTTGTGTCTTCCCCACCAGTCACATCCTTCCCTCAGAGGTAATCCTTATTAGGAATTTGATGTGTATCACTTTTGTGTAGCTTTTAACACTTTTGTTAAATCTATCTGTATTCCTAAGTTCCTTACCGTTTGTATGGTGCCTCCACAAGGTGACATCTTATTGAAAGGGTTCTTTTTTGGTTTGCTTGCGAGGTTCACTCCAGTTGCTTCATAGGCTTCTAGTATGCGCATTTCATTGCAATGTATTATTCCAGTGCATGAATACAGCTCTACTTAGCCCATTATTTGCTGTCATAAACATTCATGTACATGTTCTCTTTTTACAAATGTGAATGCTCCTATTGACCCCAGTGATCTAACGTTTGCACCAAGAATTGGAGAGAAGTCCAGTATCTTCACCTTTTCTATACAGAGGTCAATTGTGCTGAGTTCATGTTTGAATCACTGTATATACAAATACTCATTGTTTCACATCCTCCTCAATCCCTTGTTTTGTTAACCATGTTTTTTACTCTATCAACAGTAAATAAGTAGAAAATACAATGGTGATAAAAGGTCTCATTCACAATAGCAGTGACACAATTCTTAGGAATAAGATCAACAAATCACACAGGATTTGTATGAAGAAAACTAAAACACTATTTATTTATTTATTTATTTTCAGAAAGACAGAGAGGGAAGCGGGGGGGGGAGGGAGAGAGAGGACCCCAAGCAGCCTCCACACCTAGTGTGGAGCCTGTAAGGAGACTGGATCTCACAACCCTGAGATCATGACCTGAGCTGGTACCAAGAGGCAGATGCTTAACTGACTGAGCCACCCGGATGCCCCCTGAAACAGTTCTTAAAACACTGTAATCCAAGATTTGAATAAATAATGACAAATATATTTTCCTTCGCTGCAAAGATCATAAATTAGAAAGATCACATTTTTATCTAAAATTTTCTATAAATTCAAATTTTAAAGTCATTTCCTCCTCAATTTTTTGAAGGAAGGCATTACAGTGGAAAATAGTAAGGAGGTTCCCCAAAAAGTTAAAAATAGAATTGCCCTATAATCCAGTAATCACGCTATTGGTTATTTACCTCCAATTATAAAAATCATTAATTCAAAGTTATATATGCACCCCTATATTTATAGTAGCATTAGCATTATCTACAATAGTCAGATTGTAGATAGTTGAAAAAGAGCCCAAGTGTCCATCAAGAGATGAATGGATAAAGAAGATATGGTATATATACAAAATGGAATATTGTTCAGCCATAAAGAATGAAATCTTGCCATTTGCAATAACATGGATGGAGCTAGAGGGCATAATGTTAAGTAAAATAAATAAATAAATCAGAGAAAGACATGATTTCACTCCTATGTGGAATTTAAGAAACAAGATAAATCAACAAAGGAGAAATAAAAAAAGAGAGAGAGACAGATCAAGAAATAAGTTCTTTTCTTAAAAAGAAATAAATTCTTAACTACAAAGAATGGACTGATGGTTACCAGAGGGGGGTGGGTTACCAGAGGGGGGATGGGTGAAATAGGTGATGGGGATTAGGAGTGCACTCATCATGATGAACACTGAGTAATGTAAGAATTTTTGAATCACTGTATTGTACACCTGAAAGTAATACTTTATGTTAACCAAACTGGAATTAAAATTAAAAAAAGTTAATAAAATTAAAAAAAAGAATATACATGAGAAAGTAGCTATGATTTTTTTAAAGGAAGGAAGTGTGAGAGGGAGTAAAACTACTCCTACCAGATTATAAATTATTTTATTATGCATTTAAAAGAGTACATTGCTGATGCAAAAAGATTGATCAGTGAAGTGACTCTAGAAAAAGACTCAAGTATACATGAAAAAAATGGCATTTCAAATATACTTTATAAACATTGCTTGGAAGTGTTGGCTAACAATTTAGAAATAAACAAATTTGGATCCTTACCTCACATTTACACACACATGCACAAATGCATAATTCAGAGAACATTTTAATGCAAACAAAGAAAAAAGAATAAAATGATTAAAAAAAAACCTTCAGGGGTTCAAAACTAGAAGTCAACAAGGAGAAGATTTGACTATATCAAAATGGAAATCTTTAGTTCAATGATAAAACCTATGCATATAAAGACAAACAAAGAAAAATATTAATAAAGGGCTAACAGTCCAAACAAAGAGTTTCTATGGATATAAGAAAATACATGCATCAATAGAAAAACAAGACCTCCACCCCAAAGAAACCAAGCCAAGTTCACAATTTATAAAAGAATTATAAAAATTTCAGTTATAAATGTGTATTAAAATAATAATGAGATAACAAAAGATGGTTAAGTTATGAGAAGTCAGCAATATAAACTCACAACACACTCTTTGAAGAAAGTTTATATATGCTTAAAAAGTCCAAATGTGTACAGCCTTTGACACAGAAATTCTATTTCTAGACATTCTTCACCAGGGCAACCAAGATGGGAGGAAATGTGTGGGCAGCAGAGTGAGGTATATAAGAGTGGACACTGGGAGTCAACAGGCCTGGTCTGAATCCCAGCACAAGACTTTCTAAGCCTTGGTCTCTTCATGAGTACAACAGATATGATTAACCTCATCTTACAGTTGTGAGGATTAAATGAAGCAATGCATGTTGAATGTTTAACAAAATACCCGGTGTATTATAAGTGCTCTATAAATTTTTGCTACTGTCATTGTCATTAGTATTAAAGTCTATTCATATTGTACAGCCTTTCAGGCACTGAAATGATGAGGCAAAATTGACAGAGGAAGATGTCTAAGATATACTATTAGGTGAAAATGCAAGTTATAAATAGCATTTGTAATAAGAATACATTTCTGAAATATATAAAGTCTTGTTATACCAGGATAAGGAATATTAGAGAGTAGACATTTGACATAAATACTAGAGAGTAGGCATTTAGAGTTGTAAAAAAAATTTGAAGTAAAAAAAGGAGAAATAAAGAAAGGTGTTTTATGACTTTATCTTAATGATAAGACCTAAAACTGCTGACAAATTTTATATTCTATTCTTTAAAAAGTTTAAAATAGAAGGGCACCTAAGCTGTAATTTTTAAAACAATGAGTACTAGAATGTATTGGCATAACTTTCCCTGCAAAGTGTGTATGGATAAAAACTATTAGCGGCTTATTATGTGCACTTTGTAAACACAGAGGATACAGCAAACAGCTAACCAGTTAAAGGCTTACTTGGACCTCCTGTCTCGAGGGCATGACAGACAGGAGCAAATCACCCAACAAGCAGGTAAATGCTGCCAGGAGGATAGATCCAGGTGGTGGTTATAGAATATCCCTGGGAGAGAACAGGAAAGGACTGTCTGATAGAGGAAGTTGAGAGGAGAACCACAGAAAGAGGGGGTTCTGGGCAGAGGGAAATGCTGGTGCAACCGGGGGCCAGCGTTGATGCTGACATGTCTCAGGAGCAACAATGGCATCCCACGTGGCTGGACCAGTGCGGGGACACTTGGAGGAAACATAATAAACTGAAAAGAAGGGGTCTGTGAGGGGGAAAAACCAAAAGAATGGTCACCTGGCCTCCAAGTGGAGGAAGTATTTCAGGAGGGAGGGAGAGATAACTTTGTGCCAAGAGATCCAGTAAATGAAGGCCTGAGAAAGACCGTTGGATTGGCAGCTTGGAAGTCACTGGATGAGGCCAGCTTCCCTGGAGAGGTGGTGAAGAAAGCTTTATTGCAATGAGACAGGAAGTGGAGATAAGAGTAGACAATTCCTTTAAGGTATTTTCCTAAAAAGAGGAACGGAGAAACAGACAGAATCTGGAGATAAGAGTGATAAGACCAGGAAAGCATGTTTGGGGGAGGAGGGAGAAATAACACCATGTTTGAATCGTGCTGATGGGAATGATCCAATAGAAGGAAAAAATTGCTGACCTTGGGGAAGAACACAGCTGGAGCCACATCGTAGAGCAGAAGGAAGGACTGGATCTAGGGCCCAGCCTGGGCTAGCCTTAGCGGGGAGGACGGACAGTACACTTACCACATTTCTCACTCTGGCTGCACATTAGAATCACGAGGGGACTTGGAAAAACATCCACACTCAGACACAGTTCAGTTCAGTTCATTTAAATCAGCGCACTGATGTAATGAAATTTGGCACTTGTTGCCATAATTCTAGTTCCAGTTTAGAACCAATTTGTGTTTTATTTGAATATCCCACAACCAGTGAGAGACTGTCCAACAAACATTCTCGGTTGACAGGTAGTGTTATGAGGGAGGGAATCTCAATGAAGACCAGTTTCATAAGTGGTTGTTTCATCAGTTGATTTTTGTGGTTATTGTTAGTTATGGTATTTACTTTGTTTTTAAAATATTTTGATTATGAGGAATAAGGTAGTAAACTAGGAAAAATTATAAAATCTAGAAGGCAATGTTCTATATTAACATTAGTTTTTTTTTCCTGGATAGTGGTATTATTGGTCATATTTACTTTCCGCTTTTGCTAGCTTTTTCCATGAGCATATATAACTTTCATTGCCAGAATAAAACTCAAACAAATCTATTTTTATTAAACAGAAAGAAGAAAGTATAGAAAACAGTATGGTAATTCCTCAAAAAATTAAAAATAGAATTACCATATGATTCAGCAATTCCACCTTTGGGTATATAGCCAGAAGATTGGGAAACAGGGTCTCAAAGAGATTTTTGTAAACCCATGTTCAGGGTAGTGTTATTATTCAGAACAGCCAAAAGGTGGAAGCAACCTAAAATGTCCAACAATGGATGAATGTATAGATAAAATATGGTCTATACACACAGTGCAGTATTATTCAGCCTTAAAAAAGAAGGAAATTCTGACTCATACTACAACATGGATGAGCCTTGAGGACATTATGCTAAATGCAATCTTCCAGTCACAAAAGGACAAAGATTATATGATTCCACTCACAAGGTACCTACAGCAGTCAGACTCATAGAAACAAAGTAGAATGGTGGTTTCCACATTGAGATACCACCTTACACCAGTTAGAATGGCCAAAATTAACAAGACAGTAAACAATGTGTGATGGAGAGGATGTGGAGAAAGGGGAAACCTCTTACACTGTTGGTAGGAATGCAAGTTGGTGTAGCCACTTTGGAAAACAGTGTGGAGATTCCTTAAGAAATTAAAAATAGAGCTTCCCTATGACCCTGCAATTGCACTACTGGGTATTTATCCCAAAGATACAGATGTGGTGAAAAGAAGGACCATCTGTACCCCAATGTTCATAGCAGCAATGGCCACAGTTGCCAAACTCTGGAAAGAACCAAGATGCCCTTCAACAGACGAATGGATAAGGAAGATGTGGTCCATATACACTATGGAGTATTATGTCTCCATCAGAAAGGATGAATACCCAACTTTTGTATCAACATGGACGGGACTGGAAGAGATTATGCTGAGTGAAATAAGTCAAGCAGAGAGAGTCAATTATCATATGGTTTCACTTATTTGTGGAGCATAAGAAGTAACACAGAGGACATGGGGAGATGGAGAGGAGAAGGGAGTTGAGGGAAATTGGAGGGGGAGATGAACCATGAGAGACTATGGACTTTGAGAAATAATCTGAAGGTTTTGAAGGGGCGGGGGGGTGGGAAGTTGGGTGAGCCTGGTGGTGGGTATTATGGAGGGCACGTTTTGCATGGAGCACTGGGTGTGGTGCATAAACAATGAATTCTGGTACACTGAAAAGAAATTAAAAAAGAATAATAAATTAAAAAAAAAGAATGGTGATTTCTAGGGTAAATGGGAAACTATTGTTTAATATGTATTAACTCTCAGTGTATCAGGATGAAAAAGTTCTGGAGATTGCTTACACAACAATGCAAATATAATTAATACTACCAAATTGTTCACTTAAAAATGGTTAAGATGGAGGGGCACCTGGGTGGCTCAGTCAACTGAGCATCCGCCTCTTGATTTTGGCTCAGGTCATGATCTCAGGGTCATGAGATTGAGCCCAGAGTAGGGCTCCGTGCTGAGTGTGTTTAAGGTTCTTTCTCTCTCCCTCTACCTCCCACCCCTGCTCCCATTCATGCACACTCTCTTTCTTTAAAAACCTGGTCAAGATGGTAAATTTTATGTTGTGTGTGTACTACCACAATTATACATCTAAAAAAAGAAGAAGAAAGAAGGAGAATATTAGCTAGTTATGTTTCTGGGAAGAACTGGGAAGGTCAAGTTGTCACTGGGACGAGAGGATTCTATAGAGATCCTCTGAAGGTCTTTTCTAGTTTTGCCGATCTGTAAAATGTTAGAATACTTTTGTCATTCTTGAAAAGAATTCAATTAATGAAAGGAATTTTTTTCCTAGCATGATTTGTAACCTATATTTTGAGTTTAGGCCAAGAGCACTTCAAAAGCCTTACATGGATGCAAGTTTTTAAAGGTTTGGCAAGTTCAGTCAGAAGAAAAAAAAATAGATTTTTTGGATTCATTTTCAATGTAATCTATTTTTCCAGTTTCTAGTGTACAGTGTGATTCATTTCAAAGGGGCTCTATTTCAGGCAATGTGGCTTTAAGCGGGACTTACATAAAATGAAGCCACTGCATCTAATTAATCATTCAGGAACCCAAACTTTGTAATTATGTGACCAACCATTTCCAATCATGAGTCAGTTGTGAATCTAAATAGAATGGTTCACCCACTGCAATTACCTAAGTTCCTCTTATTGGAAGGTTGTAATTACTTTGACAGTCCTCATCACTGGCTCTCTTTCAACTTTTAGAGGATACTTCTTTTTGGATGTGCAGCCTTACTTCCAGCCTCTGCGGTCTGCTTGCTAACTCCATCATGGGCGGGGTGCGTCACCTCAGGACAGGAATCATTATGGGTCTTCTGGTCAGCCAGGAGTGTCAAACTTCCCTGAGCCCCCATCATGGTACTTGGGAGTATGGACATTATTCAGCCACTGCTCTTGGAGAAGTACATTCTTAAGAGGCCACATCGCCAATGTGGTATATATATAGGACTTGTATACTACTTGGACATGAATAGCATAGTTGTGAATTACAGGTTTATGCTTCTTTTTCTTTTCTTAGTCAGTTATTGGAACTTCTAAAGTAATATAGATTCCTCATAAAAACTCCCAACAGTGTAAAAGAGTCTAACATCAAGCTGAAAATTCCCCCAACCTTCCTTCTGGCCCTACCCCGATTAATTAACAGTGAGATGCATTTTCTTCCACACTCTTTTCTTTGCTCATACAAACATATGTTTGCATATTCTTTTTATGTTTTATCATACTACATATGGTATTCATTAATTTACTCTTTTGACTTGACCACATCATAGGGATCTCCTATGAACTAGTGTGTCTCCCTAAAAATCATATGTAGAAACCCTAACCCCCAATGTGATGGTATTTGGAGATGACGCCTTTGGGAAGTAATCGGGTTTTGATGGTGGTTCTACCTTCATAATGGGATTTGTGCCCTTATAAGGAAATGAAGGAATCCTAGGTTTCTCTTTCCATTATGTGAGAAGGCAGCTATCTTTGAACAGGAAAGAGGATCTTCACTAAGAACCTGACCTTGATCTCAGACCTGACACTTTAGTCTTAGACCTCCAGCCTCCAGAATGGTGAGAAATTAATGTTTCTTGCCTTAACCCACCCAATCTGTGGTATGTCTTACAGCAGCCTGAGCAGACTGAGACAGCATCCTTGAAAATAATGAATGTTGTTGACCTTATTCTCAGCAGTTGCATAATAGCCATGGATGGAGGCTCCCCAGTGCACTCAGTCATCCAGGTGTGGAAGGATATGTTGGTCATTTGCCATTCTGGACAAAGTTATAACATCACCTCTTTGCCTACATTCCTGTACAGTGACTCTTTCATTTCTAACAGGTAATGTCCAGGAGTGGCAGTGCCGGCTCAAAGATATGTGTGTTTTTTACTTAAGAAAAAACTTGTATGTTCATTTTTAATCTTTTTGTTTCTTTTTGACAAATACTGTGGACTCGATGTGAGTAAATATAGACAAATTGAGGGCCTTCGTGGGAATAGAATCTCTCTTTGCTCAAGCTAATTGCCAAATATTTCCAAACATCATAGTAAAATTTCAGAAAATACAAAGCTCTGTGAGACATGAATACCCCTCACACACCTCAACATTTTTGCACCTAATAGTAATTTAACTGCTGGGCTACGAGAACTCTTATTGGGAGTTTACAGACGTGGAGAAAAGTGATGGATTGCTATGTATGCATAATGTGAAGAGGGTAATATTAATAACCTGGGCTGGCCTTCATCTGGGAGACACTGCTACAGCAGTTGAGGTTTTTATGGCTGGTGTTTATTCTGATTAATTGGTGCCTCTGTTAATCTGCTTGTCAAATATTTTTAGTATCACTGCTGAAAAGAATACCTTTTATTTATTTTACTGGAGCACAATAATCTCAGGTAAAGCTTACACCTCAGATGGGAGGCACTGTTACGTTTTACAGATGGGGATGTTGAGGTGCAGAGATTGCACAAGTTGCCCGAGTAGATGAGGCTGTTTGAGCACATGACCCTGAATGTGGAGCATGCATTGGAGCAATTAACAGATTTCACAGAGCAAAGTGACTTGGAAAGTTGTGTTTAGACTCTAACAATAAGCCAGGGAGAGAGAGAGAGAGAGGGTATCCCAGGCATGGTCTGGACAAAGCCTCCATGCTGGCAAGGAGGATGTGCTATCTGGCTAGTCTCCTTCCATGAGAAGGCAAGGGGTCTTTAGGATTTGGCCCAAAGCTGCTTCTCTGAACTTGCTCCTCACCACCATGCTTCATGTTCTCTGGTCAGCCCAGCGGAACTGTAGATTTCACTACTCTGCCTCTATGCCTTTAAACTTGAGTGTTAGTGGTCACCCTGGCCCTCTTTCTAGATCTGCAACTGCCTGATCTTAGTGACCCTTCAAAGCATATTCAAAATTCAATATCCCTTTCAGAGCTCACTACTGTCCTCACAGCCAGAAATAAGAGCTCCCTCTTGGGGTTCCTTTGGTCTGTTGTTTGTCCTTCCACTAAAGCACTGATAATTTTCATCTTGAATTAGAGCGATCTGTGTGCATATTCATGGCCCTTATTCTGTTATAAGGTCCATCTTGCTCTTCGTATCATACATAGCATTAGCCCCTAGCACACACTGTTTTCGTAACAATGCCCAATCTGAATAGTTCAGAATAAAGACAAGTAAATTTTGAAAGAAAATCTTGGGCATGAAATGAAAGGGTCAGTCCAAAAATCTTTGGACTTATGCAATAGTTACTGGGTGTCACTGTTGATTTTTAACCAAAGTTAATAAATATAAATGTTAGCATAATTTTTTGGATAGTGGGGTGAATCTAGAAACAAAATTTTCTCCCCTAGAAGGAGTAGAGTAACAGGACTTGAGGAGATTGTTGTATTGGAAAGTACTTAGAATACATATAGTTCAGAGAGAGTTATGAGGAGGATTGGGCAGACGGACAGCTCTCTAGGCAGGAGGCAGAGACTCTCAGAAGTGAGCTGAGGAGAAGCCCTGGGGTGACTCAGTTGGTTAAGCATCAAACTCTTGATCTCAGCTCAGGTCTCCATTTGAGGGTTGTAAGTTCAAGCCCCCCGTTGGGTTCCATGCTGGGTGTGGAGCCCATTTTAAAAAAAGAAAAGAAAAGAAAAAGAAGATGTGGGCTGGAAAGAGAAGAGATGGTGATGATTGAAGTCATGATATAGGAAACTGTCATAGAGAAATTGGAACTGGGGAACAAAAGGGGAGAGGGAGAGAAATGTATTTCCCAATTTCCATGCTTTTCAAACTATGGCCTCCAACCCTTAGCATTGTGCAGAGATCTATGAAGTTACAGATAAATCTGACACATTTCTGGGGAGTTCATTTTGATCAAAGTTTGGGAAAAATACATTGTTATTCTATTACAGTCACAAATATCTTAGGAGCATGAAATCTTAACATAAAATACTAGACTACAAAAATTTTTATTTTAGGTTTGGGACCTTTTGTGCTCCAGACTCAGACTATCTGGGGTTATAAATTCGCTTTGCTGCTGCTATAAGGATTTAATGGGAGCAGCATTTGAGAAGTGCTGTTCTGACCTTGGAGACCTCCAGGAGGAGATGTCTGCTACCCAGGGGAAAATTGGGGGAAAGGCAAAGACTGTAGAAGGATCTTTCCCCAAGGTAGGTGCGATATTGTGATTTATGAGAAATGTGTATTTGGTCAAGTCCCTTTCCTGACAAGAGTTCCTATAACCCTTGGAATTTCCTAAGTGATAATGGCAGTAAAGGTGTGTTTTGTTATGTTAATGAGGTGACTGCGGAGGCTTCTAGGTGACCTAACAATCTAGACTTGTTGCCAGTGGATCCAAACACGTGATTAGAGAGTTGGAGATTGTCCTCCCATTCTAGACCTCTTGAGACGGAAGAGGGGCTAGAGACTGAGTTCAGTCACCATTGGCTGATGATTTAATCAGCCATGTCTCTATAATGAAGCCTTCGTAAAATCCCCAAAAGGGTAGGTTTGGGGGAGTTTCTGAGTTTGTGAACATGTGGAGATTCAGGGTGTGTGGTGTACCTGAAGAGGGCATGTAAGTTCCTTGTCCTTCCCCATACCTCGTGCTATGGATCTTTTCTACTTGGCTGTTCTTGAGTTATATCCTTTTATAACAAGCCAATAATCTAATAAGTAAGCTGTTTTCCCGAGTTCTGTGAGCCACTCTAGCAAATTGCTTGAACCCAAGGACGGTCATGGAAACCTCTAAACCATAGACAGACTTGTGATTGGTCTCTGATTTGGGGAGTGGGGCATTCTCGTAGATCTGAACCCTCAACCTTGAGATCTGATGCTATCTCTAGGTGGATAAGGTCAGACTTGGGTTAATTGTTTGGTGCTATTGGAAAAAACACACATCAAAATGGGTCAAAACAGATCCTTGCCTGTTATACCTGTGTTTACATAAGCTTGTCAAGGATCTAGAGCACCGTTCCTTTACTGAGTTTCTGCAAGTCTTATATATGAAGAATGAGCAGGCCCAATCCCTTCTACAATTCCTCATGTTTACTCCTCATGCATCAGTCATTCGATGAATATTCATTTAATCTCCAACATGCCAGGCACAGCCTGATTGACCTCATCAGCTTGGTTCTTTCCCTGAATGCCTTCCTGTCTTGTCTATACTGCTCCTCAGAGGTGCATCTAAGAGTAAGCCCCATCCTCAGGTATAGTTTGGACAATTCATATTGGGAATGAACACTCACCTTCCATGTTCAGGACATATGACTTTCGTCTAGACAGGCTAATGCTGTGTTGACTTACAGGAGGCTGCCTCTTACTGTGATTTCACTTTTGATTTGAAAGTCTGGATATTTCCCCCACTTACACCTGTGGATTTATGTCTTCTCCTGAATTTGAGCAATTGCTCTTTCGCAGAGTTGGAACTTATATTTATCTACATGATAGCTCTTTCCGAGGCCCAGTCTGTGGCCTTAACCTGATGTGGTCCCTTTGGGTCCTGACTTGGATGTCAGTCTATTTGCTCACACCCATGGGCTGATGGGCAGGTTTTGAGCTTCTGCCTCCCTGTGCAGGCCTAGTGAAAGGGAGCTGATGAGCTGAATAGGAAGCACACTAGAGTTAGAAACCTTGTTCTTTGGGGAACTTAGAGCACACTCAGTCCAAGCAGATTCTGTGCTTTCTCTCAGTGACAATGGGAATTATTAGCCGTTTTGCTGGCAAAATATGTGGAGTGATCTCACTGAATTTTTGCGAGGACAATGACTTTTAGAAGGTTGTAGAGGAAACACTGATAACACTGATGTGTTATTTTACAGATGACTGACTCTAAACATGTTTGTGTGTTTTTTAAATTTAGTACAGGTTTAAATTAGTTCTTTATCTTCATTAAAAATTTTTATTCATTACCAAGAAATGAAAAGTTCTCTTAGGTTCAGAGAAAGCAAAATAAAGATCACTGATATAGTCATTTATAGGCCTACTTTGTCTCTATTTTGGGCCTCCAGCAGGATATTAATAAGCAGCAGCTGACAAATATTCAGACAATTTTGCCTTATTATGTTGGGAGACTGGCACAACAGAAAGGGCGCCAGGAATAGGTAATATCAGTCAGCCACGTGATCTTGGACAAAACTCCCCGGGCCTCAGTTTCTCTGGTGGTTTCCTTGTCTATTTCATGGGGTTTTGGTGTGAATCAACATACTGGGTATAAAAGTACTTTACAGACTGCAGTTTGCTCTTCTAATGCCAAGGAATACCTACCTTATTCAGAGCCCCCATGCCTTCACATGTGATTGACTTACAAGTTTACAAAAGAGCATTTTATTTTTTTTTAATTTTTAAATTTTTAAAAAATTTAATAGCTTCAACAACAATAGTTTTTTATTTAGTAGCTTCAACAATATTTTTCCTACTTTTTAAAAATAAACATATAATGTATTATTAGCCCCAGGGGTACAGGTCTGTGAATCGCCAGGTTTACACACTTCACAGCACTCACCATAGCACATACCCTCTCCAGTGTCCATAGCCCCCCAACCCACTCCCTACTCCCCCCCACCCTCAGTTTGTTTTGTGACATTAAGAGTCTCTTATGGTTTGTCTCCCTCCCGATCCCATCTAGTTTCATTTATTTTTTTCTACCCCCAACCCCCCCATGTTGCATCTCCACTTCCTCATATCAGGGAGATCATATGATAGTTGTCTTTCTCCGACTGACTTATTTCGCTAAGCATAATACCCTCTAGTTCCATCCACAAAGTTGCAAATGGCAAGATTTCATTTCCAAAAGAGGATTTTAAATGGATGACATATTCCACTCAGGTGATAGAAAAGAAGAAAATTCAAACTGAAGACAAAAAGGAGATTGGTAATTAGAAGGAAAATGTTAGAAGAATGAGCAATCAGAAGCTCTTGGATCAATCAGTTTATGGTGTCAGGAATCTGAAAGTTGGTATGTGTCTTTGATGATATTTCATCAAAACAAAAAGGAAGAGTATTGGTAGTCGGAATAATGGCCAAGCTTGGTGTTTCTCTTTTTGGTGCTCAAATAGACGCTGCTGTTTTCCCTTCCCTTTGAACTTGGTTGGTTTATCTTCCCTACAGCTCATTAATTTAGCTTGCTTCTTCACTTCTCAATACTGAAACACCTATACAAACCTTTAACAACCTAAGTGTTTGCAAAGAAAAGGACGCGGATGAAAGGGGATGAAGCATAGGGTCAAGTAAACAAAGAACTAAAGCCAATACATAAAAATGATCACAGCAATGTTAGTGGTTTGTCTGTAGGCCTTTGGCACCTGTTTTTCTGTTCAGAGTCTGTGTTTGTCCACATGCCATGAAGTGATTGAATATATGTCCCTAGGCCTTATGCTTTTCGACTAAGGAGACCCTGAGAGTCCACGAGGACACAAAAGAAAAGCATATATCCAACCCAAACTGTGAAAGGTGTAATTTCAATGTGTGTTTCCCCTTCCCTTAACTTCAGGGAAGATGGAAGAAAAGTGGGACAGATTGAACATAAATATACACACAAAGCAAATGCCCATATCCCAACACATATCATATTTTGACAAGTTTTGTAGGCCTTAAGCTATGAGATGTTTAAGGGTCTTGTTTTTCATTCTGTTGACTTTAATTAGGCCCACAGGTTGGACAATTTATTGCTATTATCACTATTATTTTTTTAAAAGATTTTATTTATTTATTTGACAGACAGAGATCCCAAGTAGGCAGGCAGAGAGGCAGGCAGAGAGAGGGGAGGAAGCAGGCTCCCTGCTGAGCAGAGAGCCCGATTCAGGGCTCGATCCCAGGACCCTGAGATCATGACCTGAGCCGAAGGTAGAGGTTTAATCCACTGAGCCACCCAGGTACCCCCACTATTATTTTTTAAAGCCAATATTCTTAATAGATAATTTCCCCCAAACGCACTCAGCTCAACTTCACAATATTTAAGAGAAGATACAAACATATATTTTTGTGACAAGTCAACAGTATGGCCATAATGAGATATAATAGAGCAGTAACATATAAAAGGTCCTTTAGAAAATGGCTCTTTCAGAAATTCATAAAAAAATTTGAAAATGAGCCAAAAGGTTTCAGACTGTGGAGAGAGTGGAAGATTGCTCCAAAGGATGCATTTCAGCATATTTTGGTAGATTTAAATGAAAGGGCCAGAAATTCCTGATCATCTGTCTTATTTGTCTACTAGCTATTTTAATGAATGTTCTCAGCTTTATTTGGATTTCTGATTTCCTCGCCAATCTGCCTGTTAAAGATGATATTTTTAAAGCAAAAGTTCATGTACATAGGGTACAGTGATCAAATGTGGGAATGCATTACCTTGTCTTCACCCCCTCTCCCTTTCCCCCAAAATCTTAAGTCTTAGAGATTGTAAGTACCTCTCCAGTGGGGCTCTAGAACACTACAGAATTTGTGGGGTATGTCTGAAGGGGCTCTTCTTGGCCAAGGAGATTCCAGGTCTTTTATGAAGCTACTTGGGGTTCCCAAAATACACATCCAGAGTCAGCGTCAAAGAACATGGCTGGGTCTGGGAAGACATCAGTAAGATGTTTGGAATATCCCTGCCAAAATGTCTCACCCATCTGATTTGGCCCAAGGAGTTTATAGCTTCAGAATTTTAGTTCCAATTCAGTACCTTGCGGGCTCCTTGCTCAAGGAGAATGCTAGGGACAGCAGTCAGTCATTGGCTAGATTTTGTTTCTTCTATTTTTGAAATCTTCTGGCTTTTTTGTTTTCTTTGAAATTTCCTTTCTTGTGGTTTTGTTTTGTTTTCTGTGGGAACTATTTCTGTTCTTAATATTTACAGATGAAGACTTCTTGGATGCATGGACTTAATACATGATTACTTAACACCCCTCATGTTTTCCCATTTGGAGCCACTGAGCAAGTTCTCCTGCGATGAAACATTTCAGGACTATAACATGCCTTGTAACTAATTGTCACCTCATGCTGATACAGGATGGTGTGTAATTTCAATTTAAAGGACATCAATATGGAACAGAAACAATATCATTAGAAGGGAAATCCAGAGCATAAAATTTCTTCAGAACATATGAAAAAGAATTTAGCTTTACCACATTTTACATTCACATATTGTGATGGCAGGGCTGACATAGACACGGGAGAAGAAAATTTACAGGCATCTCCTAAACAACGAATAATCTAATTGTTAGTAAAGATGATAGGTCCCTGAAAGTATAGAGTCTACTTACATGAGTTTGTAGATGCCTGCTGGAATCAGAAATGCCAAGAAGTTTTAGCTTTCTTTTCCCCTACCACATTTCTCGTCCTGTTGTTAATATGTCTCTTTTTAGGGATACCAGTTGAGACCTACTCTTTTCTCTTGCCTTGAACAGGTGTTTGTCTTTATACCCACTTCTGGAAAGAGAGAGATAAACAAAAACATTTGTAATTTGCTCTTTCAGACCTCAGAAGGTAGAAAGGTCTGTGGTCCTCTGAGGATGAGAGAAGGAATGGCTAGAGTCTCAGAAGGAAAGAACTCTTAGGAGGTGCCATGTCCTGGGGTTGATCATATTTTGCCAGCTCAAAAATCTTGGTTGGGGCAGTTGGTCAGAAAAAGAGAACTTCTGCACAGCTGTTTGATTTTCCCTCTTTAGATGATACATGTAGGTAATTACTTCTTTCAATAAACAAGGATCAACTAGATTTTGGCTGAAGTAGCCAGTTGTCAGCATGGTGAGCTTGAAGGCTTCCTTCTGATCCTGTCTCCTCCTGTTTACTCACCAAAGGCCCTTCAACTATTCCAGTTCTCCCCTTCTTGGGATAGGCAGTGATTTCCAACACCCCACTTGACATCTGAGTCATGTGGAGAGGATTTTTTAAAATATACTGGCATCTGGGTTCCACCCTGGAAATATTAAGTCAGAATATCTATGAATGGGCATAAGCATTTGATAATTTTTGAAGTGCTTCCAATGATTCTAATGTGCAGGGCTGAAAATTCAATTAATCTCTTCTTTTTAAAGGAAACATTTTCTGGCAGAGGAAATACATGATGTCACTGTAAGCCATCAAAATCATTGATGCCTTTGCTGGAAGCCTCTGGCAGGAGATAGGCCTAGGGCTCCTTAAGACAGGTGGTTGAGGTTGAGGAGAATTGAACAGGAAAGTGAGAGAGAAAATGACCATGATTCTGGGACATCAGGGGTCCTAGAAGACGAAGTTGAAAGTCAGGGCAGACAAGAAGGAAGATTTGAAAAGGGAGGGAGAAAAGGCCCATGGAAACAATTCATTTATTTCACAATTTTGCCAGGGCAACTAATTACTGGAATAGGAAGGGGGGGATACAGGGAGGGAGATTAATTTAGTACTTCCTTGGCTTGGAGGTCAGGTGATGTAATTCACTGTAGAGGCTGAAAAAGATATGGGCAAATAGTTATCTTCAAAGTTTGTTTGACTGCAGGCATACCACCCAGGGAAAACCACCCAGGATCTTTTTTATTTTCAAGGGAATGAACAGTCATCATTAGTGTACTATAGGCCAGTAGGAAAAAAGAAATTTCTTTCTTACCTAAAATATAGGCCTGATAAAATTCTCTTTTGGGGTATGGTTCTCAATTTTACAGTTCTGAGTAGCTAAATCAACCATTCTCAGAGTAATTCAAGGCAGATTGACAATTTATTTCACAAAATAGAACAGGGCTCCATTGTAACAGTAGGTTAAAATGAGGGGCTCTGTGGAACGTAGCTAGAAAAATCATGAAGAGCAATCAAAGCAGCACTAAGCAAAAAGCTAAAATCTAAAGAGTCCTGCTCTCCTGATGAGAAGTTTTAGAAAATCAGGGATATTTCATTAATGTGGTTATTTGTAGATAATTTTTCTTTCCATTAATATCAATTCAATTAGTTCTTCATTTTATCTATTTATTTTCCCCAAAATATAGGCTAGGTCATTGAAAGTAGAATTTAAGGATGCCTGGCTTGTGTATTTATTTATTTTTTAAATTACTATCTCTGAAATTGGATGTGTCCTAAAATAAATAGGGCTCTTATTCAGAGAAGGAGGGTTGCTCTCCCAGGCCTTACCAATCTTCTCTTTCCTCCATGTTCAAGATCCACTGTGTCCAAAAGCTTCAACATACTCTTCTAATTGACTCATCTCTGGTGGCAGCATTCCAGCATAAATGCTGAACTTTACTCCTCAGAGAATAACAGCTGCTGGGGTCTTGCCCTTTGTGCCAATACACCTCCCATTAGCTGGTCTTCACACCAGGTGCCATTGTGGAGCAGTGCTGGACTGATGTCCCCAAGTCATGGAGGTGGAGAGAGCTAGATGACTCATAGAAGTTCTCAAGGCATGAGTTGACCTCCTTTTTATATTTCAGAAATACTTTTCTATGCTGAAGTTTAAAAGCTTAGAATTCTTTTAGTGTTGAACATATAGGATCTAATAGGTTGCCTGGGAGACCTCTCCTGTAGCCATCAGTTTCTGCTTGGAGGCCATAACAGGAACCTTTCTCTTGCTGAGGCAGTCTGTTATTTGATAGTTAGAAGGTTTTCCCCCCAAACACACACATGCTATTGAGCATAAGAGGGGTCCCCAGGGATGCCTGGGTGGCTCAGTCGGTTGAGCAACCAAATCTTGGTTTCAACTCAAGTTATGATCTTGGGGTCCTGAGATTGAGGCCTGCATCATGCTCCGCACTAAGTGTGGGGTCTGCTTGAGGTTCTCTCTATCTTTCTCTCTCTCTCTGCCCCTGCCTTCTCTCTAAAATAAGTAAATAAATCTTAAAAAAAAAAAAAAAAAGAGGGACCCCAGTGTCCCAAGGCCTCTGGACTCCCAGGGAACCTCCCTCCTTGGAATCACCAAATACCCAGAATCTAGGACTTTATCCTGACTGACAGTAAGAGTCCTGTCCCTTTCTCAAATACTTCTGAGGAACCCTGGGATTGTGCACATTCTTCTTGGTTCACTTCTCACTTCCTACTTCACAGGCCTGCTTCCAACCTCTTCCACCATTTTCCATGTACCATCTTGGTGTTTCCGTCCATGCTTACAGCTCTCTTGGATTCATTCCCCGTCACATTTGGACACTGACCATTCCTCAATTCCCAAAACACGGTACCATCCAGACAGTTGTAAAACTTTACCAAGGATCTGAGAATGACATAAGGGAATTAGCATGCTGGAAGGACCACTTGCCATGGCTTAGTACTCCAGTAGTACTCAGGCTCCTACCGGGTGTGCTCTTCATTGGTCCCCGTGTGCTGCCATTTTGCTGGGCCCAGCACTCCAGCTTAAATTTCACTTCATCATCTGCTCCCCCTGAGTTCCAGAGGCCACAGCTACCACTCGCTGTCTCTCCCCCTACTTCCATTATAAGACTCTCTTAAAGAAGTCTACAGTGAAGGTAGTTTTTCACATTAATAAGCAGAAAAGTTAACATCTCTGTTTGAAGCATTGCATTTGGAATACATCCCAAAGTTGAAGGCTAGCACGAGGATGACAAATGGGTACTTGCCTTAAAATTACTTACAGAAATTACACTGGGAGCTCTTCCTATGGATAAATTCTATCTTTACCTTTAGAAGCACAGGAAGTACATTGCTGATATTTTATCCCAGTTCAGGCTGTCAAAGGTTCAGAAACACTGGGGTCTGGTCACGGGCTTACCAACTGCAGGTTCTGTGTATTTTAATATTCTGCTAATAATACTGATATTATATGCTAATATTAATCACTTATAATATAATTAGATATAATTATATTAATATGTTACTATATTATTAGATTAAATTAATGTCATTATATTAATATTACATTAAAATTAAGGGAAACTAGCCATCATTAGCCCTCAGGGAGATTCAAATTAAAACCACATTGAGATATCACCTTACACCAGTTAGAATGGCCAAAATTAACAAAACAGGAAACAACATGTGTTGGAGAGGATGTGGAGAAAGGGGAACCCTCTTACACTGTTGGTGGGAATGCAAGTTGGTGCAGCCTCTTTGGAGAACAGTGTGGAGATTCCTCAAGAAATTAAAAATAGAGCTTCCCTACGACCCTGCAATTGCACTCCTGGGTATTTACCCCAAAGATACAGATGTCGTGAAAAGAAGGGCCATCTGTACCCCAATGTTTATAGCAGCAATGGCCACAGTCGCCAAACTATGGAAAGAACCAAGATGCCCTTCAACAGATGAATGGATAAGGAAGATGTGGTCCATATACACTATGGAGTATTATGCCTCCATCAGAAAGGATGAATACCCAACTTTTGTAGCAACATGGACGGGACTGGAAGAGATTATGCTGAGTGAAATAAGTCAAGCAGAGAGAGTCAATTATCATATGGTTTCACTTATTTGTGGAGCATAACAAATAGCATGGAGGACAAGGGGCGTTAGAGAGGAGTAGGGAATTTGGGTAAATTGGAAGGGGAGGTGAACCATGAGAGACTATGGACTCTGAAAAACAGTCTGAGGGGTTTGAAGTGGCGGGGGGGTGGGAGGTTGGGGTACCAGGTGGTGGGTATCATAGAGGGCACGGCTTGCATGGAGCACTGGGTGTGGTGAAAAAATAATGAATACTGTTTTTCTGAAAATAAATAAATTGGAAAAAAAAATTAAGGGAAACTAATTTTGACTTGAAATGCTCTTCCCATCATTTGCCACATTTGCTTCTAGTTTTGCCCAATGAAATTAAGATTCGATCAAGTCTAATCCCTTTTCTATGTTCAGATATGAAGAATAAACTCTTGTCTCTCCAAGTCTGTTCTTGAAGAAATTTAACCTCGATGGGAATGAAGGAGGGCACGTGTGATGAGCACAGGGTGATGATGTATGGAAGAGTTGAATCACTATACTGTACACCTGAAACTAATACTACATTTTATATTGACAACTGGAATTTAAACAAAAACTTGAAAAAAAAAAAAGAAACTTAACCTCATGTTGTCACAGTTTTAGCATGGGGGTTAGGGCTATTTTATACTGTGATCATTAATCCAAAAAAATATAGAAATAGGCCAAATTAGGATTTAGGAGTAAGCAGAATCTTAGAGGTGAGGTCATCTATTCTAGCTGCCAGCTTATTGGTATTCATGGTATGCTTGAAAATGTAGAATTTTTTGTTTTGTTAAAAGAATTAAAGATCTATTTCCAGAAGAATTCCACTGCAATCCTGTAAAGGTTGTACTACAACCTTTATCTTTTAACTTTGCTAAAGGAAAAGAGAGATTTCCAAAGAATGGCTTAGTAAATGTTATCGCAGTGCTTCCACATGATTTTTAAATATTTGTTATTGGTACAATGTGAATTAAAGACTTTATGGTTTTTCTTAGCTTAGAAAAAGCCTGTAGCTCGGTAGCTTATATGAATGCACAATAAAGAGCATACACAATACAAAGTGATGACCATGGATTATTTGTACACGTTGCTTAATTTTTTAAAATCTGGGACTTTCTGGTTATTTTTTTGTGAGTGATTTTTAGTTAAATTTCACTGAGTTCAGAGAAAACAGATTATATAATTTTAATAGTTTGAATTTTGTTGAGATGTTCATTATAGCATAGCATACGAATATTTTTGGTAAATATTTCTTATGCATATGCCAGAAAGTACATGAAGAGTGCCGTGTAGTGTAGTCTAGTTTATATGACAGTTACTTTATATTTGTTAATTGTGTTGTTTCTTTTTTTTTTCAATTTATTTATTTTCAGAAAAACATTATTTATTATTTTTTCACCACACCCAGTGCTCCATGCAAGCCATGCCCTCTATAATACCCACCACCTGGTACCCCAACCTCCCAGCCCCCCGCCCGCCACTTCAAACCCCTCAGATTGTTTTTCAGAGTCCATAGTCTCTCATGGTTCACCTCCCCTTCCAATTTACCCAAATTCCCTACTCCACTCCAATCGTGTTGTTTCTATCTTTGCATCCTTCCCCCACCGTGTGTGCTATTATTTACTAAAAGATGTTGTTAAAATCTCTCACTGTGATTGCTCATATGTGTATTTTTCTTTTCAGTTATGCCAATTTTTGCTTTACATGCTGTGAAGGTATGTTATCAGGTATGTATTATTTTATTTGCTTTATCTAACTCATGGATTGACCTGTTTCTCCTTAAAAAATGTTTCTCTTTACCTCTAGTCCATCTTTTTGTTCTTTGGAAGTTAATTATTTTTCCTTCTCTAGCTTCTTTTAAGATTTTCTCATTGTCTTTGATTTCCAACTGCGATATACTTAAATAATTTCTGTATATTTTTATTGCTGAGTTTATATTATCTTTTAAATCTACAGTTTGATTTCTTTTATCAATTCCAGAAAATTTTCATCCTTTACTTTTTTCAGATATTACTTCTGTCCCATTCTGTGTCTCTTCCATTTCTGAGATTCTGGGTACATATATGACAGGCCTTATCACCGTATTCCACAACTCTCACTATTCTTTTTTTATGTATCCTCTTTTCCTCTTCTGAGCTTCAGGATGGACATTTTAAATGTCCCATATTCAAAATCATGACTACCCTTTCTGTCTGTTATTGAGACACATCTGTTGTTGTTAATTTCAGTTATTGTATTTTTTGGTTCTAGACATTTTATTGGATTATTTGAATAGATTTCAGTCCTCTGGTGAGATTCTCCACATGGTCATCTGTTTTCTTGAAACCTAACAGTTAAAATTCAGGTCTCTTAATTTCCCTTAGCTTGGATCACCTGTGGTTATGTTTTTATTTTATTTTCTTCCCTTTGGCCTGCCTCTTGACATATCCTAGTTCTTGGTATATCTTCTAGTTTTTAATTGAACGCTGGAAGATCACATACATTCATAGATATTATGAGAAACTATTAGAGACTCTGAATGATGTTACCTTATTCTGGAGAAAGGTTTTTTGATGTGCAATGAGGGTAGGAGCATATCGTTTCTATCCAAATGGGGACTAAATTGATTATAGTCTGATGTCTTTGTAAGATCTAGTTTATTTCTAGATTGCCCTTACTTCTAGGTATACTCCCTACAATATTTTCCAGGACCCCTCTAATTGGGCAGGGATTCATTCCTGAGTTTTACTTTCCCAATACCATCCAAGAGGCCTACCTAACTTCTTACCCTTTTGGAGGCTTTTTTTTGTCATCCACCTTGTTTGGCCTGCACATCTTACATTGAGAAAGTGTTTAAAGGGAAAAGTAGCTGAGACTATTGTACTCAGTTGTCTTTACTCTCCTTCAGGATCTTGGTTTCTCAAGTACTGGTTCCTTTGGTAGGCCTGTGGTTCAAATCTTCTTCTTCCTCATATAGAGATACCAGTTGTTTGAATTTATGGCCCATCATAAATTCAGGATGATCTCATCTGAGATTCTTAATCACATCTGCAAAGAATCTACTTCCAAATAAAGGTCACATTCACAGGTACGTGGGGTTAGGATTTGAACATACCATTTTTGGGGATACTCTTCAACCCCCTGCACTCACTTACACAAATGTGAAACAAATTATAGAACATCTATGTCAACAAATCTCCATTTGGAAGATCATGGTATGTGACTAAGAATCTTACCCTCCCTAGACCGTCTGTAGCAACTTGAAAGTTGCTGATAGGAAATGCGCTGGACAATATTTAATTTCTTACCAAGCTTGGCTTAACTTAGAAGCTGGTTTCACATCAGCTGGAGGAACTTCTTCAGCCTCATCTAATGCCAACTCTGGTGGCTCCCCACGTGCTGGATATGGTTTTACCACATGCTGCATAAAGCAGTGATTTCATCTAAGAAGTAAATGTACTTGCAAGCCCCAGGCCTGGCTGAATGGCAAAACCCAACCTCCCACTCTACCTCTTATGAATGCCTACTGTTATGGGTTGAATCATGTCCTCCCAAATTCACATGTTGAGGACTTTACCTCCAGCTGCTCAGCATGTAACTTTCTTTGGAGACAAAGTCTATAGAGAGGCAATCATGTTAAAATTAGTCATTAGGGTGGGTTCTAATCCAATATGACTGGTGTTCTTAAAAACAGAAGAAATACGGAGATAAACAAGCACATCGGGAGAATAAACATTCTGTGAAAATGAAAGCAGAGATCAAAGTGATGCTTCTATGGGTCAAGAATCATGAAAGCTTATTAGAAGAGTACCAGAAGTTCTGGGAGAGGCATGGGACAGATCCTTCTTAGCCTGGATGACAGCTTGATCTTGGACATCAGGCCTCCAGGACTGTGAACATGAATTTATGTTATTTAAACCACTCAGTTTGTAATATTTGCTTATAGCAGCCCTAGGAAAGTAATCAGATGCACATTGCTCATTTTCAAGTTCTAGAGTAATGAATTTTCTCATTAGGATTGTATGGCAGAATAGTAAATTCAGAAATGTATAGACAGAGCTATATTTTCCACACTGTACATTTCTTAGTCATTCAGGTTTATTTTTCTGATATAGCAACAGGTTGTCATTGTTGATAAGATGCAAGGGATTTGCCAGGTGCTATTCTACCACTGGTCACTGGAACATGTGGTTTGCCTATCTCCCCAGCAATAGAAGAAGTGGGAGAATGTCTACCCAGGCTCATAATGCTTTTGTAATTCTGGAGGTTAACAAATTAGACTAGTTTTGAATAGAGAGAATTTTGCACAGTAATGCCATAGAATAGATTTCCAAAAACACTGCAAGCGTATTTCTTACTACCAGTGGTAGGTTTGCCAGTAGAGAGATGAGTCGGTAGAACAATCCAAGTCTTGTTATTTATTGAAAATTGGATTTAGGCAAGGCTTGCAGTGCTTTATAGTTGCTTCCAGAAAAAAAAAAAAAAGACAAAGTAAATGTGGTGCCTGTTTTGATTTTAGGATTTTGGAATGGTGACCATGAAAAGACTGTCAGGTTAAGTTTTGTTTTGTTTCTCTTTCAGAAGACTTATCCAATAGTTACTTCACCAACTTTGGAGTTAAAAAAGAACAAAAATATTTGGCCGTACTGAAAAAGGTTTCTTTTTCTTTCTTTTCTTTTCTTTTTTTTTTTTTTTTGTCTATTTAGTTATGGATCCCAAACAAGTTTTGATACAGCAGTTTTACTTGATACTTAAAGGAAAACGATTTCTACATGTAAGAGTTGTCTCAAACTTAACAGGGTAATACTCAACAAGCAGGCACAGGAAATAACATTGGGACAAAATATTCACATGTGTTGTAATGACATGCTTTCACATGGAGTCTTTGAAGTTCTCAGCACAAATCCTCTATCTGAACTTCCCTGAAGATCAATGAACTCACCAGTCTAAAGGAAAATCGCAGTGAAGACATTTTCAGATGCAGATTCCATTTTGTTTCTCAAAAAAATTTATTCTAGAATAATACCACTTTGTCAGGGTAATGCACCTGGCAATCCAAAAGTGGTCTTAAACATCTAATGTGAACCCAAAGAAAGGGAGATCTCAACTATTTTTAAATTTCTCTGAAAAATAAAGGGTTTATTACCAGTTATGATTTCCTTGATGAATGGCGAGCATGGTGGCAATAGGATGAAGTATGATGAGAGTGAAGCCTATTCTTGGCTAAAAGGAGTAAGGACTGATGAAGAACTGTTAGCTACTGGGCCAGTGTAACCAGACACAACACAGAAGAAAATGCAATGACTGAAATTATACTGCAATGCTAACAATTAATCATTATATAGATGGAAATGAAATGGAGAAGAAAAATGGAAGGACAGGTTTCTGTTGTTCCTGGGTATATCTTTAAATACAACCACCACAAAGAGAAGTGCACCTCCTTCACTGAAGGCTCTTGGGAGAAGCAGGGAAGGGAGTTCTCCAATTCCAATCTCTTACCAGAAAATTCCTCTTGCCAAGGGTAGAACTGTATGAACACAGCCAGTCCCCCATTGTTCTCATAAATAGGCACATTTCTTATCAAATCTGTAAGACACCAATAGTTTTAATATTCTTTCTTGGTGACTGCTCAAGGCTTTGAAGGTGGGACCTCTGGAGCTCTCAAAAGCACAGTTCAACACACACTAACTCCGGAGTTCTCATAGTGGTTTCAAGGAAACAAATTTCAACCAAGATTGGGAGAGACTGTCATTGTATGGTTTCCTTTGAATACCAAATAGAACTGTTTTGATCATTTCAAACAAACCTGGATAGAAAGAAAAAAATGTACATAAGCAGATAGTAATTGTTGTTTGGACTTGAACAAACATCCTACCCAACATGTGAAATAATGTATTTCTTTATGGATGGAATTAGAAGCTTCATGTTTCAAAGAGCTGCTCAGAAAACTCAAAATGAATAACCCAGTGACCCCGCTTTACATCTTTATTTTATGCTCTCCAGAGGAAAGAGTTTAACTCTCCAGAGTTAAGAGTTTAACCCTGGTGTGGGAGCACCTGGGTGGCTCAGTCAGTTAAGCATTTGACTCTCAATTTCAGTTCAGGTCATCATCTCAGGGCTGTGAAATTGAGCCCCACATTGGGCCCCATGAGTCTCCCTCCTTAAAGTAAATAAATAAATTGTAAAAAAGATTCCAAAAGCATTTCCAAACCTTTGTCCAAACACATATATTTAATAGAGCTGTCATCAAGGTCTATTTTTCACTTAATATAATTATAAATATGTTGTGTATTTGGAGGTGGCATCTAAATTGCATTTTTTAATTGGAGAAGAATATCTCTTTATGATTAAATAATATTCCATTTTATGTATATATATATGGTATATTTTTATGCATATTATGTGTATATATATATTATGTATATTGTGTATATGCATCTTCTTTATCTCTTCATCTAAAACAGATGCTTGGGCTGTCCATAATTTGGTACTATAAATAATGTTGCAATAAACATAGGGGTGCTGGTACCCCTTTGAATTAGTGTTTGGTACTTTTTGGGTAAATACCCAATAGTGCCATCATTGGACTGTAGAGTAGTTTTATTTTTAACTGATAATATAGAGAATTGTTGAATCATTATATTGTATGCCTGAAACTAACATCACACTGCGTGTGAGCAGTGGAATTGAAATTGAAAAACAATAAATAAAAAAACTAAGAGTATCTCATTGTGCAGATGAGCCATCACCTACCTAACTGAAGGAATGTCTTTGTGTTTTTCACCCCACCCACCTGTCTTTCTTCCCAGGGTTGATGGTGCTTCAGAGAACAATGTCCCATGCATGCTCTGTTCTCCTGCAGAAACACGTTCTTGGATTGTCCTCTCTGCGTGATGCAACAGGCATGGGTGTTTCTGGTGCTCTTTCTGCATGCTGCCTGTCACCCCTGGGTGACATTCTGGGCCCGTTAGCTATACTTTCATGGTGGCAAGGTTTACCATGTTGTCTGTCTTCTTTATGACAGCTCTGTGTTGGAATTTGTCCTTTTTGCTCCTGTCTCTTATCATACCTCTTTTTCTCTAGCTCCAGTTTGGAAAACCCCTGTTTGGTAAGTGTCTTGGTGTGACAACTTTTTACCTCTCCAACGACAGTGTTGCATCAAGCACAGGATGCCCACAGGAACAGCGGGATGGGGGGAGGTGGGGAGTGGGAGAAGAGCATTCCTGGGAATGTGCGATGTGATTGACATCCTCAGACTCCCTGTGGAATCTTCAGTAAAATCTCATTGCTCACTAACATCTGGTGTGGTTAATTTTATTTTTGAGGAATGTGAGCACTGAATACCTCTTGAGTTCAGATGACTTGGAGCTGGACAACAGCTATATCTACATCCGTGGCCATACCCTCAGTCTCAGGAGCCTCCCTCACATATCTACATCTGTGGCCACACCCTCAGCCTCACAACCAGTACTCAGGCTCTGCAATGCTGGCCCTGTTGGAGATTCTGTACTTTGGATTTATCCTCACCCTCATGAAATCGTTTCCTTTTGTTCGTTCCTCTTTGTCCACATTTAGGTTCATCCTGCAGACATTCTGTTGAGTTCTTACTATGCATTAAGTGCTGAAGGGATGATAAAGGGAGGTAATGTTTGTATTCTTCTTTAGAGCTTAAAGTGCCGTCACGTGCATTAATCTCTTGGGTATGATATGAGCTCTGCTCAAAAGTAAATTAGGGTGACATAAGAAAAATGCCTTGTGTCACTGAAGTCGGGAGCTTGTGCCAAATGAAACGGTATGCAGTGGGGCAGGTGTTAACCTTATCATGAGAGCAGGGTTTTAAATGAGCAGAAGACAGTTCTTCAAAAAGGCAAAATGGATTAGACTTAATGCTTTGTATGAATGAAGGGATTCCAAATGAGTGGTCATGTGTTTTTTAATAGACCAAGAAAAAGACGCTATTCAGAAAAATAAAGAATTAAAATGACGGACAGCTTTACTTGCCTATTTTTGTCCTTTCCTAAATGTACTTCTTTATGGAGAAAAGAGTGATAATGACAACCCATGGAAGTGACAGGCACTTGGGGTCGAGGGGTTGCTCTGGGGCTGCCAGGAAAGCTTTTGTTTGCATTTGCTGCTCTGGCCTGCAGCTAAGCAAGTCTGTAATTTTAGCTCTTGAAATAGCATTCAGTTCAAGGTAAGTTACCAAAAAAGAGAGAGAGAGAGAGAGAGGGAGAAGCATCTGTCTCTTCTGAATACATTCTGGTTTTGACAAACTCGTCTTCTCTGTTTTGTGGTTCATATGGGCTCAGGCTTGCATGGGAGCCACATAAATGTCCTTGGATATTCACTCTGAAATTAAAGCTCTCAGGAAAAAATAATCCATGGGAAAATGAGGGCCATAGAATAAGATGTCTATTCGGTGGTCCCTAGGATTAAAAAAAATACTTTTGGCACTGCAGCTGAGACAGAACATGTCAGGACACTCTATCGTGAGGTTATTTCTGTGTAGTTAGGAGGATACTGTATTTCAGTTTGGAAATCGTGAGACGCTGGTGGCTGGCTTCCAGATAGAACCTGGTGGCCACGGACGTTCCAAGGAGGGTTTGGAATTGCTTGGTGCCCTGGTAGTCCAAGAAAAATCATCACAAACAGCTCTGGCAATTTGTAGAATACACGTCAAATTCAGAGAAATTGAGTCTGTTGAATATAAAAAAGGAGGAACAAAATCCACTCCTTTGTGGAGGGGAGAACTCTTCCGTTTACAACGTAAAGCAGATGGTCTGTGTGCCTTCTGTGTAGACTGTTCCTCTTCCTGCTCCAGGTCACCAGCAAGGCGGATAGTTGGTTTGTAGCCAACCAGAAAAGCAAAGGCCACAAGGTTTGCTTTGCTAAGTTGTCCCTCCTGTCACATATCCACGCGACTGCATGACTGCAAAGCGAGGCTACCAGCTTCCTCCTTAGCATTTGTTCATGCTGGCAAAGCAACCAACACACACTTACTGAGAGTCAGTGATGCACTAGATACCTTGCTAGGGTGACTGTGCTGCCCACAAAGGCCACAGTCCCTACCTTCATGGAGGGTACGGAGGGATCCACTTGTCTTGCCTATAATGGATGGTTCAACAGTTTCATTTTGTGCATTCATTTAAGGATGTGAAGGAGCAGACAAGAACACGAGGAGTGCCTAATGGAGTGGGGTTTCCCAGCGAGTGTGCCAATGCCAGCTGGCTGGCAGGGTCACTGAGACACTGCCCTCCTCCCCTTATCAGTGGCTGGATGGGGCCCGGAGGGACCACAAGCAGGGTCTGGTCTCACTGGCCTCTCTTTCATCTCAATCCTCTCATGACATGTCACCAATCAAGTGTCATCTCTCTGTCACTGCAGAGAGTGTGGGAGGTTGGGAGGTTGGGAGGTACTGTGCAGAGGACTGATCCTGGGAGAAGCTGATGGCTAATCCAAGACTTCAGATTCAAGAAAGAAAATCTAGGCAGAGGCTAGAGCATAGGGAGGAGATCAGAGATCGGTCCTGTGTGATGTCTAGGCAGCAGTTAGACTTCGATCCAGATGGAAAGAAGGGGCAAGAATAAGACGGGAGGGTGGGGGATGTGCTGACAAGGGGATGAAGACCCTGATAAAGTGCTTGGACTTTCTAGCCAAGTCTGAGGGGCGCCACTGAAGGATCATAACCAGAGGGACCACTCAGGCTGGTCTGTTTCAGGGAGGAGGGAGGATAAGAACAGGCCAGCAGGTGAGCTGAGTGAGCACACTGGAAGGTTTGAAAGGATCCAGGGCAAACGTGATAAAGGCCTCAACCAAGACAAAACAATTGTTAGTTAAAGCATCTTTTGCAAATTGCACAGTGAACCATAAAATCTGACTTTGAGATATGCCGGGGAAGAGCGCCTGTATGAATTGTAGATAAGATCTGTATCTACCAATTAGGGCAGTTGAACGTGTTATTGATTCTTTAATTTCAGGCCACAAAGAAATCATGACATGGAGTTAGAAGATTTCAGGCTAAATTAAAAAAAATCCCCTTCTTCCCCTCCTCCTCCCCCTCCCCCTTCTCCTCCTTCTCCTCCTTCTCCTCTTCCTCCTCCTCCTCTTCCTCCTCCTTCTTTTCTTCTTCTTCATAAATAGTGGATTTGGCTCAGCAGAGGAGAATGCTTCCCTAAAACCACACAGAAAGTGTCTGATGTAGACACATCAGGGATAGGTAGGACAGTCAAACTAGAAGGAAAAAGGAGGGGGTGATCTCAGTGCTGCTTCTGTCCTTGGGAACTTTATTCCTCAAGTGTGATGGTTAATCCCATATCTGAGGATTTGTGCCTTCTTTCTCCTCACTCTCTGGTGTCATGGCCGACTGCATGTTCCACATCCTCACCGAGACCCTGGACGCCACTGGCATGCAGACCTGTGGAATGATGTTACGTTAGGACTATTCTGGAACTTTTAGGCAAACCTAAGTCTTGGAAAAAAGTGTATCTGCTTCTAAACCATACTGTAGTGGAATTTTATAGAGTCTTGGTGAATGCTTCAAATAGATTAGTGTGAGGTTCCCTAGTTTGGTAGCATCTAGAGTTTTTGTGACCAATGAAAGTGCCCAAACCAAAGATGATAGCACAAGAAGAGATGATTTAGTTTTATTTTGATATGAGAAACCCTGTTCTCACTGAAATTGCTTAGAGCAAGTGCTGGCATGTTCTGCTCGGGAGGTCTTTAAGAATCGCACAGAGCCAGTTCCTGTGTACACAGAGGCTAAAACAGGTCTCACCTAAAGAAGAGGAGTGGACCTCATGACCTCTTATCTATTTTTCATCCTAAAATTTCTGATTTTTTTTTAAAGATTTTATTTATTTATTTGACAGAGAGAAATCACAAGTAGACAGAGAGGCAGGCAGAGAGAGAGAGAGAGGGAAGCAGGCTCCCTGCTGAGCAGAGAGCCTGATGCGGGACTCGATCCCAGGACCCTGAGATCATGACCCGAGCCGAAGGCAGCGGCTTAACCCACTGAGCCACCCAGGAATGAACCCTTTATTCAGCCTAACACAGGATCCAACAGAATAAGGTTTTTGAGAATAATCTTTTGAAATTAGTATGTTGGGTTATTGCTAGAAGCTCTTTGAGTAATGAAATGTTTTCTTTCAGGAGCTGGGAGTGAAACACTCACCAAGACATTTCTTCCAGGCAAAGTCACCACCTGTGACTATTGTTACTTACAGTCACTTAAAGGCTGTTGTAATTATTAACTAATTAGGAGGTGGAAAAGGAGACCTGTCATTTTCATTTTTCTCCAGACACATAGCCCTCATCAGTGTTGGCTGTTGGCATAGATAAAGAAAACTTCAGTTGGGTCTACAATGGGGGCACATCTTGGAGGCAGATAAAATGGAGGTTTAGTCTCTTTGCCTTGAGAGTGATGTGTGTCATCTTTAAGTGAGCTTTGTGACCAGTGATGGGGTTTATAATCTCTCTGGAACAAGAGGTAAGTGCTAACTAGGAGCAACTTTTGACATGAGCTTCACACAGTAGGGTGAGGGATGGGGAGGGAAGGGAAAAGATACATCACAGAGGGAACAAGCCCATGGATGTAGGCTGTTGGATATTTATTCCTTCAACAAATATTTATCATGGTCAACTAGATGCCCGATCTCACCCTAACCTCTGGACACAGCAGCAATTAGAAGAACAAGTTCATACCTTTCTGGAGCTTCTTTTCAAGTGAGAGTGCTCCAAGAATGTTAGTCAGTATGAAGCATTTGGTACCAGACATGTGGGAGATACCTTGGGTTCAATGGTGAAGGGCCATCACAGGTTAGGTCAAGGAACTCAGGCTCCACTCAGGGAGCTCCCCTACGAAATAGCTCCATGGCCCTGGCTTTGGTAGTCACCAAACCTGTAGTCGCTCTCTCCAAAAACACCCAGTTATTTCTGGGAGCAAATCCCTTAAAACGGCTCTTAGGTGTCCACACAGGTTTTCAACAGCCATCCCCACACCAAATTTACCCAGTTTTGCCTTTCCTCTTATGGCTTGGGCGCACACTGCCCGTGGTAGAACCTACCCTGTTCCTAGGGAAAATGTTGGCTCCACCATTCAACCCTTGCCAAGATGGGGTAAGAGGGCTCCAATCACTCCCGAAGTTTTCACTCATCAGGACATGCCCATTGGGCTGGTTTCCCAGGAAAACTGCCAGCTTTCTGCCCATATGAATTCTACCCTTACCATTCTACAACATGCCAGAGGGTTGTCAAGTGAGCATGTGTGTTTCAGCCTGAGGGCTTTCTCTTGGCTTCCCTGTGCAGGTCAGAAATTCTGTGAATAGGCGATCTAGGGGCACTTCTCAGCTGATGATGGATGGGAATTGAGGACAAATACCTCGACTTCATTTTGACTTAGGTATTTTGCTCTGTAAATTCTAGCTTCACTGGCTTCCTGGTGTGGACCCCTGGTCTTGTCAACTCAGGGAGACTGCTGGTTTTATTTGGGTCCCCTTTCCTGTAGACAGGAAGCTTTCTAGGCCATAAGCTGGTGCCGTTGTAGGGTTCTTCTCCTATAGTCCTGATCCTGAACTGCCTGTTGTCTGTTCTTTCATTTATGTTGTCCAGCTTTTCCGTTACTTAAGATCAGCTTCATTCCTTATTACTCCATCATGGTTGAAAGTGGAAATCTCTAATGTCAGCGTTCAGTGAAGAAGCACAGTCTTTCTAACAAAGGTACTCTAACGACTGAATACCCAATTGGGGCAACTGAGCTTTAACCTTTTATCTTGATCTTAAATGGAAGGAAATGGAAATGTTCATCTCAAATGAACAAACAAACAAGGAAGCCTCCGAAACAAACAAACAGAAACAACTTGAAATGGATCAAAAACCTAAATATAATAGCTAAAACTGTAAAACCCTGAGAAGCAGCACAGGAGTAAATCTGCACATTCTCGTGGTAAGCAAAGATTTCTTAGGACACAAAAAGTGCTAATCACAAAATTAAAATACTGATCAATCTCATCAAATTTAAAAATTTGCTCTTCAAAAGACACTATTAAACAATGAAAAGATGAACTACAAAGTTGGTAAAAATATTTCTGTGTATATACATAGCAAAGGACTTGCATCTAGAATTTGTAAAGCACTCTTATGACTCACTAACAAAAAGATGAACAACCCAATAAAATTAAGGTCAAATATTTCATTTGTCTCCTAAAAGAGGGAAAAAAATTGTAAGAGCCAGTAAAATCTGGCTGAAAAGCTCATGAAAAGCTGCTTGATATCATTATTCATTGGGGAAAAGCAAATTAAAATCACAGTGAGATACGATTGGTCCCCTACTAAAATGGCTAATATTTGAAGCTGGATAATATCAAATGTTGGTGAGGATATAGGACAGTTGAGGCTCTCGGATATTTCTGGTGCGTGGGTACACCAGCAACCTCTGTAGAAAATAATTTGGCCATTTCTTATGAAGTTACTCACATGCTTACAATAGAACCCTGAAATTCTATTCCTAAGTGTTAGCCCCAAAGAAAAGAAAATATGTTCACCATCCCCCACCCCTCAAAAAACCTCTAGTATGCAATACTCATAAACATTTAATTCGTAATGGTCCCAAACAGGAATCATGCCAAACGTCCATCAACAGGTGCATGGGGGAAAAAATTGCAGTGTGTCCTGTCAATGGAATACTCCTCAGGGACAGCAAGAATAATAAAAAAAAAAAATGTCTATAATATAAAAATTCTGACAGACAAAAAAAATAGATCAGTTGTTGCCAGGGTTAGGGATATGAGGGAGTAAGGAGTGAGTGCTAATTGTATGTCCTTTTTGGAGTGATGGAAATATTCAGGAATTAACGTTAAATTGAAGGAGGTTGTGAAACCATCACAACCCTGTGAATATACTAAAGCCAACTGAATTGTACACTGTGAATGTGTGACATTTATGGTATGTGAAATACATCTCAAAAAAAGAAAAATATTAAAAATGTTTCCAGTAGTAAAAAAAAAAAAAAAAAAAGAATAAAGTCTCCGGCATGAATTAGAGAAAAACCAAAGTGGAGGCCACATCTTGAGTGCACCCCTGAGCCAGCCACCCCTAGCCACATCATCAAAACTTAAACTACGTGATTCCCCAAAGTGCTGACTGATCGTTAACAAGACTTCGACTTTCTTCATGCCTGCATGACCTTGAAGCTTCTTCCCAGCCAATGGGCTAGAGGCAAGAGGTTTATGCTGTGTCATTGCCCCCAGAGGACAGTCAATTTCTGGTTGCCAGTCACAGTGGAAAACTCTGTGCTTCTTCACTCAGGCTTTATAAACTGAGTGGGAACCGAGAAAACACAGCTTTGTTGGTCTCTGTTTGGAGGTCTCCCTATTTGCCAATCCTTGTTTCTCGAGCAACAAAATATTCTTATCAAATAGATCTTCTTCTGACACATGCACCAACGTGTGTCAGAGACAGTAGGCTGAGCAAAAGACACAAGAGGACATACTGTGCGATGTTATTTCTTGAAATTCTAGAACAGGCCAACAGATCTATCATGTCAGAAAGCAGATGGGTGGTTGCCTGGGGTTAAGGGTTAATGACAGATGGCTGGATTGCAAAAGAGCAAGATGGGACCTTAGGGAAGGTGATATTTTATATTTTGATTGCAGTGGTAATTACATGAGTGAATATATTTGTTGAAAGGACTCAACTGTACCCTTAGATGAGTACAAGTTTATTGTACATAAATTACACCTTAAAGTTAATGTAAAAATTTTGTAACCTCAGATATTTTTGTTTATTAAGAATAATTGTGATTTACATATTGTATGTTTACTACCAGTTAGATGCTAGGTACTTTCCATTAATTTGTTCCATACTGCATCTAAGAGGTAAACACTATTTTAAGTAAGTGCTTTAAGTAAGCACTAAGAGGTAAACACTATTATCATTCCCATTTTGTAGATGGAAAAACTGAGGTTTCAAGACAGAAAGTCATGCAGGAAAGGACCCGATGTTACTGTAACATGGGTAGAAGGATATGAGCACATTCTTTCTGCCTCTAAAGTCCTTTGTTCCTAACTGTCCTATGAAAGAGCCCCCCCCCCCTTTTTTGGTCACAAAGTTTGTAATATTTCTTCCTCAGTGAAATAAAAAATAACTCACCTCTTCAGTTTCCATGCTCTGGGGTGCTGGTTGGAACACCCCAACCATGCTGGAGTTGGCCAGCCAGGCACAATGGACAAGTACCACTTGGTGAATTCATCCTGATATGGACCCAGGGAGCTGGAGGAGCCACAATTCATGGCACCTGCAAGACCTATCAGGCAGAGAGGCTCAGATTTCCTTTACACCTGAATTGCCACACTCCCCTTAGTGATATCTTTCTTCACCTGTGGCCAAAGCTGCCTCAAAGTGGGGCCAGAACCAGACTGTTGTTCTGCTTGTAGGGACTGGAGTCTGTCTTTGCAGGCTCTGCTTCCTTCACTGAGTGCCCTATAAGGCATGAGCCTGCATGCAGTTCTCACCCTTGGGGAGACAGGACTAGATCTGGCATACTCTTCTCCCCCACCCTGACGCCTGCTTCTGATTCCACTGTTCCCAAGATGGACCAGAGAGTAGTGATGTTCTGCAGCCTGGAGACTGAGGTTACCCCCACCACCATCTGTGAGAAATTGAAGGGCACTTTGAGTTGAAATCAGGTTGGATGCAGAAAAAACTGTTACAGTTCTTGAACACCATCTCTATCTACTTAGTGGTCTGGTGTGCTGGCTTGGAGATTTTGGTAGACCATGAAGGGATGGTCCTTCTACAGCGCACCTTCTAGGTTCTAGAAGAGAAAATGCGATAAGAAGTATTGGACCCCTTGGGTGAGTTACAACATGACTGTTTGCAATAGCCCTGAGCTCCATCGGGGGAGAGTGGGGAGGTCTCAAAGAGGCTCAGGGACTAGAGAGAGAGGGTCACAACTTCTTTAGCAATGCCTAGGCTGCACAGGAATTGTGTATTCTCCCAAACCTATAAGTGCACCCGAAACCTGACTAAGTGAGAGACATGCAGAGGTATCTGGAAATGGAGATCCAAGAAGATTTGACACACTAATCAAATGTTCTTTGAACTCTTTCTCTACATCTAACTTAATTCCGACTCAAAGTACAGTGTACTTGAAATATACTAAGAGAGAATGGCTTGTAGGAGAATGTTGACTCAAACTCTGCTATTCCTCTCAAGGCAACATTCCCATGGGAAGATCCACATTACTTACCTCTGCACACCAGCTCCCAACCTTGTGACTCGTAGCACAAGCAGTGATGGAAGAAGGGTAGGAAATGAGGAAGGAATGAAGGAGTCAATAGGTACAAAAGCAAAGATCAAAAAGAGGAAGGAACAAAAGAAGCCAGGTCTATGTAGGACTGAGGGAGACTGAAGAAGGCTACAGGTTTAAGAAGAACTCAGTTGTGTTCTCTTCCAGTCTCTCTTGGAAGGGGTCACATATTTTCCTCATAGGTCCTTTTCCGAGCCACCCCTCCTATTCAGAACTCATTTTCTTTGGATCCTGTTCTTTTCTGGTTCCTCTTCTATGTGTTAAGTGAAGTGCATCACTCTCCTGCAATGGTAGAGGGAGAAGACAGGATTGCTCAAGAGCCTTGATTCAGCCTAATTAACAGGCCACTTCTGGTGGTTCTGTGTCTTTGTGTCAGCAGTTCTGAGTGTAGGTTGCTTTTCTCACCAGGAGCTATTTTTTAATTAAGTTAAGATTGTCCACTGTCTCACTGTTGATTTTCATTTTTTTAATTGTGCCAGTCCTTCCTGTAAGCAACTTCAGAATATCCTCCTTTCACATTTAAGGTGGCAGTAATTAGGTCCAGATTTGCTGAGCCTGTGGGAATCTTCCAGCCAAAGTCATCTTAATGGTGTTTTAATGTCTGAACTCTTCTGTGCTGATGTGTGAGGTTACCAACTGTGTAAAAGAAATGGCTTGGATGTCCTGGTGGTTATGGGAGTTTGGAACCATGCCCCAAAGCATGGAAGGTTTGCGAGTTTTTCTTACTAACTGAGAAACAGTTAAACCACCAAACCTGTATCAGGATCCATAGTGCATTCATGTTTTTTTGGTCTCTTCATACTTGTTGAGATATTCTGGGGTAAATGCTTGTGTCAGGAGAAATAAAGATCTTATGGATGGCAATATCTTGCATATCAAGAAACAATAAAAAATGGAATTTTTCAATGGTTTTTAATAGGAGATATGTTGTGTCTTCAAAGGAGAGGTTTGTGTCCTTCAAATAGAGACTGTAGTACTTGGGGCTTATTTGAGCAGACACTAATAAGATTTATTTATTACTTTAGAAAGTCTCATAAAAGAATCTCATTCATAGAATGGAAGTTAGTTTTATTGATGTTACCTCCACATGTGATCTCTGAGAGACGGTATGAGTAAAATGGAAAATAAATAAAAAGAAATCAACCAAAGTATTAAATCATCTTTTTTTTTTTCAGAGTTTACCTCTTTTGAAATCTTTCCTATTTTAGAGAACTAAGAACTGCTACCTGGCCAATTTGTCTGTCAGAGGATGCTCCTGTTACCCAAATTTTAGACACTTCACTTCCAATTAAACAGTACTAAAATACTTTGCTGATTGTTTCCTTCGTAAGTCAAAGTCTTTTCCAAGTGTGAGAGTTTCATTCTTTTTTTTAAAAGATTTTATTTATTTATTTATTTGACAGACAGAGATCCCAAGTAGGCAGAGAGGCAGGCAGAGAAAGGGGAGGAAGCAGGCTCCCTGCTGAGCAGAGAGCCTGATTCAGGGCTCAATCCCAGGACCCTGAGATCATGACCTGAGCTGAAGGCAGAGGCTTTAACCCACTGGGCCACCCAGGCACCCCCAAGTGTGAGAGTTTCTGAGCAGAGACCCATATTATTATTATTATTATTATTTGTGTAACTAGTCCCTTATCTCAGTAACTTCCCTGCCTGAGAATTACACAGCACCTTTTTGTATCACCACATGAATCGAGGACCCATTATGTACCAGGCATCATACCGAGAGCTCAAAACATCAGTATGCCCAGGTTGGAGCTCAAGTTGCCTTCTCTGTTGGAAACAGCAAAGCAAACTAATGATTACAATAGAGAGTGGTGAGGACATACTAGAGACACACAGTAGGTGCAACAGGAGGTGAGGAGAGGGGTCCAAATCAGATCATAGCATCAGAGAATCATTGCTAAAGGTGATGATATTTAGTCTGAACCTTGAGGGATGCATGGAGCTAAATGGCAATGTGCATTCCAGATGGAAAGGACAGCAGGTCATGAAGACTTTGCATAATGATCATTGATTGGGAAGGATGGAGGGATAGGGATGGTAGGAAGTTGCAGGAGCTGCTACAGAGGAAACTGCTGATTGTGGAGGGTCTTGAAATTCAAGATTTATGTTGAAAATTCCCAGAAAGGAATTGAAGAAGGAAGCAATATGCATGGATTTATGTCACAGAAGGATAGATCTGGCCAAATTATAGGATACAGGTTGGGAAGGGGAACCATTTTAGAGACAGGGAAGTCAATGAGGATGCTGTTTCTTCCAAGGAAGAATAAGGGCTAAATAAAAGCAAAGACAGGGGGCGCCTGGGTGGCTCAGTGGGTTAAGCTGCTGCCTTGGGCTCAGGTCATGATTTCAGAGTCCTGGGATCGAGTCCCGCATCGGGCTCTCTGCTCAGCAGGGAGCCTGCTTCCATCTCTCTCTCTCTGCCCGCCTCTCTGTCTACTTGTGATTTCTCTCTGTCAAATAAATAAATAAAATCTTTTAAAGAAATAAATAAAAGCAAAGACAGGTGGAAGAACCAGAAAGTGTCAGACTGAGAACTATCAAGACAACCGAATAGGTAATTGATGTGGACAGGGGTGAAGAGAAAGGGTTTAGAATGACTCCCACTGCTGCCTGGATGGTAGGACCATCCTGTGATCTGGGGAATGTAGAGAAGGGGTGATTTACAGGGGGTTAGAGGGATGCAAATGAACATATATGTGCAAGAAATTCAGGGGAAAAGTTATGAAGGCAGACTTACATTTAAGTCTGGACCTTGGGGCATGGGTCTCAGCTGGAGATATGGAGATACAGGTACTCAGCACTTGCTGATGGTTGGAATTATTGATTTATATGAAGGGATGGCACCGACGAGAAAAGGAGAGTTTTGAGGATAAGCAATATTTAGGAAGCGAATGGAGGAAGAAGAATCCAAGGCAACACCAGGAAAGGAGTTGTTGGGGAGTTACAGGGAGGACCAGGATTGTTCCGGAACTTCCATTTCATATCCCAGATGAATCCCTGTGGAGTTGACATGCTTCTCTTCACTACTGACAGCTATGTATCTTCTCTTGTGAGTTCCTCAAGGGCAATGGAAATATTTCCTTTTCACTATACAAGTCCTCAAATTTGGTTAACATTCTCTGTCACAATAGGCCCTGTCAATGACCTAGTGAGTATGTAGGTCTTCAATTCTATGCCTGATGTCCACCTTCTTAGACTTGGGATATAATTAAAATTACCTTCTATAGTAACAGACTGCGCAGGCACATTTCTGATCACCAAAAAATATTTTTAAAGAATGGTACACGGTTTAGGGAAACTTTTTAAGATTTTATTTATTTATTTGAGAGAGAGAGAGAGATACAAAAGACAGCACAAGCAGGGAGGAAAGGGAGAAGCAGGCTCCCTGCTGAGCAGGGAACCCAACACTGAGCTCCGTCCCAGGAAAGTGAGATCATGACCTGAGCAGAAGGCCAGACGCTCAACTGACTGAGCTACCCAGGTCCTCCTAGGGAAAATTTAAATAAATAAAGACACTCAGGTACAACTTACCAGAATGTACCTTAATACATCTCACCTTATTGTATAACTATTGTGAATCACAGTCTTATTTTGAAGATAGTTCTGTCCCTTTCAGAAAACTTACCCATTCCAATGTATTTAACCTGAATGGAGTGAGTTAAGTAAAATTCAAAATAGAGGTGAAAAAATATTTCCCACTGTTACGCAGTGTGCTTTAATGTACTCTAGGTAAATTATTAGTTAAATAGACATATAGACATGCACAAGGGGTGCCTGTGTGGTTCAGTTGATTAAGTGGCTAACTCTTGATTTTGGCTCAGGACATGATCTCCCGGTCCTGGGATGGAGCCTTGCATAGCATTCTGCACTCATTTTGGGAGTCTGCATATGGATTCTCTCTCTCCTCTCCCTCTGCTCCTCCTTTGCTCTCTCTCTCTGAATTCTCTCTCTCAAGGAAATAAATAAATATATAAAATAGGCACATACAAGAGGAAGTCTAGTGGGCCCGGAGGGTTAGAGTCTGCATTAGTTTCCTACTGATGTTATAACAGATTACTACAAACCCAGTGGCTGAAAACACGACAAATTCCTGATCTGACAGTTCTGGAGATCAGAAGCATGTAGTGAGCCTTATAGGGACCGAATGCATCATTATCACTGCATTCTTTCTGGAGGCTTTAGGTAAGAATCCATTTCCTTTTCTAGCTTCTAGAGGCCACCTGTATTCTCCATCTCTCTCTGCTTCTGCCTTCCACTTCTGCTCGCATCTTCTGTTCTTATTCAGTCATGTTAAGAGGACCTAAGCAGGAGTAATGATGCTATACCTTCAATATTTCAAGAGAATATACAGCCTGTACATGATAGCATGAGCTCTCAAATCGGGATGAGTAATGAGACAAGATAGGCGAGGATAGGGGATCATAGAGGCCTGATGAATACCCCATTGTGCACTTGGCAGCCGGCATGACAAGGAGCACAATGCCACATCTCCACTGCAGTCCCAGAGCAAATGCATTTATTGATTTTTATGTTTAAAAATCTCATCTGTTCAAGTAGCATATTTAATGCTACAAGTACAACTGAAATAAGTTAAAACTCCAACACAGAAAGCAAGTCCTAAAATATCTTGAAAAAGAAGTAGGAAGTTGTATCACTATTTGCAAGTTGACTTCTCAGCTATCCATCCTGTTTCTCTCATTTCTTAGTAAACAGCATAAAAGCTCTGGTTCAGTTTACGAGCGATCGCTCTTAAAATCACACAAAATCTTGTTGCTGGAGAAATTTCTTCCTGCGCTGATGATTATTTATCAGAGTTTCTAGTGGGATGAGAAAGACCTTTGTCAATAAATATCTGTTTTTTTAAAGTCATTTAAGCCCAAGGACTTGGAGTTAATGAGATTGAAGTCCAAAAAGAGAGTTGCTGGTCCTCTTACCAATAAATATTTCTAGAACAAGGAAATCTCTATTTGTCTGTTATTCCCACAGAACAACACAAGGTAAAGTGTTTCCCCACCTTCCCTTTCCTGTTCTTTAATTCTCACTCTCTCAGATGTCCAGATGTTATTATGTAGAACCTCCCCTGGGCTTTCTCTTCCCCTCAATTCTCCTCCAGCACCTTCCATGAAGCTTTGAAGATCTTTGCTGGAGAGCAAAGTTGTCACATTCTTTCCCATTATCACACGTTTTGTAACCCAGTTCTAGTCAGTGTATCTTATTCTGTTATTCTTCCTGGGATGACTGGAAATATAATATCTTATCGAGGATTCTTTTTTTTTTTTAAAAGATTTTTGAGAGAGAGAGAGGAAGAGAGAGCAAGTATGAACAGGGGGAGGTGCAGAGGGAGAGAGAGAATTCCAAGCAGACTCCATGCTGAGTCTGGAGCCCAACATGAGGCTCCATCTCACAATGGTGAGATCTTGCCATGAGCCAAAATCAAGTCAGATGCCTAACTGCCTGAGCTACCCAAGGCACCCCTAACTAGGATTCTTTCGAACACAGTTTCCTAGCATGTGATAACTGTCATATGAAAGATATCTTGAGTTGCCAAACCTTGGAAATTCGTGATGTACACTGGCACGTGTAAAAACAGAATATCCCAAATAACTTGCCTAATATTATTCATTACTTTCCATCATATTGTTTAAAGAACCTGGGACACTTTGAGACCACACTTAAAAGAAAAGATCTTTAAAAATGAACTGTCTTCAGGTTAGGAGAAGGGAGGTAGGGTTATGGACATTGGGGAGGGTATGTGCTTTTGGGTAAATTGGAAGGGGAGGTGAACCATGAGAGACTATGGACTCTGAAAAACAATCTGAGGGGTTTGAAGTGGCAGGGGGGTGGGAGGTTGGGGTACCAGGTGGTGGGTATTATAGAGGGCACGGCTTGCATGGAGCACTGGGTGTGGTGAAAAAATAATGAATACTGTTTTTCTGAAAATAAATAAATTGGGAAAAAAATGAACTGTCTTCAAATCAAAACCACAATAAGATACTACCTCATGCCAGTCAGAATGGCTAAAATTAGCAAGTCAGGAAATGATAGATGCTGGCGAGGATGTGGAGAAAGGGGAAACTTCCTACACTGTTGGTGGGAATGAAAGCTGGGAAGCCACTCTGGAAAACAGCATGGAGGTTCCTCAAAATGTTAAAAATAGAGCTACCCTATGACCCAGCAATTGCACTACTAGGTATTTACCCTAGAGCTATAAATGTAGTGATCCGAAGGGTCACATGCACCATAATATTTATGGCAGCAATGTCCACAACAGCCAAACAATGGAAAGAATCTAGATGTTCGTCAACAGAAGAATGGGTAAAGAAGATGTGGTATATATACAATGGAATACTATGCAGCCATCAAAAGAAATGAAATCTTGCCATTTGTGATGGCACGGATGGAACATGAGGGTATTATGCTGAGCGAAGTAAGTTAATCAGAGAAAGACAATTATATCATCTCCATGATATGAGAAAAAGAGAGACAATGTGGGGGGTTTGAGGGGTAGGGAAGGGAAAAAATGAAACAAGATGGGATCAGGAAGGAGACAAACCATGAGAGACTCTTAATCTCACAAAACAAACTGAGGGTTGCTGGGGGGAGGGAGATAGGAAGATGGTGGTTAGGTTATGGACACTGGGGAGGGTATATGCTATGGTGAGTGCTATGAAGTGTATAAACCTGGTGATTCACAAACCTGTACCCCTTGGACTCATAATACATTAAATGTTAATAAAAAATTTAAAAAATTAAGAAAAATGTACTGTCTTCCTCAGTAATGAGCAGGCATTGAAGCATTTTGGGGAGAATCAGGGCAAAATGAGGCAGAAAAGTTACTTGTTTGGTGTATCAGTTAGGAGGATTTTAATAGCAAGTTTTGGAAAATACAACCCAAACTATATATTATACATTCATGTACTGAAAAACTTAAGAGTTAGACCCATTTCACGTGGGACCTGGCTCTTCAATAACAAGTGATTTAAAAAAGTCAACTCAAAGTTAAGCCAGAAAAGGGGCAAGATTAGGTCATTTATTAAAAATCTCAAGGTGAGGCTTGGCTAAGGCATACTTCTCTTCTTTTCTTTTCTTTCTTATTTTGGTAAGATTTTATTTATTTATTTATTTGAGAGAGAGAGAGAGAGAGAGAGTAAGAGAGCATAAGAAGGGGAGTGGCAGGCAGAGGGAGAAGCAGACTCCTCACTGAGCAGGGAGGCTGATGGGGGTGAGGCTCTATTTCAAGAACCCAAGATCATGGCCTGAGCTGAAGGTAGACGCTTAACCAACTGAGCCACCCACATGCCCCAGCCAAGTCATTCTAACATGGCCAGGAGAGTAAGGTTTCTCTTCACCTCTGGCTCCGACTTCTGGCCACTTTGGTTTCATCCTCAGGACTCTGTGTGGTGATCTGTGCCAGCAACTGTCTTGAGTATCTTTCTAAAGAGCACTCAGGAAAAGTCTTCTTGCATTTCATTGGCTCTGATTAGATGATGTGATCATTTCTAAGCCAATCACAGTGACCAGGGAGATATCACACTCTAGTTGGTCAAATCTGAGTCCTGGGACCTGGGCCTGGGCCCCCTGCACCCAATGCAAACCATCAGAGGGTGGGAGAGAAAGTGGTATTACTGGAAGCAGAGTGAGTGGTTGCTTCGCGACCAGAACCCAACAAGTATCTAATGCACCGGAAAGGAAAACATTAGCCGGCATGTGTGTTTGTACGTATTTAAAGCAATTTAATTGTACAGATGAATACAAAGGGAAAATTCCCAGAGTGAATTAGCAGGTGGTGCAGCAGATAGTCAAGATGCCTGCAGTTAACAGAAAATGCTAGAGAAAGAAGTTTTTCCTAGGATATGGAGCGAAGGTTACCCTCTGAAAATAAGACCACCAAAAATTTCCCTTATAGACTATGAGTCACAGCTATGCTCCTTACTAGACTGCTTTCCTTAAGGGTTAAGGATGTCATCTTACTTTCTCCACTTATCATAATGCTTGGTTTAGAAGGGCTGACAAGAAGACCATTTTAGACTGAATTAATGAATACATTTGAAGAAGTAGATTGAGGGATGATCTTTCTTTAGAAGTATGTCTTAAGATGCTCGGGAAACACCCATGTCCAGCCAAAAGGTGTACAGTTTTTGGACCACACTGTGCTAATGGAGGGAATCTCTAGCCTAAAAGCTGTTTCCTAACATGTCTAAAGACTCTGAAAATAAGGGGATTAGTCTAGGAGGAGTCTAGGAAGGGAGAAACAGGGCCAGAACTTTTCAGGATCAATGGGAGAAAGGCACTGTCCAACCTAACTCCATACAACTGCCTTCTCTCCTGTATTTGTCCTACAAATTCAGGTATAGATTGGAGATTTCCTCTACTTATTCAATTCCAGTTTCCTCTCTGCCCCCTGGCAGTGTGCTGATGTAATCACTGGGCTCACTTTGTTTCCTTTTTCTTGTGGACCATAATCCTGTGCAGACCTTTGTCCAAACTCTTTGCATATATTCGGTCCAGTCTTCTAGGTATTTAAGATTAGGAGCAGGGGTGGTAATTCCAGCCACTGTTACTCCTTCTTGGTCCTGGATATTTACAGTGGACTCACTGCATCTGGCTGGGAAGGAGGTTGGGCCTTAGGAGACACATGGAATAGGCAGAAGCAACAGAGAAATCTGCCTATAGAATTCTGACCACTGGATGTCTTCCTCAGAGCTCTCCTGGTTCGCTGATGAATGCCTGTGGGTAAATGCGGGCCTTTGTCATTTTTTCTGGAGGAAAGCACTACTAAGAGAGATTTCCTTGGACTCAATCCAGGTCCAAGCCTTCTTAAGGCAGAAACCCAAACATTAGAACCTTGAGCAGGCTTTGAGGTAGCAGTGTAGACATGGGGCTTGAATTCAACCCAACAGCCTCTGCCATGGGATGTTTCAGTTTAGTGTGTAACCCAAGGAAGGAGGCTCTGGGCAGAATCTGTCCTCCCAGATGAGGGGGTTACACAGCTGTCTAACAAGGTCCCTCCTTGGTGCATAAGTTGCATGGGTAGACTGTGCCATCATAGCCATGTCCTCTGTGCCCAGAGTCAGCAGCAGAAGCAGGGGTTCCTCGCCAGGCAGCTCGGTGGGTGGGTTTTAAGCATTGCATCCCGAGTCCTACCCACAATTCCATTTCACTAGTCCTCCCAACAGTCCTGCAAACACCTCCTATTTCTCCTCCAACGGCCAGAGTTGGCTACACTTATTTACAAAACTCATTGTCTTGATTGTATTATTATTTGACTGGCAGTAGATTATTACCAAAGATGTACACAAAAAATTGGATATTGCTTTATCAAACAAAGGAAGGTCAAGTTTAAACAGCTTCTTCCAAGTAGATCAGAGTCCTTACCTATATGCGTATGTCATGGACTAATGCTGCAGATCAGAAAAAAAAGAAGGCATTACTTATTCTGCATCTTATCTCGTGCTCTTGTCAATTGTATGAATTTTTCTGTTTGAAATAAAACCTCTTGTTAGTCAGTGATTATTATTGGCTATTTTAATGACTGTGTCAGCACTATACAAATCATGTATTTTCTAAACAAGTTTCCAGGCTTCATCAACACTTCCATAGCTGGACATTTGTAATCAAGGTATGGGACTGCTTCGGTTGACAAATGGCTTTTTCTAACAGGAGATTTGAAACAGCATCTGGTTTCATTAATTTTATAACTTCTCATTCCTTGACATTCAGAACATGGGCCCACTGCACTTGTAATTCATTCTTTTGAAAGATGAGCACACTTGGCATGGTGCAGAGATGAGGGCCATTTTTATGGATAAAGGCTCATCCTTTGAAGGCAGCTTGGCTAGTGGTGGCTTATAATGGAAATCCTGACAGACTCTCAAGTGTGTCAACTCTGAGCCAGGATGCGAGTGGGGCAAGCAGCTCCCAGGAGTCAAGTAGACAAGATCTGGTCATGGAAGATAGGAAATGCTTTTTTAATAGAGTACCATTGACTTTTTCCTCTTTTTAACAGAAAATCGCCTATTTCTGGCCTGTAATCAAAAGCAAAACACTTGGAGTTTCCGGTGTGAAGTGCTTGGGCAGAGGTATATATTCAAATATCTGAAAGGTATACTTCACTCATCCTCAGGAATGACTTGGTGAGATTTTTATGGACAGGTCAGAAGCTAGGTTTGTTATGCAGAGCTTTGAAAGTGGGTGAGAGAGAATGAAAAAAAAAAAAACCAAAAAGCAAATAAATGGACGGGCTGTGAATATGAGAAGTGAGGTGCTGAACTAGTGGTTGTTTAGGCTTGCAGGAAATTGATGGTATTTTCAAAATTGTGTCTAAATTCAAAACCAAGGCATTGTAACAAGAATTGAACACATTGTTGAGGTTTTGGTTATGTGAAAAACAAAACTGTAGGTATCAGAATAAATTCATGAGAAGGGATCCTAGATGTTTGTCTAGTACAGTAGTTTTATTTTGTCAATGGGGGGAGGACATGATAATTTTCAAACACTTTGTGTCTCCAGAACTTTCCATTCTTCCATGTACAATAACTCATTCAGGAATGAGCATGTGACTCCATAACAACTATGGAGATGCCCCAAGACTTTTGCCGTGGCTTCCTAGAGTTATTCTTGCTTAATGGATTTAAAGCTGAGAAGACAAACTTCCTAGAGTTTATTACATCTGAACCTGGATATGACAGCCAGGACAGGGGGAGACAGTGGAGAGATCCAGACAAACATGCCCATGATGACTTTATCTGGTCCGTGAATTCAACCAGGCCTGAGTCTGCTGACTTCTGGACCTCTCGTTTACATGAGTAAGTTAATTCCATTTTGCTAACTGAAGCCTGGGTCAGGTTTTCAGTCCTGTGGATGCCGTTCAGGAGAGGGACACTCTCCCATATTTGGAGATTTAATATTATTGCTTAATGTAAAGCCTCAACCTGGAAGCCACTCCTTTCTTCCATGCAAGGAGCTATGGAGTCATGGAGACCACCATTTTCCTTAATCATCTATGCTTAGAGCTCAGGACAGCCACCTTTGACATAGCAAGGACCAAGGATGCATAGACCTGAAAAGTTTGCTTGTTATTTTTGGTGACTCTTAGCTTAGAGATGGTACCTTTGAAATCATAGCTGCTGCTTCTTTAATTCGTCCTCCAGGTGCCTAAAAGTCCGATCAATAATGAAGACCTGAAATGTCTTCAAACTTAATTTAGCATCTGGCCCGAAGAGGAGAATGCCAAGTCTGGGTCTTGTGGCAAGCCAAATTTGGAACAAAAACAGAAATGCTGAGATGTGCTCAGACACAAAATAGATTTACAGGACTTGCTTCTTCTTCTTCTTCTTCTTCTTCTTCTTCTTTTTCTTCATGTCACATTGCTGCCATCATCTGCTTGCTAATTGAGTTAACCTTGTCAAATTTGATATGATACCAGGTCTATGATGCCATCGTTGGGCAAGGTTGTCAGAGCCCCTCTTTCAGCTCTTTCTAGTGTCAGCTTGATTTAATGACCTCTGGAATTCTTCTCATGAACTCCAAGGAGACAGGTAGGTCTATGTTTGACTTGCACTTGAAGGCTAATGGTGCAGGCACTGGAGAAAGAGCTTTGGGATCCTACTGGTTTTGGCACATGACAGTCAATCAGTGCCATATCTTCCCCAGAGAAGCCTCTTCCCTCTGTTAGTGTTGAGTGTCCTCTGCAAAAGCACCAAGGACCTCCCATCCCAAATTTGGCTTGGATATTGAGGTTGATGACTCCCATGCACCGAGAGAATTTGAGAGGCTATTACTCACCCAAAGGTCTTCCAGGAAGAGCTGGGTAGGCACAAGCAGGCCAGGTTGACTGAGGCAGAGCAGAGGGAGTGGGTTTGAGGCTTTCTTAATAAGTGGCTAAGGGCTGGGATTACAAAAAAATCTTCCAAGTACAGGAGATTTGAATTTCCCACTGTTTCAAAGGAGTGTGTGAGCTCAGGGTCTTCCCACTGATCTGGAAGAGAGGGTATGACTGAAAAGGGAGTCAGCAGTGAAAGGTCAGGAATGAGGTCAGACTCTCCCTTACTATTAGATGTAATCTTTCCTAAACAAAGTATGTTAGTTTCCTGGGACTGCTGTTACAACTGATCACAACTGAGTGCCTTCAAACAACAGAATTGTATCCTCTTGGCGTTCTGGGGGCTAGAAGTCAGAAATCAAAGAGTGGGCAGTGTGATTCCTCCTGGATGTTGGGAGAGAGGATTTATTCCAGGTCTCTTCTTAGCTTCTGGTGGCTGCTGGTGATGGGTGGCATTCCTTGGCTTGTGTCCCTCCTGTCTCTGCTGGAACCCTCACATGGATTCTTCTCTGTGCTCATCTTCTAAAAGGACATGCTTGGGGCACCTGGGTGTCTTGGTCTTTTTAAGCATCAGCCTTCAGCTCAGGTCATGATCCTAGGGTCCTGGGATAGAGCCCCACATTGGGCTCCCTGCTCAGTGGGAAGTCTGCTTCTCTTTCTCCCACTCCCCCTGCTTGTGTGCTTTCTCTGGCTGTGTTTCTCTCTTTCAAATAAATAAATGGAATCCTAAAAAAATAAAAAGACATGCCCTTTGGATTTGGGGCTCACCCTAATTCTGTATGACTTCATCTCCACCCTGACTTTGATTGTATCTCCAAATAAGGTCACATTCTGAACTTTCAGGGGCACTATTCAACTCAGTACACAAAGTTAAGGCACTTTGTTAGCAAATCTTAAAAAATCACATTATTTTTTTTCCAATTTATTTATTTTCAGAAAAACAGTATTCATTATTTTTTCACCACACCCAGTGCTCCATGCAAGCCGTGCCCTCTATGATACCCACCACCTGGTACCCCAACCTCCCACCCCCCCGGCCACTTCAAACCCCTCAGACTGTTTTTCAGAGTCCATAGTCTCTCATGGTTCACCTCCCCTTCCAATTTACCCAAATTCCCTACTCCTCTCTAACGCCCCTTGTCCTCCATGCTATTTGTTATGCTCCACAAATAAGTGAAACCATATGATAATTGACTCTCTCTGCTTGACTTACTTCACTCAGCATAATCTCTTCCAGTCCTGTCCATGTTGCTACAAAAGTTGGGTATTCATCCTTTCTGATGGAGGCATAATACTCCATAGTGTATATGGACCACATCTTCCTTATCCATTCATCCATTGAAGGGCATCTTGGTTCTTTCCATAGTTTGGCGACTGTGGCCATTGCTGCTATAAACATTGGGGTACAGATGGCCCTTCTTTTCACGACATCTGTATCTTTGGGTTAAATACCCAGGAGTGCAATTGCAGGGTCGTAGGGAAGCTCTATTTTTAATTTCTTGAGGAATCTCCACACTGTTCTCCAAAGAGGCTGCACCAACTTGCATTCCCACCAACAGTGTAAGAGGGTTCCCCTTTCTCCACATCCTCTCCAACACATGTTGTTTCCTGTTTTGTTAATTTTGGCCATTCTAACTGGAGTAAGGTGATATCTCAATGTGGTTTTAACTTGAATCTCCCTGAGGGCTAATGATGATGAGCATTTTTTCCTGTGTCTGATAGCCATTTGTATGTCTTGATTGGAGAAGTGTCTGTTCATATCTTCTGCCCATTTTTTGATGTGTTTGTCTGTTTCGTGTGGGTTGAGTTTGAGGAGTTCATTATAGATCCTGGATATCAACCTTTTGTCTGTACTGTCATTTGCAAATATCTTCTCCCATTCCGTGGGTTGCCTCTTTGTTTTTTTTTTACTGTTTCCTTTTCTGTGCAGAAGCTTTTGATTTTGATGAAGTCCCAGAAGTTTATTTTCGCTTTTGTTTCCTTTGCCTTTGGAGACGTATCTTGAAAGAAGTTGCTGTGGCTGATATCAAAGAGATTACTGCCTATGTTCTCCTCTAAGATTCTGATGGATTCCTGTCTCACTTTGAGGTCTTTTATCCATTTTGAGTTGATCTTTGTGTACAGTGTAAGAGAATGGTCGAGTTTCATTCTTCTACATATAGCTGTCCAGTTTTCCCAGCACCATTTATTGAAGAGACTGTCTTTTTTCCACTGTATATTTTTTCCTGTTTTGTCAAAGATTAATTGACCATAGAGTTGAGGGTCCATATCAGGGCTCTCTACTCTGTTCTATGAAAGACCCACAGCAAATATCATCCTCAATGGGAAAAAGCTTGCAGCCTTCCCATTGAGATCAGGAACAAGACAAGGATGCCCACTTTCACCACTCTTGTTCAACATAGTATTAGAAGTCCTAGCAACAGCAATCAGACAACAGAGAGAAATAAAAGGTATCCAAATTGGTAATGAAGAAGTCAAACTCTCTCTCTTCGCAGATGACATGATTCTTTATATGGAAAACCCAAAAGACTCCACCCCCAAACTACTAGAACTCATACAGCAATTCAGCAACGTGGCAGGATACAAAGTCAATGTGCAGAAATCAGTGTCTTTCTTATACACTAACAATGAAAATACAGAAAGGGAAATTAGAGAATCGATTCCATTTACTATAGCACCAAGAACCATAAGATACCTTGGAATAAACCTAACTAAAGAGGTAAAGGATCTGTACTTGAGGAACTATAGAACACTCATGAAAGAAATTGAAGAAGACACAAAAAGATGGAAGACCATTCCATGCTCTTGGATCGGAAGAATAAACATTGTTAAAATGTCTATACTGCCTAGAGCAATCTATACTTTTAATGCCATTCCGATCAAAATTCCACCGGCATTCTTCAAAGAGCTGGAGCAAATAATCCTAAAATTTTTATGGAATCAGAAGAGACCCCGAATCGCTAAGGAAATGTTGAAAAACAAAAATAAAGCTGGCGGCATCACCTTACCTGATTTCAAGCTTTATTACAAAGCTGTGATCACCAAGACAGCATGGTACTGGCATAAAAACAGACACATAGACCAGTGGAAAAAAATCACATTCTTGATCACATTTATCACACGGCAAAACTTCTGCATCCCCAAATGGGACCAGAGAGAAGCTTCCCAGGCTCCTGGGGTTCCCAGAAAAGGCATGATCCTTGAAGAGGGCTGGGGGCTAATGGAAGGGTTTGCACAGAGGCAGAGTGGAAGGAGCAAGGGAGAGATGGGGATGCCATTGGCTCAGCGCTCACCTAGGGCTGGGGATGGAGAGCGTCAGGGAGCCTTCTGGCCTGGCTTCCCAGCAAGGACATGGACTGGGTCAGGCAATGCTGTGATGTTTGCGGAAGCGTCACGAAGCCCAGTTTGGGAAGCTGGCAGGATCCTCTGTCACCTGCTGAGTGGCCTCAGGACGAACTGTCAGCCCTGCCTTCAAATACAGTTCTCATGGTGAGTACCCCATCAACACTAAGACATGTTGCTTGAGGGCATGTTTCATTTTAGAATTTTCCAGAGGCTGATGGGCTTCATTGTTGTCACCTTTGATTCGCGTATTAGCTCGGGCTGCCATAGCCAAATAGCACAGACCAGAGGCTTAAACAGCAGAAGTGTATTTTCTCGAGTTCTGGAGGCTGGCATTTGGAGATGTCAGCAGGGTAGGTTTCTCCTGCGGCTTCTCTCCTTGGTTTGCAGATGACCATCTTCTCCCTGGGGCCTCACATCAACCTCCTTCCTTGCTTGTCCATGTCCAGGTTTCCTCTCATTTCAAGGACACCAGTCATAAGAAACAAGGTGGGTTGGGGTCCACCTCGAGGATCTCATTTTAGCTTACTTACCTTTTTAATAATCCTATCTCCAAATATGGATACATTCTGAGATACTGGGGTTTGGGGCTTTAGTATACAAATGGCAGACAGAGTGCAGGGCAAAGCCATCTCTTTCACACCGCAGTGCTGAGTGAGCCCAATGTATCCTACCCCCTTCTTTGCTGACATGCTTCTCTTATAGGAAGCTGTTCTCTTTCAAAGAAGCATTTAGACATGAGATGGTAGGGCAATGAGGCAAAGGCAGAGTGAAGCCCCAGAATCAGGCCTTCAGTCAGAAAGCACAGGCCTGCAGGAACAGTGGGTGGTGGTGGGGGGTACCACGGGGTATTGTGAGACCAGCTTCTTGCCATCTTCTCCTGGAGAATCAGGCTTGAGGGATCCCCTTGGGACATTTATGCCTCAATTTCTGCCCATACTGGGAACTTTCATCCACCTCTGCGGTCAGCAGACCAGACTGCAAATAAGCTGATTTCATGGCCTGAGCCTTAAAAATGGAAGACTCCTCATTATAGTTAGGATTCCAGTTCTGAGCAGAATTTAATGCAAGCCATGTTTATCAACCCTATATGGAGGGGATCCTTTCACAGATGATACATCATCACATTATATGCTTTGAATATCTTAGAATTTTGTTAAGTTACACTTCAATAACATTTGAAAGAATTCAAATGCTGGACCTTTTGTTACACTTATGCAAGGGCTTCCCTTTCCTTCTACCTCCTGTTCCTTTTGTTTTATTTGCTTTCATCTATCCTATACCCCCACCTCAAGATGCATGAATATTAATTAAAGTAAATAGATTTAGCAACAGAAGTCTTTCTTCTTTTTAACCAGAAATTTAAGAATTGCTACCTTTTCAGGGAGTCTGGAAGTATAGCACTACAGGAAATAAATGAGTTTATCCCCCTCCCCAAGAATTTACTATAAACTAGATTATTTTAGGCCCTTATTCTAGAAATCTAGGTATCAATACAACAAGAAGCTATTTTAAGACTTTTACATGAACTCTTTGGTGGTAATATAGCAAAATCTTGATGTGATGGACTAACTAAAAGACTCCCCCCACCCTCCCAGAGATATCCAGGTGCTAATCTTCAGAACTGGTGAATATGACACCTTACAAGGCAAAACGGACTTTGCAGATTTAAGTTAAAGAGCTTGAGTCAGGAAGATTATCAGTGTCATTGAAAAGTTCCTTATAAGAGAAAAGAGGGTGGTGGAAGACAGAGAGACAGAAAGACAGAGAGGCAGAGAGAGAGGAAAGATTTGATGGAAGCTGCTACTTTGGGCTTTAGAGATGGTGCCATAGAAAACAGGAGGCTTGTAGTCATTGGAAAGAGCAAGGAAATGGAATTCCAATAACCACTGGTCCCTCCCATCCCCCAACACAAGAACACAACTCTGCCAAGCCATCGTGGACTTCTCACTTCTGGACCTAATAAATACCTGTTGTTTTAAACCACTAAATACGTGACAGTTTGTTATAGCAGTGTAGGAAACAAATACACTTGGGTAATTTATTTACCCGAAGCAGCTGTAAGTAACTGTGTAACACCATTGCTGGTATTGCAAGCAATGGCCACAACACCCTCAAGGCTACAAACCCTGTTCTGTTTATTGTTCTAAAATAAGAAACGTGGCATGTCATTTTCGTGGTTGCTTTCTCTTCTGTGGGCTGTTCCAGAATCCAAAGCTTACAAGCCCTACAGGATGGACAGGCTCAGGCTGGGGACCTGTCCTTGTTCCACTGGCTGCTAGCCTGGAGCAGTAGGGTGGAGGGGCAGGAAGGCATTCCCTGGGCAACACTTTGCCCTCTCCTCTGCCAGTCCCTCTGTAACATGGAGCCTTTCCTGAATTCCTCTTCCCCTCCTGCCACCTGAAGCCTTTCCCTTCCTGGGTCCCCCACAGACCCTGCAGCCAGGCTGACTGCTATACCCCCACCCCAAGGTCTTCCAGCCATCACCCTCAGTTTGGCTTTTCCTTGCGGGGCAGGGCATCTGTTTTCTGGGGCAGAGCGTCTGACTTCGGGGGCACGGAGTCTGACTTCCGGGGCATGGAGTCTGACTTCCGGGGCATGGAGTCTGACTTCTGGGGCAGGGAGTCTGATTTCCGGGGCAGGGAGTCTGACTTCCGGGGCAGGGCGTCTGCCCATCCCTACCGCTCCCCACTAGCTTGGGTCATGGCTGCACGGCTCTCCGCCTACCTAGTAGTGCTCTTCTCTTCCTTGCAGACCTGCCCCCTTAGGGAGCTTGGTGTGTGTGTGAGTGGGGGTGTTGGCTATTCACAGCACTGCTTTCCTGGTTCCATCCATCTCCCAAGGAGTTTGGTATCTTGCCTCTCACATGGCAACTTCAGTAGAGGTTGGCTGAGTGAGTGAGTGTTAGCAACACACATTCGGGCTGCCCCTTCCTGGTATCATCGCAGGGCCGTACAGGGGCTGCTGGCCTGTAACGCTCAGCTCGTAAGACCAGATGGTAAAATTTTCAGGAATATGCAAGCCAGTTGTTAAATACAGCCATTACTAAGTTATCACATTACATAAACTTGGGGTTAAATGAATTATACTAAAGAATACAGGTAATAAAGGTAAGAAATAAAGGTAATAAATACTCAGCACCCTACACAGTATGATTATTTTTACTACATTTTATTGCCTGTGCTCTTGGAAGCTTTCTGCCACATACGTCCATTTCATAACAGAGTTTACTGTACCCTGGAGACAATGTGTTGCTCTGTTACTGAGTACCACTTCCCGTTTCGCAAATCGGCAATAGGAAGTTAGTGGTGTTGTGTGCACTTACTTACAGACGCTGACAGGTGCTATAGATCAAGGAGGTCGGCTTCCTTCCCTCTCTCCCTCCCTCTTCCTTCCTTCTTTTCTGTGTTCCTCCCTCCGTTCCTCCCTTCCTTCCTTTCTCTTTCTTTTATCTCTCCCTCCCCCAAGCCCCTTTCTTCTTGGCTCCATGTTTTTTATTTTTATTTTTTTTTTTAAAATTCATTTATTTATTTTAGAGCAGGAGATTGCACAAGCTGGGGATGGGCGGAGGGGAAAAGAATCTCAAGCCAACCCCACGTGGGGCTCGATCTCACCACCTGAGATAGGACCTGAGCTGAAATCAAGAGTCAGCCGCTTAAATGATGGAGTCGCCCAGGCACCCCTTGAAACTCCATTATTAAACATTTACCACCATGCCATTGGCTATTAGCTGGATGTGATCTTTGCAAAAACTGCAAAATGGAAGCAGAACAGGTATTATCACCCTGATGTGCTACCAGGGAAATGGTGACCCAGAAGTTAACTAGTTTACACAAGTAGGGCTTCTGAGTCCTATTCCTGTTTATTTGCTATTATATATGTATATTTCTGCCACATCTATGATGATTGAGATTAATCAAGTAGTTGATTCTTGAATTTATTTTTAAAAATGTTTTAGTTTTTATTTATTTATTTTTATTAACATATAATGTATTATTTGCTTCAGGGATATGGGTCTGTGAGTGATCAGGTTTACACATTTCACAGCACTCACCCTAGCACATACCCTCCCCAATGTCTATAACCCAACCACCCTATCCCTCCCTGCACTCCCCAGCAACCCTCAGTTTGTTTCCCCAGATTAAGAGTATTTTATGGGCACCTGGGTGGCTCAGTGGGTTGAGCCGCTGCCTTCGGCTCGGGTCAGGATCTCAGGGTCCTGGGATCGAGTCCCGCATCGGGTTCTCTGCTCAGCGGGGAACCTGCTTCCTCCTCCCTCTCTCTGCCTGCCTCTCTGCCTACTTGTGATCTCTCTCTGTCAAATCAATAAATAAAATCTTTAAAAAAAATAAAGAGTATTTTATGATTTGTTTCCCTCCCTGGTCCCATCTTGTTTCATTTTTTCACTCCCTACCCCCACAAGCCCCTGCCCTGCCTCTCAAATTCCTCATATTTGAGAGATGATATGGTAATTGTTTTTCTCTGATTGACTTATTTTGCTTAGCATAATAATACCCTCTAGTTCCATCCATGTTGTTGCAAATGGCAAGATTTCAGGTTTTTTTTTGATGGCTGCTAGTATTTTATTGTATCACATCTTTATCCATTCATCTGTTGATGAACATCTAGGTTCTTTCCATAGTTGGTCTGTTGTGGGCATTGCTGCTATAAACATTCAAGTGCACGTGCCCCTTTGGATTACTACATTTCTATCTTTGGGGTAAATACCCAGTAGTGTGACTGCTGGGTCATGACTCTTGTTTTCAACTTTTTGAGGAACCTCCATACTGATTTCCAGAGTGGCTACTCCAGCTTCCATTCCCACCAACAGTGTAGGAGGGTTCCCCTTTCTCTGCATTTTCACTAACACCTGTCATTTCCCGACTTGTTAATTTTAGCTATTCTGACTGGTGTGAGGTGGTATCTCATTGAAGTTTTGATTTGTATTTCCCTGATGCTAAGTGATGTGGAGCACTTTTTCATGTGTTTGTTGGCCATTTGGATGTCTTCTTTGCAGAATGTCTGTTCATGTCTTCCACCCATTTCTTGATTGGATTGTTTGTTCTTTGGGTGTTAAGTTTGAACAGTTCTTTATAGATTTTGGATATTACTTCTTTATCTGGTATGTCACTTGCAAATATCTTCTCCCATTCTGTCAGTTGTCTTTTCATTTTGTTGACTGTTTCCTTTGCTGTGCAAAAGCTTTTGATCTTGATGAAATCCCCATAGTTCATTTTTGCCCTTGCTTCTCTTGCCTTTAGTGTTGTTTCTAGGAAGAAGTTGCTGTGGTTGATGTCGAAGAGGTTGCCTGTGTTTGCCTCAAGGATTTTGATGGATTTCTGTCTCACATTGAGGCCTTTCAACCATTTTGAGTCTATTTTTGTGTGTGGTGTAAGGAAATGGTCCAGTTTCATTCTTCTGCATGTGGCTGTCCAACTTCCCAACACCATTTGTTGAAGAGACTGTCTTTTTTCCATTGGAAATTCTTTCCCGCTTTGTTGAGGATTAGTTGACCATAGAGTTGAGTGTCCATTTCTGGGCTTTCTATTCTGTTCCCTTTGATCGATGTGTCTGTTTTTGTGCCCGTACCATATTGTCTTGATGATTACAGCTTTGTAATAGAGCTTGAAGTCTGGAATTGTGATGCCAATGACTTTGATTTTCTTTTTCAATGTTCCTATGGCTATTTGGGGTATTTTATGGTTCCGTATAAATTTTAGGATTCTTTGTTCCATTTCTTTGAAAAAAAGATGATGGTATTTTGATAGGGATTGTATTAAATGTGTAGATCACTCTAGGTAGCACAGACATTTTCACAATATTTGTTCTTCCAATCCATAATCATGGAATATTTTTCCATTTCTTTGTATCTTCCTCAATTTCTTTCATGAGTATTCATTAGTTTTCTGAGTACAGATTCTTTGCTTCTTTTGTTAGACTTATTCCTAGGTATTTTATGGTTTTGGGTACAATTATAAATGGGATTGACTCTTTAATTTTTTTTCTTCTCTCTTGTTGTTGGTGTATAGAAAAGCAACTGATTTCTGAGCATTGATTTTATATCCTGACACTTTACTGAATTTCTGTACACGTTCTAGCAGTTTTGAAGTGGAGTCTTTTGGGGTTTCCACATAAAGTATCATCTGCAAAGAGTGAGCATTTGACTTTTTCTTTGCTGATTCAGATGCCTTTTATTTCTTTTTGTTGTCTGACTGCTGAGGCTAGGACTTCTAGTACTATATTGAATAGCAGCAGTGATAGTGGAGAGCTCTGCCATACTCCTGACCTTAAGGGAAAAGCTCTCAGTTTTTCCCCATTGAGAATGATATTTGCTGTGGGTTTTTCATAGATGGCTTTGATGATATTGAGGTTTATACCCTCTATCACTACACTGTGAAGAGTTTTGATCAAGAAAGAATGTTGTACTTTGTCAAATGCTTTTTCAACTTCTATTGAGAATCTTATATGGTTCTTGTTCTTTTTTTTTTTTTAAATTCATGTATTGTATCACATAGATTTGCAGATGTTGAACTAATCTTGCAGCCTAGGAATAAATCCCACTTGGTGGTGGCGAATAATCCTTTTAATGTACTGTGGGATCCTATTGGCTAGTATTTCAGTGAGAATTTTTGCATCTGTGTTCATCAAGGATATTGGTCTGCAATTCTCCTTTTTGATGGGATCTTTGTCTGGTTTGGGGATCAGGTAATCCTGGCCTCATAAAGTGAGTTTGGAAGTTTTCCTTCCACTTCTATTTTCTGGAAACAGTTTCAGGAGAATAGGTATTAATTCTTCTTTAAATGTTTGGTAGAATTCCCCTGGGAAGCCATGTGGTCCTGGGCTCTTGTTTGTTGGGAGATTTTTGATGACTGCTTCAATCTCCTTATGGTTATGGGTCTTTTCAGGTTTTCTGTTTCTTCCTGCTTCAGTTTTGGTAGTTTCTATGTCTCTAGGGATGCATTCATTTCTTCCAAATTGTCAAATTTGCTGGTATATAGTTGCTCATAATATGTTCTTCTAATTGTTTTTTATTTCTTTGATGTTGGCTGTGATCTCTCCTCTTTCATTCATGATTTCATTAATTTGGATCCTTTCTCTTTTCTTTTTGATAAGTGTGGCCAGGATTTTATCAATCTTATCAATTCTTTCAAAGAACTGGCTCCTAGTTTTGTTGATTTGTTCTACTGTTCTTTTGATTTCTAGTTCATTGATTTCTGCTCTGATCTTTATTATTGCTCTTCTCCTGCTGGTGTTGGGCTTTCTTTGCTGTTCTTTCTCCAACTCCTTGAGGTGTAGGGTTAGGTTGTGTACTTGAAACCTTGTTTCTTGAGAAAGTCTTGTATCACTATATCCTTTCCTCTCAGGACCACCTTTGCTGTGTCCCAAAGATTTTGAACAGTTGTGTTTACATTTTCATTTGTTTACATGAATTAAAAAAATCCTTCTTTAATTTCCTTGTTGATGCATTCATTCTTTAGTAGGATGCTCTTTAGCCTCCATGTATTTGAATTCTTTCCAACTTTCCTCTTGTGATTGAGTTCTAGTTTCAATGCATTGTGGTCTGAAAATGTGCAGGGAACAATCCCAGTCATTTGGTATTGGTTGAGACCTGATTTGTGACCCAGGATGTGATCTATTCTGGAGAATGTTCCATGTGCACTGGAGAAGAATGTGTATTCTGTTGTTTTGGGATGGAATGTTCTGAATATATCTGTGATATCCATCTGGTCTGGTGTATCATTTAAAGCCTTTATTTCCTTGTCAATCTTTTGTTTAGATGATCTGTCCATTTCAGTGAGGGGGATGTTAAAGTCCCCTACTATTATTGTATTATTGTTGATGTGTTTCTTTGATTTTGTTATTAATTGGTTTATATAATTGGTTGCTCCCATCTTAGGGGCATAGATATTTAAAATTGTTTGATTTTCTTGTTGGACAGATCCTTTAAGTATGATATGGTGTCCTTCCTCATCCTTATTATAGACTTTGGCTTAAAATCTAAGTTTTCTGATATAAGGATTGCTACCCCAGCTTTCTTTTAATATCCATTAGCATTTTACATTGTTTTTCACACCCTCACTTTAAATGTGGAGGTGTCTTTGGATCTCAAATGAGATTCTTGCAGACAGCATATGAATGGGTCTTGTGGTTTTTTTTTTTTTTTTAATTCATTCTGATACCCTGTGTCTTTTGATTGGGGCATTTTGTCCATTTATTTCAGGGTAACTATTGAAAGATACGAATTTAGTGGCATTGTATTGCCTGTAAGATGACTACTACTGTATATTGTCTCTGTTCCTTTTTGGTCTGTTACTTTTAGGCTCTCTCTTTGCTTAGAGGTCCCCTTTCAATATTTCCTGTAGGGCTGGTTTGGTGTTTGCAAATTCTTTTAATTTTTGTTTGTCCTGGAAGATTTTTTATCTCTCCTTCTATTTTTAATGATGACCTAGCTGGCATAGTATTCTTGGCCAAATATTTTTCTCATTTAGTGCTCTGAATATATCATGCCAGTCCTTACTGGCCTGCCAGCCCTGTGGATAGGTCTGCTCTAAATCTAATAGTTCTACCATTGTATGTTACAGACCTCTTGTCCTGTGCTGTTTTCAGGATTTTCTCTTTGTCATCAAGACTTGCCAGTTTTACTATTAGATGATGGGTGTTGACTTCTTTTTTATTGATTTTGAGGGGGGGTTCTCTGTGCATCCTGGATTTTGATGCTTATTCCCTCAACAAATTAAGGAAATTCTCTCCTATAATTTGTTCTAATATAACGTCTGCCCCCCTTCTCTCTTTCTTCTTCTTCCTCTAGGATCCCAATTATTCTAATATTGTTTTCTCTGATGGTATCACTTATCTCTTGAATTCTCCCCTCGTGGTTCAGTAGTTGTTTATCTTTTTCTCACCTTCTTGATTCTCCATCCTTTGGTTTTCTATATCACTAATTTTCTCTTCTGCCTCATTTATCCTAGCAGTAAGAGCCTCCATTTAAAAACACTTTTATTAATTTTTATTTATTTTTAAAATGATTTTTAAAATTTACTTGACAGAGAGAGAGAGATCATAAGTAGGCAGAGAGGCAGGCATAGAAAGGAGAGAAAGCAGGCTCCCCGCTGAGCTGAGAGCCCAATGTGGGGCTCGATACCAGGACCCTGAAATCATGACCTGAGCCGAAGGCAGAGGCTTAACCCACTGAGCCACCCAGGTGCCCTAAGCCTCCATTTTAGATTGCACCTAATTAATAGCTTTTTTGATTTCAACTTGGTTAGATTTTAGTTCTTTTATTTCTCCAGAAAGGGATTTTATTTCTCCAGGAAAGGATTCTCTAGTATCTTCCATGCTTTTTTTGAGCCCAGCTAGCACCTTGATAATCTTTATAATTGTCATTCTGAACTCTAGATCTGACATCTTACTACTGTCCATATTGATTAGGTCTCTAGCCATCATTATTGCCTCTTGTCCTTTTTATTGAGGTAAGTTTTTCCACCTTGTCATTTTATACAGATAAGAATAGATGAATGAGAGAACAGAATATTAAAAGGGTAGCAACAACCCCAGAAAAATATATGCTAACCAAATCAGAAGAAACCCAAAACTGAGGGGGGGGTGGGGAGAAAAGGAAAAAAAAAAAAAAATATATATATATATATATATATATATATATATATATATATATATAAAATAGACTGGTAAATAGAACAGAGCCACACAGTTGATTTTGGGTGTATTTTGGTCTGTTAGAAGAAACTGCCTCCCAAAATTTTAAATAAAGAAAAAGTCATACACATACACACACACACACACACAAAATAAGGGTAAACATGATGAAGTGATGGAATATGACTGTAAAGATGAAAATTTAAAAAGATTCTAAAAAAGGAATGGATAAGAAGTTGGTTGAAAAAAGAAAAAAAAAAAGGAAAGAGTGTGATCAGGCTGGAGACTAAAACAAAACCATGTGCTAGATTTAGGGTATATTTTGATCTGTTGGAAGAAACTATATCCCAAAATTTTAAAGAAAGAAAACCTACATGTATACAAAAAATAAGGTTAAATACAATGAAAAGATAGGATATGACTATAAAAAGGAAAATCTAAAAAGATTTTTTAAAAGGTATTGATAAGATAAAATAGTTTAAAATGTTAAAATAAGAAAGAGGAAAATTTTTGAAAAATAGGATAAAAAATAAAATAAAAAAATTTTAACTTTGGAAGACTAAGAATCATGGGGAAAAAGCCATGAATTCTATGTGTTGTATTCCCCTAGCTCAGAGTTCCACTGTTCTCCTTGATCGGTACTTGGTCTTGACTGGATGTTCTTGCTGATCTTCAGGGGGAGGGGCTTGATGCAGTGATTATGAAATGTCTTTGTCTGAGGTGGAACTGCACCTCCCTTGCCAGGGGCCAGGTTAAGTAATCTTTTTGGGTCACTATCAGAGCCCTGAACACTTTCCATAGAGCTCTGGAGGATGGGAATGAAGATGGTGGCCTCCCAATTTCCGGCCTGGATGAGCTGAGAGTTCAGGGTCCCACTCCTCAGTACACCCTCAGAGAAAAGCAGTGGATCCCTCCCATCTTCCTGGTCTCCACCTGCACTCTGCGCTCACCTGGCCTATGACAGCACTTCTATCTTGGTGCATGGACCTGTTTGGAGTCACCAAACCCAGTAGATTTCTGCCGAGTGCTCCTGTGCCACCCCTCCCAGAGGAAGGAGGAAGGAGTCTCTCTGGATCTGCCGCTTGTGTGGTCCCTTCTTGAAGGGCAGTGGCCCAACTGGGTCTCAGATCTCAGTGTTATAACGTAACCCTGAACTGAGAGCTCACTCCTTGCCTTCCTGCTCTGGCTTCCCTGTTCTGATACCTGGCAGCTCTGCCACACTCAGACAACCCTAGTCTTTCTGTGTCCCCATGAGGGCTCCAACCCCCCTTAGCCTCTGGAGTGATGTCCCTCGGTGGAGAAGAGTTCTAAAACTTCTGAATTTGTTCTCCACTGCTCCACTGCTTGTGGGGAGCTGGCCCCTCCCCAGTGGTCTTTCTTCCTGTATATCACCTCGGATTCACTTTTCCACTCGTCCTACCTTCCAGAAAGTGATTGGTTTTCTGTTCCTAGGATTGTTACTCTTCTTCTCTTCAGTCTCCTGTTGAGTTTGTAGGTGTTTAGAATGGTTTGATAACTATCTAGCTGAACTCCTGGGACCCAATGATATTTTGGTCTCCTACTCCTCTACTATCTTGCTCCTCTCCTTCTCTTGAATTTATTTTCACTTTTTCTATAAAGCATTACTCCCTAGAAAAATAATGGCTGAAATTAAATTTGCATTTCAGATAACAAAGAAAAAATTGTTTAGTCTAAGTATGTTCCAAATATTGTGTGGGACATATTAAAAAAAATCATTGGCTGTTTTCTGGAAATTCATTTTTAACTGAATGCCCTGTACTTTTATTTGCTAAATTTGGGAACCCTAATTAAATACTACCTATGTATGCATATTAACAAGATGGGAAGATTTCTTGCTATAGTCCAATTCAGTTTACAAAATCTGATCTCCTCTCCTATTTACTCTGGTCAGCTCTATTTCCAAATTTGCTAGGATCAACATTAACAGCATACAATTGCTCAGGTTACTTAGTAACTGGGTTAGTGACTTTGAACCCCCAGTGAACTTCCACCTAAAAGGTACTGCCAATCTCGTTTCTGACTTTTTTCGGCATCTGTGGTACAGTTTAAAACAAAATGGAGCCACTTAAAAACAGTTTATCTTCCACTTCTGTCCATTCCATAACAGTTTACTGAACCTTTCTCCTAGGTTCTGACAGCACCCTGTCAATGCCACTTGGCACATGCTGGGGTAGGTCCTGTTATTGCCAGCTGTTGCTTTTTAAGTTTAAAAATTCTTGGGAAAACAAGTAATGCTTCCCTTCAGAATATTGCGTTTTGAGTGACTAGGAAATCTGTTTGGAAATCTTCCCTGAATGTATTAGGACCAGGGAAGTAGTTATCAGTGGACCCAGGGGAGCTCCTATCCTTGGGCACCTGGCAATTAAAAGATGAAGTCATTCATCTATATCAATGTTTCATTTGCTGCAAAGGTTCTGGATGTTCTTTATCTTCAGAGGGTCCCAAGGACCAGTGTTCCTGAGCTCATCTCAGAAGTTGTGGGGCTGGGAATTGGGAAAAGGAAGGTGATAATTATACTGTATTGATAATGGAAGGGGTGTCTGCTAGCATAAGAAGGAGTGGTAAAGTGCCATATAACTTGGAGACATTCCCGTTCTCAAAACTGTGCATTTCCAAAGACAGCCCAACCCAGAGAAAAGCTGTGTCACTGCTCAGTACACCGGACCCGTGCTCCTCCTCACCCTGCCAAGCCTTTAATCATCCTCCATTTGCTCTCTTTGTTATAGATCATGAACATATGAAGAACATAATTGCTTAAAACCCCCAAGTCGTCTGATATTGATAGTGTACTGAGGCAATGACATAAATGTCAAACCCATTCACAATTATGAATCTGTAGCCCATTTTAGTAGGGTTAAAAAATAAGATCTATTAGTACAATGGCTAGAAAAAGTGTCTGTGGAATGCCTTTGTACTAACCAAAATTGATGCTTCTGGTTTTTTTTATTATTATTAATTCTATTTTACTAAATTTTAGGATATGTAAGCTTTTATTCTAAGGAAATGGTGATGGGAATATTTAACTCTTTATCATGAGATTGCTTTCATCAGATCAGCCTTTGGTTACTTCCTATATGAGGACAGGAGAAGAATCTCTAGAATGTGGATATGAGTACTTAATGATTGCCTGTTGCGGAATATTCTGGGGAATTTGGTGGTTTTCATGTGCTCTGAGAAGAGAACCAGGTTCTTTCTATATATCTACCCTGCCTTCCTCAGCTTTAACTTCAGCTTTTTCTGGGCCCCTCATGGTCGCAAGATGGCTGCCAGAAACAAGAGTCATCACATGCTTTCTTGCTCTCATTCAGCTGGAGGAAACACAAACCCAAGATCCAACCCTTCCTTCTGACAAAATTACATGGCTGTTTTATCCCAATTTTGTGAGTTATAGTATTAATTTTTAACTACTTATAGTAAAACTTATTGCTTTTGCCATTAAGAAATCCTGATCAAAGTTTCAAAGGTGAAGTGTTACCAGTTTTGTAGAAGATTTTTTCAAAAAGCCAACAATCGTGTTTCCAATCTTGTATGCTCTTTCAGAATCTTGCCTCCCTCCCATATCAAGAGATAGAATATATTTTCTCCCCCCTCCCTCAGAAACTGGGCAGTATTTTGCTACTGCATTGACTAATAGAATGCATTTTGAATTTTGTGCTGGCTTCTTTCTCTTGGGACAGACTTTGGGCAACTTGAGACAATAGAGAAGTTTGACCCCATGAAGCATCTCTGCTGGACAGGAATGAGGAGATAGTTCACAGAATGCCTGAGGGGCTGCAGCTCTTCCTATCCCCAGATGCTTGAGTTTTCTCAGCAGAAGTGCTAGATACTTAAGTGACTGAGCCTTTAAGTGGCTCCAACCCAGCCTTCGCACCTCTGTCGCTGATTCTGAGTGGAATGGAACTGAGTTGTCTTCATGGAGCCCCGTCCAGACTGCAAATTCTTGAACGAAATAAATCCTTCTCTCTCTCTCTTTTTGAAAAACCACTAACTTTTGGAGTGGTTTAGTTCAATTTTTCAATTGTTATGTGTGTTATTTGCAACTATATCCTTCATAATTAAGAGTTAGTCATACACATATACACAGTCAGTGGTATTGTGATAATTTTTCCATTCACGAAAAGTTAGTTCATGTAGTTCAAGTTCACTTTTCACATGGTCAGTGATTTGGGTTTAATTCCCATAATGAACAGTTCACATTTCTCTGCTCTGTGACTTAGCTGTGTGGTTATCTCATAGCTGTCTGCTCTTTAGTATGAGAGCATAAAGACAGGCAGCCATTTGGAAATGGGCGCCAGACTTCTCTGCTGAGTTGGTCACTAAGGGAGGCTGTGGTCATGGAATGGACATGCTCTCGAACTAGAATTTCTGAAAAAAAGCATCCTGTTGGCTCCACGAAGTTCAGGTTTAAGCAGGTTGGAGCAGATGGAGGTGGGTGGGATATTAAGGACGAACATCTGGAAGTGAAATCAATGGCAGCAGTAACTGACATGGGAGGCACTGGTTGTGTAGGATGTAAGGTGGACCAACAGACTGTGGGATCAGCAGACAGACAGTCTTCCTCTTGGACTTTGGAGTCCCACTGCCTGAGACGTGGTGGGATTAGTGCTGGGTAAAGGATGGATCCTGGGGAATCAGGCTTTCCTCCACCTGTGGCCCCTTTGCTTTATGGACTCCTGATCCTATCTGAAGTCACTGCTGGAAGGTCACGTTTCTTCAAAGAGGCATCCTGGTATTATGGTCTTTAGTAGAAAAGCCTCAATTTTAGGTTCAGTAGCAAAATTTGCCAGCTACATGATATCGCTGCATCTTACTCCCCTCATCTCAAAAACAGGGCAGGTTGTAATAAGAACCCACATAGTGGTAGTCGGTAGGACAAGCCAAATGACCATTAAAACTCAGTGAAAGCGAGAAAATGCTGCGTGCAAGGAAGGGTTTGTTTTTAAACCATTTGTCTGAGCATGGGTCCTTGCTTTACAAGTTTCCAGTGCTATCCTGAAACAAGCCTTCATTTCATTTGTGACTGTCTCAGGCCAGAGTCTCATCACAATCAATAGCTCATTGTCAAGCTTCTCAGACTTCTGCCCCCCTCCCCTGGTATTCACCCTCCCTAACCTGCTATTGGAACGACACACCAAGGCCCTGCATGGTCTCCAAATTACCATACTCAATGGCTTCTTCTCAGTGGTCTTCCTTCTTGTCCTTCTCTGTGCTCACCAGTGACACTTTCTACTCTCTTCCTATGACATTCTCTCTGATTTTGACAACAGTGCACTGGTCTTGTTCTCCCCAAACCCCACCTCCGATATGCTAGTGTGCCCTTTGGCATCATGCTGGTTGCCCATGAACATTCACCAACTCCAGCATGCTTGCTTCTTTATATCCCCCTCTCTATGGATGCTCTATCCATGCCACTTTCCAACTCTCAACCCCGAACTGATGAGGCCTAATTCTGTGACTCTAGTTCAGAGTCATGGCTGCATTCCCACTGTCTGCTGTGATGTTCTCCCTGGATCTACCATCAACCTCTGTAACATGTCTAAAATGGAGTGGATTTTCCTTGCCAAGAAGATCTTTCTTCCTTTTTACCAGTGGGTCATCCATTGCTGGGCTTTTGATCACCCAAGCTCCATTCTTAGAGGGATCACTGGGTTCTTCCATCACACCTCAAGTGGTCACCAAGTGCTAGGATTTTATATCTGCAACATTTCGTCTTAGTTTTATTCATTTTATCTGCCATTCTCCTAGCTCAGATTATTACGTTTTCTGCATCACTGTTCTCAAACATCAATGTTCTTAAGAATTACCCAGGAATTTTATGAAAATGCAGATTCTGATGCAGAAAGGATGGAGTGGGACATTTCTGCTACACTTCTGGGTGGTGTTGATGCCAGTTTTGATTATACCTTGAGAATAAGGTTCTAGATTATTCTAATCATGCAGAAGTGATCTCTTTATAGACCAGGGGTTCTGAAAGTATAGTCTCTAGACAAGTAATATCAACATCAACTTGGGAACTTGTCAGAAATTAAAATTCTCAGCCAGTCCCAGCCCTATCCAATCATATACTGAATGTTTGAACACATTGTTCAGATGTACTTCGGGTGGTTCTGATGCCTGGTGTGAGGGCCACTGATCTAGACTTTACCTTTACAACCACCATGCACCCCCAGAAAGTCTGCAAAGATGCTGTGAAAAATCTTCAGAGTTTCTGTAATATGGATTTCAGGAGCCTCAACTTTGTTTGAGCCAGACATCTCTCTCTCTCTCCCTTCTTCCTCATTTTAAAATTAATTTTGTTGCACGTTGTACCCTGTCCATTTCCCTATACTTCCCATATCTTTTTGGCTCATGTTCTTCCAGAAATGCTTCCATTATTGCTCATCAGAAGTCTATCCATTCTTTAAGTTCTAGCCAAACACTGCCTTATTTTTGTGGTGTTCTCAGGTCCCCCAGCTGGGAGAGCGTCCTTGTGCTCAGTTGCAACAAGCATTGCACTGAAGCTGTGGTTCTAACTGGGGCTGCTTGAGCCTCCCAGGGGATATCTGGTAGTATCTGGAAACAATTTTGATTGTCACAACTGCAGATGGTGATGTTATAGGCCTCCAGTGGGTCGAGGCCATAGATGCTGATAAGTATCCCACCCTGCCTCCCACCTTTCCCCCAAAGAATTATTCAACCCAAACCCCAAGAGCGCATTGGTGGAGAAATAAGTCTGGAGCACTATGTGTATCTTCTACCATCTCTCCCAATGGCTGTCAGCACACCTGGGGTGACAGGTCTCTCTTATGTATGCATGTTCTAATAGAGTACCAGGCACATCATCAAAGCATTTGTCTTCATTTTATTGAGGAACCAAGCAAGGACATACTGTGAAAAAGTGTTCAATGTGTGATGCTAATGCAGCCATTGTTGGAGTTCACGTCAAGAATTCCATTGTCTTAACAGTGGATTAAACTCTTAAGACCCCACTTTCACCATTTCCTAGTGTGCTTTGTTGGTTTGCTTGTTTTTTTTTTTTTTTGTTTTTTTGTTTTTTTTTTAGCTCCTTCTTCCTCTGTGGCTGATAAGACAGTAGGTGCAGCCTGGTGCCTTGTTGTGGAACTGACGGGAGACACGGAGGTCAAGTGTCTGCCTTGCCAGAACTGAACTGGGTGTTTGTATTAGTTCTCTGGTTTGGAGAAGAATGTGAGGTCATCGCTTGGGAGCACAGTCACTGTTGTTTGTAAGTAACTGGAGGTCTTGGTCTCTCAACTTTGTAAGGCCAAGGATTGTCCCCACATCTCAGATCCTTCTTCTTGTTTAACTCTACATGTTACAAAACAGTATGTTGCCTTGAGAGGAGCTGATGTGCGTAAGGTCTTCCAACAAGCTCTGTCCAAGTAATGGAGACCATCACATTTTAATGAAGATCCTGACCTGAGAGCTGCCACTTTCCCTTTGAAGGGACTGAATCATCAGCTGAAAGGAAATTGGTTCTCAAAGAGGAGCTGAAGTAAGTGGAAGAAACAAACCAAAGAAATTGAAATTTATTTTGCTATTGAACATTGCTTTTTTGATAACAGCTGTTTCTGTAATATATGAATCTTGCTAGTATGAAATGGGTCATCAGTGTTTAACCTTCACCTAGTTGGCACCAAGTGTGATGTGACATTCTATGTCACCCTATTTCTTATAAACCTGTTTGATATTTTATTGTCAAACTCCCAATTGATAATTTGGATTAAAGCATTAATGTGTGGTATGAAACCTGAATCAATATTAAAAGATCTTATTTTTAAATATTAATATCATTCGAGGTGGTAGTAGTTTAAGTATTCCTTTCATCAGTCCCTGGTGATCAAAACTCTCAAGTGAAAAAAAAATGGGTCTATTTTTCATACGTAATGTGAAGATTTTACAACCTATTAAATGCATTGGGTGTATGTATATGGCCCACTATAGGGATTGAGAGGAAAAAATTTCTAGTTCCTTTTCTTCCTTACTTTGCTCTGAAAAACACCATTCCTGTCTCAGTAGAGAATTTAAGATCTGGAGGCTCTTGTAGACCCAAGAGGCAACTATTTGCAGGGGGCCAGGGGTGGGGTGGGGGTGTTGGACCTGGTCACTTTAGTACCATGTAAACAAAAACAGAAGTTTCTTGCCACTGCAGGCTTTTATCCAATACAGCCCTTGTTAGGAATAACAAATCACCAGCTGATCAACCTTTATTACCAAGGGAGTCTGTGGGGGCTTTAGGCCATTTCGCAATTTATGTGACATCTCATCTATCTGTCTAGGATCTGTCTACCTACCTATCTCTCATATATCTAGATCATCTATCACCTTCTATCAATCACTTCTCTCTCCTTATTTATTTGTGTGTATGTATATGTGTGTGGATGAAAATAAGAGGATTGCTTTGAATAACAGCAAACATTTTTCATTTTCTTCCTCCTACTTCTGCCTCTGAAGCCAGAGGCTCCCAGCTGAACTGGTCATCCCAGCCTCACACAACGTGCCATCAGAAGAATCATGGGCCGCAGAGGCATCTTTGGTTTTCCCAGGTCACAAATGCAGGGAAGGCATGGACTCAAAAGCATCAAGGAAACATGAAATTTCTGCTAGAAGGACATTTTAGGACATGTAGTAATTCCCCTGTGCACAATCCAGCCAGGAAGGAGTCCCACTGTTTTCTTTTGGACAAGTTCAACGAGGTCATGCGTGAGTCCTATCTGCCTTGATGAACTTTTCACTAGTTCGTTCTATGACACGAATGAAGTGGACACGTTGTTCCCAGTGCTGTAGATTTCTCTCTCTCCACGGGGGCTGGAACATTCCTGTGATGGAACCCACCAAAACGTGGAGTCCTGGAGGAAACGATGCAACAAGGTCCAGCTTGCTGGTAATTTGTAGGAAAATTCATATGTAAATTTTCGTCTCTTGCTCTATTCGGAGAAATTAGCTTTTTGTTTGCAAAAACACACATGAGCAAAAAATCTTTTGATTGTTGCTAAATTTGGGGAAGGAACCGCTGATTTTGGACTTAGAGCTGAATTAAGCTGTGTAGCGTGAAGGGGAGCAAGTTTTAAAGGAAGATGGCAGCCAATTTCTTTTGTTATTTAATTTTTATTTTTTCCAAGAACAGTTAACATTTACTTAGGCACCTATTGGCCTCAGTCACTTGCATCTAGAGAGCAAAGCTAATTTACCCACAGCCCGTGTTCTTTTAAATGGTTAGCCTTATTTCTTAGCTCTGTTAACCACTAGTCTAACATTAGCTTCAAGTTCAATTTTAATAATCTAATCCATAATGGTTCACTGCTCCCTGCCACATGAACAAAAAGTTTGGGGGTAATAAGGCGAGCAGTTTACATTTTCTGTTGATACTTCAAGTAATTGGCCCCAAAGTGAAATTATTGAGTTGGCCATGGTTTATTGTGTTCTGAGGGCATAAAACGTGGAAGGAAATGGACCTGTAGAAAGAGGTGGTATCCAAGAATGTGTGAAAGTGTGAAAATCCTATAACTTCACTTCAACTGGCCTAATATCCTGAGTCACTAGATGGTCAGAAAGTAGATGCAGTACAAGAGGAACAAACCGATGTACATTGATACCAAAAACCAGAAACAAAGCTTGTACAAGATGAACAGCGGATGAAATAGCTTCTATCAAAATAAAATCTCACACAGGTCCTTTTTACACATACAAGGACATACACACACCCACACGCGCACAGACACACAAGCAAGAATGTGTATTTTGTAAGATAGGTTCTTGGAAATAGACATTCTTAGCAAATATGGATGACAGATCAATTGTAATTTATTTTCTTTTAACACTGTATCATCATAAAGAAAACTGGTATAAATGAAAAAATCTATTTCAAATATCTACATCTAAAATTTTAGGCAGTGAAAAAGCACTTTGTTGACAAGGAGTGTGGAATGATGGATGTTAATTGTCAGAAACTGCTGAATGCCTTGTTTAGTTGCCACAAACAAATTCACAGATCAGAACGAACAATACTGCTAAATATTCCTTTTTTTCCCATTTTTTTTTGTTAAAACATACTGGGAGAAAGAAAAGAGAAGAAAAACTGGAAATCCATACATCTTTCAAAAGTTTGAAATCGAAGCAATATTTAGAACCGTAGATGAGGAAACACTACGCATGGTAGAATATACACGATGCGGTTTTCTCCTTTAATCTGTAATGTACATCAAATACTTTACAACAATGCATTAACAAAAGGCAAGAAACGTCTTGCTGTACAGAGGAACCCCAATGCAACTTGAAGCCTAGAATCACAACGGATGAAGAGAGAAAACAAAGCGTGAGAAGCCGTCCCTCTAACGTGTGTGAACTACGCCGCCCCTTGTGCTTAACGGTACCCTTCGCGCCCTACCACCCCGCCCGTCTCCTCTGCTGCCTTCCGCCACGTTCAAGGCAAAGCACTTTTTTTTTTTTTACACCCTACAGCTCCAACTAGAAAGGTGTTGTACAGTGTCCTGGTCAGGATCACTCCAGCTTCCTACTGACTTCCAAGCTAACGTTCGGTTCATTTAGCTTTCTACAAGAGCTCGTAATAGGTCCTTACGGGTTATCACAGCCTTCCTACGGAACAGGCTTTAACAAACTAAATTTGCAGGGGGGAAAAGAAAAGCAATGTCTTGTGGTATGCATGCACATGCATTGTTCCCGGAGCGCCTCGCGCCGCCCGCTCCTCACACCCAGGAGTCGGGGGAGGCGGGGTAGTGGCTCGTTTCATAGTTCAGTTCACTGTAGGGACGGGCAGCTGAGTAGAAGTCGACATAGTTGCCGGTGGACTTGAGTCCCAGGTGCATGGTGTACTCACTGGCGGGAGGGCGATGGTGGACCTGGTCCTCGAAGAAGGACTCGTCGTAGTTTCTTGTGGAATTCTGAAATGGCTGGTAGGTCTCGTAGTCTTTCCTGCTGGGCTCCTGTGGGACTGGCTGTGCTGGAACCTGCACAGAAAAGAAGATCCACCTGGGCTGGCTCGCTCTCCCCGGACGCAGCCTCCCCGTGCCCGAGGTGCTGGAGCCTCCCGGGAAGGCTGGGCCTCCACCCGCGCGACGGCCAGCACCGCGTGTCTGCAAACACTGCCAGCTGCTGATTGCCCTTCCTTTCAAAAGTTGGTTCCTGGGTCCACATGCCAGCATTCTTGCACAATCTTTATTAAAAATTATGATTATGCTAAAACAGACAGAACATGGAATTTGCCATTTTCACTGCTTTTAAATGGACAGTTTGGTGGCATTCAGTACCTCTGCGGTGATGTGTGCCCATCACCAGTATCCGCTTCCAGAACTTTCATCACCTCACACAGAAACTTGACACCTATGGACCATAACTCACCACTTTCCTCCTTGCTTCAGCCCGTGGAAGCTGTCATCCTGCATTCTGTCTCTGAACTTCACTACTCCAGACAACTCAGAGAAGTATTTAGTATGTGTCTTTTTGTGTCCAGCTTCTTTCCCTTACCACAATGTCCTCAAAGACCATCCTCCTTGTAGCATGGGACAAGATTTCGTCCTTTCTTAAGGCTGAACAGTATTCCATTGTATCATTTCACTACATTTTGTTTATCTGTTCACCTGTTGATGGCCACTTGGGTTGTTTGCTCTGTTGGCTGTTGTGAATAATGCTATAATGAATGTGGATACTCTGGTACCTGGTGGAGTCCCTGCTTTCAGTTTTGGGGGTATGTACCTAAAAGTGGCATTGCTGGACCCTTTTTTTTTTTATTATTAACATATAATGTATTATTATCCCCAGGGGTACAGATCTGTGAGTCACCAGGTTTACACACTTCACAGCACTCACCATAGCATATACCTTCCCCAATGTCCATAACCCAACCACCCTCTCCCTATCCCCCTCCCCCCGGCAACCCTCAGTTTGTTTTGTGAGATTAAGAGTCTCTTATGGTTTTGCTGGACCCTTTATTAATTCAGTGCTTAACTCTTCAAGGAATTGCAGAACTGACTTAAGCGCTGGACTTTTTGGCTACATAATCTGTTTTAAATGGAAGAGGACAGACTAGAAGCTGTAGAACACAAGTGGTTGATTTTCCTTTCCTGCATTTGCTTTCTTACACCTACGCGCTGCAATCCCAGACAAAGAGACAATGAAGATGTACAAGGTCTAATGGTCACTTGGGGATCGTCCTGCCGGCGCAGCGGGCTGTGATCAATACCTCTCTGGAGGATGGAGGCTTCCCACTGGTAGGGCCATTCCATCACACCCACCTAAGTGAGCAGGGAGCGTGGCCTCAAAAGGATACACAGAAAAGCACATGATGTAAAGAGGGCCTCCACTCCAAATATAACATACTCCGAAGGACTGACATGTTTCCCAACTTGGTTTAATTAAGAATTGATTGAATTTGAGACTATTGTGGGATTATGAAGCTCTTGGTTGGCAGAAAGGGGCCTTCAGGATTCTACGGTGACCCTCAGCCCACCCCTGTACTCCTTGTTTTCCCTCTTGTCCTTTGCACATTGCTCTCTGATGTCAGGGGCCTTGAAAGGCTAAAGGGGTCACAGGAGCCTCTGAGATATGTATGGTCAAGAATTAGTTCCCTCTGCTTCATTTTAAGGACAGTAAGACCAAGAGTGTTCATGGCTGACAATTAGCACTTATATGTGGGGGGGGTCTGGATATCCTCTGGGGTCCCTTTTTAAGCACCGTGCCTCTAACGTAAGCAGACACCCCCCCCCCCACCCACAGCTAGATCATACAGTCACGCATGAAGCTCTGCTCATGGCAATAATTGGGGAAGAGGTCTGGTGTGAATGATGGAACACTCCTAACGAAACACGATTTGATCAGCTCTGAGCAGATTCAGTAATTCCCTATTAATTTAACTAAGGCTCAGCATGGAAATGTCCTATAGAAATTGGTCCTAGTTAATAGGTAATGATTTGTAATTAGCACGTTGCCTGTAAATGAATGCTTCTAATGACCCGCACATAATTCTTCTCTCAAGTAAGTGAAACTCCCTCTTTTACATGTAATTGATTTACACTAGTAATTGACCTGTTCTTCAAAGAAGTGGTGAACTTCATCCTAGCTGCCCCCCACTATGTCCCACACTTCCAGTTAGCGGAGGGTGATGAGTGAGGTGTCGGGCCACCTGCGAAACATCTGTTAGCCGAAGAGCTTGGCCACGAGAGGGACATTTGGAATTAATCTTTAGCGTCTGTAATTAAACAAGACCAGGTATATGAAATTACTTGGCTAGGCTGAGGTGCCCTGTGCTGTTCTTTCAAGAGTCAGGTGCTATGCTGAACGGCGCTCCAACAACATGTTGCAACTGAAGCAATGAGCATACAGAGGGCTGAAGCTGGATGGTTTAGAAAAATCACATGGGAAGGAGCTAGTGTCTACTGTGTTTCTCTGTCAGTGGGCACTATACCCAACACTTAACAGATTCCTCTTATGTTTCTGACTATTTAAAGGTTAAACAATAAGTATATATGTGTATATATATGTATATTTATTTATATTATTTATTTTATATTTATTTATATGTATATTTATTTATGTATTTATATTTATTTATATATTTATTTATATATTTATATATTTGTACACCTATCATCTGTATCTCCTTTCCTTCCTCCCTCTTTTCTCTATCTTCCTATCCAACCATCTGTCCATTCATCCATCCATCCATCTGTCTGCCCGTCCATCCATCCAATCCCCCCTTTATAGATGACAACACTGAAACTCAGAGAGGTAAAGAAACTTGTCCAGGATGTCACAGCTAGTGGGGTTGTGAGACCGGGATTTGAACCCATGTCCAGCGGACTCTGAAGTCCACATTCTCTCCACCACATGAGCACAGTTTCAGTGGAGCCAAACTGGGCGATCCTCAGGGGGCCAGTCTCACTGGGTTGACTCCAGGCTCTATAATAAGAAGGGAGGCCAGTGGACAAGGGAACCCTAGGAGAGCTCTCACTTCGCTGTGTCGGTCTCAGTGGCTGGGGCTGGGGAGGTCTGCAGGGGATATCACTTGCAGGCTCGTGGCTCTCCCCCACAGTGGCTGCTTCTTTCAGGCGTTTGCATGACATATTTCAAATTTCTTAGTGTCACCATCTTCTCTCTGGTTGGTGGATGTCTTTAGGTTGGGCAAAAGTTTATTTTAATCTCTTACCTTGAGGAATTGCCTTTTCAGTTCCCCTGTATTGGTTGTAAAGTCTCATGTCAACCCCTTCTGAGGTTTAGTCCTGAAGCTCTGAGAGCATGTGAGAGCAGACTCTCCAGGACTGGGGGAGAAGTACCACCACTGTCTGGAGGGATTGAATTCGCTCCCTGGCCTCCTGGTGTAGATGTTCACTGTGGATGTACATTTGCATTGTAGGAATGTTGGCTGTATTCAAAATTAGATAAAATGCTCTCAAATATAAGCCCTCCTTATGGAGGAGCTAAAAATAAATGCATTTTTTATGTTCCACTGTTCGCATAAAGCAGATTTCTATGAAGGAAGCAGAACAAGGTATAGCAGGGGTATATTCCGAATTTGCGTGTCTGCTGTGGTTCAGAGAAGCCCTGACACACCCAAGGAGCCTGAAGCTGTTGCCTGCTTTTGTCTTAAGGCAGCATCCTTTTTGGGGTCGGAGGTGCAAACAGCCAGCTCACGTAGGGATAATGGCTGGGGTCCATGTTCTTGGCACTCGGTCCTATGACTCCTGCTCCCATAAAGTCATCACTGTTGAACTTTTTCCCCAATAGTTGGATGTTTAGTTTAAATTAGGAAGGACCCTGCCACTTCTCTACCCCTCACCACCCACACACAGAAAACTGTGTTTATTCCTCACTGGGTTTGCCTACAAGCTGGACTGATCACTAGTACAGGAAAACAGCTGCCCATTACAGATCTTCAAACTTCACCATAGGCTGAAAGCTGAAGACTCAGGCTGTTACTAGACAATGAAAAAGGTCACGAGGTAAGGATTCATGGTTCTCAGAGTCTAGTCCCAAGAGCAGCAGCTCAACATCACCTGGAAGCTTGTTAGAGATGCGAATTTCCTCATCTCTGGGGACAACTTTACCTGCCCTTCCCACTTGGCAGTGAAGTTGAGGACACCAACCAGGACCTTAAGATGCTGTTTGATGTAATAATTTGATGGTTGTCATCAAAACACCAAACCCCTTTATCTCCAGTTTATGAACACAAAATTCTGTTGCTAGATACAGTTATCTACATTATAACTAAGTTATAGATATAGTTGAACACATTTTCTTTATAAGTAGGGGAAGGACAGTACAAGGTCAGTAGGATTTTGGGGGGATTGAGGTAGTTAACTCTTAAAATGACACCTGCAACCAGCTGATTGGAGACCTACAAACTGAGGACCATGAACCTTACTTCACACCCATGGCTGTTTCCTCTAGGAGTGCTGAGGCTCAGAACTCAATGAAAATGAGGTTGGAGTCCCAGGTGGTGTCATGGGCAGTGTTGCAGCTGAGTAGCTTCCTGGCTCCCTTTCCACTGCGTCATGGAAAGCCTGGCTCCCAGTTATTGCCCTGGACCCTCACTTGGTCATTGCATTCTGGGTTGGGGCCTCGTTCCCAGCTCTCACTGCCTTTGTCTCCTCTTGTACGCCTACCTCAAGCCTGTTTCCTTCAGTGCAATGCTTCTTCTTGGAGATGAGTTGCTGTCCAGCCTCCTCTATGAAGCTGGTCAGGCCCAGCTAGGGACCAAGTCAGCCAGGAGACGAGCCCTCAGCAGGGGACAGGCATCAAGCACTGAAATGGAATGGACCCTGGCACACCCCTCCTGGTTAGGTTGTTCAAGTTGGTCTTTTACTAGCTGCTAGGTTGGGATCATTTTTAACCTGGGAAAGTGCCAAAAACGAAAGCATTCCATAAATCTAGAGTGTTGGCCCTGCCCACATGGCCAGAAAATCTAAATCATGAAGGCTGTGTACAAGGTTGTCTCTAGAACTGCCCAGCTGGAAGAGAACCACATCTCCTCCTCTTTCGAATGGTTAGGGTGGTCATACCTTCCAGATTCCCAGCAAGGAGAGCTAAAAGGAGAGCCAGAGTTGATTCCAGTAACCAACCAGAGTGGCCTGCAGTGTCATAAGGATTTACTTGGAACTTGTTTTAGGGAAAAACCAGATCTTTCAAATGGATATTTTAAATGTTGCTTGATATTAGAATGGGGTTAATAGTCCACTCATCTACTTCCCTCTGCTGGACTGCTCAGGGAATAATGATGGCCCTGAGCTATCACCTTGGAGCTCAGCTCAACTGCTGGCCTGCCAGGAGCATCTCCCCTGTGTTGACAAGGGGCGCCAAGCCTGAACTCCATCCAGGCCGGTCTTCCCAGCATTTGCCTGGGGCACCATGGCCTTGACAATTCCCACTGAGTCTGAGTACACTCTGGGGCACCCTGGGGAAAAGGCCACACTAGGTTGTGCTTACTCTCCCGGCAGGGATGCCATCTTAGTGCATTAATTTCAATTTGCTTAATTGTTCATCATAGGCTCAGGTAAAAAGAATGTGCCCCTTAGAGCCACTGGGGGACCATCTTATAAATCTAGATTGCAGGCAGTCTTAAGGAAACCAAAGTAAGCCATCCTGTAAGTTGCCAAGGACTTCTGGGCCACACCCGCGCATGTCTTCACTGCCAACGACAGTGGAATCCAGGGAGAGAAAGGCTGATACAGAATAAGCCAATTCTTGGGATGAGCTTCTCTCAACCCGCAGAGACTAAAGACTACTCCTACACTCTTGGATGCAAAGTCAGGGTCCGATCACATCCTGACCAATATCTTTAAGGGCTATAGACAATTCTCACTGTACCTGGTATTTACTAAAAGATAAAGGTTGGTTTTCATAATTGAAATTGGCATTTCCCATACACTTTGCTCCCGTTTTCCTTTGTGCTTGAGCCGGCGTGTTGATATGCAGATTGCTGCTGCCGCCCCTGGTGAGCACTTGTCTAGCAGTCCTGCACTTATTTATTTATTCACTGACCTCTTTGCTTTTAGCAAAGACCAGAACTGAGGGAGGTGAAGTAGATGTTAGCAACGTGTCAGGCAGGCCACGGGGCCTGGGCTTTCACCAGGGGCTTGCAGACAACTCCGGATGTCTTCTAGAGTGGCTGCGTGTGGCCTGGAACATTCAAAGTCTGGCGTCACCCCTCTACCTACTACCATTTCTCCTGTTGATGACTGATCAGAAAAAAAAAGGTAATTTAAGGTCGAGGAGATACTCTCCATGTCCTCCTCCTTCCTCTCTTGGAAATGGTCCTACACAAGACACTCTATCTACTAGGAGCAGGTCCCTTTCCTTTACAAAGACGCTGCCCAGCCAGGTGTTGAGAAATGTTAGAAACCAGCACATTTCCCCCCATGTTTACTGTCCTCTGGTCACTTTGATCAAACAAACAGCTTTCAGATGTATCTTTCAGCCCAACTTTCCTGACACAAGGCGGGAATCTAGAGCATCTACAGAAGCCAGCTCTGGCGGTGGTTACCGGCAGCCAACAGTTACGAGGAATGCCTGTCTTCCTGTAGTGACCACTACAAGGGACAAACGAATGAAGTTATCAATCAGTGAGGCAGCTGTGGTTGTGCTGCTTGCTTCTACAGCTCCCACAAAACCACAGAGAGAGAGAGAGAGAAAGAGCCTCCAGTGAATGCTTGCCAAAGAAGACAAACACACACACACTTAGCCCAGTTCTTGAAGGGGCTACTCTTAGCATTCCTTAAACTGGAACATGTACACGAATCACCTAAATGTCTTGATGAAAGGCAACTCTGACGCATTTGTTGCATCAGATAGATTAGGGGTAGGGGTCCAAGAAAAATCTCTTCCAACAAGTTCCTTTGGGGCACTGATGCTGCCAGTCTCCCCAACTAGACTGAGCAACAAGGCACTCCTCAATATGCCCATTTAGTTGATCACTCTTGAACGTGTCATCTCTATTTTATTAGTAACTATCACGTATAATGAATGCTTTCCTCCAAACAAGAACTGGCTGGGTTATGGGAGCCAACGAATCCCTGTCTAGTAATCACACAACACTATCTAGAAACCAGACTCTTCCACTCATGTATTTGAGCTTTTTGTTTTGGATCATAGGAGACAACTTGCTTGCTACCACCAACGAAGCGAGTGGCTGTAGTGAAATCAAAAACCATTTTTAAATTTGAAGCCATTCTAGTGACTGCCGGGACCCCACGCACACACGCTGTGGCAAATGTGAATGGGACAGCAGCAGGGAATGTTATTTTCTTTTTTCAGTCCTTTACATAGGCTATATAGGAGCTAATTTATTTTTTTTCCAATTCCAGGATATTTCACGTGAGTCAAAGGGGAAAATGGACCCAAACGTGCCCGTCTCCTCTACCTGGTTATGTTTGATGTCTTCAGCGGGCGCACCATAGGAATTCCTGTACAAAGTTGAAATTCCAGTGTTTTGAGCTGAAAAGGGGGGAACAAAGAGGGAAACAAAAAGTATTAGCAAAGAAGACAAGGTTTCAAGTGAGAAATAATGGTGATCGGGGCAAGTTCTTGCCCTAACAGAGCTTGGTTTCTCGGGGTGCATTCCAAGTGCCATGGCACGTGGGAGAATCCCTTGGCTCTGGACTCTTCATTTTATATGCAGATATAAGAAAGAAGAACAGTTAGGGGTTCTATCAAATCCCCATAGCCTGGGAGTCTCTTGCAGTTGCGTTCAGACTGCACACAGGGTTGGGGACGGTCAGCAAACAGATGGGAAGCCTGCCAGGATTCTCGTCTCTTTCTCTGGTGAGAACCGGCGGCTAATGAAAGCTTGTCTCCCGCGCGGAGGCGCGCAGGCATCTTTAGGAGTGACTCCGAGTTGAGCTGGAGAACAACAAGGATGAAATTTCTAATTTGGGCTCCCAGAGAGCTGAATCATCACGCACACAGTTCATCTCTCAAAGGCCCAACGCCGGGCAGGAAGCACCATTGGCGCCCGTCCGGCATGCCTGGGGGGCAGCTGTGGAACCCAGCTAGACCCTGGGACAGGAGCTGCCCCCCCGCCCTTGAGACTGGCCTGCAGGCTAGCTAAAAGGAGGGAAGGTCTGCTCTGCTGGCCCGCAGCTTTCAAAGGCGCAGGCAGGGTTTGCCCCCTTCCTCCCCTAGAATCTTCAGGTTCATGCCGCAGGCCCAGAGGAAGGGCCCGGGATGCCACTCGCCTCATAATCATTTTTATGATTAAAGAACGTTCTGGAAAGAACTAAGTGTCAGTGGGGGTATAAAACACTCCAGAAACTAAGAAAGCCTTATCTTTTGCTTCCAGTATCTACGGAATGGTAAACTAGGATGACGCACCCTAGCTACTTTCTTACAGACACAGTTCTTGGAGACCCGAGGTCAGGAATATCGACCCCTCCACCCATGACTATTCATTCAAGCACCTAGCTCCTGTGCAGGAAAAGTCCTCTTGGAAATCTGTGCTTAAGAAAGTGAGAGCTGAGGACCCATTCTGAATTTTAAAGGCCCCCCTGACATCTTCTCTGGTTGGGTGTGCGTAGCTCCTGTCTGTATTTTTCCTGGACCCCTGCCAGCTACAGAATCTTCCCTGACAGCTCACCGACCCTGCTCCTCCACCCTCGCCGTTCCCAGGAGCCAAGCCATCTTGCTGGACAGACGGGATTAGGTCACTGCAGTGTCCTGCCAAGGTACGAGGCGCGGGATCAGGCCCGGATTGATTTCCTGCAGTATCTCCCTCCCTTCTCTCGGCCAGGGAGTCCTAGCCACACCGGCCTCTTTCCTTGCTGGACCTGGGCCAGCCGGACTTGCTTCTGGGATGTGGGTTTGCTGATCCTTCTCCCTGGAACTCATTTCCCCCAGGTTCTGGATTGCCTCTCCCTGTTGGGGTTCAGTCTCTTGCTCAAGCTCCTGAGAGCAACCCTGCGCGCCCGGGACCCCGGGTCTTCGGAACCTGTTTATCTTCTCCATCATACACAACCCCACGTGGTACTACCTTGGTGGTGAGCTCGTTCTATTGTCTACCTCGCGCGGCACCTCCCTTCACCTACGACAGCAGATGTACCAGGAGGTCAGAAATCGGTCTGTCCTGCCACCTTCACCAGTACATCTGGTCTGGGACAGCACCTGGCCTCGGCAGATGCTCACAGAGTCAGGGCTTTATTTGCTGAGGCAATGAGTGAAGCGTAACCCTGAGAATATATGTCCTCAGCACTGCCATGTGCTGATGAAAAATGTCATTGCAGGGTGAAATTTTGTGGTTTTCTCTTTTCTGTTACTTGGAACAAAATGCATTTTTTTTATTTGCTGGAACATGGACTGTTAGACCCTTGTGCCCCTCTCTCTGTCTCCTTAGAAACTAAAGAGGCTTCTATTAGAAGTTCTTCCCTCCTGCCCTTTGGTCCACTTCACCTGTTTAAGAGAGGGTGTGTAGCCAAGATTGAACTTGCGGCTTTTGCAAACACATGAAGCAGGTGTCTTCATGGACACTCTGCTCTTGTACGTCTGACCTAAGAGGACACATGTAAGGAAATGCCTTTCTTCTTTTGTATAAGCCCCGATCTCCAACTGAATCAACATGAGAATGGCTTTAATAAGGCGTAAGAGAGACTGACACAAACGGGCTAGACCATTTGATGTAAAGGCATCTGGGAAGCTCAAATGGGAGGGCAAAATCCCCTGGGTGAATTTTAAAGTCAGGCCATGTAGCTGCTGGGATCACACAGCCCTTCCCTGATGCAAGCTTCTGAACACATAATGTTCCCGGGGAATCATGACCATGAGCAATAGCTCTCGCCAGCCTGCATGCCTGAATGAACAGCTGATTCTGGCCTTCTGAGGGCTCCACGATGGCAAGAGAACACTAAGGGAGAAGGCATTTTGAAAGATTCTGTCTCAGCTAGATAATGAATCCAGAAAAGGTGAGTGGGGGAAGCCTGGCACAAAAAACCTAGGTGGATCTGCATGTCTAAGGGCTCAGTAGAGGAGATTCAAGCCCAGCAAGAACCTGCTCTCTAAGCCGTCCCACATCGTGTTTTGAGGGTGAAGCTTCCCATGACTTTCCCATAGCAGAGGGAGTGTTTTCTTTGGGGGAAATGGTAGGACATCCTCTGATGTCTTAGAAACAAGGGAGATGGCAGTTCTCAGGTATTTTTCAATGTGCTATATGATAAGTGTCCCCCGGATATTTGTGAATGGTAACAAGTACTGCTCTTGATGTGGAGGACACGAGAAATCTGATGTGCATGTCAACGCTGAAATGACGGGCATGTGCAAAAGTGCCATGGAGCCGGAGTTGGCCATTCATCCTTTCCATTCCTGTGTGAGATGGGGGCTTCCACCGGTTAGCGGGGCGCTTATTCATGCCACTGTGGAAGGTAGTAAGTAGACACCTCCTCCATCACCAACTCTCCCAGCACCAACTCTTCCTCCATCATCACCACTTCCACTATCACCACCTCCACCGTCACTTCCTCCACCAATACCGCCGCTAACTTCTCCATTACCACCTCCTCCATCACCACATCTTCCACCACCTCTCCCATATCACTGTCTCTTCCATCACCATCAGCACCTCCTTCATCACCAGCTCTACCTCCACCATTACCACCTTCACCATCTCCTCCATCACTTCCTCCACTACCACCACCTCTTCCATCACCTTCTTCACTATCACCTTCTTCATCTCCTTCATCACCACCTCTGCCATCACCTCCTCCACCATCACCAACTCTACCTCCACAGTCACCACCTTCACCATCTCCTCCATCATCATCACCATCTTTCACCATCACCTCCTCCATCATCACCGCTTCTATGTCCACATCGCCACCTTCACCTCCTCCATCACTTCCTCCATCACCACCTCCACCATCACCATCTCCACCTCTTCTGTCACCTCCTCCACTATCACCTTCTTCATCTCCTCCATCACCACCTCGGCCATCACCTCCCCCACCCCACCAACTCTACCTCCACCATCACCACCTTCACCATCTCCTCCATCATCACTGCCATCTTCTACCATCACCTCCTCCACCATCACCACTTCTACTTCCACATCACTGCCTTCACCTCCTCCATCACTTCCTCCATCACCACCTCCACCATCGCCAGCTGCACCTCTTCTATCACCTCCTCTGCTATCACCTTCTCCAACTCCTCATCACTTCCTCCACCATCACCACCTCTACCTCCACCATCATTTCCTTCACCCCCTCCATTATCTCCTCCACCTCCATCACTGCCTCCACAATCACCGACTCTACCTCCGCCATCACCACCTTCACCATCTCCTCCATCATCACCGCCATCTTCTACCATCACCTCCTCCACCATCACCACTTCTACTTCCATGTCACCACCTCCTCCATCACCATCTCCACCATCTCCACCATCACCTCCACCATTATACCACTACTTCCACCATCATCCCCAACTTCACTACCTCCACCACCAGCAACACCACCACCATCTCCACTATATCACCTCCACCACTACAATCACTACCACCAACACAGTAGATAATAACAACTGACTTTTACACAGTACTCGTTGGCTTAAAGGGAACCTTACTGTATACACATATGTTCAATGTTTTTTCAGGCTTGCTAGGTGATCATTAGTGTAGTTTTGAATTCCTTTTTTTTTTTAATTGCTTTTTTAAAGTAAGTCAGAGCAAAGATGCTTAAGCCTCTTAAATAAGTGCAAAAAGTGACATATATCTCAATACTGGAATTATCAAGATCCCTGTCATTAAACATCTAGAAACAGGTTAGATTTTATTTTTCGGTCATTATGTGTGCCTGGCATGATTATGTACCATTGGAACTATGCCAACAGAAACACTCCCACATTCAAAAGCCTTCTGAGTGATTTTACTGGGCAAGAGAGAAAAGTTACATAACAATTCAGTCAACTTCAGAATTGTTTTTGCAATTGTAATCTCAACTGGCTATCCCAGAGTGCCAGCGATGTGGCTACCAGGGGCGATCATAATCTCAGAATGAATGAACTAGGAGAATTGGGTGTCACTATTCCAGAGTAACTGGTACAAATTAGATTCTCTGCTGAATGTGTTGACTCTAGGGACTCGGCATTCAGCTTCCCAGCTTCCTCTGTTCATGCTTGTCTACAATAGGGGCAACACTGAAGGCAGGAAAAACAGTGAATAATAATAATAAGGTATATTCTGTGTAATGAGTGCAGGCATGAGGCTGAGACATTCCCTGGGAGGAGTATACGTGGAGGGCAGAGTGCTGACCCTGGGGCTGTGCATCAGGAACGTCTTGTTTACTGTGCTTTTCTCTCTTGCAGTCATGCAGAGCTACCGTGGAAAACACTGCCTTGGGGATAAACGCATTTACCATTAGAAAAATGTATCTTAAATGGCCTGGGACTGGAAAACATCTTAATAAATCATCCAATTTTTTTCTCTTCTTCTTCCCTATAGGTCTACACCTAAATAATACTTGAGAAACTAAAACTTTTAAGATCCTCTTGATGAGAGGGTCTCAGTGTCTGTTCAGGATTATGGCCTTCACACTTCCCAGTTTCATGAACAGCCTCATCTGGCTATGTTCTGCTAAAACCCTGTTCCTCATGGTCTATTTTCATGAGAGACCCATCCGCACTTCCACGTGGCAGAGAAGGCAGTGGAATCCCTATTAGAGAGCCTGTTGGCTCTGGCAGCTCGGCTTTCAAGGCATAACCCCCCTACACCAATACCCCCAAGTCCTGCTTCTTGGAGGAAGGGAGAAACCGGGGTGGGGGAAGTGTATGGAAAGCAAGGAAGGGATGATAAATGGGAACAAGGAGAGTGTAGAGAACAGAAAGGAGTTAGGGGCAAGGCTGGTTATTAGAAAGGCTGGGCAACGCATGTTGGATGGGTGGCAATGGGTACCGATTTTGGCCTTGCTGGAGTCACAGTTGATGAGGAAGGAGAGACAAGGGGTATGATTGGGGTAGTGAGGGATGGAGGGCATAAGACCTCAATGCATCCTACAGAAACTGTGATTATTGGTTCTTATGAATCTCTTTGGGAGTCTGTCATGATGGGTTTCATGTCAAGAAGAGAAAATGTCTCAGCAGGAGTTCTGTGGGCCCTGGAATCCTTTTTTGTTTGTTTGTTTGTTTGTTTTTTGTTGTTGTTCTTTTCCCCTCGCTTCCCCTTCTTTTCTCATCGATTTCCCCTTCTTTCTATTCACGATGGCCAAGCTTGGCTACAGCGCACCCACCATCTTGAATCCTCCGCACTCCAGATTATGGCAGCTAAGAAGAGCTCTAGCGTGACTCCTCTTTCTAATTTGAGGGAACATTATGAGCGGAGCAAGCAAGAAGGAAAGGGTGAGGTGAGAGGTGAGAGACAGAATAAAGTGTGCACAGAGAACATTTTCCCTTCATTATTTTCATGTTTATTATGAGATACTCCGCTTTTATTCCTCTGGCTTAATCTCCCTGCCCCCGATTCCTGAGACTCCTTGCTGTCAAGCTCTCAAGTGAGCTGCTAGCTGCTCAGTCCCGCTGAGCTGCTGAGTGTGGCTTGAAGTCTCATGTCCCAGCCCTCAGCCCTGTCCCAGATCACGTCACCAGCTCTGAGGAGGAGAGGCACATGGTCACGCTCACCTGTCATGGTGTCTTTCCTGGAAGTGTGTTCTCCTGTAGTTCCGTGGTAAGTGGCATTGCTGCCAGTGGCTTCATAGTCTGTTTTCCTTTCTTTGAGGCTGATCATTTCCCGAGGTGAAGCTGGGGCACTTGCTACATAAAGAAATCAAAAGGAAGACCTTCTATGTCTCATTCCACAGCCCGGATAGCTTTCCGCACAAAGAGCTAAGGTCATGAAGACACATGGCTCAACCTGTACCAGTGTGTGCACGGACCTGCTGGTTCTTTATTCTTTGGGCTCTTGTCTTTACCCCTTCCCGAACTCCTTGTCATTCGGTGCTTTTCAGTGAAGGGGGCACTCAGCTTGGGGGCTGGTAATTAAAGACTATCTCCTGGGGCCATCTTTCTTAGAAAGATATTCTGATGGGGATATGACCCACCGAAGGTGTACGGGACAGTTTTAAGAATGATATCAGACTTGTTTTCTTTATTTCTCTTTCTCTTCTTTTCTCTTTTCTTTCCCTTTCCCTCCCTTCCACTCTCCCCCTTCTCCCCTTGCTTCTTTTCTTCCTTTGATCCTTTGTAAAAATCAGATGTGTTTCAGAGGAGCTGTTACTGATTTTGGAGAATCCCTGATTAAAATAAATGCAGTCTTGCTTGAATACTGAGTGACCCAGAAACTGTCCTAAAGGAAGCCAGATGAACACCTAGGATGTTTTGTGGGGCTGAAGTCACCCAGCCCGCAAAGTTCAGCCCATGGCGTGGGCTGGGCAGGGCATGCAAAGAGCTCACTCCCCAATGAGCTGTCCCTGATGAATGTCCCCATCAATCTTTCCCCGACACCTAGCACCCTGGCCACTTGCTGCCTATTGCACCTGGGGAGGGAGCCCCATCTTCTCTTTAGGTCCCTGTCATTAAGTTTAGTATCTTCTATGACCAGATCCCTATGCTAGACACTGAGGAAAAGAAACATGAATCATGTCACTTTCTGAACTTGTGGAGGACAGGAAACGGACATGCAAATAAACAGAAGCGGGGGAGGGGGGGATGGACAGTAGTACACATTGTAGCCACGGCTGGCGAGAGGGAGCCTTTACCCATCCTTTCCTGAGAGGCAGCCGGCCGACTTCTCACACCTACTCAAACAAAATCCAGGCTTACCATTCAGCTATCAAAACCCCGATAGGTTCCCAAACCTGGCTTCCCGCTACAATTAAATCCTTGGAATACTTTAAATAATAATACTGATACTTGAGCCCCACCCAGAACTAGCTGGATCAGAAGCTCGGGGTGTAGGTTTGCTAGGAAGACAGAGAAGAAAAGGGCATTTGCTCTGCATAACTGGACTGGGCTGTGTGTCCAGTTCGTACGTGTTCTCAGCACATGGGTTGCTGGCTTTCGCTCGCCGTGTCCACCCTCTACCACTCTCTCTCCTGTCTTCCGTTCTCTGTCACCCTCTCCGGGAGAGTCCTTTCCCTGACCTTGCTCCTTTGCTTCTATGCCCTCTTGCGTAAAGCTTAGCCTTTTACAAGTCGCTGCCAGGCAACCACGAAGCGACAATATTTTGGAGCCTCTTGACCAAACTTTCAAGAGTTTGCACTCTATTAGATAGCATCTAATAGAGTGCAGATGGTGGGGTTTATTAAAGTATGTCAAGTGTGTAATTATCTTTCAAGACCTCAAACATAGTGGTCCGAATCCCGGTAAACTAAGATTACACTCCTGGAAAAAAATCAAATCATGCAAACAAGTGTTCACTTGGTGTCTTCAATGTGCCTCAGGAGGAAGTAGCAGGCAGTGCCCTCGTGGAATGGCTGGGGTAGCTCTTGGAACTCTGCCCCTTCTCCTTCCAGCACCTTCTGATCTACTGCGTCATTTCATCTCTCTAACACTGAGGTGTCGTAATAATTAGGGCTTTAAAAAAGACATCATCTTTGTGCTTCCCACACTCACTATGTTTTATCTTTTTTAAAATTTTATTTTATTTATTTATTTGACACAGAGAGGGAGATCACAAGTAGGCAGAGAGGCAGGCAGAGAGAGAGGAGGAAGCAGGCTCCCCACCGAGCAGAGAGCCCGATGCGGGACTTGATCCCAGGACCCTGAGATCATGACCCGAGGTGAAGGCAGAGTCTTAACCCACTAAGCCACCCAGGTGCCCCTATCTTTTTAAGATGTATGGGGTAAGAAACATGAAAGGTCACCCCTGTGCTTCCAAAGGTGGAAATTTCTTTGTCTCACGGTGGTGTCCAGTTCTCGTCTAGTGCAGAATGGAATGTTAGAAGCCGTTACACCACACTAGAAACAGAGGCTTTCCCGCGGCTGGGAGAGTCATTTATTTCAGTCAAATGTTCCCCATTCACGTCTGGTTTTCGTCATCATCCTGACAGTAAAGTGTGGTGTAAAGTTCAATGACCAGTGATCTCAAGGGTGGACGGGCACTCTCCTGCCATGCCCTCTGGGACGGGTTCCCCAGCAGACAGAGGGCAGCGAAGAGCAAGGAGAAACTCTTCTTAAGTAAAAACCTAGAGAGTGGTGTGTGCGTACACGTGTGTGTGCACACACGCATGCACATGTGTATACACATGCACACACCCACCCATCTAGGTATTTATATATTTATTTATTCATCTTTCCTTCTCACAACAAAACTCCAAGTGCAGAAATCAAAAGCTCGGTTTTTAGACTTACACTTGGAATAAAAACACTTATATATTAAATGATGGGCTCCTACTTGGCCCTTAATTTTTTCCTTCATCTTAGGCATTATCTAATGTGACTGAAAAGGGTATAAAAATAAAGTGTCTTTATAAGTAAATAAGAGCAGTTAGTTGAAAATTCAAACAACAGAAACAGGACAAAATTAGAAAAATATTCAACTGAGTGACTTAATAGTTCCGGGTGGTTGTGATAAGACTTTATCAAGGATTTATTGGCTGGTTTAAAGGTAATAATAGCAGGCTAATCAGGTTTGGAGTAGTAATGAAACCCTCAATGGGATATTTCAAATGTATGTCATTTTACAGCTAGAAAAGCATGCCCTTTCTCCCTCACTGTTATTCTAATTGCAATCAATACAATGCAACTCAAACTATTTTAAGTTGGAAAGTGTGCGCAGGAAACCCTGATTTGCAAACATCTAACGCTATCTTCATTCTTGTTGTTTGATGAAGGCAGGCGCATGACATACATTTCATGTGTATAACACCTGTTAGAGATCTTTAGAAATCTGTTAGAAGTGTTGTGAGTCTGTATGAACACGACACAAAGTTACCACTGCTAGGAAAGAAAAAGGGACTCATTTGGTGTTTCTAACCAATGTCCAACTGGGACGGCTCTCCTTCCGTGGGGGTCAGCTAGGGCTGGAGGGAGGGCCCTGGCACCAGGGGAAATGAGGACTGGCTGACTCTGGGCGTCTCTTACCTGAGCGGTTGTTGGGAGACACTCGCACAGGGGAGATGGAGGGCGTGCGGGAGGAGGAGTAGGGCCTTTGCCGATCCCTCTCGATGGTCGACGATGAGGCTACGAAGTGATACTGTGACCATCCGTCCTGCAATAGACCGCATATGCCCATTCAGTGGGGAAGGTAGAGTGATTCTTCATCCCCTGACATTTCGAAGTTACCAACATCTGATTTTGTAAAACATTTCCACCGTCTGTCAAAAGCGATCATGGAGCCTGAGATCGCAGAGCCCTGCTTGATCAAGGTGAGTGGAGAGGAGGGGTGTGAACTGAGACCCACCTCGCTCCCTCTGGACAGTCTGCCACGAGGAAGCCTGCTTTTAAGGGCTGGCTTTCCTTTCCAGATGCTGAATAAACGGACTCTTTATTTATATGAAAATATGGTGCTCGGAATGTGAGATGACCCTGAAACTGTCTATTCTTTATGGACCCGGTTCCAGCTCTGCCTGGCCCTCTTCTCACGACCGTCACTGTGTACGCACACCCAGAGGGGTATGGCATGTCCTCTGGTTTAATCCAGAAATTGTATTTTTCACTTTAGAGTCCATACAGAATGTGTCTTACCAACTAATCCTCCATTAAGCCTTCTCTTTTATAATGATTTTTAAAATTTATTCATTAGACATCAGACAGAGAGCGAGCGAGTGAGTGCACCAGCAGGCGGAAGGGTCAGCGAGAGGGGGAAGTGGGATCCTGACCTGAGCCGAAGGCAGATGCTCAACTGGCTGAGCCACCCAGGCACCCCTGGATTAAGCCTTCTAATATCTAGTAAATATGCAATAAGACACATATACTGGTTTTCATTTTAAAAACCAAAGACATACACTGTGGACCATTTCATGAATTTAGAAACCATAAAGAAGAAAAAATCTGTCAGTAGTTCCACCCTGCCCCAGAACTCCTGTTAACACTCCACAATAACTCCTTCCACTGTTTTCTCCTTTTTAATTCAATTTATATATATCAAAGTCAGATGTCAAATAGCAGTGACACTACCCCAAGGAAGAGAAGACCCGTCGGTCCCTTCACGCTCCCCCCCACCCCATTCCTGCATCACAGAGGCAACCAGTGAAACTCTTCGGGCCTTTTTTTTTTTTTTTTTCCTGGTTATATTTAGACTTTTAAGAGACTCAACGTTCTATTAAAGAATCATTGCAGGCAGAAATAGATGGAAGTTAATGAAGAACAAAATTCATACTCATTTCAGTATTTGTGCCTTTGTTTCTCTAATTGTGATTCTTATTCTGTTTGGCTGGTAGGATAAAGCCAAGGTTAGACGCTTGCTATTTTAAAACTATTACTTAGCTCTTAATTGAGAATTTACTACAAGGCGATATTTTCTCAACAATCTCATGGGCTGGATGCTATTAGCATCCCATTTTACTGAAGTTTAGACAGTTAATAGGCCACCTAAAGTCAAACACTAGCAAGTAAAGAAATAGTGATACTGAAATGTGGCACACTTACAAGTACTTGAAGGTGAGCAGATCAAGGAATTCAGGTCGGAAAATACTAGTGTTTTTAGATTATGGGATGTGGCAATGGAATGTGTGTCACTCTGGGAACAATTAACTTTGTAGCAGAGACCTGGAGGATGACAACGACCCAGATACCCCAAGCCAAAGGAAGAACAGATGAGAAGGCAGGTGGACACGGGCTACGCACAGATGAGAGCCATCAGAAGTCTCCATGGCTGAGGTGTGATCAAGGGGCACCAAGAAATCGAGAAGCCTTCTGAGTGTCTAGAAGAGTTTGGGGAGAGTAGAATAGAACCAGGGATACCAAGTAATAAGCTATTCCACTGGAGGAGGGAGACACAATCCTGGCTTGGATGGGGGCCGATGATGAGCTATGGGCAGATTTGGCATCTGTGTTGGAGGATTTGCTGATGATTGGCTATTGGGTGAAGGAGAGAGGAATAAAGCTTTGCCCCAGGCTTCTGGTGTGAACCTCAGAAGACTGGAGTTGCCATTTCCTGAGATAAGGAATACTGGGAGAGAAATATCTTTCGGTGGTGAAATCAATACTGCCATTTGGGACAAGATGGGTAGAGATGTCTATCTGGACATGAAAGAGAAGATACAGAATAAAGCAAATATTTAAAAAAATATATAATAAAAAATATATAAATAAACAAAGCAAAGATTTACAGAATAAATCTGCAAATCGGGATTTCAGGAGCAATGTCAGGGCTGGAGATAACATTTTGGAGTTCAGCATAGAGATGTTATTTAGAGCAAGGGGAATGGAAAGAAACATGAATGAAAATAACGGCAAGCAGGAGACACTGGGCGAGCCCTGGGACACTCTAATATGTAAGGGGTGTGCAAAAGAAGATTCAGAGGAGCCTGAGAAGGGACAGAGAGAGCTGGAAGGAGGGCCAGGAGGGTGTGAGGTCGGGCAAGACAAGGAAAGCAGATGCATAAAGAAGAAGGAGACCAACTGAATGATAGGCAGGACCAGGAACTGACCACCAGCCTGGGGAACATGTAAGCCATCATGACGGGGCAAAAGTACTTTCTTTGGTCAGGTCGGCATATGTCTAACTCAAGTGGGCTCCAAAGATAATAAAAATTGATGAACGGAAGAGTAAGATCCGGCCACTTTGACAGAGTTTTATTATTACAGAGAGTGGAGAAATGGGGCTTGGAGAGATTGAGTGACCAAGAGATGTCTTCAGAGATCACCTGGGAGATAGAGCGCTTCATTTGCCATTGGGAGTGACTCAACAGATAAGACCAAAGAGCTGGTGATGCCACAGAGGAAGCAAGCAATTACAGGAGGGAATTTCAAAGAGGACTGCTCGGAAGATTAGGGAACAAGGGGCTCGTGGACCATGAGAAGACCACGTGGTCTGCTCGTGGACCAGAAGAAGGAGGACAGCTGGGCTGTGTGGGTGGGAGATTTGGTAGCAGGCAGATGAGGACGTTCTCTTGTATTTTCTTGCATGTTCTCCAGGTGGGGTGAGAAGTGAGGTCATCTGCTGAGTGTGAGGAAGATTTGGAGATTAAAGAATAGGAGGGAGGAAGGGAAAGGAGGAGGGGGACAGAGAAAGGAAGAAGAGAAGGTATGAAATGGTTCTTGGGAGGGGGCAAGGTGACCACAGCCCAGGGTCTAGTGGCCAGGGTGCCCAGTACAAGGAATTTCAAAAGAGACAACAGGGCAGCATGTTGCTTATTTTTCTCCAGCCAAGTTCAGCTACCCTGTGGCAGGTGGTGGGGGGTAGATGGACTTGGATGGGAGTGGTCAGGAAGTAGCTTGGAAGGAGACAGGGACTGCAAACAGAATGCCATGGAAGCCCATGGAATCCAGCCAGGGATAGAAGCAAGGGAAGATGTTGGGGAAGAGATGGAGAATGAAAACTACATGGTGGGCTACAGATCCTAAAACCATCCCAGGCTGTTGGAGTGAGGGTACTTCATAGATGCTGGGGTTTCTCCACGGGAGTGAGGTGGGAGATGAAACAGCTACCACATGAGAGGGCAGCAGGGAGAGGGGGAGGGGAGCATGTGTTCAGGGACAGCCCAGTGTCAGAGTGAGAAGACAGGGGTGGGTGATGCATACGGAGCTTTTCCTGATAGCAGACCATGGGTCAAAGAGGGAGACGAAGGCAGGTGGATGTGGGCAGGTAGGTCGAAGGCAGAAGGTAGAAGGGGGAAGCAGGTAGAAGAAAGGTGGGATATTGGGGCAGATTACTAGACATTCCAAAACTTTAAATGATGATTCCAGTAACCATAGATGACTCAAGAGTCTTGACTGAGGTGATGAGGGTTGTAAGGCTTCAGTGCTCCTCAGGGAAAGGTGGGAGAGGACACACTAAGGGCTAGGTGTGGGGACAGGAGGAGAAAATGTCTTCACAGGAATTCTGTGCCTTTCCCTTCAATCCTCCATGGGTGGTGGCAAGGACGGGGAAGGAGCAGTCTTACAAAAGCATGTGCAGGATGGGAACCATTTCAAAAGTGTATATGGGGGGTGCCTGGGTGACTCAGATGGTTAAGCAGCTGCTTTCCGCTCAGGTCATGATTCCCAGGTTCTGGGATCGAGCCCCATGTCTGGCTCCCTGCTCAGTGGGGGAATCTGCTTCTCCCTCCTCTTCCTCTACCTCTCCACCTGTTTATGCTCGCTCTGTTTCTGTTTTGAAAATGAATAAAGTCTTAAAAAAAAAAACAAAAACAAAAACCAAAAATGTATATGCAGGGTGCTTGGGTGGCTCAGTCAGTTAAGCATCTGCCTTCAGCTCAGGTCATGATCCCAGGATCCTAGGACCGAGCCCCACATTGGGCTCCCTGCTGAGTGGGGAGCCTCCTTCTCCCTCTCCCTCTGCTGCTGCTCTCTCTCTCTCTGTCAAACAAATAAATAAAATCTATTTTTAAAAAGTGTATGTGCATCCATTATTCATATCTGGAAACAACTTGAAAAATTATTTAAACAGGTGTTCTTTTCTTCTGAGGATAATGCTTGGTTGACCACAAAAAGTCCTTAAACATGACCAACAGAAGTGGATCATGTTAGGTTTTTCTCACAGTTTAGAAGATACGCTCTGGGGTTCCAAGCAATGGCTCAGGAAACTGCTTTAGTCAAAACCTTGGCTTCTTTAATCATGACTAAGTCATGACACTCCATATGTCATCAAGGGCAAATTGTTTTCACGATAAGAACAGCAGCTAATATTTCATATGTTCTAAGACCAAAGGAGACTCTAGACATCAGTGCGGCATGACTCTAGGTTGGGTTTGGTTTTCCGTGGTGAGACAGCGATGGATGAGTCAGCATCTCTTACACACGTGATGGGAGACGTGTTTTGTTCAGCGTTTCAGATTCCATGATGCTTCGATTACACCAGGACCATGCAAGTACTTCCATCTCTGGAAATGTCAGGAAGGTGGGTATAATACTAAAACTGCTTACGAAGGAAGAAACCCTTACAAGATGCACCAAAAAATCCTTCGTAATACCCAATTCCTAGCATACAAAGGCATGGCGGAGGGCGATCTTGCAGATGACCTGTCTGTGAGGGATGGGATCAGCACATACTTGAGGATGACGTAGAGCATGTTTAGAGGCAACGAGAATGCCACCCCAGGTCTGACACCTCTGCACATGGCCCTCGATTGTATGCATATGGGCACAGAGACTTTAATGGAGGTGGGAAGGGGGAGTTTAGGGAACAGGGCCAAGTGGAAACCCAGTGAAAGTTCTTGAGAGCAGTTTTCTGAGTCACATGAGAGGCAACCCGGCTCCTGCTTATGGCCATCTTCCCTCTCATTCGCTGACGCGGAGCCAGAGGCACCATGATGGAAACATGGAACTCCCACACTGCTACTATGTTCAACAATGCCCAGGAGGGGCCCCACAGTTTTAATTCTGAGCTCAGAATTCCCCAGTGTTATGGAAAGCAGTGTATCCGATGCTAGACAGGAAAGTGCAGATCAATCAATAAGGCACACTGAATAATCAGTTACCTTGAGGATAAGTCTCAGGACCTTCCACATCTTTTCCTGCGTGAATTTTCTTGGCATTCAACTGAAAAATCCGCTGTCTTTCCAAAGAAGAAGGGATATGAAGATACATTTTCCTTGGGAAGTTATTGCTAAGCTAACATTCCTTTTATCCAACTAGCCGTGTACATACTCGTTAGCTAGCCGCCTTGCAATCAATGCATTGTTCATGTACGTCCCAGTGTCACTCAGGAAGGCTTGAAAGTGGTTTCCATAAATAAAGACAACTTGGGCACACTTTTTTTTTTTTACATCATTTGCCTCTTTGATCCCTAGTTTTTCTTCTTAAAAGTTTAACTCACTGTAGACTAGAAGCATTTTCCTGAATTTTTTTTCTATCAGCTGCTCAACCCACCACCCCCTTCACTTCATCCCTTTGCCTTCTAGAGGTTCGATAAGAAACCTTGGGGAAGAAAAAACAGAATGAAGAATAGTCACAGCACCTGGGAGAGGGCTGTTAATCCTTAATATGGACGATAAGGGACCCCTTTAATATCTATCTTTCACCTCAGCAGAATGACCGAGACGTTGGTGCCCTTCAGCTTAAGATCCAGTCAAGCTGTCAAAAATGTGATATGATATCTGCACCTCAAATTGGTTTTTATTTTTAACACATTAAACTTAAAACTGGAGGTTGTTAAATTGTTCAGAATAGATAGAGATGAAATCCGAAAGAGAAGAGGAGTTCAAAGTCATTGAACTTTAAATTGCCACCAGGAATAATCTGATTTTCTTTATCTTCTCCTTTTACTGTCCTTCCAGCCCATTTCAGCTTCTGTGTTAAAGTTCCCAGCCTGCTTCTTTAAAACTGTATTATTCCCCAAAGCTATGACCCTCCGCGCCGGTGCGCTCAAGGGTCCAGGGGGTGTGAGAATCAAGGTAGAGTGGTTCTTCACGGGCTCGAAATGGTTTGGTCTTCACCGTATGTCCACCTGCTGGCCACTCTGTTCTGTCCCTATGCATCTTCCCCTCCAGTACTGGAAGGTCTCCGAATGTGCAGCATTTTATGTTTTTGCCCATTCTGGAAACATCGCCAACAAGACTGTGCTACAGGAAAGACTTCCACGGGAAGATTTCAGAGGAAGGGACAGAGCGGCTTCCACACTGGTCCACATGAGGTTAGTGTGACACACACTTGCCCCATGGCTTCTTCCTCTGGAAAGTGCCGAGGGCATTGAGTGCAGATCAGCACGTGAATCCGTTAGGTCTGCGCACAGAGACGAGCCAGAGCTGCGGGCCAAGGCTGAAAACTGCTTTGATCTTGGGTGTCTCTGTGGGCAGAGGGCTGGGATGAGAAGGGCGCCAGAACAGTCGGCCCTTCTCCCCAGTCAGCGTCAGTATCACGATTACTGGTGAGCTCCGCCTTGGTTTCTTCTTCATAAATCAAGGGCAAAAATAATCAGCTTGGAGACTTTTGAAAACAGTAATTCCTGGGCCTCAGGCCCTGAGATCCTGTCCAAATTGTTCTGAGTTTCTGTTTTCAAAAGCCCCGGGGGTGATGTGACTGAAGAGCAGCGTGGAGAACCCCCGGCTTGGGGTCCCCGTGCACAGGCCGCTGTGCCCAACGAGAATACGTTTTCAAGAGCTAAATCCTAGGAGGCCCTCAAGGCTCTGAGTCCACTGGGGAACGTCAGGTAAGGCGTTCTCAAGCCTGACTTCTGAGGAACAACAGTAGATCCCAACCTCCGAGCAGAGAGCTGCCACATACACACAGCCCTGAGCCCCAACCATACCTGATGACCCAGCAACCACGGCCCCGTAATTCAATGTCACACGTCCACACCTCTGATCAGGCAGCTCCGCCACCCCGCACCGCCCCTACCCTGCGGCCCCCGGTTGAATCTCACTTATCCTGCCCACTTTCGTGCTGTGTGAACAGGAAGCAGGCACTACATGCTCATTAAATCCCTACTGCTCAAGGGATCATGCCTGCGAGATTCAGGGCAGCTTTGGCTGCATTTTTTTTTCCCCGCCCACTGTGAACAAACCACTTGGAGACCACACTATAGACCACTGTAGTCGGCGAAGCACTCTTGGGCTTTATTTATTTCTGAAGCCCTGGTCCCTGGCACAATGCCTGTAACACAGAGATGCTCAATAAATTCTTGTTGGATCCAGTGATTTAAAATGCCTGCATTAATTACTGGAAAACAAATGATCATGTCATTGGCTTTGCAGCTGGCCTCTGTAATTCCTCTCCTCTATTGTCCCGTAACAAACAAAGGTGATCAGAACTTTATGGTTTTTTTTTTTTTTTTGGGTTTTTTTTTTTTTAGTTTTAGCTTTGAGTGACCTTGCCAGTATCATGTCCTACTGTGGGCATATCTGTCTTTTATGACATGCTCACTGCTGCGCTGAAGGCTGGCTCAGTTTAGGTAAAATGGTCCTGAAAAAAAAAAAAGGGCCTCCGGCTTGTCTGCTCCATTCAACGGTAACATTTCCCTCAGCTGCTGCTGTTTCGGGGTGAGGAATTATGAAACTGGCTGCTCATTACGCAGTCTCGTAGATAATTTGAAACAAAATCCTACCTGTCGCATCTCACGCACCCGAGCATGGACTGCACCTTCCATGTCTCCTGCTGCCCGCATCCTGCAGCTCAGACGACACCGGCACCTCTCCACAGCTCAGGCCCCTTCTGTCCCCGCAAATGCTAATCCTTCCCAGAGCCAGGAAGAAAGGGGAGAAGGGGAGAGCGCCTCCTGTTCTCCGTTAGCTTTGCTCTGATTTCTTTTGAAGTTGGACGCCAAAGTCCACGCCTACTGCAGGAACATGACTCCCCCGCCACCTTCAGAGACCGAAGGGCTGGTGTCTGAGTGGGTCACCTGTAGGGACATTCCTGGCCTTGGAAGACGGACACCCAGAGTCACTGCCCTGGAAAGAAAGTGGAATGCAGGGCATGCCAACGGGGGGTGTGGGGTGTAGTCTGGTAAGATGGAATGATGTGGAACCATGGGGAGTGTCCAGAGATTGACTGCCCCCCAGCCCAGGTCCCCCTAACCCGAACTGCCAGGGAGCATCCTGTCACCCAGCTGAGCCCCCATGCCCCGGGCCCCTATGCTGAATCAGAGCAGTGAGGCACAGGACAGAAAGTCACTGTCCTGAGGCAGAGGGAAGAGGAGGGAAGGGATGCGGGCCGAGGCTGCTCTGTCTGTACCCTTGCGTTTACAGAGGTGGGGGAGAGGCAGAGAAAACACCTCAGGGGCTGTCTAGAGGATTTGGTGATTAGGGAGAGAGAAAGGGGTTAAATCCTCAGTCATGGACTTTAGGAGATGCCATGGGAGGACATGGAGTTTCTCCCAAGTTCCCCTGTGGTCTCTGACCTCGGCAAGAGGGTGCTCTTTGGGGTGGAGGGTGACGGGGTTACTGAATGTCCATTTAATGATACGTTACATGCCATGTTCCCATTTATAGGTCCCTTTCCAAAGTGCTTCTGGAGGTTTTATCTTCTATGCTTAGGGTTCAGAGTTAACGAATCTTTTCTAATGCTAAGTGACATCTCTGACTTGGACAAAAGCTTCAATAAATAATTAACCTTGAAAATGGAAAAGAGCTGTGATTTGTCCCGAGACAGATCTCTGTTGGAACCAAAAATATATAATAGGACATGGTGAGTCCCTCGGTATATGGTCATTGGCGTTTTTCCTCCTTTTGGAAAACAACTCCAGAACCTCCTTAATCTGGTGAGATTTTCTCTGCCTCTAGACAAAGGATTTCTCAGTGGGCACACAGGGCCTATTCGATTCAGGAGTAACAAACACAAGTTTTTGGCGTTAGCTGTCCTTGAAGGCTCTCAGTCCATAACGCCTGTCAATTCTAATTTGCTGTGAGTGACTTGAGATAGAAAGAAAGCGTGGTAGAAATCCTTCGGGCTTTCAGCAACCCAAGCTCATCCACTCATTCAAACTTGAACTCTTAGAGCTTGTGAACCGCATTCACTAACGGGACTTCTTCATCAGGAACCTATTTTTCAGATGAAAGTCAAAACAAGACGTGTTGTCATCCTCTGGAAAAGGTAACCAGCTAAGATATTACGGCTCGCTTATGAAAAACCTGATTGCTCACAATTTGTGCTGGTTTTCTAGTCATTTTTCAGTGGACGAAACCTATTAATGTCATCACACATGAAGCACAGAAAGAAGGGATTCCAGATTAGTGGTCCTTATGCAGACACACTTATTTCAGTAAAAGGTATTATGTAGAAAAAAAGCCGAAGTATCCACAGTCTGTGCAATTGAAACCGAAGCCAGATTTTTCCATGTCAGTGAAACTTCAGCTTCCCTTTGCTCTAATAAAACAAGCTTCCGCTTCTTTCTAAGGTGAAATGTTTGTTAAAGATTCATTAAAATGAGTTCTTTTAACAATTCTACAGCAAAAGCTGGTAGAGTTAAATACTGAAGTGAAATCTTAAGGGCCAAGAGGGAGTATTTGCAGTTTAATACAGAAATAAATACCTCCTGGCATACCCGTTGTTTTCATATTAGTTTGTTTCAGCTCTGGTGCTTCTAATGGAATTTAATTGAATTGATTCGGATGCTTAAAGGTACAGTAAATGTGGAGTCTTCCGTAGTACAGCTTCTCACCACTATCCGAAAGTTCGCTTTATGCCACTTTTCTCTTACAAAAGACCTATTTTAGTAACCTGTTTTCACTAACTGAAAGAAATCTGATGAGGATTTCGGCTTTTATGAAATGATAATTGTTCCTTTGCTTTATGCGGTTTCACTTAGAACAGTTTCGTTCTAAGGTAGAGCACTCTACTTTCAGATCTGGGGGAAACTTGTACCATCTTTCAAAAAGCAAATACCACGCACATGCAATTCAGGAATTTAATTTACTGCCATGGGCCCAATTCTAAATCAGTATCACCAAGATTTGACAAGTTGGAA